>NC_140073.1:89126498-89788807 GCF_964194135.1 Talpa europaea
TTAGTCATTGCTGCCTAACAAACATCCCCAAGTTTTAGTACTTAAAGTAATAACCATTTATTTTTTTCTTACATGTCTTAGGTAGGCTGATATTTTGCTTATCTCTTCTGGGTTGTGTTGGGTCTCCCACAAGCGTCTGTTTTTAAGCTGTTGAGTAGTCTGGGGGCTGCTTAATTGAAAAGATACTTCACATGGATAATTGAACTTTGCTCCACCTGGTCTCTCATTCTCCAACTTTCCTGATATGGCAGGCTTATAAGGGGGTAAGGAGACGTAAGTTAACAGTTTTATAGGCCTATATTTACATAAAATCTGTAGTCATGGAGCACAGCAGTGTTAGCTATTGGTGTAGGGGTAGAAGAATTCACCAGAGACAGAGAATCAAGGGCAGGAAAAAGGCATATTTATTGAGTACACTGTTAATGAAAAAGCCATAAAGACAGAAGAGTTTGTACTGAGGAAGGGTTGGAGGCTCACTTTCATACTGTCTTCATGGGTTTTCTTACTCAGGATGCCCACACCTGTTGTTATCTGCTGGTATATCTGGTCTAGGGTGCTGGCCATAGACACAGAATGTGTCCTGGCTCTGCTTCTGCATTTCTGGAACTCCTCTGTTTTTTTTCCAGTCATAGTAGTTGGTCTTATGCTCAATTTTCCTTATCTACACATGTTTTGCAGCATTACCTGCTGAGCAAGGAGTGGAGCTGAATATTAGCCCTGTTAAATAATTCCCTGACAACCTGCTGACCTCCTTTTGCTAAAGCAAATTACATAACTACCACCAAATTCAAGGAAAGAATAGTCCCAATTCATTCCAGAGGAACTTCAAAAACATAGGCCAAAGGGTGCGGATATAGGGATAGAAGATTACTCAGACCATTAGTGCTATGAATCCACCATAGCTATATGCCCAATATACAGGATTCTGTTAAGGAGCACAATTCATTACAATATTTCATTACTATATTTCAGTATCCCTCAAATTTAATTGTACTTCCCACCCATGAACATTCATTCAATTCTTTTAAGTATGGGCTTCTGAGAAACAAGGAAAAAAAAGTAAAAACAAAGGAAAAATATTTGCGTGATTGGTAAAAGTCATAAAACAAGGTAGTGTTTTCTATTTGTTGAGAAGTAAAGGGGTAGAATTACTTGGAGAAAACAATTCCTCTCATCACTTTTACACACCGCCATAATAATATATATGCCAGAAGCACTAAACCCAATAAAAATATAACAGGCACTTAATCATTTACCAAGGCTGGTTCTTTGCATTATCCCATCTCATTAAATTTTTCAATATTGCTTTTAATAGTACTTTTGTGATTTAGCAAAAGAGTCTGACTTCTGGTGTTTCAGATATCCAGAAGGCCACAATACTGTGTTTGGTTTATGAATTACACTAATAAGTGGATAAATGGAAATATGGATGGATGGTTTAGTAGGATTTTGGAATTGCTATTTAAGTCATTTATATTTGGGTTTACTCTGCTATAATATTTCTGATTTGAAATTCCAAGAGGCTGTGGTTTTGTTGGATATTAATAGCATGGCTTACTAAGTTTCATTTTTTTTTCCCCAAAATCTTCACTCACAGTTTCCTGCTTTACTTATTTTTTAAGTTTTCTCTCTCTTCAGTTATTCTGATTCTACTGTCTAATTATACTTTTCCCAACTGGGCACAAGCTAACATCCTCCTAATCCCTCTCCATGGAATGTGTCAGATTTTACCATATTGACTGTGAAGCATCACTTACTTTCACAAAAACAAGGAGGAATCCCTTGGATTCCTTTTGAGTTGTACCTACAAACATATTGAGCAGGGTCATTTAGCAGCAGGTTTCAGCCTTTAACTCTCCATTCAGAAGCAATAACACCACATTTGGAAGATAAAGAGTTTAATTTCCAGAGACTTGCATGACTCCCAGTCTTCTTAGTTTAGGATTTGCATGAAATCCTCCTTTAAAAGTTGTCTAAAACTTTCAGCACAACTGAAGTATGCAAGAGGTCTCTTGTGCTATCACTGGATCAAAGTCCGAAGACAGAAACAAGCAGTGAGGACGCTTTGCCTGGCCTATCTTCCGCCTAGTCATCCATCCTATTCCCCTCCTTCCATCATTCCTCTCTTTAAATGAAATAAAATAGGGTGACATGTGGGTCTGCTAGACTTAAGGGGCCGGTTCGGGCACCAGTATTTTGTTATCTACAGTTCTGCATTCCCATAAAAATGTCAAAACTGCCTGGTCAGTCAGTCAGAGCCAAACCTTACAAGGTGCCTTTCAAATCAACCAAGAGCAGAAAGCTATGCATCACGAGGCAAGACTGGGAAAGCCTGGGGCACCTAAGACCAATGTACGACAAGGGACCCCAGAAGCTGATCAGTGGAACACCTTGTTGATAAGATTAGAACCATGGCCGGCTGGGGGCCTGAGGTATGGTTTCGATTACAACACTCGATCCTCAAGCAGGTAAGTATTATCTGGTCAGCAGACTCATGTCCCCCCGAAGCCCTAGATGACAAAAACACATTATTTAGTTTCACCCATCTTTTTCTCCTACCCCACGTAGCTGATGCTGTATGATTATTCTATCAATTAAAAAGGCCAGGATCTTACTTATTCAACAGCATCCTGCATTGTGCAGCCTGCTCCAGGACTCCCTGTTTATCAGTGTGCTGTTGACTACGCAACACTTTAAACACAACTGAAGTATGTAAGAGGTAAAAATAGACAAAGACAACACATGTGTGTTGTGCACATGTGTTCACATGTGTAGCACTAAGAAAGAAAATGTTAAGATAAAATTTAAATATATTAAGTTGTTCTCTCTGACATTGATCTATTGAAGATCCTAATAGATGTTTTATTATGCATAAAGAACACTTGGCCTAATTATACATAGATTACTGGTCCCCACTTCCAGAAATTTAATAAAATCCTCACTTTTAATTCATTCAAATATCAACTAAAATTACTACTTTGTTACCTGGTATCAGGGAAGGCTGATGTGGAAACAGGATTCAGTAACTAAATTAGACTTTTGGCCCCTTTTGTTCCCAGTATTTAAAATGAGGAAAACAAGAGTCTAATTTCAAAACTGTGTGTTCCAAATGAAATCTTTTCTGTCCTCATAAGATTGTGTATTATTGCTATACCACTGTTTTTATTGTAATGTGCTCAAAGTTTGTACTCTATAACATAGTATTTTGCTCACTGAAAAATAAGAGAAAATATTCTCATTCTAGACTCAGCTAGAAAGTGTTTTGAGATTATATTCAAACCTGGCACACGCTTTGTACTAACAGTTTCCTTTTTTCATCTGAATTCTCCTGGGAGGAATGTAAATGGCAATGGCTACAGCAGCAGTTGGAGCTAATGTACTGAAGGCTGCGGGAACCATTACAGCAGTGAGCCCCTCAGCTAGAACATTCCATTCAAAGACCATTTCTGGAGAAAAATGGGCATTTCAGGGAAGACAGTTATTAGAAGACAGGAACCAGATTGTATCTATTGTAAGACAAAGAACAAAATTTGTTAAATATTGGTATTCTTCTTTCAGAAAACTTGATGCAGTTTGAAGCTTATATATAAGCTATCTTAATGTGTGTGTTCATATGTACAAACAGCACAAAAGAATATGTACTGACAGTGATCTATCTACCCATCTAGCTAACTAGCCAATCTATTTGTCTATCCATCCCCATCTATCCCTCTGTGACTCCTTATCTGGAAAAGAGGGAAATTAAAGTGTTTATCCCATTGAGTTATTGTGTAGATAAAATATGTTGCTGTCTAAATTCGAAAGACTCAAAATAAGCAATGTCTACAGTGCCTGGCATATAATATACGCATAACAAATATCTGCTACTATAATTTTTATCATTAACATCATTATAATATAAAGTACATAGTAAAATTAAGTTTCTATTCATAATTTTATAAATAATTCAGTCTTGCAATCCATAAACTACTAATTTCACTTAAAAAATTTAAAACAGTATACTGTAAAGCAAAACATACCAAAGAAGAATTCACATACAGAAAAACAAATAAATAAAAGATTTTCCCCCCATGGAGTCATCATATAATACCTAATTCATGGGCTAAGAGTTTTTGTTTGTTTTTAATTGTATGTTAGAGATACAGAAAAGGATATCTGTTGACTCATCTTAAATATGTCTATACACTTGATGTTCTGTAGGCACCATCATCCACCTTGTCAGTAAAGAAATTAATGATAAAATGAACTATTTCATGATTGTTGCCACTACCCCGTTTTAAAGATATTGCTCTGATTATAAATAAAGGACACTGAAATTCTGCCTGTCAGTTAATGTCCGTTGATGATATCAGTTGAATACAAATAATAACACAGTGAAGAAGCTTCAGTAATTATTGGAAACAATGAAAAGAAAGTTAACTGGACCAATACACCAAAAGAAATCACCAATTCATTATGCAATGGCATCTATCCTATGAATAACTAGGCAAGAAGAATTCTCTGGTACCCTTTTAAAAGACCAACATTTCTTCAGAGTAAGCCTCTTCCAATGAGTTGTATTAAAGATGATATCACAAAAGCATTAACTCTCAAATTGTACAATAGCAAAACATCTTATACCTAAACCTTTCTTTTGAGATTTATACCTTCATTAAAGGCATGAACTTGTCATTTGTTATGTAAAACATCTTCGCTTTACCTAGAAATTTTCCCCGAAGTTAACAGAAGCTTACAATTTTATATCATGTACAGGCTTAATATTATTATTATTTTTTTTAATTTTTTTAAATTTATTTATTTTTATTTATTTATACAAGCACTGGGTACAGTCAGAAGCGTGGGAGGGTGAGAGAATTCACCAGCGCCAGAGCGGGGAGCAGAGCAGGCAGAAGGACTGAAGCACACTGCTGAGGGGAGCAGCGGGCGGCAGGAGAGGTCTGGGCGCCATGTGGGACCCTCCTCCCGTGGCCGGGGAGCAGCCGGGGATCGAACCAGCACTGGAGAGGCTGAGGGCAGCTTCGCAGCCCAGCGCTCAACCACTGTGTGACCGGGGAGGCCCATGGCTTAATATTATTATACTGAAAGTAATTGGCAGGTATTTCCCAAAACTGCAGCCGCAATTTGCATATATGCTTCCCTATATGCATAGCTCCTGTCAACTACTTTCAGCTGCCTGGGCTCTCTCTTCCACACAATACACTGTAAGAAACTTTCTCTGTGACAGAATAGACTCATATTCTACATGTGAACAGAAAGTCAAAAAAATGATTTTATTCTTTGCTATATTTATATGTTATATATATTTATTACTTACTATATTTTCACTATATTCTATATATTTACTAGATTCTTACTAGATTATGAGTATGTTTCAGTTAATACAGCTGCATAATAAATTATTCCAAACATAGTCATCTCAATCACTTATTCTCTGGGGCAGGAATTTGTAGAGCAGTACAAAAACGATTTATTTCACTCTGCTTAGTGATGTCTGGTTCCCCAGCAGGAAAACTCTACAAGTGGGTGGTGGAGAAATTATCTGAAGGCTCACTCACAGGACTGATTTGTCATCCATTCTGGCTAATAATTAGAGGGACTCATGTCTTCTCCAAATGGGAGGACTCTTAGTGTCTGTTAACTTGGGCTTTCTTACAACATGAAAAGTGACTGGAATTCCTTGCACCACTATTGGATTCCAAAGGTCAGTGTCTGCAGAAAAGTAGCCAGGTTGTCATTAAGGACCTACTCCAGGAAGTCATGCAATATTCTTGTACTTTATTCTTATTTTAGGGTAATTTAAAGACCTGTCCAATTACAAGAGGAGGAGAAATAGACTCCATTTTCTGACAGGGATGTGGCAAGGTTTAGAGGAACACATGGGATTAGAAACAGTGTTGTGGCCATTTTCTGAAAAATATTATCTGCCACTAAAAATTCAGGTGTTTAGGAAAAATGTGACTCAATAGAAACTGTAATATGAGAGTCTTACAGTTTATGAACCCAGTGCCCAAGAAAGCCCTGCTTTCCTCTATATACATAATTTAACCAACAGTAGTTAAGTATTTATCAAGAATAAAACATCGTGCTACATAATTTTTCTTTAAAGATTTATTTACTTATGCATACAAGTACTGGTGTACAGGCCAGAGGCACGCGCATGAGAGGATTCATCAGTGACAGAGTGGGTAGCATAACAGGCAGATTGACCGAAGTACACTGCTGAGGGGAGCAGTGGATGAGACAGAAGAGGTCTGCTGCACCATGTGGGTAGCAAACTGGCTGGCTGGGGATCAAACTCGTGCTGTAGAGGCTGCGGATTGCTTCACAGCACTGTGCTTAACCCCTTGTGCCACCAGGGAGGCCCATGCACTACATAATTTAGGAAATATAAAGAACTCACTATCAAAAAGGAAAGCATATTTGTGAATAGGTACAATACCAAGTGCTGAATTTAGGTGAAGATGGGAAAGAAGATTAATCATGTCTGATAATCTGGAAGAAGTTTTATCCTGACATAAATCTTGATGCTTTAGAGTGTTTTGGCGGAGAGAAAATAAGAAAGGATATTTCTGCTAAATAAAAGAGCTTGCCAAAAGGTAACAAAGTGAGAAACAAAGATATCTTCACATAACACTAGCTGGTCTGATATTATTGGTGAAGAGAGAACACCGAAAAGACAATAGCAGGTTTTGAGTAGATCATAGAGGTCTTAACTGTCCAGGCACCAGGAAACAACTAAAATAACCTAAAGAATATCACCTAATCAAAATTGTTTTTGGAGAGGTCTTTTTTTTAGGACTACACAGATAAGGGAGAGGCAGGAAGTACAATAATGTTAAACATAATGAAACAGTGCTGCAGCAGCGCTAGAGGTTAAAGGGCAGTGCCGACGTAAAGGACAGGTCACTGTCTATGGGTTCTTACCTACACAATTGCAAGAACTCTCAAGTTCAGGGAACAACAAAAATAGGGTTTATTTAACAAACAGGGGAAACAATGAGTTTCTAAGGCCAAAAGTCCCCAGCTATCTCACCCCAGATTGCGTCCACAGTGTCCAGAAGTCCCAAACAAAAGGCCACTTGTTCAAGATGGCACTGTCCATCAATGAGAGCCTGGAGCTAGTGGCACACCAGCAAGCAGAGGGCCAGGATCCAAATCACAGTGGCAGCTGGAGTTGCTCACAGGTGGGGCCACTGAGATGATACTGCAGCAGCATACAGCAACAGTCTGAAGGCTGGGCTGCACGTTGCCAGATGCTGGACCAGACAGCAATGGAAGCAACAGCACCAGAGGTAGTTCTGGATGATTAGAAGTGGTGAACAGCTCTCAAAGGTGACCCAGACACAAAGTGGTATCAGACATTCCAGTGTTAACAGCCCTTTGTGAGTTGTTGGCCTAACCACCAAACAGCTCTTTGACACACTAGACTGAGGCCTACAGTACTCCTTTCAGATGATGTCAGAGGTCAGCTGCTGGATGCTTCTTTCTTTCTTCAGAGACCAGGAACAGAATCTCCTAAGCTGGCTCCTGCCTTGCCTTGTGTGCTATTCCAGGGACCTCCACCCTACAAGCCCGATTGGAGCATTTTCAACCCTAAGTGACTGATTAGACAATTTAGAACCAATGAACTCATTCTTATTTTTCTTTCCTTTTCTTTTTTTTTTTTTAAAGCTTTATTATTTATTTATTTATTTATACAGGAACTGAGGTACAAGTCAGAAGCACGGGAGGGTAAGAGAATTCACCAGAGACAGAGTGGGGAGCAGAAATGGCAGACGGGCCGAAATTAGTGCTGAGGGGAGCAGCAGGCCAGGCAGGAGACGTCTTCCCTGCTGTGTGGGTTTCTCCCTGGCTGGCGGGGAATTGAACCGGTGCTGCACAGGCTGTGGACAGTACCTTTAGTAGGGCCAGGTGTAATGATATAAAAGGGGCAGGTATTGTAGCAGCACTGGAACATGGGTGCCATCTGCTGCAGGGTGGGCTCCATTGGGAGTTTGCCATATTGTCCCGGGACTCCACAGACCTCTCCACTGCCTGCAGTTCCAGGGAGCAGAAGTGCTGGAGCTGGACCAGTGGAGCCCCATGATCTTCCCTGCAGCCCTAAGCCAGGGGCTGAGGAACTAGCTGTTGCCCAGAGGGAATGCATGCCCTGGGGTGTCATGGTGGGGAACCATTGCTGCCCACCATCACTGCTCGCCTCTGCCAGCAGCCTGAGTCCTAGTGGGGCCACAGGTGTTGGGGGTAAAGTTCTCATTACTTGCTGCCACTCATTGCCAGTTAAGATGCCTGTAAGCAGCATGCTTCTGGGGATGGACACTAAGTGGGTGGGAAAGAGCCACCTTTGCCCCAAGTGCCTCTAAGATCCAGTTTCAATAAGACAAGCAGTGATGTAAGCCTGGTTGAGAATAGAGTCTACTGGAAGAAGGTACAGCTCTATAATGCTTTTCCAAGGCGGAATTGACTGGATAGGAGGATGTGTAAGTAAATTTGTGGGGAAATTATTATATATTAATTATAATGAAGAGACAATGCTCTAACTTAAGAGCAGAGATACCCAGAGACTGGTAATGCTGTAAGAGTAGTAATATAAGTACGAAGGGATTTGGAGAATGAAATCATTTTTAGGCGAGTGGATTTTATAATACGTTTCAAATGTCAATGTATAGTCTCCATAAGACAGGTGAAAATCTGGAGCTTAAAAGAATCTGAACGAGAGTAGAAAGGAGTATCACACAACTGAACTGTGGTCATGGATAGAATAACCTGCAGGAAAGAGAGCTAACAGAGAAAAGGGTTTAGAGATCCATTTTCCTGGACTCGCTGTGTAAGAACAGGGAAGATGAAGAGAAGGCAGAATAAATGGACAAGAGAAGACCTAGACACTACACAAAAGATAAAAGAGAAAGGACTTTTCAATCTAGGAGGAGTCCGCAGTCTCCACCGCAGAGATTTTTCGACTCAAAGATGGAGACTCGCTCTTCAAATTTTATGAGGTCATGTGCCCCATTTTCCTTACCTTATAGCAGCAGTCGTCAGCCAGGAATGAGTGTGTTGCTCCTTCATGAGACATTTGCTGGTCTCTGGAGACGTGTTTGATAGTCCACACTGGAGGTGCTCCTGGCACCCAATGGGTAGAGACAAAAGAGGCGGGCCGCCCCTGGTGGGCTGGGTTGAGAAGCTGCGTTGAGCGCTGGGTTGAGAAGCTGCCCGCAGCCTTTGCAGCGCCGGTTCAATCCCCGGCCTCCAGGCTAGGGTCACATGGCGCAGACCTCTCCTGCCGCCCGCTGCTCCCCTCAGCAGTGTACTTCGTCAGTCTGCCTGTTCTGCTCTCCACTCTGGCTCTGGTGAATTCTCTCACCTTCCCTCGCTACTGACTGTACCCAGTGCTTGTATAAATAAATAAATAAATCTTAAAAAATATATATTAAAAAAAAAGAGGCTGCTAAACATTCGAAAAGCACAGGGTGCTGCACAGCTAAAAGAATGCTCTGTCCCAAGATGCTAATAGTGGGAACTCCAAGAAATCTTCCTCTAGATCCTATTGAGCACAGTTGACCATAAAAGTGAGATTGGTATACCTGATTCCTCAGAATGTCAATATTTTATGGCACCTCATATTTTTTAAAGGTGGGCCTAAAACTCAGTTATTTTTCTTTCTAGACTAAGTAGTAGCAACAGATCCTATATGTTTCCAACACTAAATGTCAGATCTATTTAAGAACCATGAACTGGGTTATGCTCACCTTGTCTAATCCAATATGGACTTCTCAGTGCACAGTTAGAAAGCTAGTCTGCTGTAGAGCTGTGTTATAGACTAATGTTCATTTTAAATGCATTAAAAGGTTACTTAAATTAAGCACATCTTAAGTTATTTGCAAAGGTCTGTGTATGAATTACACAAAACTTAGCAAAATGTGATTTTTTTTCAATTTTAGTCTATAATGCAGTTATATTTTTAGAGTAGTGAAAAAAAAAGTTTGTGGAAAAAAAATCCATTGTGGGGAAAACCTGCCATTCTGATAACGGTGATTTTTTTCCTCCAAATGCATCTCTTAAAAATAATTTCTGACATGTGTGGTTCTTCTGTCAACAGTGACCAATTTTTAAAGGGCATAATATCACTTGTTTCATCTTCACATGAAGCAAACTTCTTAAATTTACTACCTACACGGTCAAATATCTTTCAGAGGATGTTGATTTATTTATGTAAAAAGCAAGATAATACAAAGTGGCACTGGGGAATTATTTCCCTTCTGCCCTGGGCCTTTGAATCATAGGCTACATAATGCTGCTCAGCTGTTGACTCTGGACAGAGTCCAGAACAGCACAGTACTGTAGAAGATGCCAGAAAGATACACCGCCCTATAGAAAATGAAGTAAGAGTTATCTTCTCTGCAAACTCAAGAGGATAACGGAGTGATTTGTATTGTAGTTGGTGTGCAGAACATTCATCTTGAATTTTCAGTGTTGGTCAGGGGCTCTTCTAGTTCACAAGATGGCATATTGCTGTCCCAGCAAGTGAAAGGAAGAAAGATTCTCAGAGAACACTTGTGCCCATCTTTGCTAACTGAATCCTAGCATGTTTAAGCACACAACTGACTTCTTCAATTAGCACTGCTTAAGAATCTGGGCTGAAAAGGTCAAGGAGCATAGCAAAGGGAAACAAAAACGGATTGCTTCCAGCCAGGCATGAGGCACTCCTGTTATAAACCACTGCTCTGATTGTCCTTTTAGTAGCATCCTGCTAGTTGAGAATACACAGGTAATAAAATCGGTATGCTCTTCGTTTTCTGTGGCGAGAGCAGCAGTGAACTGCCATTTCCAGAACTTATTCATGGTTTCAACAGCCAGTACAGTTGTTGCTTGCTTTATTAGCTTCCCAGGGCCTAGGGAAGTTGCCAGGTATTGCAGCTGTGCAGAAGGATGGAATCTCAATTTTACAGGAGAGACTTTCCGTGGAATTTATTTTTTTTTTTAAGATTTATTTATTATTCATTCAAGAACTGGGGTACAGGCCAGAGGTGTGGGGGGTGAGAATATTCACCAGAGACAGAATGGGGAATAGAACAGGAAGACTGACTGAAATACACTGCTGAGGGGAGCAGCAGGCGAGTCAGGAGAGATCTGCTGTGCCATGTGGGTAGCTCCCTGGCCGGCAGGGGATCAAACTCATGCTGCAGTGGCTGCGGATAGCTTCATAGGTTGTATCTTAACCCCTTGTTCTACCAAGGAGGCCCTTTTCATTAAATTTAGAAGAAATTTCATAATTTCACTTTGGGGAAAAAAAGAGTTTGTTTTCAATTTTCTTGGCCTACTCCCAATAAAGTGCTGAGAAAACAGTGTCTTTGTGGGGTCAAGTCATTTTAAGACTCAACGCTTTGATTTCTCATCAGAACAATTTTATTATAATAACTATTATTATTTATTTTATTTTTTTATTTATTTATTTTTATAAGCACTGGGTACAGTCAGAAGCGCGGGAGGGTGAGAGAATTCACCAGAGCCAGAGCGGGGAGCAGGGCAGGCAGAAGGACCGAAGTACAATGCTGAGGGGAGCAGCGGGCGGCAGGAGAGGTCTGCGCACCATGTGGGACCCTCCTCCGGTGGCCGGGAAGCAGCTGGGGATCGAACCAGCACTGCAGAGGCTGCGGGCAGTCTCACAACCCAGCGCTCAACCGCTGCGCCACCGGGGAAACCCTAACTATTATTATTTATTATATTTTATTATAAAGTGTGTTTCTTCCCAGTTGAGGTGATGTGACCAGGAATCATAAATTAACTGTTGAGATGGCTCTTCGTTAAGTCGAATGAAGACTTGAAAAATCCAGTTGCCAGATTACAAAGTAAATTCAATGGTCTCCACTCACCTAATCCATAAGTGGATTCATTTGTGGAGGATGAATTATAACATTCATTTTGGACCTGAGAGTGATTAATATAAGTGAAAATAAACAACAAGAAGAGTTTTTTAAAATCATTTATCAAGAAATAGTTGTATAAATACTCAATTTAGAAAATAATAATATTCTGGGTAGCTGATTATTGCTGGTGACTATCAAGCCAGGTGAAGATTCAAAGCATTTTGTGATTTAAGAAAAATAAGAATTTAGAAGAGATCTCTTTGGGATTTTAGGGATCTGGCTTTCTTCTTGGAATTTACCACTCTTGACTTTTATTAACATTCACATTGGACAAAAGACATACTTCTATATATGAAACATCTCATCTTTGCTAAGATTTCAAAATAGAGTATATATACGAGGAAGGTCATACATTTGGCATTTGGTATATAACATGTGTTCAGTAAGTGATAATAACTACTGATCTTTATAGAAAATGGAGAACAACAACATGAACTGTATAGTGTTGAAAAACACTCACATTCATTACCAACTTAAATCCTATTTAACTCCAACATACACATTCCTCTCCATTGTCCACACCCAAGTAAATAAAGAAAAAGATTTAGTTTTCTGGGTTATACCTATATATTTGCTTACATAAATTGACACACAAAATGTACACATAAAAATGTACATTTTTTGTACTTGTAATTATTGAAAATATTAATAATTATAATTATAAGATACTTGCAATTATTATTTAATGTAAGTTCATACAATCATTTTCAATATAAGATGTTGCTGGACTTCTTCAAGCTAGAGTCTAAAAAACTAAGGGTACCCATAATAAAGCCAGGAAATAAAAAACCCGCAGATAGGCAAAAGGCAGAAATTTAAAGCAAAGCAATGACGACAAAATAAGACAGTCTTTACCTCTTTCAATCTTTACCTCTTTGATTAAAGACTTAAGGATTTTCAACTTAAAGTGTCTTAATCAAATTCCAATTAACTGCAGATCATTTAACTTTTTATTAAAGAGATCTCCAATTGGAAATTACCTGGAAAAGACATATTCGTAGTTGGTACCCTCCTGAAGATCACATTAAGGTCAGCAATCCTCTCTCCTTCTGTACATCAGACCATCCCCTAACAGCCAACGAGGTAAGATCCAAAGTCCATTGAAAAGTGGTTGTTTAGAATTTTTAAATCATTTTTCCTTTAATAATATTATAAATCATTACTAGAATCCACTGTCTTCTGTATACTTTGTTCCACATTGAGAATATAAGGATACATTACATAGTTTCCTTACCCTCAAGGAATTAATGGTCTTTTCAGGGAGATTGAAACATTGACAGATGGAAAAGACTCTATTTACCAGAATCCCTGGAGTGATGGGTAAAGCAGGTCATGCCGGCTGGGCTGTTTCCTACTAAAGAACAGAGTGTTTTTCGAAGCGGGTATCCCGCTGGAAACACAGGTGTCTTGAAATCCTCAGCTAAACTAAAAAGTAAGAGGAGTGAAATAGCTCACCCTTTTCCTCTGGTTTATCTGTTCACAAGTGGGTGGGACACAGTGTAGGAATGTAAACTATGCCAAGTATGAGGCAGAGAAGGAACAGACACAGAGTCGCTTGGTATGATGTTTAAGAAGGTATAAAAAGAGTCATATAATGTGTTTCTCTTTGGAGTCCTTTACATCCTCAGAAAAGCTGCTAAACTTAGAAAAAGCTGAAAATACTTGGATCTCCCCTGGAAGACACAGATTCAAGGGGGTTAAACTTTAAGCCTCCATGTGAAGTAGGATAGAATGAGGCAGACTGCTTAGATCTTTGGACTGGAGCAGGACCTTGGATTGTCATGGGGCTCCATTGACATGCAATGTGCTCGGGGCACTGACAGAAGAAACTGTAAAATGTTATTGGAGCTCAGTAAGGAACCCTGAAGGAGGAAGGGGAGAGATGTAAAGAAAGGTGACTGGGAGGAGGTGATGCCTGAGGTGAATCTTAAAAATAGGTTGGTGTTTTTGAGAGTAAATTAGGAGTCTAAGAAAGAAGTAGAAGTAGAAATAATCCATAATAGTTGGGTAAGCACAATTTATTTCCAGTAGGAAGAGTGTGGAGAGAGGAGCCAGATCATAAGAGGCCTCTTGTACATTTTTAGGGAGCTTGAATTTTCTCTCTCAGGCTGTAGGAAACACCAAATGCTTTTAAACAAGGGATTGATTTGTTTTATAGAGAGGATCAGCTTGCAGTTTAGCCCACAAAACTTGAGTAAGCCCTGATATGCCTGAAGCCTAGGACTGGTGATGGTGCATCAATCAAGGACAGCAGACAGACATTGTGATTTCAACAAATCTCATCATCCCCCAAAGGCCTTCATAAGTTCCTGTCATCAAAACCACTCCAGCAGCTGTGTTATGTAAACAATGAGTTTATGGCAAAATGTTTTGGACTTCAACAGCAATCCTTCCAACTCTGTCGTAGGATGGGGATTTAAATGTATTTTTCTCCTCTTTCCCAGCACATTTTTGATAGTGGAACTAGGAGTAGTTTCCAGCAGCTTAAGACATGGCTAGTCAGTCAAGGTGGATTTGAATGGTTCCAAATAAGAGTCTTGGAAATGAATTGGGAGAAGCAGGCTTTTCTGCCAGAGATACCACTGTGTATTCCAGAAATGGTGTGTGATAGTTAAAAGATTATATTCTCTCTTATTTGCTAGCACTGCCTAAAGTACCTTTACTGATTTTTCAAAAATAATCCCAAACTCAGGTAGAAAATAATGTGATAGTTTCTCCCAGTTATCGAAATGCACAAAAATATCTCCATATAAACTAATAGCAATAACATACCCAGACCTAGAAAATAACCTACCACATCAGAGCAAATGGAAACATTCTCCTTTCATTTAGTGGGGAAACCTGTACACCAACAGTAAAAAGCTAGCATAATTCAATATGATGAACTAGTCTCCTAATAAATATGACTAAAATATATCCCCAAGCCACACCATTTACATAAAGGAGCTGGAATATTTTCCCAGCTGTCTGCACTTCTCCCTCCATTTTTAATTCCAAAATCCCAAAGAAGAACAAAGAGAACCCTTTGGATGACAAGATGGAATCAGTGCTGGGCACAGGCCTGCGCTGTAGTCACCTCTAGCACTCATTCTAAAAGCACAGGACACAAGGAAACACAATCAGTGCAAACAAGCCACATATCAAAGTGAGTGCTTCCTGATGATTAGGAAACTTAAAAAGAAAAAAAACAAGAAAAGAAAAATGTTAATAGCTCAAAATTGGCTTAATGCAAAATATTAACAGACTGCAGAATACATACTCTGATAGAATTAAGGCACTCTTTATGCTTTTGGTCCTTGGCCTTCAGTCTCCACCCCGTCCTCACTGAGATACTGATGACATCATTAACAGTGGAAACAAATTCAAGACGTGATATTCCTTTACTATTGAGGCACAGGTTCTATGGTCAAAACTTACAAATCAGGAAGATTTGGATTTAACAAAAGAGATTAACTAGGTGAGTGAGACTTATCTTTAATTCAATAACATCTCTGGTATCCTAGACTCTAGAAAACATTGCTATTTTAATTTAGATTTAGTTTTATAGAGATTATTATCAGTACTATCTGTCAATATACAAACTAAAGAACTATCCAACCCCACATATTTAAGATACATACCTATCATTTTGCCATTGCTCCCAAAAATAAAGTGGGGTCATCTTTAATGTAAATTGAATAATGATAATTTAAATTAGTGTGATATAAATATTAATGAATTCTCAGTTTTGATATGAAATTTTAGTATAAAGTTCTTTCCATCAGAAACATAATTATGAATTATATGAATTTCAAATTATGAAGTCCTTGAGACAATTGCTATACCTGTCTGCCCTTGCAGGAGTAAGTTATCTTTTGATAGTCACTATGATTGGCAAGTTGTATAAATTCCAAAAGAACATGAATCTGCAGTGAACAAATGGGAATCCTCAATGGGAATGTTGGCTTGAGGATATTTTAAAAGTTGTATTGTCAGACTTTTTTCCCCTGGGGCCAGACACCAGGGTAAATAGCCCCACACAGAAAGATGATGTGAGTTACATTGCCTGCATGCAGAAACTTGGCAGCTATCAAGGGCAGCTACCTTGAGAGGAAAAATTGCCCAAATTCAGGAAGCTGAATTTAGAGGCACACAGAGGGCATCTCTGAAGAAATAAGCTACTGCACATGACAGAATTGGCTCTAAGCATCTTCAGGCCATCCTTAGGACACCATTGTTAATATGATCTTCACTCTACACCTGTTTCCTCTCCAACAGTACATTCTACATTTGCATTCTAAGTTACTATGATCTCTAAGTTTCAAATACCCATAGTCTTGTTTATGTTGTTCTTACTGGGTCAAAGACACACTGCATTTCTCCTGTTTATCCTCAGCTTGCATCTTTTTCTTTAAGAGAGCATAGACATTTGTTCATTGGATAGAAACCTCCATGTTCAAACAACAAAACTCCAAGAGTTGGGTAGGTCTAAAGAGGATTGAGCATTCTAATTGACCAGAAACATGAATTTGAACCTAGTCATTACATTTTTAGCAACCTGTAATAAAATTGAGCACCTGATATGGGTAGGCCATCTGTTGCTTTATTAACACTAATTGAAACACTATCTCTACCACATTATTCTCCTGATTTTCAAATAAGAATACTAAATTTACAAAATGTTAAGTAACTTTTAAAAATCTCACAGTAAATAACTGAATATATATTTACATATATATATACACTTAGTTAAGGTTGTTCAACCACCTGCTTCTCTGAATCTGAGAACTGAGGAGTTGGGTGTATGTTTACCTGCATGTGCACAACTCTGTGTGTTAATGTGTCTGACGTTTTTCTATCCATGAATTTAGTTATTCATCTATCTATATTTATAATTGCATAGTCTGTATTTCTTAGGTGAAAGAAACATTAAGAGTAAACAAAGAAACATTGAAAGCACATTAAATCAAGTCAAAGTAGAGTTGAAAAAAACAGGATTATTGAAAAATGGAATAGAGATATGTTGCTATGCCAGATGTGTGTAATTTCCAGGCTGGTCATACTCATAGTTTTTCTTATATTTTCAATAAAATTTCAACTTTTAAAGAACTTTGATTTATAGAAAAGCTTCAAAGTGTTCTCATAAACCCAAATTTAGTTTTCACTATTATCTTTCATTAATACAGTACATTGTTCACAATTAATGAATACTGATATTTATTAAATAAAGGCTGTATTTTATTTAAATTTCTTTAATATTTCTATAATGTCCTTTTCCTGTCTAAGGACCCCAGCCTTGAGACCATGTTACATTTGGTTACTATATTTGCTTATGGTTATCTTGTCTGTGACAGCTTCTCTTGTTTTTCTTGGTTATGATCCCCTTATAGTTTTAAGGAAAAGGTTATGTATTTTTGTAGAATGGCTCTCAATTCATATGTGTCTCATGTTTTTCTCTTGAATAGATAGGGACTATGTAGGTTGTGGGCATATAAACCTTTAAGCAGATATATATTGGTGATGGAGGGAGGAAAGAATTTATATAGGTTAGAAATAAGAAAACCTGAATGCACTTTTCTGCTCTGCCACCATTACTTACAGATGGGAAAGTTATTGAGTAGCTGAGAGTTCCAGGTTCCTATGTAGAATTATAAGTATTTTAAATCCAGAATCCTAGGTTTGAAGAGGTGTAATAAATCATTTTTATAAAATATAATTTCTATTTTTTAAGCCTCTTAAGAGCCAAAGCTTGGGGGGGGGGGCATTTGTCTACAAAGACATAAGCTGAGGAGAACACGGCCCCACCACTTCCGGTGCCATGCGTCCCCTAGGCTACTGGTGATCACTCTCTCATTCCTGCTCACTTGGTTTCTTCAAAACTGAAATTTCTTTGGCTACTTCAGAGCCACACTTGACACATGGACAGATTTCTGCTCCTTCTGTCATGATCAACATATTAATCTCTGCCGGACGCTGTCCTAGGCATACTAGCAAACACTGTGACTTTGAAAGCTTGTGAAAGCAGATTCTTTCTGTTCTGTGATCCTCCCAATCTCTCTGTAATCTTGTCACCTCCCTGAGGGCTCTGTCCAGAAAATAGGGTACAGGACATATTTCTCTGTGATTCACAAGCATCAGTCATTCATCACTCCACATCCCATTACATTTTCCTTTAACTCTAAATGCATGTTATTCCTCTTCTGGAAATATCTCCTTTCTTGCAGTTTTTACCCCCAAAATATACTTTATGGTGACATTTGCCTATAAATCATAGTGGATACATTTTTTAAATTATTAATAACTTTGAAGCCAGGAAGAATAATTTATTATCATCAGCATCATCATTAATGTTATTGTTCTTGTTGTTATTATTATTATCATCACTTTTATATAATGTAATACCACTTCTGTAAGGGAAAATTTCAGATATATGTGTATAGATGTGGAAATAAAGGCAGATATAGCATAGGTGGAACTAAGTATGAGGATAGGGATAATTAAGCAAAAAGGAACCTAAGGGGAAATTAAAAAAAAAAAATATGAGTCCTTATCTCACATGTTGAAAAGATAAAATAGCTCATCACTTTGCAAATTATTATTTTAAAGTAAATTTTAAATTATTCATTGTACAACTTGCAAAAATCCTTTCTCTCTGAGAATGCAGTGGTTTTAATGACCCAAACCTCCACAATTGCTATAGGCTGGATTAAAGCATTTTAATGCCAAGTGCAATGCAGGTGGAAAAAATAAAAGCAAAGCAAAATGTTATCTTTAATTACTTTCAAAGTCAGTTTGTGTCAAAAGGCAAGTCCTAGGAAATTTACTGGATTTCTGCTTTTTTTTTTTTTTTTTTACATCCCTTAACACGGCAGATCATACTTTTTAAAGAAATTATTGTTCCCTAAACATTACAGATCTGATAGCATAGTACTTTAGCCTAATTTGCATTACATAAACATATTTACAAGAATGCTCTGTGGAAAACAATATATCAGGCATGAAATAATGGGTGCCAAATGAATTTAGTAGCTGACATCAGATTATTTAACTGCCTACTTCTTCTTTTTTTTTTTTTATAAATTTTATTGTTATATTCCCCATACAATTGCAGCCCCCCCATTCTGACCCCAATCCCTCCCCTCCCGCCCCCGCCCCCCTAAAAGTGTCTCTGGTTCATAGTTTTTTGTTGATTTTGATTTTCACTTTCTTATATTCGTTTTCCTGGTCCCTTATTTAAGTTTTCTAGATTCCTGCTATGAGTGAGACCATCCGGTATTTTTCTTTTTCTTTTTGGCTTATTTCGCTGAGCATGATTCCTTCCAGCGCCATCCATGTTGCTGCAAATTGCATGTGTTTATATTTTTTGAATGCTGAGTAATATTCCATGGTATATATGTACCACATCTTCTTGATCCAGTCATCTATTTTTGGGCATTTAGGTTGTTTCCAAAGCTTAGCTATTGTAAACAGTGCTGCTATAAACATAGGGGTGCAGGTGTTCTTTGGAATTGATGTTTCTGTGTCCTTTGGGTAAATACCTAGGAGTGGGATTGCTGGATCATATGGAAGCTCTATGTTTAGTAGGTCCAGAAATCTACACACAGCTTTCCACAGTGGTTGGACCAGATTGCACTCCCACCAACAGTGCAGAAGAGTTCCTTTTTCTCCACACCCTCGCCAACATTTGTTGTTGCTAGTTTTTTTAATATGTGCCATTCTCACTGGTGTAAGATGGTATCTCATGGTAGTTTTGATTTGCATTTCCCTGATGACAAGTGATGTTGAACATTTTTTCATATGCCTGTTGGCCATTTGCATTTCCTCTTCAGAGAAGTTTCTTTTTAGCTCTTCTGCCCATTTTTTGACTGGATTATTTTCTTTGTTGTTGTTGAGTCTCATCAGCTCTTTGCAGATTTTTGTGATCAGTCCTTTATCATTAGTGTTGGGTGCAAAAATGTTCTCCCAGTAGGTGGGGTTTCTCTTTGTTTTTGTTATTGTCTCTTTTGCTGTGCAAAAGCTCTTTAATTTGATGTAGTCCCAGCTGTTTATCTTTGCCTTCACTATCACTGCTTTGGGTGATGTGTCTGTAAAGATGTCTTTGATGTGCAAATCACGTAGTGTTTTGCCTATATTTCCTTCTATATATTTTATGTTTTCAGGTCTTATGTCTAGTTCTTTAATCCATTTTGAGTTGATTTTTGTGTATAGTGTGAGGTAGTGGTCAAGCTTCATTCTTTTGCATGTAGCGACCCAGTTTTCCCAGCACCATTTATTGAACAAACTTTCTTTGCTCCAATGCATATTCTTTGCTCCTTTGTCAAAGATTAGTTGACCATAAATCTGTGGGTTTATTTCTGGATTTTCTATTCGATTCCATTGGTCTGTATGTCTGTTCTTGTTCCAATACCATGCAGTTTTGATGATTATGGCTTTGTAGTATAGTTTGAAGTCTGGGAGTGTAATGCCTCCATTCCCTTCTTTTTTTTTCAGGAGAGCTTTGGCTATTCGGGGTTTTTTGTGATTCCATATGAATTTCATCAATAATTGTTCTATTTCTTTGAAGAATGACATTGAAATTTTGATTGGAATAGCATTGAATCTGTATATTGCTTTTGGAAGGATGGCCATTTTAATAATGTTTATTCTTCCAATCCACGAGCAGGGGATGTCTCTCCATTTCTTTGTGTCTTCTTCTATTTCTTTTTAACAGTGTTTTATAGTTTTCTTTGTATAGGTTCTTTACCTCTTTTGTTAGATTTATTCCCAAATATTTGATTTTTTTTGTTTCAATAACAAAAGGGATGGTTTTTTTGATTTCTTCTTCTTCAGATTTATTGTTTGTGTATAGGAAGGCTACTGATTTTTGCGTGTTGATTTTGTATCCTGCCACTTTACTGAACTGATTGATGAGTTGAATTAGCTTTTCTGTGGAGTTTTTGGGGTTCTCTATGTATAATATCATATCATCTGCAAATAGTGATAGTTTGACTTCTTCTTTTCCTATTTGGATTCCTTGGATGTCTTTCTCTTGTCTTATTGCCCTGGCTAGGACTTCCAGTATTATATTGAAAAGCAGTGGTGAGAGTGGACATCCTTGTCTTGTCCCAGATCTTAATGGAATTGCTTTCAGCTTTTCACCATTGAGAATGATACTGGCTGTTGGCTTGTCATAGATGGCCTTTATGATGTTGAGGTATGTTCCTTGTATCCCAAGAATTTCAAGGGCTTTTATCATGAATGGGTGTTGCACTTTGTCGAAAGCTTTCTCAGCATCTATTGATATTATCATATGGTTTTTATATTTCTTTTTGTTGATGTGTTGGATAACGTTGATTGATTTTCGGATGTTAAACCATCCTTGTGCCCCTGGAATGAATCCTACTTGGTCGTGGTGAATTATCTTATGGATACATTGTTGGATTCTGATGGCTAAAATTTTATTGAGGATTTTTGCATCAGTGTTCATTAGGGAGATTGGCCCGTAGTTTTCCTTTTTTGTGTTGTCCTTGTTCGGTTTTGGTATTAGTGTAATGTTGGCTTCATAGAACGTGTTTGGTATTGTCCCTTCCTTCTCAATTTTTTGGAAGAGTTTGTGAAGGATAGGCACTAATTCGTCTCTGAATGTTTGGTAGAATTCATTTGTAAATCTATCAGGTCCTGGGCTTTTGTTTTGGGGGAGGTTTTTGATTACCATTTCAATTTCGCTAATTATAATTGGTCTGTTTAGGTGTTCTATTTCTTCTTTATCTAGCTTTGGGTGATTGTAGAGTTGTAGGAATTTGTCCATCTCCTCTAGATTGTTAAACTTGTTTCCATATAACTGTTCATAGTAGTTACTGATTATTCTTTTGATTTCTGCTGTGTCCGTTGTGATTTCTCCTCTTTCATTGATGATCCTGTTTATTTGTGCTTTCTCCCTTTTTTCCTTTGTGAGCCTGGCTAGGGGTTTGTCTATTTTATTGATTTTTTCAAAGAACCAGCTCTTGGTTTCATTGATCTTTTGGATTGCTTTTTTAGTTTCAATTTCATTTATTTCTGCTTTGGTTTTTATTATTTCTTTTCTTCTACTGGTTTTGGGGTTTTTTTGTTGTTCTTTTTCTAGATCTTTGAGCTTCGAGATTAGGTTGTTTCTTTGCGTTCTTTCTTGTTTCTTGATGTGAGCTTCTATTGCTATATATTTTCCTCTTATTACTGCTTTTGCTGCATCCCATACATTTAGGATATTGGTGTCCTCCTTGTCGTTCAATTCAAAAAATTTTTTAATTTCTTCTTTGATCTCCTCATTAGTCCAGTGGTCTTCCAGTAGTGTGGTTTTTAATCTCCATGAGGTAGGAAAGTTCCTTGCCTTCTTTTTATGGTTTATTTCTAGTTTGATGCCTTCATGGTCAGAAAAGATGGTTGATATGATTTCAATCTTGGTGTATCTGTTGATGTTTGTCTTGTGCCCCAGTATGTGATCGATCCTGGAGAATGATCCGTGTGCGCTTGAGAAAAATGTGTACTCCGTTTTTTGGGGGTTTAGTGTTCTATAGATGTCTGTTAAGCCCAATTGCTCTAGGTCCTTATTTAGAGCTTTGGTTTCTTTACTTATTTTTTGTCTTGTTGATCTATCCATTGTTGATAGTGGTGTGTTGAAGTCTCCCACTACGTATGTGTTTTCTCTGATGTCTGTTTTCAGAGAGGACAACAGTTGTCTGATATATTTTGGTGCTCCTTCGTTTGGTGCGTATATGTTAATGAGTGTTATTTCTTCTTGAAGTATTGTCCCCTTGATCATAATGTAGTGACCATTGGGGTCTCTTTTTATCTTTTTGAGTTTGAAATCTGTTTTATCTGATATAAGTATAGCTGTTCCTGCTTTCTTTTTTGGTCCATTTGCTTGTAGGATTGTTTTCCATCCTTTAACTTTGAGCCTATTTTTATCTTTTGTAGCTAAATGTGTTTCCTGGAGATAGCAAAAGGTTGGGTTTTGTTTCTTAATCCAGGCTGCAACTCTGTGTCTTTTTATTGAAGAGTTTAGTCCATTTACATTTAGAGTTAATATTGATATGTTAACATCTGTATTTGCCATTGTGTTTGTCTTTCCTTTGATTTTATTTATTCTTTTAATAACTTTTTTTTTTTTGGCCTTCTTTCATTGTTATTCGTCCCTCTGAGGTTCTGGCTTTAGGACTCCTTGTAGTATTTTTTGGAGTGGTGGTTTAGTTGCAATGAAATTCCGGAGTTTCTGTTTGTCTGGGAAGGTCCATATTCTTTCTTCAAAGAGGAAGGAGAGCTTTGCGCGATAGAGTATTCTTGGTTGGCATCTGTTTTCTTGGAGTCTGTTGACTATGTCCCTCCACTCTCTCCTTGCCCGTAGCGTTTCTTCGGAGAAGTCTGATGTCAGCCTGATTGGCTTTCCTTTGAATGTTATCTGTTTCTTCCCTCTTGCCAGCTTCATTATTTTTTCCTTGTCCTGGATTCTTGGGAGCTTTACTATTATGTGTCTTGCTGTATTTTTTCTTTCGTCGTGGAAGTTTGGTGTTCTTCTTGCTTCTTGTATATCAATTTTCAGCTCCTTCTTCACATTTGGGAAGTTCTCTTCAATTATCTCTTTGAATATTTTCTCTGTTCCTACTTCTCTCTCCTCTCCTTCTGGTATTCCTATAACTCTTATATTTCCTTTCCTCATGGAGTCAGATAGTTCCCGAAGTCTTTCTTCATTCTTTTTCCTTTGTACTTCTCTTTCCTTTTCTGTTTTGGTTCTTTTTATTTCTGTGTCTTCAAGAGCACTTATTCGTTCTTCCATTTCATCAATTCTGCTTTCATTGCTTTTCCCAGAATTCTTTAGTTCTTCCACTAATTCTTTGATCTCCTGCATTTCTTTTACTTCCCTCTTTAGGGACTCAATTTCATTCTTCTGATCGTTGATTATTTTTCCCTTATCATTGTTTTCCTTTATGACTTCTGTCAGTTTTTTAATCACGGCAATTTTAAATTCTCTTTCTGGAAGGCTCAGAAGTTCTTCCAAGTTACTGTCGTTGCAATCTGAGGGCTGCTTTTCTTTTTGTGGTGTGCTTTTTCTCTGGAGAGTTGCTAGGTTGCGTGTGGTTCTTCTCCTCCCTACTGTCTGTTTTCTAATTTGCCGTATGCGTTGGGACACTGTGTAGTTGGGACTGGCCGGCATCTTGGGTGAGCTTTTCTGCTCCCCTCTGGTTCCTCCAGGAGTCATCTGTCAGTTTCAAGCAGTCTTTATTGGAGAAAGGTCCCTGTCCTAAAATGTCTATGTGGGGACACACTCCCCTGTGCGCCTGGTCTGCCCCAGCGGTGGGTTCCTGCTCCCCCTCTGGGCTTGGACTGCAGGCCAGAGGGGGTCTGGCGTGGGCGAACTTCCCCCGCTCACCTCTGGCTCCTGAGGAAGCCTTCTGCAGGTAGTCTTTACTGAAGAAATGTCCCTGTTCTAAAATGGTGATGTGGGACACACTCCCTGCGCGTACGGTGTCAGGCACACTCTTCTGCGTGCCTGGTCTGCCCTGGCTGTGGGTGCTCGCTGTCCCTGTGGGCTCAGACTACTTGTTCGGAAGGGGCCGGGTGTGGGCTAACTCCCCAGCTGGCCACTAGCTCCTTCAGGAGCCTGTGCTGGCTTCAAGTCGCTAGGTGGCGCCAGAGATCTCTCCTAGAGCCCTTGGGGAGCTGATTTTCCACCCCGTGGGACAGGGAGCAGAGCAGGGATGGTAGGGTACACCTCAACGGCTTTGGGGTGCTGTGTCTGCCTTGTGCCCCACTGTCGTGGGGAACCCACGCCCCTAATTTCGTGCCCCGGGTCTCAGTTCCAAAGCCCTCAGTTCCAGGACGCGGGCTGTAGCCCAGATCAGTGGCGCGGGAATGGCGCCTTTTGCACCGCTCCCCTGCCTGGTCGCCTGGTTCCTGCTTACTCAGGGAGGGACCTTCACCTCAGTGAGGACCTCCGAGCGTCTCCCGGCAAGCCTAGGTCGTCTCCCAAGCCTAGGTCGCAGGCGCGGGGACCTGGGCAGCCGCGATCCAGGTCTGAACTTGCTTTTCAAGCGCGCTGAGCGGGCCACTTTCCGCACAAGCTTACTGGCAGCCCGGGCTTTGTGCGTGTCTCCGGGGGTCTTTGTTCTTCTCTAATGGCGCCCGGAGCCGTTCGCTCACCGCCGCGGCGAATCCTGCAGGGTTCGCCTCAGCTCCTGTTCACGGGGTGTGGTGGCTGAAATAGTTCCTTTCCACTCACAGTCCCACTTGCTGCGTCCGTTTTTCTTGTTGGCCGTTTTGGTTTGTTGTTTCCCTCCTCTCTGCCGGTCGGAGAGTGCTGACTTTGTGGGCGGGGGAGGGGAGCAGGGTTCTGCGCTTCCCTCCCTTCTGGTCCTCTTTTATGGCAACTTTCTTCTTCGGGCAGTTTGCTAGAGTCGTCCGTTTATCTTCCGTGTCCCAGTTCTCACTGGGAACTGCCGCTTTTCCTCCCTATTAACTTTTTTTAATGGGAGATCTTACTCGCAGCGTCTCCTCGCCGCCATGTTGCTCCGCCCCCTCTATTTATTTATTCTTTTAATAACTTTTTTTTTTTGGCCTTCTTTCATTGTTATTCGTCCCTCTGAGGTTCTGGCTTTAGGACTCCTTGTAGTATTTTTTGGAGTGGGGGTTTAGTTGCAATGAAATTCCGGAGTTTCTGTTTGTCTGGGAAGGTCCATATTCTTTCTTCAAAGAGGAAGGAGAGCTTTGCGGGATAGAGTATTCTTGGTTGGCATCTGTTTTCTTGGAGTCTGTTGACTATGTCCCTCCACTCTCTCCTTGCCCGTAGCGTTTCTTCGGAGAAGTCTGATGTCAGCCTGATTGGCTTTCCTTTGAATGTTATCTGTTTCTTCCCTCTTGCCAGCTTCATTATTTTTCCCTTGTCCTGGATTCTTGGGAGCTTTACTATTATGTGTCTTGCTGTATTTTTTCTTTCGTCGTGGAAGTTTGGTGTTCTTCTTGCTTCTTGTATATCAATTTTCAGCTCCTTCTTCACATTTGGGAAGTTCTCTTCAATTATCTCTTTGAATATTTTCTCTGTTCCTACATCTCTCTCCTCTCCTTCTGGTATTCCTATAACTCTTATATTTCCTTTCCTCATGGAGTCAGATAGTTCCCGAAGTCTTTCTTTGTTCTTTTTCCTTCGTACTTCTCTTTCCTTTTCTGTTTTGGTTCTTTTTATTTCTGTGTCTTCAAGAGTACTTATTCGTTCTTCCATTTCATCTATTCTGCTTTCATTGCTTTTCCCAGAATTCTTTAGTTCTTCCATTAATTCTTTGATCTCCTGCATTTCTTTTACTTCCCTCTTTAGGGACTTAATTTCTTTCTTCTGGCCATTGTTTTCCCTCTCTAGGGACTCAATTGCATTCTTCTGATCGTTGATTATTTTTCCGTTATCATTGTTTTCCTTTATGACTTCTGTCAGTTTTTTAATCACGGCAATTTTAAATTCTCTTTCTGGAAGGCTCAGAAATTCTTCCAAGTTATTGTCGTTGCAATCTGGGGGCTGGTTTTCTTTTTGTGGTGTGCTTTTTCTCTGGAGAGTTGCTAGGTTGTGTGTGGTTCTTCTCCTCCCTATTGTCTGTTTTCTAATGTGCCGTATGCGTTGGGACAGTGTGTTGTTGGGACTGGCCGGCATCTTGGGTGGGCTTCTCTGCTCCCCTCTGGTTCCTCCAGGAGTCATCTGTCAGTTTCAAGCAGTCTTTACTGGAGAAAGGTCCCTGTTCTAAAATGCCGATGTGGGGACACACTCCCCTGTGCGCCTGGTCTGCCCCGGCGGTGGGTTCCTGCTCCCCCTCTGGGCTTGGACTGCAGGCCAGAGGGGGTCTGGCATGGGCGAACTTCCCCCGCTCACCTCTGGCTCCTGAGGAAGCCTTCTGCAGGTAGTCTTTACTGAAGAAATGTCCCTGTTCTAAAATGGTGATGTGGGACACACTCCCTGCACGTCTGGTCTCAGGCACACTCTTCTGCACGCCTGGTCTGCCCCAGCTGTGGGTGCTCGCTCTCCCTCTGGGCTCAGACTACTTGTTCGGAAGGGGCCCGGTGTGGGCTAACTCCCCAGCTGGCCACTAGATCCTTCAGGAGCCTCTGCTGGCTTCAAGTCGCTAGGTGGCGCCAGAGATCTCTCCTAGAGCCCTTGGGGAGCTGATTTTCCACCCCGTGGGACAGGGAGCAGAGCAGGGATGGTAGGGTACACCTCAACGGCTTTGGGGTGCTGTGTCTGCCTTGTGCCCCACCGTCGTGGGGAACCCACGCCCCTAATTTCTTGCCCCGGGTTTCAGTTCCAAAGCCCTCAGTTCCAGGACGCGGGCTGTAGCCCAGATCAGTGGCGTGGGAATGGCGCCTTTTGAATCCCGCTTCCCTGCCTGGGCGCCTTGTTCCTGCTCACTCAGGGAGGGCCTCAGCGGTCTCCCTGCAAGCCTAGGTCACAGGCGCGGGATCGGGTCAGCTGCGATCCGATGCGGATCAGCGCGCTGCTTTTTGCGCAAGCTTACAAGGCGGCCGGGGCTGTGTGCTGGTGCTGGTCTCCTCCTGGGGGGCGGGGCTCTCTTTAATGGCGCCTGGAGCTCACCTCTGTGGCGGATCCTGCAGGGTTCTCCACAGCTCCCGTTCACGGGGTGTGGTGGCTGAAATAGTTCCTTTCCACTCACAGTCCCACTTGCTGCGTCCGTTTTTCTTGTTGGCCGTTTTGGTTTGTTGTTTCCCTCCTCTCTGCCGGTCGGAGAGTGCCGACTTTGTGGGCGGGGGAGGGGAGCAGGGTTCTGTGCTTCCCTCCCTTCTGGTCCTCTTTTATGGCAACTTTCTTCTTTGGGCAGTTTGCTGGAGTCACCCGTTTATCTTCCATGTCCCAGTTCTCACTGGGAACTGCCGCTTTTCCTCCCTATTAACTTTTTTAATGGGGGATCTTACTCGCAGCGTCTCCTCCCCGCCATGTTGCTCCGCCCCTCTCCTGGATTTCTGCTTTTAAACAAGTACCAGTCCTCAAATGAGACTCTCTCCCACAAGTGAGAGGAAGGGGTATTTTGATTAGATGGTATTCGGTTATAGCGACTGACTATCTGGGCTCATACAGCTGGATCTGTGAGACCAAACTATGTACATTCAGAAAGCATGCATACTTGAAAAAAAGAGAATGTTTTAAGCTGGGAAAACTGGGATGTTGCAAATGACTGATTTTCCACGTCACAAGATTTTCCAACTGGTAATTGTTATAAAGACTATATAGTAATTTTCTCATCACAGGTACCTCCAGTACCACAGGGTCTGCCAGATTATGTGACCCAAGCAGTAGGTTTACTGTTCAACTTGGACTTTTTGAAGAACTCTTCCTGTTGTGGACACATTTCAAATGTGGCTCCCTTCCTTGTCACCAGGTAAAAGAATAAGAAAAGTACTTCCAGGTCTGGATTGTGCTGTTGCCAGAATTACAAAAACAAAAAACAAAAAACAAAAAAACTACAAAGCATTGTGCTTCCATCTTAGTGGTGGAAGCTGCAAGTTATTCAATACAATAATTTCTCATTTATGTTGGAGTTGGAGGTTATGTCCAGGAATCCTGGAGTCAAGTGAACTCCTAAGACTTTAATCTTTGTAAGGTTTAATTCTCTCCCTCTAGACTACAGGTGTTATACCAAGACTCCAATACCAAGGAAGTCAGTGTGAGTTGGTGGAATAGTGGTGAGCACAGCTGACTTCCAATACCAAGGAGGTCACCATACCAAGACCTCAAAGTAGCTGCTGCTTTTTTTTTAAGTCCAGTTTTATTAATACCATTCATATAGTAAATTATGTATAGAGTTAGATTAGCCCTGAAGCAAAGATGAAAGTGGACACTGGTGCATGTCCCACATAATGTGAACTGATTTTAATTCTCCTTTAGGTCCACTACATAGGCATTTCATTTCATTTCTCACAGTAATAGAAATAAAGGTATATGCCATAGCAACAATCAAACATTTTGTATCTCAATTGAGAATTTTACCTTCTCTGCAGAGCCACTACCCATAATAGTAAATTTTGGTCCTGATAGTTGCTTTGTTAATTTCTGGCTGCTAGGAATAATTTTTATGTTATCTAGAGTTATACGCTACCTAAGTAGTATACCTGTTATCTAGATTCTTCTTGAGCATTCACATGTTGTTCTTTATATCTATCTATCTATCTATCTATCTATCTATCTATCTATCTATCTATCTATTTATCTATCTATCTACTCCATGAGTTGGGGAATAGTAGACCTACTACCAGAAAGGTCTAAAGAGGAATGAGTGGGAGAACAGGACACACAAATAGTGACATATATATATTCAGTGATCTTCTTTAGCTTAATATTATCTTTGTCTAAACCACTTAGCAAAACACATCTAACTTCAATACCCCTACAATGATATTACAATAATATTTCTCTTGAGCATCTGCTGTATTGTGCTTGTCACTGCCTTTCCTCCCCTGTAACTTAGTGACTTTTACCATCAAAGGAAGTTTTAAACTTTGTTTATATCAGTACAATATGTCCACCTATTGCCAATTTTGGGGTTCTCAATGCCTAAAAACAAAGGGATGATTCATTCCAAATCCTATCAAGGATCATAATCTTAGTGTTCCTGGAAATACAACCTGAGGTGTATAAGCATGTTATTAAGAATCCTCTCAGGAACACATGCACAGAAGTGAGGGTGGGAGCACTGGGTAAACAGAAAGTTGGACTGTGATAAATTACAGCAGAGGCATTAGCCAATGCAATCCCACATGGAGCCCTAGAACTGGAAAGAAGCTGCAAATTGGGCAAAAATACTGGGTTTTAAAGTCTCTTGACTGGTCTGCCTTCCATAGAGGCTGCCCCAGACTAAAGCAGTTAATTTCCACAGACAGTGCACCTATGAGAGCAGTCAATAGCCAGCAACTTTGGGAGCCAGTAAAATGAGCAACTCTATTTGAAAGGCAGATATGAGTGACATACCATACCACCATTGTAGAGAGATCACTTGAAGTGGGCAGCTTCATATATGGAAGAGGAAAGACCTGTGGAAAGTTCCAATTTCAGGACAATGAGGAACAAAGTAGGGGGTACCAGGATAATGAAATAAAGATTTGTGAATGGATAAATAGGCAGAATATTGAAAATAGTAGATTCATTGACTAGAAGTGGGAAGAATAGTGACAAACTATAGTATATCCAGAAACAGGCCTGGTCTTGAAATTTACATTTCACTAAAATGAAACAAAAAGCCACTAGTGACTTCTATTTCAATAGCAGAAATTCTTCACCCACTTTCATTCCTGTAGAATATTTTGATTTTTCTTTCTGATACTTAACAAATTAGCACTTTTTGACAAGTATGCATTTTGTACATTTCATTGATTTTTTTTCTTGTAATGAAAAGAAACCTTGCTTGGGAAATATTTGGATGGCTTTTTAATGTGATTTTGTAATTTACTCCGGCACATAGGTAAGGAATTTTTCCTCCCATTTGAAAATTAAATATTTATGTAAAATATAATTCAAACTCTTGAATTTTCCTTACACATAGTAAATACTGTGGCTCTCACAGGGAGTACCCACAAAGAGTGAGATATTGTTAATACAAGACACATTGGTCTCCAGATGTTCACCACAGTTTGGTTTTGGGGCATTGCAATGTTCCTGTTGCAAGGAGAGCTTAGAGAATCTGAGTGTGAAAACATGATTGAGACACTTGCTAACTAATCATTTCTCTTTTAATTTCAAAGTATTATTAAAAAGCAATTTAGAATCAGAAATCCATGTACCTTATCATTGTTGACAATTTATTAGACTAAAACATCCCCATCAAATGGCCACATGAAGTGTGCCCTTGCATCTTCTGCAAAAGTAATATTTAGGGAATTTGTTCAATAGTTCCCACATAAAGTACATTAATAAACTCCTCAGAAATCAGTTTTAAGAAAAACAAGGTTTCTGTTGTCACAGATGGGGGTATTTTTTAATATCAAGAACAATATCATAAATGTCAAATTATTCATCCCCTTTCATTATAATACTATTACCATCTATAACATTGTGACATTTTGGGCTTCCTTTTTAACTTTTTAATTTTTTTTTTATTTCCAGAAAGCTTTGAGCAAGATTTAAAGTTCAATTACAGTAACTATATTAGTCTAAGTTCTTGGAATATTTAATTTCTCCAAATCTCATTGTTTTTCATTTTCTTACTCTATTTTTATGATTGTATTTTATGTGTATTTTGGTTTGAATTACATCAAATGATTTGTTAAAGTAAGCAGAACAAAAATCATGTTAAAGGGAACCAGTATTAATGATAATCTAAATAAATATATACATTAATTGGATTAACTTTGGTTTATTGTGTATTTTAAAATATATTTAAAAATAATTCCACCTCAATTAAAGAATGTATTGCTAAGTGGTAAAGAATGCCACTTTTTTTTTTTAACTGAGGTAATTTGTTTTACAACACTGTATTTGGTTTAGAGGCATAGAATCATACCCTGCAGGTATACGTTACCATACCACACCCACCACCAAAAATGCCAATTATTTTATTTAAATTATATACATCCATGATGAGTAAATCTTTAGAGGGCATAAAGTTAAAACTTAGAATCAAAAAAGCTGTATATTCTGTTTAAAGACAGACAGAAAATAATATAGCATTACATTCTCAGACTCTTAGGTGTTAGGTTCAATCATATGAACATCTAAAATGAGGATAGATGATAGATATTATTAGCATAAATCATAAAATGACAGTAAGTTAAATAATCTATTTTGCAATATTTACATCTTTTCTTGTAACATTTGTAAATTAACTTTCCAATTTTCTTTCACCTAATGACTCCTGCTATAAGAGACTAATAAGAAAATGTGGGTCTCCCTGATGGCCTAGGGGTTAAATCTCAGCACTATCACCAGACAATGGGGCCTGAGTTTCATCCCTGGCCAGGGAGCTTGCCCACATGGCACAGCGGACCTCCTTAGTTTTGTCAACTGCTCCACTCAGCAAGGTATTTCAGTAGATCCACCTGTTCTGCTCCCCACTCTGCATCTGGTGAATCCTCTCATCCCCCTGTGCCTCTGGCCTACATCCCAGTTCTTCTATGCAAAAATTAAAAAAAAAGAAAATATGCACATATTTTCAAAAATTACATTTGATTTATTTCTATTTCAATAATAATGTTATAAAATAGCTAGTAAATATTTTTCCACCTGTGAAAACATCAGCTCTTGCAATATCAAAATTGTAGCATGCTTTTTAAAAAAATAAATTTTATGCTATACTCTTCTTTTCTGGCAAGTTTTTGTTTTCTCCATTTGTGTTTCTCATGAAGTTATAGAACGTGAAACACGTGCAGTAATTGTATGGATGCCAACAGTGGCATAGTCATTATTTTATCTACATTTTTAAATAGCTTTCTCTCTTAGTTAAACAATTTTAAGTGATGACATAATGTAAATATATGAACACATGTAATGATGTAGGTTTACATCACATCACACTTTACATGCCAAAAAATGAGGCGTTATAATGCAACAGTCTACTTTTCACAGATCTAAAAAAAAAAAAAAAATCATTGATTCTTTCCAAAGAAATTTAGGTTTATAAGAATGGTATCTTGAAAATTACTTTATTCTTGTACCCTGATTAATATGAGAAAAACTACCAGTTTATATTTTCTTGGATTCAGTATATAGGTTAGAAATGCTATTAATTTGTATCCCAATTCATAATATAAGGGAAAACAGTCTAGAACTAGCCAATATGGTAGTTACTAGTAGAGATGGTTCTTTATTTATTTATTTTTAAAGAATTTGTTTATTTATTTATACAAGCACTGGGCACAGTCAGAAGCACGGAAGGGCGAGAGAACTCACCAGAGCCAGAGCTGAGAGCAGAGCAGGCAGACCGACGAAGTACACTGCCGAGGGGAGCAGCGGGCAGCAGGAGAGGTCTGCGCGCCACGTGGGACCCTCCCGGCACCCGGGATCGAACCAACGCTGCAGAGGCTGCAGGCAGCCTTGCAACCCAGCGCTCAACCGCTGCACCATCCGGGAGGCCCAGAGATGGTTCTTTAAATTAAATTGAAGGGTGCCTTCATGGTGGCCTAGGGGTTAAGTCTCAGTGCTGTTACCACACTAGGCTCAGTGCTTTCACCACAGAATGCCAGGGAGCTGACCCACATGGTGCAGTAGACCTCTCTCCTGTCTCACCTGCTGCTCCCCTCAGCAGTATATTTCAGTAGATTCACCTGATTTTCTCCCCACTCTGTCTCTCACCCTACTCATACACACACATCTTGCCTACACCACAGTTCTTGTATGCATAAATAAACAAAAATAAATATTTAAAATAAATTAATTACTTAAATTGAAAAACTCAGTTCTTCAGTTGCACTAGCCACATTTCAAATGCTCGGTAGTCACTTGTAGCTATAGGGAAAAATATTGGACAAGAAGGGACATTGACATCATTGCAGGAACTTTGGCATTGTACATGGATAATCTAGAGCCTCATCTCACTAATTCCCTTCCTATTGGACAGCAGTACTCTACATAATTCATGGAAAATTGCACAAAAGGAGGATTTTTCCATCTTCTCATTGATAAGGATTTTATCTAATGTCACAAAAGATTTTTCCACAATTAATATAAAGTTTATCCTTAGGGAGTAAGACATATCTTATATCTTGGATTTAGAATTGCTCAAATAATGTAGGATAGAATTAGGAAATTTCCATAGCTTAGCTATTGTAAATAGTGCTGCTATAAACATAGGGGTGCAGGTGCCCTTTTGAATTAATGTTTGTGTCCTTTGGGTAAATACCTAAGAGTGGAATTGCTGGATCATATGGAAGCTCCATCTTTAGCAGGTGGAGGAATCTCCACACAGCTCTCCATAATGGTTGGACCAGTTCGCACTCCCACCAGCAGTGCAGGAGAGTTCCTTTTTCTCCACATCCTCACCTACCTTTGTTGTTGCTATTTTTTTTTTTTTTAATATGTGTCATTCTCAATGGTGTAAGATGGTATCTCATTATAGCTATGCTATGGAAACAACCCAAATGCCCAAAAATAGATGACTGGATCAAGAAGATGTGGTAATATACACAATGGAATATTACTCAGCAACCAAAAAAGATAAACTCATGCAATTAATTGTCTCCTGAGTTAAAAGAAGCCTCCACTAAACTATAAGCTTCTTGAGGGCATGGAATAGATGAATTTGCATTGATTCCTTCACAATGGACAAATGAATGGATTGATTCCATGAAGTTCATATAAATTAGTTACAAGGTTCAACATTACTGGAAAATTTTAAGAAGTTACTATAAAGCAGTTATAAAAGGAATAGAGCAACAAATATCCATTCCTAAGCCTTATATTTGTAAATAGCAATAAAGCTACATACCAAAACATGCTTTTTTAGCATTACAACAGAGGCACTGCAAGAGTTTGAATCATCAAAAAAAATGATGTATTAATTTAGCATATTTTATTAGGACATGGAGAAAATTAATTATTAAGAAAAATAGACTAATATGTTTTATGACTTCTGTGAATAGTCAGAAATAAAAAACTTTCTCCTTAACATTATGATATTCAGAAATATTAATTTATCACAGGTTAATTTCTCTAAATATCTTAGTGTACCAAATATTATATATGGATAAATAAATCAGGAATTATAGATTAAGAAGTATAATCTTATGAGCACTTTTATTATAAACGTATAAACACTACAAAAATCTACACTAATTTTTGTACAGAGAAAAATTTCAAACTTTGATAACAGTTATGAATAATTATAATTTTGAAGGAGAGAAACAGAGCATAACTTCAATTTCTGAAAGTGTTTTCAGGAAATTTCTTATTTTTTTATTTTATTTTATATATGTTTTACATAATTTTTCATTTTTGCACAATGTATGCATTTTTGCACAATGTATGCATCCTGGTTATAATCCCCATACAATTCCCACCCCCTTATTTTGACCCTAATCCCTCCTCCTTCTAAATTAAATTTGGCTATTTATAAATCAAACAAAGTTCTGAGCTATTACTATTATAAAATTTCAAGCAGGATATAGTCTGGAATCTACTTTTTTAAAGGTCAGTTCTGATTATAAGGAAGTGAGTATGCAGAAAATAAGATAGAAGGCAGAAGAGTTGAGCAATTATGTCAGTAAACTAAACTGGAAAGGATGTATCTTAATTATTTGCAAACTTGCCACAAGTGACTAACATTACTTTCTACTAGGTTTATTAAAAATGAGTTGCTAGATGTACAAATTTTGATGGTAAAATATATGAATTTTCAGAAAAGATAGAAATATCATCAATCAAAATATTACATTAATAAAGCTTTGCTATTTATTGTATTACATAAAATTTTACCAAAATATCTCCTTTTGCAATTATAAGTTTCTTGTTACTGATGTATCATAGCATTCCTATTGCACTGTATAAGCAATAAAGTATTTTTTAAAAGAAAATGTCTTGCATTTTAAACACTACTTTTTTCTCTACTTCTCAACAAGTGATTCCACTATTATTCTAGGCACTTCTGTTAAGAAGTTAATTTGTGTCTGGTGTGCTATTTCAGAGGATAGGAGGGTTTTGAAAAAGATAAACAGAAAAAAATTAGCCAAAGAGAGCAATTATGGAGTGGTTTGGGAAAGAGATTAAGAATGAGATTAGATAAAATAGGAGGGAGACTTCATATTAGGCCCAGAGACATTCAGAATTTTAGTTAACAATGATTAGACTAGTTGAAAACCTGCTAACAGGACAAGTCCCATCAGATTGCTAATTGACAGGAGTGGGGAAAGGAAAGAAAAAGAGGATGGGGAATCAAACCTGCCCCATTTGTATTAAGTAAATGTTGGTTAATTGCATTTTTTTAAGTCTTTTTTTTTTTTTAATAGAGGCATTATTTATTTATTTATTTATTTGTTTGTTTATACATACATGCACTGGGTACAGTCAGAAGCACGGGAGGGTGAGAGAATTCACCAGCGCCAGAGCGGGGAGCAGAGCAGGTAGAGGGACCAAAGTACACTGCTGAGGGGAGCAGCGGGCGGCAGGAGAGGTCTGCGCGCCATGTGGGACCCTCCTCCTGTGGCCGGGGAGCAGCCGGGGATCGAACCGGCGCCGCAGAGACCGCGGGCAGCCTCGCAACCCAGCGCTGAACCGCTGCGCCACCGGGGAGGCCCCGGTTAATTGCATTCTTTATCATGTTTATTTTTTTTTAGATTTATATTTGTTTTATGTATATAAGAACTGGGGTGTAGGCCAGAGGTATGAGGGGTGAGAGAATTCACCAGAGACAGGGTGGGGATAGAACAGGTGAATGTACTGAAATACACTGCTGAGGGGAGCAGTGGGAGAGACAGGAGAGGTCTGCTGTGCCATCTGGGTTAGCTCCCTGGCTGGGGATGGAACTCAGGTCTCAAAGGTGATAGCTTGATAGCACTGAGACTTTAACCTCTGCACCACCAGGAAGGCCCTAACATGTTTTTTGTTTGTTTTTGACTAGTTGCCTTCCTCAAGAGTTTCTCAGGGTGATACTATTTTCAATTTGTAGATTAATAACAATGTACTTACTGTGCAGTGTTAGCAATAAATTTGCCCATAGGAGACACAGTCTCACAGAAATTAGTGAGTGATCTTAAGACTGCTGTTTTGGGGCTTACTCATATTTGAAACTAATCTTTCAATTCTCTGTCTTTGGTTTGTTATTAAATAAGGCACATTTATTCTTTCCCTGAAGCTCTGGTTGCCTGAAATGTTGATGGCCCAAACTTTCACAGTGCCTCCACTGGCCTTCAGAGATGCTTGCAAGCATATTGTATTCCAATTGTTAAAATGCCAATTGAACGAGGAAAAAAGTGCTAATTCACCATAATGGTGAAAAGCTACTCAAATTCTGCACATGACACTGAGACTGGGAAGCTTAAACAACAACACGTAATTTTCTTACCGGTTCTGGAGTCTAAAAGTCCAAGATCCCGGTGTTCACAAGTTGAATTTTTCAGAGACCCTGTAACTTGCAGACCTCCCCATGTGGTCATCCCTCAGTGCACCCTACTGTAGGGTACATGGAAGTGATCTGATTTCCTCCGCCCTCCCACATTAGCATCTGTGATCGACACCTGTGGTCTATACCATGCCTGATGCCAGCATCTGGAGTGTGGTGTGGGCATGCGTGGGTGGGTGCACCTGAGTGGAGACTGGGCATATAATGGCGGAGTCCTCAGAGGCCAGAGCAAAGCAGCAGAGCGCGGGAGGGCACAGAAGACCATAGAGCAGAGAGCAGTAGAGACCATGAAAGAATGCCAGAGAACCCAGAGAAAGTGAAGATTTGCTGGGGGCTGGGAGGCCTGCCAGCCTCCTGGCGTCCCAGCCCCACACCTGCCCTGCACCTGGTTGCCTCATTACAAATGGTGTAGAAAGATCATTAAAAGCCTGAAAATGCCACTGAGGGCTCCAGGACTCTCCTTTTCCCATCTGCCCAGATCCATAGAGAAGCTGCTGCGTCCCTGGCTGGCACTTTACCTACTTTAGTATCTCTCTGTGCGTTCAAATTTCTTCTAATAAATACACCAGGCAGATTCCATCAAAGTCTACAGTGATCACCTCTTTTTAACTCCATTGTTTCTTTAAAGGCCCTGTTCACGTTCTGAGGTACTAGGACTTAAGCATTTAACATGCAAATTTTAAGTGGACACAATTTAGACCACACCACTAATGAACCAGTAGTGCTTTTCTATAGAGGGCAGGGGTGAGAATCAAAATGCATTTAGAAATTAGAAAGAAAAAACTCATGAGTAGGTGGGGAAAACAACAACATACAAATCTTTGCTGAAGCCACATAGTTGCTGTGTAAGAGAATTAATTTCTCTGACAGTATTGTACCTTTTGATTATGCTCAAGTGAAACCAAACATCTGGATTATTATGTTCATATCATGCATGTATGTATGGGATATACAAGCACATACACACAATACATTAAATAAAAGCTATGATAGGCATGGACTGGCCGAGAGGAAACCTGTGTGTGAGCTCTGGTAAGCAGAGTGAGTGGAGAGTTTTGACATATGTGTTTCTGAAATGTGGGAAGAAATTTAGCAACTGGTAATTAGAGAACATTTTCTTTTCATCAACAACCCTGGAATTTAAATTATTTTCAGGTAGACACCATACCAATGGTAATGATTTCTAAGGAAATAGAGAAGATAGGTTGAACAAAGAAAGGACAAGTTAGAAACTAGCTAAATCAAGTAAAACAAACAAAAATTAAAGAAATATTTGGCAGAACTAATATGGCTATCAAATTTAAATCTAAAATTCCTTCCTCTTTCTGTAAATGGGCCCTTAATATGGTAATGGCTGTCAAAGGCTGGGGAGAGAGGCGGCAATCATATTCAATATGAGATAAGAGGACTCCATCTTTTCTGCATATAAAGCTTTAGGCCTGCTTTTTATTTCAAGTTTGGTGAACAGCAATCAGTTCCCATTTGTGATTAGCCTCTGTCTTTTCACTGAAGAGAGGACTGAGACAGAGTTTTAAAGGTTATTCTACACCAGACAAAAGGATTCCATGAAAAATAAAAGGCTTTTCAAATGATCTAAAGTGCACTTGAATCTGCCACTTTGATATCATTAGCAAATTGTGATTGATTAAGTATCACAGTTAAATCTCTTATAAGCTTTTTGGAATAAAAGGGGGTATGGCAAGTGTGGCTATTCCCAGTATGTGGCATTATTTTCTAAATGTAGAAGTGATATTTCTTAGGTTGTATAATCCTATCTTTTACTCTTGAAATTATAAAGTTATACAGAATCCTGAGATGTCTTGCCATCTTTAACTGGAGATAATGTTAGTTTCACTCCATCAATAATGCAAAATATGAGTCAAACTTTTTTATTTAATTGTTTTTGTAAATCATATTTTTAGTTAAAAATCTCTGTCATAAGGTTGGTCTATCTCAACTGAACAATTTGAGTCAATTTGTTTCCAGGGGACAAGAAGATAGTATCTACTTTCACATTTCTTTAAAAAAAAATATACTCACTAAAGTCTCCAGTTCTTTCAAATATAACAATTACATACTATGAAATTAAGGAGGCTTGATAATCAAGGTATCCTTTAATCCATGCTGTTTTCTGACAATTTGGCAGCAAAGAAAACACTGTCAGAGACCAAACATAGAATTGCATATTACAGATTGTTGCATGAACATGGAATTCATGGATCATTTTATAAAGTATGTAAAAGCAAAGTAGTAAGTCATACTACTATTAAAAGATATGGAAGGGGTCTACCTGCTGGCACAAGGGTTAAGACACAACCTATGAAGCAATCCACAGCCACTGCAGCACGAGTTCGATTCCCAGCCAGCCAGGGAGCAACCCACATGGCGCAGCAGACCTCTTCTGACTCTCCCGCTGCTCCCCTCAGCAGTGTACTTCAGTCAGTCTGCCTGTTCTGTTTCCCACTCTGTCTCTGATGAATCTTCTCATCCCCCACACCTCTGGCTTGTACCCCAGCTCTTGTATGCATAAATAAATAATTTTAAAAATGGAAGGAAGATTCTGAAACTGAAAACAGCTCTGGCTCTGCCAATTATTGGTGTTTTGCATTGGCATTTTATTCCACTTCTCAGAGTCTTCATTTCATTCTCTGCTTTACTTTCCTTGTGCCATTTCATTGATTTGAGTGCCAAGATAATGATTTTTCACTATCCTGCTTGTTGTTACCCATTCCAAACTATCAATAGGAATGTTCAAAAACATTCTAGTTGTTCCTTTATGCAGGCAATTAGTAAGGTCACTTTGTTCCATGCTTCCTACTGATTTGTTCTAGGTCATGAAATGTGAGTGGCAATAATATCAATGTTTTCTAGAAAAAATATAACGACCAGTGCATGATTATGTCTCTGCCATGATGATCATGGAAAGTCACGCTAAGATAGCATATGTGTAGTTTGAGAACCCCAAGAAATAAGATGACCTGGGTTCCCTGCTGATTGCTTATTTTTCTGTTGATGGGATTTTAGATTGTTTTGTTTTCATGTGTAATGAACAAACTACTATGAATAACTTTTTGCATGCATTTTGGTGCATATTTGTACATACCTATAACTGTGGGTAGAATTGCTGGGTTATAGGAATTTCATGCACATTTACTTCACTAGGTACTGCCAAGTATGTTTTCTAAGTGATGAAAGTAATTGACATTTCTGTAGCCTATATTGTCAGGGGTAATGTGTGAGAAATCCGATGTACCGTACCTTCAACTTTATTTGATATTTTCAGTCTTATTTCTTTTATTTATTCTGGTAGATATGTATTATATGTCATTTTGGCTTTAATTTTAATTTCCTTGATGAATAATGAAGTTGGAAACTTTTACTATGCTTATGAACCATTTGGGCAATCTCTCATAAAGTAGCATTCAAGTCTTCTGATAATTTTTCAATTGGGTCATCAGTCTTTTTATCTTAATTTGTAAGAGTCCTTTATGTGTTCTAGATAAGAGTTCATTGTTGTATGTAAGCATTGCAAATTTCTTCTCCCACTCTGTAGCTTGTCTTTTTACACTCTCAATATCATCTTATGATGAACAGACATTTTAAATTTTAATAAAGTTTAAATTGCAAATCTTTCATTGTTAGTGCTTTTTTCTTTATTCTGCTTAAGAAATCTTTGCCTCTTTCAAGTTGACCAAGGTCTTCTCCTACTTTATCATTAATGTATTATCTTTCAAATATAGATCACGATCCATTTGGAATTGGTCTTTGAATATTTTGCAGGTATTGCCTCAAAGTATTTTTTTTATTTGAATATACAATTAACCTAACACTATTTACTATTTATTTATGGAAGATTTCTTTCTTTCTTTCATTTTTAAAAATTTATTTATTTATACAAGAACTGGGACCAGATGCATGGGAGGGTGAGAGGATTCACTAGAGACAGAGTGGGAACTGAATAGGCAGACTGACCAAAATACATTGCTGAGGGGAGCAGCGGGCAAGACAGAAGTCTGCTTCACCATGTGGGACCCTTGCCGGCCAGCCAGGATCAAACCGGCGCTGCAGAGGCTGCAGACAGCTTCACAGTGCGGTGCTCAACCGCCTGCGCCACCAGGGAGGCCCTGGAGAATTCCTATCTTCACCAAATTGTAGTATTACCTTCATCATATAACAGCTGACCTATTTTGTTTCATTTGGATATTTTCTGACTTGTTTCACTATTGTTTCATTTGTATGTTTTCTGACTTACTTCAATTTCTCTAGATTTATTATGTCTTCATATAAATTCTCCAATTCATTCTTTTTTTCAATGTTGTGTGTGCTATTCTTGGGTCATTGGATTTAGGAATCAGGTTAAAAATCATCATTTTGGGGCCTCCCTCATGGTGCAGGGGTTAAAGTCTCAGCACTATCAACCTGTCGACTGCCACTGCTGCATGAGTTTGATCCCCAGCCAGGGACTAACCCAGATGACACAACAGACCTTTTCTGTCTCGCCTGCTGCTCCCCTCAGCAGTGTATTTCAATAATCTGCCTGTTCTGCTCCTCACTCTGTCTCTGGTGAATCTTCTCACCTCTGGCTTACATCCCGGTTCTTGCATGCAAAAATAAATCAATCATTTTAAAAAATAAAATGAAATCATCACTTTTGAAACTGCGTCAATAAGCATCAATTTCATAAGCGAGAGGCATCTCTATCTCTCTCTCTCTCTCTCTCTCTCTCGCTCTCTCTCTCCATCCCCAGTTTCTGGCAGAGAGCTTGTAAAACCCTTATAATTCCCTAAGTGAAAATTCCCTAAGTGAAAAGAACAAAAGAACATTAGGGGCATATTTTGTTCTACTGCAGTTACTCAGGGTGTGTTTCTGAATGGGGGGTTAGTAACAAAAATGATCAAGTCATGATTAAAAGCTTCATCCTCCAGAGAGAAGAGATTGGCAAGAAGAGGCACTAATAATTGATTACACATATATGAGAAAGTCTCCAGAAAATCCTAAAAGTACAGGGAGAGCTTCAAGGTGGGCAAACATATCCAGGAAGGTGATGTACCCCAGTTCCACGTGAATAGAAGTTCCTGCTCTAGGGACCACCCCAGGTCTACAGTACACTCTATGTATTGCTTTATCTGGCCATTCATATATATTTATTTCCTTTATTATATCTTTCAATAAACTGATAATAAGTGTTTCTCTGAGCTGTGTGAAACTTGCTAGCAATTAAAACAAATCTAAGAAGTGGAAACCTCTGATTTGTAGGTAAGCAGGACAACAGTTGTGAGAAACTGGTACCTGAAGTGGCATGGGAACAGTCATAAAACTGAGTTCTTAATCTGCGGGTCCTTATGCCATCTCTGAGTACATATTAGAGTTAACTTGTAAGATAACCCCCTGGTTTGGTGAAGAATTGTTTGATATGGGGAAAAACTTGTACACATTTGCTATTCAGAAGTGAAGTTTTCAATGTGAGTACAAAAAGAGACTCACAGAAAGGAAACACACAATAAAAAAACCTGGATTTTTCCCTACAAAGGAGGTAGGTAAAACTGAGGTTATACTTTACAATAAGCAAAACAAAATTATTGCAGTGGTTTAGCCAACTCCTTTTAGTTTATTCTAATAATGCTTTTAAAGGTTTTGGGAAAAAACCAAAACTAACACAAATAGTACATTATTGTTATCTTGACACTTGTCAAAATATCCAATTTCTCTTTTTTTCCTTTATGCATATATGAGGACTGCTTTTTACTTACAATATAAAATTACTTGTGACATGAAATATTGTTTTCAGTTAATGTTTTGCATACTCAGCATCAGACCTATTCTTACCTCCCAACCTATTATTCCTCATATTCCTTTATTTCTACCATTCCCAAATGTATTGTAATGTGCTTTTTATCAATTTTTTGAAACCAATTTTTTAAAGGCTAAAATATATTATGTACATATTCTATATTGATAAGATTAAGTAGACTCACCTCTCCCTCTTCCTTTCTACTAAGTGCAAGTGCAAGCCTTGAACATAATGCCATAAAAGGCCAAAAGAAGACTGACATGTGATGAGAAGGTAAACTATAGACTCCAGAACTGGAGGAACTACAAAGTGGCAAGTAAATTTATCATCTAGCACTCAAAAGTAGAAGATGACTCAGTTACCTCATTTCCCAACCACCAACTTCAACAATAAAAGGTGGTTTGAATTGGTTCTTTCCTCCTCTGGCTTGTCCTGTCAACAATTCCAAGGTAGTCAGCCAGAGAGTACCACCAGTGAGGCGAGTTGATCAGGAAGGCTGCTGATAGGAAGGACCAGCAGAAGTGTTCTCCTTTCCACTGGTTCTAAAGCCTCCCTTTTCCACAGGAGGCATCGTGTGGCTGAGTGACACCAGTGGGATATATCCTACCACAGTGAGTGACCTGCTGAGTAATCTCTTAATCTCTGCAGAATTGGTTCTCCCACCAAGTACAGAGAGTAGTCAACTCCTTCCTGTCACTTAGGATGTATAATCAGGGACCAGGAAGGTCTCAACCATCGCATCTAAACCAGATTAACCAAAACATAATTACAATCTGAAAATTACATTTCCTTTTGAACCACAACCACAATGTAGACTAGGACCTGCTTGTTAGACCTAAACAGATGACTGCCTGAAATACATAATATTTAAACAAGATCCAAAATATCAAGTGGTCGAGGATACAACACAAACACACACACACACACACACACACACACATCATACCAAGGAAATTAAAACTTGAATTTGAAAAAATTATCAATCGATGCCAAAACCAAGGTGAGGCAGTCGCTAGAATTATCTGATAAATATATTAAAACATCCATTATAAAAATGTGTTCATATACAACATCAGACTCACTTGAAGCAAAGAAAAAAAATAGAAAATCTCAGTAAAGAAATAAAAGAAGCAAATGCAAATCAGGTAACTTTAACAATATAGCAGCCAAAATAAATATCTTGCTTAAAGTGCTTAATAGTTGAATAATATATATGCCAGAAAATAGAATCAGCGAACTTAAGAATAGAGCAATAGGATTTACAATCTCATCAACAGAAAGAAAATAGACAAGAAAAAAAAAAAAAGAACTGAATCTCAAACACTGTACCACAATAAGATCTAACATTTGTATCTTCAAAGTGCCAGAAGGAGATGAGGAATAGGGTGGGACTGAGAGAGTATTTTCATAAAAATGCTGAAAATATCTAATATTTGAAAAGCACATAAAATTCAAGAGGCTTAATTTCAGCAAGATCATAAATCTAATGATATCTAGGGTAAAATGCATCAAAATTAAACTTATAAAAATTAAAGACAATTAAAAAAATTAAAAGCAGGCTAAGGAAATACCATGAGGGAACATCAAAATTGCAGCAGATTTTGCACCTGAAATATAAAGTGGAACATTTTTAAAATGCTGAAAGAGGAGAGCTGTCAACTGCAAGTTTTCTATTTGGAGAAACTACCATTAACGAAAGATGAATAATAACATCTCAGACAAAGCAAACTAAAAGAATTTGTAGATAGAGATAGTAGACTCACACTTAAAGGAATGGTTCAAAAATATTATCAAAACAGAAAAGGAAATTATAAAAGGATCTTGAACCATCAGGAACCAACAACAGGAAAATCCCAAATATGAGTGCATACAACAGAATGTTATTCTCTTCATGGGTTTTATAAACTCTATTTGATGACTGAATAAAAATAACAATATTGATGTTCAAGATAATTGCATTTACAAGTGGGGTAGGTAAAGAGACATAAGTGAAAGTGTTATAGGACAGGGAGAGGGGCAGCCCAAACCCCGCAAACATGTCTATTCTAAGTGGGTTCTGCCATCCGCCGCATCAACACAAAACACATGGGACTTTAATGGGAAGGAACTTTAATAAAACTAGGAAACAATACAGGTAAGGCAAAGAGTCTAGTTTCTAAGCGAAGCACCCAAAGTTACCCGTCCCCTCGTGGGTAAAACTCCATCCATATGGGATCGGCCCAGAGCAAGGCCCCAAAGCCTGCCACAAGTCTAAAGCATCTTCCAGTGGGGACCCACAGAAAAGAGTCAGAAACAACCAGACAAGCCCGGAAGGAAAAGAGCAAAATCAACATCAAGATAAAAGCTGCCATTGTCACCTCCCCACGGGTCTCACCCACATCTGTGTCACCCAGTCCACGACCAAAAGACAAGCGCAGTTTCTTCACGTGTCTCTAGGCTCCATGCGCCTCCTCCAGGTCTCCTGGCTCCATCCTGCATCCTTCCTCAGTCTCTTCTTCAGCTTCTCCTCTTCCTGCTCAGCTCCACCCTCCCTTGGGTGGGGCAGGGAACCTCCCCCTTTCCTGGGGACCACCCTGTTACAAAAGTAAGGTTTCAAGGATTCATTCACAGTGAAAAAACATTGATACCATCAGCCTGTGCTAAGTCACATATTTGTGTTGTAATAACTATAGCACCTGCTAAGCAAACTAAATAAAGTAATATACTCAAAAATAAACTAATTTTGAATCCTGTACTACAGTAAAGAAGGACAGATCAGTAGAGCTAATATGAGAATATGATTAAGAATAAACTGTTTAAAGGAAACATATATAGGCTGAAAACAAAAGGATGGAAAAAGATACATACCCACGCATATATGTTAAGTTAAAAACAGTAGACACAGACACGGTGATAAAGCAGAGAGATAAAGTAGACTTTAGAGAAAAGAAAATTACTGGAGACAACAAGAAGTATTACAAAATAATAAATCAATCTATCAAGACATAATAATTTAAATGTATATGTACCATACAAAAGATTCTCAATATACACAAACCATAACCTGGTAGACTTTGAAGCAAATATTAATAAAAATCTAATTATAGTTGAGATTTTAAAACACCCCTCTCAGCAATTGATAGAACTGCAACAGATTACATCAGCAAGGATATAGAAAATCGGAGCAATATAATCTACCAATAGGAGCTACCTAATCTTATCTATCTGTCTATGTATGTATCTATCTATCATCTATCTAATCACTACTCCCAATACCAACAGAATACAATTTTTTCCAAGTACACATATCCTAGGCTATCCAGTGAGCCTTAGCACATTTTAAAATTGAATTTATATATGTTCTCTGGATATAGTGGAATCATATAATACACCAGTTAAAAAGAGAAGAAGAAAATCTCTAGACATTTGGTATAAGAGATAAAACAGGGGTTAGGGGAGAACTCAGATATATCAACAGGGGCATTGCCAAACAAACTGTAGTATGTCCATAACATGGAGTGCTACTCCAAAATTAAAGGAATATATTGACACACATAATGATTTGGAATTTTACTGAGGGAGATGAAGTCAATACTAAAGGATACATGGTATGATTCCATTAACATCTTTGAAATGACAAAATTTTAGAAAAGGCAGAGTAAAATTTTAGAAAAGGCAGAGTAGTGGTTTTTAGGGTTTGCAAGTGGGTGAGAACGAGCTAGGAGGTGGGTGTTATATAAGAGCAACAAAGGGGATAAATGTGGTCATGGAGCTCTTTAGTATCTTGAACCTGGTGGAAAAAAATAGCCTATAAAGATGACAAAAATGCATGGAACTAGCACGAACACACATACACACACACATAAATGAGTACAAGCAAAACTGGTAATATCTGAAAATGGTAGTGGTTTATATTAAAATCAACATCCTGTCTTTGTTTTGTATTATAGCTGTGCAAGCTGCTAGCATTGAGGAAAACTGAATAAACTGCACTTGGGAACTCTCCACATCATTTCTGAAAAATTCATGTGAATCTTCAGTTATCTTAAAATAAAAAGTTTTAATAGTACATGTTGTACACTGATGTGTTATTAATTCCTTGATATAAACATCAAGAACTGGTGAAGAAAGCTGGATTAAACAGAACTTACTGAGGGACCTCCATGGTGGCTTAGGGGTTAAGTTTCAGCACGGTTACCTCTATGGCCTGAGTTCAATCCCTAGCCAAGGAGCTATCCATAGAGTTAACCCATATATGGCACAGCAGACCTCTCCAGTCTCACCTGCTGCTCCCCTCAGCATTATTATTATAGTAAATCTGCCTGTTCTGCTTTCCACTCTGTCTCTGGTAAATACTTTCACCACCCACTGCTCTCCACAAAATACATAAATACACTTAAAAAAAAAAGAAAGAACTCAGTGAGAAAGTTGAGAAAAGTAAAAGTTAACAGTCCTCATTTTTCAATGCAGAATAATTTCCTCCCGATACTCCTTCCACCACATAAAGTATCTACATGAAGTATCTTTAACAGTACAGAAGTAAAACTTGAAATTCTTAGGAAAAAAATAAACAACAAAACTATTACTTGCTTTACTGTAATGTAGCCATTACTCTAAGAAATTATGTCTTCTTGCTTAATCAATCTCCTTGGACAGGATGACAAAAATTCTTTTAAACTATTGTAATGAGAGCAATAATATTGCCTATGTTTTTGGAATTTCAAAGTAATGATTTGAAGTATTTAATCCATTTTCAAAATTAAACAACTGCTTATGACTAGTAATAGGCACCTCACCACATATTTTAATGATGCATCACTTATTTTTGTATTATGGAATCAACAGCTATACACACATGAATTTATTTAAGTACGTTTAAAAGTTAGTTGTTCTCCTTTTTCAAATTTATCAACAGGCAGAATGGGATTGTCAGTTTGGGGGAACTAGCACAGGCTTATTGTATTGTGGCGATATTGATATTTTGTTTTAAAAGTTGTAGCTAGTAGAATGAAGGTGTAAGAATTGGCAGCCTCAACCCTTGCAGTATGTTATCACCACACTGTCAGAAAGAGCAGTTATGCCAACTCTGACAAAACTGGGTGTCTTATAAATCAAGCATGAGCAATGCATTTCTTATGCCAACAACTCATTTCAACTCTTACCTTATTACCACATTTCTTGGACGCTACAGGATGATATCTTTTAAGCTTTTTACTGCTTGTGTGTGAAATCTCAAGTAATGTAGCCAAATGCAGTGAAGGTTCAGGGCTGCTCCAAGACACTGGTTCACTGAACACATTTCTATAAAAGTTTGATTGCCCAAATCCTACTCTATCAGAGAGGTCCACTCAACTTCACCCGTCACCTTGATAAAGCATTTTTTCCTTGTGTAAATTGTTTTAAGAGGTTTTACGAAACGTGCCATGTCACACAAAATTTTCTTTCAAATATCCTGTGTAAATTCTGGGTAAATGTGATCTATTCTGCATGGAATGTATAAGCATGATGCAGTAGAAAAGAAAGATTATAAATAACTTTGACAGTTACTTTTTCTTTAAAGAAATTCACATAAAAAGAAAGTAGTTTTAAGGTATTGAGAAAAAATGGCAAAGTATAGTGACAGCACAAGTCAAGGCTGGTCTAAATAGAGAACCACACTGAAAGATTCTGGAGAGAGGAGAAAGGTCAATCATCTTATAAAAAGGAGACAGTGTATGACAAGAGGAACATATGTCAAAAAGCACACTTTATTTACCTTTCATTAGAATGTCTTCCTATGAGAAGGTTAAATACTCCAGGAGAAGGAAAGGATTTTTCTCATGTTAACTAATCCAGACAAAAGAGAATAGAGATTTGCTTTCTTCAGCATTTATTGATATTAATTGCTTTATTGAACTAGCTGTGGGAACGGGGATTTCCCAATGCCAGCATAAAGGATCATTATTTATAAGCTAACTGATCCCACAAATTCTACACTTAGCTCAACATTTCCGTTGGAAATACTGAGAGAATCTTTAAAATATGTTGTTATATTTCAGCCTTCGTACTGTATGCTAAATTACATAAGCTAAATGATAAAACATTTTCCAGGAAAGGAGAATTTTAAAGTCTCAAACACTAGGTTTCAAATCAATCTCTAAAGTACAGCTTATTATTACATTTTTCTTCCATTTAGATTTAATTCTTCCCCTTTGGCTCTGTCATACAGGTGTCCCTAGTTACAACCATCAGTAAAAAACAAAACACATGTGTAGGCTATAAATCTGTATTTGTGTTAATTCATAGGAGAAAAATATCGTCAGTTCCTCCTTCCAATTTCCTTTCTTTTTTACCACTTACAAGTTCTCTATAGGGCTCTGAGCTTACAATTACAGAAACCAAATTCCATCCCACATGATAGGTTAACAGGAAAGTTTCTGCATGTCATTTCTCACTGCAACTAAAGAAGTTAAGGTGGAAATCCCCAGGTTAATTTAGAACATAAAGGGACTTAGAAAGGGAATCAATATTTGGGAAAAGGAGTAAGCTGCCAATTTATCTTTTTGTAGGAACTACACAAGGTTCAGTCAGTCAGATGAACATCAAGTATTAGTACTAACTTTTCACATTGGGAAGTCCTAGCCTTGAATGTAGAATAGTTAAGAAGTTCCCCATGTACCGAAAGGGAGACTCACATCACTTATTTCAGATTCTAGCAGTAAAAAGGTGCCAGAGGCAACGCTAAAATTAAGGTAGCATCAGTGGTTTGTTTAACTTTAACTTGAGTATTTAATAGATCAGCTGCTTTAAGTCTCATCACATTGAAATGTAATATATACATTGTCAGTTCAGCATATGTCCTTCTTCCTCCTTCCCTTTATATGATAAAATGATAATTTTGTCTCCAACATGGTTCTTTAGTCTTGAAAAAACAATACCAACAGTTAGAAACAAGCGTCAGGGTGGTTACATATTACATTTTGACAAATCATTGTTTATGTTTTTATTTTGTTTCTCAAATCATTTCTTCTCTAGTGATAGGTGAATACACTCTTTTGTGAGGAAAAAAATATTTTTAAGAATGTATCTGAAGAGTAATCTAAAGATTGGATACATGAATTTTATAGTGCTTGTAGGGCGCCTTAGATCAGATTATGAGGTTATTCCATGAGTAGGTCTTGTCAGGACTATCACAGAATCAATGGACTGAACTTATTCAGTCATCATCCCATACTAACAGTATAGCATGCTCAAAAGCTTTATTAGGTGCAATTGTAAGTGGCTCAGACAAAAGGTTTCAATCATTTCTTTTAGAGATGATTCCGCAGCCTCAGAAATTTCATTGGCAAGAAATGATTCCCAATGCCCAGTTGGATATGTCATTTTGCACTTAGAACACTTGCAATCCATCCTGCCCCCCCACCTCTTACCAACCACATAGCCTGTGCTTGTATTGTTCCATTTTTTCTATTGAGTTTCCACCCAGTAAATTTTGCCCACATGATCAAATACCCACACAGAAAAAAAAATTGGACAGGTTTGTATGAAGAGGGATTAGAATGAGTTGAAGTAAATGATGGAAAGAGAAAATTTACCTTGGCTTATATCACTGCTATAATCACTTAAACATGAACAATAACCCATTTGGAAAATATCAGAAACTGTTTTACATCACAGACATATCATTAGGCCCCCATAACATTCCAGGGACCTGCCTTTTTCAACTGCATTCTATCCCTACAGAGACTAGTTCTATAAAAGCATGCTCAATAGAGATTTCAAACATTATTTTATTTTCTAACTCACAAAGATAAGATGGTATGGCAAGGGCACTGTTCTGAGCACCTTCTTTTTCTGGGACCAAGGCTTTAGGAAGCTTGCAAGCCAGTGGGGAGTCTCTCCAGAGAGCACAGCAAAAGTTCCTTGTGAGCAAGGAGTCCCACACCGGGCCTTTTTTCAGCCTATAAACAATATGACTATGAGCTTCAGTGGATTAAGCATCAGGCTGGAAATTTGTAATAACATGAGTTCTGATTCCAGATCTATAATTTACTGGGTTGTTGAGTGATAATGGGCACATGTGTCTTTTCTACGGTTTATTCTTGAAATGTTTTAGTTACACATTCGATCATAGTAAAATGCATCATTCCAAAAATTAAAGAAAAATCAAGAGACAAATTTAAGCAAAAAGGCAAAGGGCATACTCTGGAAGTGTAAAAAATTCACATTATAATTAAATGCAATAAGCTGCTTTATGACACCTTTGAAAAATAAAGAACTGATGGACTCGACTGAGATATTAAAATGCATATTTTCAACCTCAATATTATAAAATGTGTATTACTATAAAATCAATAAACAAATCAAGATATCAGATTTATAGTTCAGAAAAATCAAAACAAAAGAATTTGAAGTATGATAAAATTGGCATCATGATCCAATAGTTTCATGCACCAGTTCTTACTAAATGATGCTGGAACATGAGTTAAATATTTTTAGATAACAAATGTCTTTCCTTATCCAATGTTAAAATCATCTCCCTATTGGTTAAAATATTAAATTAAAACATTAAATTGAAGTAATTTAGATAAATATATCTGTTGCTATAGGATCTTTATATATTTTTAAACAATGGGAGAATTCACAAATGAAAACTCAACAGATTTTATAACATAAAGTGGAATTTGTAAAGGTCAAAGCAATATATTAAAGTTTCAAAGTAAACAAAAAGGTAAGGATAATTTTACAACTTTTATAATAGACATGTGGTTTTAGTCATATTTTATAAAGAACATTTGAGTTCAAATAAAAAGTCTACTATCAGGGGCCTCCCTGGTGGTGCAAAGGGTTAAGATGCAACCTATGATGCTATGCACAGCCACTGCAGCACGAGTTTGACCCCCGGCCGGCCAGGGAGCTACCCACATGGCGCAGCAGACCTCTCCTGACTCGCCTGCTGCTACCCTCAGCAGTGTATTTCAGTCGATCTGCCTATTCTGTTCCCCACTCTGTCTCTGGTGAATCCTCTCACCCCACACACCTCTGGCCTGTACCCCAGTTCTTGTATGCATAAATAAATATTTTTTTTTTTTTAAATAGAGGCATGTTTTATTTATTTGTTTGTTTTGTTTATACATGCACTGGGTACAGTCAGGAGCACGGGAGGGTGAGAGAATTCACCAGAGCCAGAGCGGGGAGCAGAGCAGGCAGAAGGACCGAAGTACACTGCTGAGGGGAGCAGCGGGCGGCAGGAGAGGTCTGCGCGCCATGCGGGACCCTCCTCCGGTGGGTGGCCGGGGAGCAGCCGGGGATTGAACCGGTGCCGCAGAGGCCGCAGGCAGCTTTGCAACCCAGCGCTCAACCGCTGCGCCACCGGGGAGGCCCTAAATCTTTTTTTTTTTTTTTTAAGTCTAGTATCCAATAAGATACTGCAATAAGTAAATGAATAGACAATTCACAAAATAAAAAATAGAGTTAATCATTGAATGTATTAAAAGTGTATTCTCATCAGTGAGCTAATAAATATGAATTGGATACACCTCTCTAAACTACTGGTAAGCATACTAGCTTTTATATACTTTATAGAAAGGTAGAAATAGTTGGAACTATTTATTAAAATTTAAAGATATTGTACCTAAATCTTGTATCAGTTGTTTCATTAATTCCACTTTCAGAACTTTATTCTGAAGAAGTATTAGAAACTCAAACAAAGGTTCAAGAATAAATGGATTTATTGCAACCTATTTATAATAGTAAATCATTGGAAAAACTGAATGCTCATCCAAATGGGGAAGGTTGGGTTAATTCAGGGCCATGCATATTACTCCATAATAGAATAGTATAAACTCAATAAAATGTCAAAAATATGCTAAGGTGGAAAAATAATATATAAAAACTTAAATTATAAAATAATCATATAAAATTTTACATATGCCAGAATGTGTTTTGGGTCTAAAAACTTATATAGTAATAAAAAGATATTTGAAAGAAAGATCAAAATATTAATAGTGATTTTCTCAAGAATAAGATTATTGGTTATTTTATTTTTTCTTTTTATATTTTCAAATGCATACAATTAGCAGTTGGTACTTTTATAATCAGAGGAGAAAAACTTTTTTTTTGACATGAATTTTAATGAATCCTTAAACTTGTGGTCATATGATATCAAAGTGAATTAAAAATGAGGAAAAAAAACAGTATACTGTTAAGTGGTTATAATTAATAAAATATATTTTCTTCAGACAAATGAAGTTATTTTTCTTCTCAACATCATGTTTTTCTGTTTAAACAAATATAGCTCTGTTTAGAAAGAAAGAACCTTTTTCAATGACTGTGGTGTGTAATCACTAATTCTCACATGCTTGGACACACACACAATTCTGGGAAAAAAAAATGCATCCTTAGAGCTCTGAGAATGATACATTGGTGGATTTCTCTCCAAGCTGGGGATGATTAGTTCAGATTCTTATTTATTCTTTGAGACTCTGAGGGCCTTGAATGAAACAATCTTTCTTTAAGATTACCACCTTCTTCTCTCAGGAAGGAAAAAAAACAATGGAGGACAAAAAACACAGTCATTCCAATCCAAAGAGCAAATTATGGGAACTGAGTCAACGCAGGGCAGAGATGGAGCAGGCTTTTTTTTTTTTCTTCTCAATCTCAATTTAATATTTCTTGACCTAAGAAACAGTATAACCTAAACCATGTGTGAAAAGGCAACTGGGCCCTAAAAGCAGCAGCAACTGCTTCCCTTCAGATGATTTAACTGATCTTTGCAAACGTGTACAAGTTGGTTTCTGATCAACAAAAGAGACTCTTTTTCTTCTACTCCCACACAACGTGCTGCACAAACACCCAGTTCTATGACTTTATTGTTTGCGGCACAGTGACTTTTCAGGCCCTCCACCTTATTCACAATCTCGTGATTCCACCCCCAGGCCTCCTCCACTTCCTTTGCCAGTTGCTGCTCAGTGGATTCAGGGAGATCTCCACTCACTCAGCCTAAAGAGAGACTCCTAGACTGTCCCTCCAGTTTGAGTTCTAAATCTTCAGTGTAAAATTCAGACACAGAGGAATGATATCATTGTTTTGAGTTAGACATTCAAAGTCAGCCCCATATTCATTTAATAAGTTTTTTTAAGAACACTTCCATACAGTGCTCTGGATGCTCCCAGGCTATCCTGAGAGGGGTCAAGTTTGACTTAGTGGCCATTTATTTTCATTTCCTACCAACTCTGTCTCCTCTCTGTGGCATTTTCCAGCATTCTATCATTATAGGTATTCCTAGCCTATGGTTAGATAACCCTGAGTATGTGTTAGCTGATGAAATTTTATAATCTCTCCAGAGATTTGCATTTAAAGAAAATGTTCTTGAACCCAACATGGATTAAGATAGGAAATGATAAAGTTAAAGTGTTGGAATGACAAGCACTGCTTCTGGGTAAGTTCACTGATAGTTCATTACTATCAGTGAGTAGACACTTCATGTGAATAGTTGATATTTCTCCCCAATTACTCTGTTGATAGGATTATTACATGGCACATGTCAAATACTATATTAAAATAAAAACTTGTGGTCTACATAATATTTCACCAACGATAATATGTATCTATTTGTGAAATCAAGCGCAGCTCAACTTCTTTTTCCAATTAATCATTGTTTACTCGGGATAGAATGTTATTCCTCCTGCCCTGGTTTCTGAGAACATATGATCATGCCTGAATTCAGACTTTTGTAAAAGGAGATTTTCTTCCTACCTCAACAGATGGCTTAATAAATGAGTGATTGTGGCCTCCCTGGTGGCACAAAGGTTAAAGTCTCAGTGCAATAAAGCTATCTCAAGTCACTGCAGCATGAGTTAGATCCCTGGCTAAAGAGCTAATCCACATATGATGCACCAGATCTCTCCTGTCTCACCTGCAGCTTCCCTCAGCAGTGTATTTCAGTAGATCCACCTGCTCTGCTCTGCACTCTCTCTGGTGAATCCTCTCAGCCCCTGCACCTCTGGCTTACATCCCAGTTCTTGTTTGCAGAAATAAATAAACAAAAAATAAATAAATCTTAAAAAATAAATGTGTGATAGATATCAGAATGAATATACATATGCACGTGATTGTAGTCTATAATGTGTATGTAGTTTGTGGTTTCCTTTGCTCTCTGAAAGTAGGGTATTCTGAAACTTCTCAAAAAATTTTTGGTATAAAATGAAGAAGGAATTACCATTCATTTATAGGAGGAATAAAACAACTGATTGAATGATACCAAATACCAAATAAAATATAAAATTACACAAACATATAAAACAGAAGTGAAATAATAAATACACAGCCTGTATATGTAATGTATGTACAGTGTAGTTTCAACTTACCAGAGGCAGGAAGACAGCCAGCACACTAGAAGGCTGAGAGGTGGGTGATGACAGGATGTGAGGCTCATTACAGATTGGGGTGGTGGAAGGTACAGGAGACTGGGGCATAGGAGAAGAGAAAGAGGGTGATCTATTAACATCTCATCATAGCCTGAATCCAGCAGGGCAGGTTACGAATGTTTACACCTCCTCTATCTCTGCCTGCCTGGATGTTACCTCATGTTCATCATTTTCAGGGAGTTTGCTATTCTGTTGGCTTCCTATTCATTGATTTGTATCCTTTCCTCTTGCAATTGTATCAGCTCTTTATCTGCCAAGTCTTGGTCATGGAATGCCCTTTTTTAAAGATTTATTTATTTATGCATACAAGAACTGGGGTACAGGCCAGAGGTGTGGAGGGTGAGAGAATTCACCAGAGACAGAGTGGGAAACAGAACAGGCAGACTTACTGAAATACACTGTTGAGGGGAGCAGTGGGCAAGACAGGAGAGGTCTCCTGTGCCATGTGGGTAGCTCCCTGGTCGGGGATTGAACTCATCTGCAGTGGCTGTGTCTTAACCCTTTTGCTACCAGGGAGGCCCTGGAATGCCTCTTCAACAGCATAATTGTCAAGAGAAAAACCTCTTCAACAGCATCTTTGTCAACTTCCACTTGCCACCAAGGTGCTTGGTGTGGTTCCTGGAAAGTTGTTTGATGGTGCTGTTCTCGCTGCTCAAGAGTACAAACTGCATCTTTTAAGACTGCAGCAAAAAAAAAAAATAAATAAACAAAACCATGAAGCACTATTGTCATGTTTTTGTTTTTGTCATAAAAGCAAAAATATTCTCCAAATTTATTTCACTTAGCTCAAAGTGGTAACAATGTAAGTGTTCTGCAAAAGTCAAATGAAGTAAGGTGAACTTTGAAAAAGCAGGGGATACTTGTATATAATATAAAAGTATATAGATTATAAATACATATTTTAAATAAATATAATTGTGTTTGTTAAATGAGTGGACATTTCATGTGAATGGTTGATATTTATCCTCAATTACTTTGTTGATGGGTTTAATAACATGGTATATGCAAACAATCATATTAAAATAAAAACAGGTGGTCTAAATAATATTTCATCAGTGATAATATATGTGCATTTGTGAAATCAACTTCTTCTCACCTTTTCTCCTTCATCTCTCTATTTCCCTTTCAAAAGTAGAAATGTACAAAATCACAAAAAGGGATTGCTATTGGATGTATTTCATGACCTACATTTGAGTCAATGTCAAGGTGAGAATATTAAGGGGAATCACACTTCCTTACTTCTGGTATTCACTGTATAGTGCCTGTCTAGTGTCTGTTTGTACCATGGGATCCCATTGAGAGGTAAATAGCCTGGGGCAGGTATAGCCTTCACATACACAACTTGATTCTCTAGAATGCACTGGGAGCTGGAGCTGAAATCACAGGACTTTTATGCAGGTCTGCTACTAAACCACTACTTGACAAATACTCAATTCCTTTTATTTAAATCTTTTTTTTTTTATTTTTTTTTTGTATATAACACAACATCTATGAGGTCCCCAAGTAAAACAAACCATAGTCAATATCTGATATTCCAATAAATCTTCTTTATAGGCAGATCATTTGCAAAGGTTCAGTATAGAGGATGCAGGACTACGTCCAGGCAGGTAGTAGAACCAGCCCTGTGTTGGTGGCAACTAACAACACCCATAAGGAAAAGTTCTGTAACATCAACAACCAATCCTAATGGCCCTTAAATTGAATACCAAGATTTTTTTTATCAGCTCCATAAAATTTTCTTTTAGTAAAATTAATGATTAAAGTTTCCCCAAGTTCTCAAATCCATGTTAGAAAGCAACTCTTGAGGTGGCCAAATACAAACTTGAACCAGCACTGGATGTCACTGCCAATATTCTGGACAAAATAAAGGCAAATGGGTAACCGTTTGCATTTCTTCTATATCTGGCATATCTGACACTGGGTACTAGAATATATTTTATGATACTGTACTCCAATATTATTTAAATCTCTTGATACCTTAGGCAAAATAGTTTTGGATTAAGTATGAGGTTTAATGAGTGAATGCAAACTAATGAACTATACAAATTTCATAACTTTTAAAAAAGTTCTAGGGGCCTCCCTCATGGTGCAAGGGGTTAAGGGTCAGCACTGTGAAGCAATCTGCAGCCACTGCAGCACGAGTCCGATCCCCAAGTTCGATCCCTGGCCAGGGAGGTGACACACATGATGCAGCAGACCTCTGCTGTCTTGCCTGCTCCTCCCCTTAGCAGTGAATTTCAGTGAATCTGCCTGTCCTGCTCCTCACTCCATGTTTGGTGAATCCTTTCACTCCCCGTATCTCTGGCCTGTACCCCAGCTCTTGTATGCATAAATAAATAAAAATATTTTTTAAAAATGTGCTAGACCCTATTTAGTATAAATTGTGGGTGGGCAATCTTATGCCATGTGAACTATTGAAAGTAGAATACACTCATTGTAAAATTTCTCTTGCTCAAGAGGTTTCAAAGTAGGAATGGAGATAACAATATGGGTTATTTTCACTTTTGAAAAAAAGGACAAGCATTCCTGATCGTCATAATTGACTAAATTGTTTTAAAATGTTTGAAATATACTTCAAACACTTTGAGACTGATTTTAACAGGAAACCTTGTAGAAAAAACTGAAAACTCAGTGGAGCTCACAAGCTTAGTTTTTATTGATTCTGTTGCCGATAACTACATTTCCAAAATTTTTGTGTTTAATCTTATCTGAGAATTTTTTTTTTTTTTTTTTTGCATTCAACTTCAAAAGAACTGCAACACCAGGTTTTATGTGCAAAGCTTTTCAGGATACTTTAGTTCCAAGTCCTGACGAAAGCATAATGTGTAAGGACATTGCTGCTGGCTGCCTGTACTGGGGAACCAAGGAACTAAATGGTCTTTAAGACTTAGTCATCCCTAAAATTGTGGCACCCTTCTGATGTTTCTTCACTTTGGCCATCTGTCCAGTTTTGTTTTTTTTTTTTTTTTTTTTCCTTAAAGCTTTATCACCAGAATCCCCAAATTGTGTTAAGGTGGGAAAATCCAGACCTTGAGAGTCTGAAATTTAGGTTCACTAGGTGAAATAAACCTTTGAGATGATGTGTGATATACAAAAAGACCACTCAATGATAGCTTTCTCCACTCTAAGGAACTAAATAAGGAGTTTCATTAACTAGGAATCTTCTAAATCAGTGTTTCTCAAACTTTGATATGAATACAAATCCCCATGGGATCCTGTGAAACTGCAGGTTCTGATTTAGTGGGTCTGAGGGAGGTGGGACCCTAAGACGTGGTGCTTCTCACAGGCTCCCAGGTGATGTCACAGCCTCGGGTCTAAGAAACCGATTTTAAGAGTAACATGGTTCGGAACTATTCTCCTTCCTTTATATCTAAATTTAAAGAGATCTTGGCTTCTAAATGTGAATCATGTCTCTGTATATTCTTCCAGTTCTTGCTTTCTAAAAATAGAATTGGACCTAGAGCTGGAAGGGGTACTTTAGATTCCTCAAAGTCGGATTAAATTAAGATCAGGAAAACTAAAAAGGCAGTTCAGAAGGCTCTATTTCCCAGATTGCTTTCCAAAGCACCCCATCTCAAACTGAAGTCAGTGCTTTATGGGGCACTCTCTAGACTTCACTTCTCTTCTCCCCCTTCCCAAGTGTATGTTTTTTTTTTCAATAATCTGTACTAATATTGCATCCCCTCATTTCTCAGTCTCTTCCCCTGCATATGTATATCCCACAGAGGTATCCTTTCACATGTGTAGATACAATGGGTGAATTGTACTTTAAATAGGAAAGAATCTTTATCACTCATAGTAACAGGAAATCCCAACCCAGGGCAATATGTATGTGATATCTGAATACACAATCAGACTCTTTGAATAGCATTACATTGTAGGAGCAACAAACACAGTAAAGAGTCCACAAAAGCCGTCTTTTTCAGAGTATTCATAATGCAAATGAGCCATGATGAAGGAGAAAATCTGGTTAGAATCACCCACTAGCTGGATATACATATCCCACCTTTTATCTTCAATTTCAATTTTCCAATTTAATGGCTGGCATCTGTGATAACGAGAAAATATAATGGCCAATGTTGTGGAATTAAGCCTTTAGCCTCCAAATTTGTTAGAGATGGTTCCCTCAGCACCCTAAATCTGATATGCTAATTAAAATGCCTAGTTATACTTTTAAACAGAGTCTGAGAATACAACTTGTGAAAGATTATCTGAAGTTTATATATTGCTCTAAGAATTTCTGAAGATCTGAAAATGATCTCTGTTTGGGGGTTATTTACTAATGAAAATAGCATTGTAGTGCTTGTAGAAAATACTACTACCACCTACTGGCACACATTGTACATAAAAATGAAAATACTTCTAAAGCATTTGAATAGTTCTAAGTAAGGCTATGGAGAAAAAAAATAATTATTATATCACTGTAACTTAAATTTCTATAATCTGATAGGTTTACTTTCTTTTTGATATTTACTTTTATCACCCTAATACCAAAGTATGAATGAAGAATAGATCAAAATCAAGGCCTAGGATCTTTAAACAGCAAAAAAAAAAAAAAAATGGTATAATTATGTTGTTGAAATGACAAATGCCTTTGCCTTTCACCTGTTGTTAATTTCATATTTGTTTATATTGGGAATTTATTTTATTAAACTCAGAAGAAAAGCAGGTTTGTGTCAATGTGGAAATTTCTAAAAGTTATATACATTGTTAAGTAAAATTTTTTGTCATCAACAAAATATTTGAAGCAGCATATAAAAATAAATGCCTTTGCAACTCCAGCAGTTATTTCATTTAATGAAAATAAATCAAAAGATAACATGCATACAAAGTTTTTGAAAGTTTTTAATCTAGTAATTCTCATCTTTTAGATTAGCATCACTTATTCTTCTTTATATTTTTACCGTGGGAAAGAATTAAATCCTCATATTATTTCTTCAGTGGTCATTTTGAATTTTATTCTCAGACAATCTAGTCTTCAGTGCTACAATTTTCCTATCTTTAAAGAAACTACTTCTTGCATAGAATCTATTTTCTTGTTCAATGATTTAATATTTTTGCATCAATGATCTAGATTCATAAAAGGAATATGGGATTAAAGGCATGGGTTTTGTTCTCAAAACTTTACTGTGACACCCCTATTTATTAGAATTCCAGTGGACAACTTATCACTTTAATGATATTTATAATGGCATCAGAAAGAGAGGAGAGCTAAAAGGAGAGAGAGAGGACTGGAAGGATAAATTTAGATAAATAAGTCCAATGATAATATATTTATATCATTACTATATTCAAAAAAATTTCAGGGTAAGCATAAATTTAAATAGAGAAAAAACTATAATATTTAATTGTAGTTATACATTAAAAGTAGATTTATTTTTATTTTCCATTGATGTGAAAATATTTGTAGATAATATGGTAACTCATTTCTTATTATCTCCCTACTAGTTTAGAGATTATTTAATGTCTTTTAGCAAAAAAGATGTTACTGTTCCCCCAAATATTATTTTACATTACATTGAAAGCTAATATTTATTATGAAATACTGAATTATTGGCTTTATTGAGCCATTCATTTGACAGTATAATTTTTGCTTATTTGAGTGATTTTTTGATATCTGATGCAACTATCTGTTTAATCAAGAAATTGTCATTGATTCCTAATGTTTCCAGCATTGGGTAGGAACAGCTGATTCAGTGGTGGATGTACAAGACACTAGATATTGCTGATACTTAAAATAGAGTGAAGGAGAAACAAAAAAATCTAAAGTCAAAGACACATTACTGTAAGAAAATTAGAATATAAGGGAATCTCCCTGGAGGTGCAAGGGGTTAAGATGCAACCTATGAAGTTGTTCACAACCTCTGCAGCATGAGTTCAATTCCCTGGCCAGCCAGGGAGCAACACACGTGGCATAGCAGGCCTCTCCTGACTCGCCTGCTGCTCCCCTCAGCAGAGTACTTTGGTCAATCTGCCTGTTCTATTCCCCACTCTGTCTCCGGTGAATTCTCTCCCCCGCCACACCTCTGGCCTGTACTCCAGCTCTTGTATGCATAAATAAATACATCTTAAAAAAAAAAAAAAAGACTTTATGGGAACAGTAGGTGAGCTTCTTAGCCTGAGCTAGAATAAGCACTTCAGCAAAATTATCACACTGGTGAAATATAGAGGGAGACCAATAATAATTAAATTATTGGTTAATAATTTAATAAGTTTAATTTAATAAGAATTAAACTTTATGCAGTTGATAAAGATCACACCTGTATTTGGAGGAAGAATCTTTAGAAAGATAAATAAGACAAAATAAACTCATATGGATAAGCTTTAGTCCAATATGACTGCTTTCTTCATATGAAAAAGGAATCCAAACAGGCACATATGGAAGGAAGACTGAATACAGTGAAAAAAGATGGTTATTTATAAGAGAAGGGAGACCTTAAAGGAACTCAATTCTGTTGTCACCTTGATATTGGATTCTAGTCTCCATACTGTGAGAAAATGAATTTGTGTTGAATAAACTACCTAGTCTGTTGTACTTTGTCAGTGTTAGTGAATTAGTACAGGTAGAATTTAGAAAGCAGGGGGCCTCCCCGATGGCGCAGCGGTTGAGTGCTGCGTTGCGAAGCTGCCCGCAGCCTCTGCAGCGTGGGTTCGATCCCTGGCTGCTCCCCGGCCACCGGAGGAGGGTCCCGCATGGCGCGCAGACCTCTCCTGCCGACTGCTGCTACCCTCAGCAGTGTACTTCGGTCTTTCTGCCTGCTCTGCTCCCCGCTCTGGCTCGCTCTGGCTCTGGTGAATACTCTCACCCTCCTGTGCTTCTGACTGTACCCAGTGCTTGTATAAACAAACAAACAAACAAACAAATAAATACATAAATAAATCTTTAAAAAAAAAGAATTTAGAAAGCAGGGATAATGGAATAAAAGGGGTTAATCCAAAAGCTTCCATATGATCCAGCAATTCCACTCCTAGGTATTTACCCAAATGACACAGAAACAGTAATTTCAAAGGGCACCTGCACCCCTATGTTTATAGCAGCACTATTTACAATAGCTAAGCTATGGAAACAACCCAAATGCCCAAAAATAGATGACTGGATCAAGAAGATGTGGTACATATACACAATGGAATATTACTCAGCAATCAAAAAAGATAAACACATGCAGTTCGCAGCAACATGGATGGAGCTAGAAGGGGTCATGTTCAGAGAAATAAGTCAGAAAGAAAAAGAAAAATACCAAATGGTCTCACTCATAGCAGGAATTTAGAAAACTTAAATAAGAGACCAGGAAAAAAGACTAATCAATACAAAGCAAAAGTCAAAATCAACAAGCAACTATAAACCAGAGACACACTGTGGGGAAGGGAAGGATGGAGGGGCAGGGAGAGGAAGGAATAGAGTCAAAATAAGGGGGGGGGTGCAATTGTATGGGGACTATAACCATAATGAACATGCATACATTGTGCAAAGATGAAAAATGATATAAGAATTACATAAAATAAAATATTTTAAAAAATAAAAAAAGGAGTTATAGTTTATGTGGAGAGATGGTGTGAAGAAAGTCAAAGAAGATAAAATAAAGGTGATTATTCAACATATTTATAGGGGTATGAATCTGTACTACTTAATAGATACAGTGATATAAACCAATGTTACTTCAATAAAAAGATTTAATTTAAAAACTAAAGGTGATGTATCAAACAAATTATAAACATTTAAGTTAGAAGAAGTCCAAAAATGAATGAACTCTGTCATTTTTAAGGAGTAGCTATAAGCTAGACAGGAACTTGTGGTATTTGACCTAGCTAAGCTAGATTTCATTTCTTTAAATTTTTAATTAAATTTAACTAAAAATTTTACTAAAAATTTTCCATAATGATAAGATGGAATAGAGGGAATAGGGAAGATAAAGTTTAAAAACCAGATTGGCAGATGATAGAAGATCTTGATGGTCAAGCAAAGAAAGTGGTTTTAAATATTCTGATAGTGAAGGAGCCTATTAGCTCCTTGACCCAATAAATCTTATATAGATCTTTGATTTATAAAACATAGGAAAACGGAGCAGGGGTGGGTGGTATCCAGAACCTAGTTCCTCCCTACTTCTCTCCCTGTCACCACAGTATGTCCAAAGAACCTCAGAAATCAATGCAACATTATGAAAATCATGGGGATAAAGAGTTAAACCTTATTAATGGTCCTTGTAACTTGAAAAGAAAAAGTATGTACCACATTTAAGCAGAAGTTTTAAGAGACATCACACATTTCTTTCAGTATTCTTGCTCTTTTTTTCTCTGCACTAAGAATACTGTGTCACAAACGGCGATTGCTTTCTCAGCATGTGTCTGATACAAGAAGACACATGGAGCAGACAACCATGGTGTGTGAAGTCAGCAAGAAATTCATGACAGTTAAAAGCCACTGGAATTTTGGGACAGCCTATGATTCCATCAAAGCTGACTAATACAGTTTTATGAGAGTAATCACATTAAAAAAATCAAACAAGGGAAAGTCTTTTCTTAAAATTGAGTGTTTAGCAGTTCCTAGATTAGGCTATTTAAAGATAAATAAGTTAATGAACATTGTACACATATACTCCGATGTAGGTGGTATTGTGTTAGAGTTGCCTTTCTGTCTCCATCCCTTTTCAAGTAACCTCATCTCTATCAATGAAATCTGCTGAGTTACATCTACTCACCACATACTGCTTGGATGAAGCTGGATGGATTCTGCATCTATTACTTTTGCAGAGTAGCTATAGGTTGTCCAGTAACTTGTAATATTTGAACTAACTCAGATTTCATTTCCTGGAATTTGTAACTAAAAAATCTGAGAATTTTCTCTAAGATAAGAAGAAAAGTCATATAGATTCGGACTAGAAAGGCATCGTGAAGCCTTCTGTGTAGTGAAATAATGAGAGTTCATAGATACCAGATGACAGAGAGAAGGAAAGGGGAAACTTACAGGCTGTGACTATTCCTTGCTTCAGATCTTATCCACAGTGAGGCCAGATTTCATGTCTTCTCACTGCCCAAAACATCTCTCTGGGGCCTCCAAGGTGGCGCAAGGGGTTAGGAGGCAACCTATGAAGCTATCCACAGTCACTGCAGCATGAGTTTGATCCCCAGCCAAAGAGCTACCCACATGGCACAGCAGACCTCTCCTGACTCACCTGCTCCTCCCCTCAGGAGTGTATTTCATTCAGTCTACCTGTTCTGTTACCCACTCTGTCTCTGGTGAATCCTCTCACCCCCCACACTTCTGGCCTGTACCCTAGTTCTTGTATGCATAAATAAATCTTTAAAAAAAACAAAAACAAAAATAATACATCTCTCTGGAGCTTTAAATGACTGCCCATCCCTTTCAAATCAAACTAATTTGAGAAAGAATCCTTTTAAAAAAATAAAAATAAAAAATGTTAATATTTTTGGAATCTCCAAGCATCTACATTGATAGTCCAGAGTGTAATACTGATACCCAAAATGAAAAAGAGAAGAGTGGTGACATTGGAGACTTAGGAACAAGGTATAGAACTGGGTGGATATATGGAGTATAAAAGGTAAAAGTTAGGTTTCTTTATGGTTCCACCTTTGTGATTAAAGTTGACAATAAAAAAGCAGCTGGAAAACATGTGCAAAAGACAATGGAGTCAGTTTTGGAAAATTAGAACATTAGAAACTAGGAAATTTAATTGGAGATGTCTACTCAATAGTTGCAAGGGGAGAATGTCTGTATCAAAAAGCAACCTGTTAATCGTGTTTTCGCTACCATAAGTTAGGTACCACATGAAATACAAATGCAGGGCCTTGAAACTTATTTGTTTGAATGTTTCACTTTTTGTAAGTTTGATTGTGCAAAAACTGTCTTACTCTGTGGCCTGAATTAAGTAGTTATTTTTGTGTTTTTATGAAATTATGAAAAAATTAATAGTTCCAGGGAAAGATAAAACCGAACTTTCTAAACCTTTTCTAAAAGTTTTTGATGATTCCTTTTTTAACCCATTTAGCAAAAGGAAAAATAAAATTGTGAAATAATTTTCATAACTTCAGTTTTCAAAATAGGACTCATGGCAACCTGCAAATATTCATTACAGCTAGATAAATTCCCTCAGAGTAGGTGAGGGAATTAAACCAGTTTAAGAGAGGAAGTTTATGCAAGGAATAAGGTTTAGTCAAAGAAGAGTTACAAAGTCCATCAGAGACCCAGAGCTATTGTCCTGAGCACTTAGGTAATTGTCACAAAAAGAGAATGGCAATTAGTGTTGACTTGTAAAATACAACTGTATCCTCCAGGTAAAGAGAAATTTATCCATGGCTATTAAATTCAGATGACTGTGTGGTATATAGTAGATACCAAATACAACTCTAAGTTTTACAAAAAGGAAAAAAGTAGAAAGAATATCAACAAAGGTAGGGCTACCAGAAAACCAATTTAATATTGCCAGGTATACAATTTTGCAAAGGACAAGCTCAATATAAAATTAATTTTATAACACTAAATTATATACTTATATTCTCCATAAATATTTCTACATATTATCTCTCTAAAATACTTGTTGATAATCAGTGACTTTAGGACTAATTCTACCTGACAAGTTTAAGGGTTCTGCCCTCCTAGGTATTGACAAGGGCAGAGGTGTAAGCTTTCAAAGTCACATACTCTTAGGCCATTTTACTATGTTGGGTTTAGAATGAGCATTTTAAGGATTTTTTTTCCTTACTAAATAATGTTGAAATGATGGCAGGTAGGTATCCTAAATTTCTAGTCTAAGAAGGAATCATGATGATTTCAATCTCAAAGATGATCAAAGCATTGATGGCCAGTAAGACTGCAGAGTCTGAATACAGTCTTTATGGAATTTGTAACTTGGAACAATGCAACTTCCTTACCAGTAGACACACAGAAACCTAGGTTATTTAATGAGCAAAATGCTGTTTGGGTTTATTAACTGAATGTTAAGGAATGTCAACCTAAAGTAATGACTTATACTTCAGAATAGTTAATCTGTAGTCCTTTCTGCTGGCCACAATTAGACAGCAGGGTCAGTTGATGTAGCAAATTAAGAAATATATCCATTTATTAAAATGGTTCCGAGGTAAAATCTTTCCAGATTGTCCTCTTTAAGCATGCTACAAAGAGGCCTATCACAGCTTTGTCTTCATAATAATCATTAAATTCAGTTCAAATACTAGTCATGGGAATTGCTATTTGACATTTATTTATTTTGCAATTTATCTCAAACTGATTTTACTAAGGGAAAAATGCACTAAGGAAGTCAATCTGCTGTCTCAGCATTTATTTGTTTACAGAAAATTTAAGTATAGGTGACCCTGTTCTGGTCGGAAACTTTACGATTAGAGTTCTTTCTGCCTCAGTGAAGAGTACATGTACTTTTCGTTTTTCTTTTCAGCAATCACAAGACTTTTAAAGGAAACAAATTAAGGCAACAAGCTTTTATTAAGAGGCCAGATAACTACATACTCGGACTTTAAAAACATCCAACATTTTTCAGGTTGAAACTGATTCCTTTGAGTTAGCTTGTCATTTGATATGCTAGCATGGTACATTTGTTCCAAATGACCACAATTTGGAAAAATGTAGGTGTAGTTTAAATACATATAGGAAAATACCAATCTTCATATTGATCATAAATATAAAATGTATTTTGATTGTGATGGACATTCCTAAAATAATAATGTTATGAGATTACATTCTCTTTGGGGCAAAATCTACTAGTAACTATCACTTTAAATCTTCAGAGGGTTCCCTATAAAATAAATGTACAGTCAATCATTATTTTGCTACCTAGCTTTACTTAGATTGGATGATTTTACATCTTTATGCTGATTTATGAGCATGGATTTTGGTCTACCACAGAAAAACAAAACTCCCCCCCAAATCATAAAATAAATAGGAAATTACTGATGGCTTATGAATTCATTACAGTGTGAGCACATACATTACAGAAATATGCATTCAAAAGAAATAAGTGAGTTGAGAGAAGGTTAATACAATAGTTTAAAATACAGTCAATCCATTTGAAACATAAAATTAGGTTTATCTAAAAATACCAATTTTGATTTTTTCTAACTTTTTAACTGTTACATTTTGCTCATTTTAAAGAAGGCATTAACACTTTGGAGTGAAGATGCAATATTGACACATAAAACTCACACTGAGTTAAATTGGTCAAATCTGGTTTAGAAATGTGTTTTATTTTAAATTTGAACATAATGCTAATATTTAAAAGTTAAGGCTTTTAGTATTATTAAACAATCCATAATTCTGACATTTTTGAAAAATAATAGAGAACTAGCTTGTCACATGGGCACTACAGCTGCTTGCCAGCTGCTCATTTTAGTTGGGCACTGCTCCCCAGGTTGTCAGAACCCCATTTGCTTCACTTACCACCATTCCTGTCTCCTACATGAGCTCAGTTCTGCATCTAGGATAGTCTCTGAACCAAATGATAGTTATTTCTCCCAACAAAACATAGAATCATAGTGTTCTCTTCCTTCCTTCCTGGTAACTTGCCCACCTACTCGCAGATGATAATTATGTAATGAATGTAGAAAGAAATACAAGCACATGTGTAAAATAATTCATTATGAGATAAACTGGTCATAATTTCACTCTTTTACTCCCAGCTCATTTTCTTTTACTCCATAGTTGAGTTTTGGAATAAAAATCAATGAAAAGATCAACTATCTGCAGATTTGTCTTCACCTAAGTTTACGTGAGATCTTTAAAAGACAGTTTCCCAAATGGTCACAGTACCTCAGTCTGTGCAAACCTGCAGGCTAAACTACAGATGGTGCCATTTAGCAATGGCCAAATTGCCAGTGATGACCCTCTGAAAAATGCAGGTTTATCATAGCAACTCTGACAGTCGTCGGAATATCATGTCTCTTTTGGGCACTGTTTTAACAGAAGCATTTGAGAGAAAAATGTTCTCAGTTAACTATACTTCCCAGAATACCTTGTAGAACATTCTGTCTCTATTGATCATAAACTGGCATAGCCACTATACCTCCTCTGGCAGAACTCAGGGGAAAGTGAGCAGGTTCATTATACCATGTGACAAACTTTAAATTATGAAAAACACTAGTGTGCAGTTTCATCAGTATTTGCATTCTCTTAGCACAAGATAGATCTGAAGTCTATTTTTATCCAAAGGATCTTATTAAGCTAAGATTGCCTGTTACTATGTGTAGTTGTTTGAATCCACAGTGCCCGATGGTACTTTTTATAAACAATAGAGAATAATCCAAACAAGCTAAAAAATGTTTATTGCAAAATACTGTACTTCTAGAAAAATTACATCTGCATGGACTGCATATTTGGGGTGAAATTTATAGTGTAGTTTCTCTTCATTAACCACATTTCAGAGAATTTTCAAAGAATCAGCTTGCATATATTAACATGTACTTAAAATAACAATATAGAAAGCTTCAGGATTAAAATAAAAGGTTAAGCACAAAACGTAAGGTGCTTTCAGTGTGTCTGTATACATGCAATTCTTTAGAAATCCAGCTTTTTAATTAAAGTGAACTAGACCTTACCTAGACAAGCTAGATTAATAAGCATCTCATTCTACTATAACTAGTCTTCTTAATAAAAGCAGATGGAATTCATTTTACTAGAAAAAATATAATATTAACCATCATTGCTCTATATAGCTAAATGTGTAATTATTCTACAGCCGCATGGAAAAGAAATGGTTACAAAAAAAGCAATTATAGCATTTGAACTCAACAGGAATTTTTCTTCAATTGCTGTACACTATAGATATGTATTTTGTGGAGTGTTTGATTGCTTTTGTTTATTTTTTTGCCATTCATATTCATTCTCTATTATGTTACATCCTGACAGTCTTAAAGAAAAATCTGTACCATCAATTGTACATTTACAAATGCATATAGCATTTTAAACCCCCGAAAAGCCAAATGTGAAAGCTATTAATAAATGAGTCTGTGAAAACTCCATATTAGACTCTCCAGCTGTCTTTTCTTATCATCTGTACTCAGATCTTTGAGGACATTTTTTAGAAGTTGGTAGACGGGGATGGCTTCCAATCTACAACATAAATGTACAGTTTCTGTGTACAGTAGAACACAAATGCCATGGTCTTTTCCATTCAGAACTAAATTTGAACCCAGCTGGTATTTCTTATACTGTGTGATACTGAGCAAATCGGATAATTTGTCTGAGCTATAGTTTTCTCACCTGAAAAAAAAAGGATAAAAAGAATCTACTTTTAAAATTGTTTAGATGGTTAAAGGGAGAAAATATGTGAGGTGCATATTACAGTGTCCCTCATAAACAAGCACTTAAAAGGCAGAAATGGTTATTGCTATTTTGCTTCTAAATCTAAAGGAGTACCTAAGGGTGGTCTGAATTTGTGTGTAAGATTTTGTTTTAAAATAATATTTAAAATTGAAATTCATCACTTTTTAAACTTGTCACCATCAATTTCAGTTTTTAGATTGGCACATGCCAGATATCCCTTACTGATGAAGTCTCTTGACATTATCAGTAAGATACTAACCCTGCCTCGCCTGACCCATGTTTGAATGTGCTTCAGTCTCCCAAGTTTGAATGTGCTTCTCAGTTTTCATCTTTCTAGTGGATTCCTTAGTCACTCTTCAATGATACCTTCTTTGATGCAACAAACTAGAAATAATCAGGGCTGCTCTTTGGTTGCAATATCAAACTCTTCTCATGCATCTCTTGATATTTACTTCTCTGTTACAAGCTATGTGAGATGCTCCACTGTGTTTCTTTAGCATGCATCTATCACCTGCAAGTTGCCAGGAGAAAAGCAGCATATTTATTTGAAACATATTCTATGAAAAAATAAAGAATTTTATTAATGATGTGGAAGTCAATGAAACAATGTCAAAAGCAGGTGACATGATGTAAAACTAACTTTTAGGGTGGAAAGAGGTGCAGTTTGTGTTACTCTTCCTTAATCCTTATTCTCCATGACAGAACTCCCTCTGCCACATGCATTGCTGTTTCATTCCCCCCCCCCCCCCCCCCATGGCCAAGGCTGAGCCATGCAATGGTGGTTACAGTGCCTGGCTGGGTCAGGCTGTGAGTTCTCTCCTCAGCCTGGAGAGTCGGCTCCCATGAAATCTTCTCCAACCCCACCAGTCCCAGGTAACTCAAGCAGAGCACAAAAAACATGTTCTAGACAATGTTTAAAAATAATATGCCTAATGGTAAAATATCACTGCAGATGTAAAAACATTTGATAGCTACCATTTTTTTTTTATTTACTGCTGGCATAAAAACGAATATTCTATATCAAGAATTCCAAAATGTTAACCTATGCTGCTTGTCACTTTCTTGCCAGTACGATTCATCCAACGCCACTTGGCCTTGCCACCACATTGACATATAGGCTGAAAATACTGCAGAAAATCAGTTACTTTGTGTTCACTAGAGATTTCAGTGACTGAATTTTATTTTGGGTGGTGGAAAATGAAGTTGTAAATCAGGATGTTTTTAAAACAGCTAAACCCTATGCAATGCTTCTAGAATTTCTAAGTGAAAAATAAACTCCAAGGGAATTTGAAATGTAAGAGTCTGTAAGTCTTTGCGAATATTATGAATGTTGTACCATATTCATGTATTTCTATGCAAAATGAATTATTTAAAAATAAGCTAAAACAGAAGAGACTTGTAATAATAGCTTTGAACTGAGATAAATGCGAAGTTTTAGTTCTTTAGATTTTTGTGTTCTCTTCTGTGATTTAGTCACAAATCAAACCAGAGAAATCGCCATGATCTTTTCTTTAAAATAAGATAATCTGATCTATTTCTCAATGCATTTTTATCTGATAAGCACATGTGTTAGAGGAACCCAAATGCTCTTAACCCTTTTTACTCTCCTACCTCAGAGACCTCAGGCTTCAAAACATTGTTCCCTCTCAAAAGAATTATAAATAACCACAGGACTCACTTTTTAGCCTTGTAATATGTTCTATAATAAGGACTCAGAAACTAAAAATTCCCACTTGTTTCATTTTCTAGCTAGCACTCCAATCTTTGAGGTCCATTACTACCCCCAAAATTCTAGCTCTGAAGTTAAAGCAGGCCGCCCCCGGGGAAAACCATAGCAACTTCATTTTTAAAATGCATTTGATTTTCTTTTCCTAATCTTCTTCCAGCGTTTCTTTCTTTTTCTCGTTTCTCCCTTACACTGCTGCATGCTTTAATTTTGCTTTCAGTTGGTAGTTTAAAAACTTTAGCTTCTAATAACTGGAAAAAATGGTTATTTAAAGATAACTGCAACTTGCTTAACATGCCAGGCTATCATATGCTCAGTGCTTTGAAGCTGCAAATTAATGACGAGCAGGAACAGTGACTATCTTTCAGAGGAAACTGACCTCTTTCTAATGGCACATCGCTAATGTCATCTGTCTACTGCATCTCATTATGTGAATTTCACGGAGTTAAAAAAAAAAAAGTATCTTAAGGCTGTGCACAAATAAAAAGGACCTTCTAGTATTAAGCACTTTGAAAATTTTTGATCTCTCAAAATACCTTCCTTAGATACAGCTTCCCCCTTTTGTGCATGGCACGCTGCTTATGTCATCTATTCTCTGTGACTAATTATGTTAATTTTGTGCCATAAAAGTAACTGAAGGCTGTTAAGGAATAAAAGCTTTTGAGTGGCCTTATTTCATAAACACCCCTTTTGAACAAGGCACATTTAGTCATATTTGCAGTAACAGAAAGAGTCTTGTGCTAAAAATACAACAAAGGCTGTTGAATATGGCCATTTATTCCCACTTTATTAGGTAATTTATGAAAAAGTATGAAGGGAAGCCTTTTTGTTACTATAATTTGCATAAAGCTGGTGCCCCATTAATGAGATAACTTCCTGCCTTTTGTGTATCACCAGCTGGAAATAGAAATGGAGGAACTTTTCTGTAGCCCAATTACTTAACCTGCTGAGTTCAGAGTTGGAAAGTAAACAGGATTCCTATCTGCCAAAGAACTTTATTTTGGTTCCTCTAAGCTGATTTTTTAAATAAAAATAATTAGAAGAAGGATGAACACCAAATGTTAAAACTAACTAAATGTCAGTAAGATTGTACATTAGAGTGTTGTATATCTGCGTTTGGAGAATAGTACTTAATAATCATAGTTTCCCTATTGCAGCATAGTTATGGTATACTTTTATTTTAATTGGTTCAAATAAGTAACATTTGATCATATATTTGAACATGAAGAACTATGCATACTACCAAAAGAAAAGCAATATGTAAACTAATTTTAGATGTTTTTTTAAGTGGGAGTAATGAATTGCATTGCTATCCATTGCAATTATGAATTGCAATCTTATAATGAAAGACAGCAATATTTTATAATCATAAAATTATTCTATGCTCTAAAATGATCTTGGTGATACAATAAATAAGTTTTTTATTCAAGTAACATACTAGGAAAATATGCGAGGAAGAGTACAAAATTATTCCAGGAGGGGTAGAAATTCTATACAGACAGTAAAAAGCACTAAAGAATAAAATAGAGGCAAAATAAGAGGTATAATTCTGAAGAAACAGCATTTGTGTATACATGTGGAGGTACACACACATGACGTTACTAAAACCTTTGTTAAACCCCCACAACTGAAGAATCCATGAAAAAGAAAATTCTTATTTATGTGAGCTAATCTAGTTAGGTTCAATTATTAGACATTTTCTCTCCAGTCCTTTATGTTACCATATAAAAGTAGCTCTAAATGACACGTTTTGAAGGTTGTGTGGTGGTATTTCAACACAGAAAATGAAACATTTATGACAGTGGGACAAAACCACTTTCTGCCCAGATTTAACCAAATAGAGAAGTGAATGGTTATCTCCATGGTCTCATCATCTTTTGAAAGAAGATCTGAAGGCTTTTAAATTACTGTAAGAAATTATCTTATACTTAAAACATAGAATGTTTTCCTATATACCTGTTTTACTATATACCTCATAACATCTTGAATAAATAGCATTTAATAAAGTAAAAGTGGTTCCAAAAGTCCTGATTTGACAGCTATCAATCACCATTCTAATGTGGCTGTATCTTAACTGGAAAGGATAAGCAAGATGGTGTATACATTCTACTTCTAGACAATCTTCTCTAGAGTTTGATGCAAAGCCTGCCTTCCAATGAATGAGATGTTTCCTTCTTTTTAGGAGACTCCTTGTTTCTTCTACCCTGAGGAGGAGTTTATTAAGCATATTTTACTCTTTCAATTACACCAGGGTAGCATTTCCCAGACATAATCTCCCACAACAACATTTTTGCATGACATGTCTACCTTCTGTACCTTCTGAGATACCTAAGAATATAGTGTGACAAATGTTGCTCTAGGGAAGTATCTTTTTTGTCTGACATGTACTCTTGGGGAATTCTCTTTCTTTTGAGTTGGCTTTATGGTCTACATTGTTTAAGAGAATATTAACAGGGAGAATAAATACTAATCATCCAAACAATACAATTTGTCCCTTTTTTAAAATGTAGAGTTAAGGCAAAGAGCATAGATAAAAGGCTACCGAGGACACCTGGAAATCCGTAACAGTAGACTCCAACAAGTTACCAAGGGATTGGTCTGAGTAGGCAGCCCCTACTCTGCTTTTTCTCACTATCACCTGGGAAAAAAGAAATATATCCCACAAATTGGTCATAGTTTCCCATTTGTTTATAACTGGACTTGTGACAAATCTGTAATTCAGAGTCTCATGAGGTTTAGTCATTTGAACCACTGAAACATAAAGAAAGAAATAGTATAATGAGTAATCCTTTAAGGAAAAAAAAAATGACTAGAGCAAATTTAATTTAACTCAGTGAAAATAGCAAGGCTGATAAAATTTCTTCTGAAATAACTGTAGTATCTTCTGTTTAAATGTTTTTAGATACACAAGATTTTATATTCTAGCTACCCTATTTTAAAAAATATATATTCTAACTCTTTCCTTCTGCATTCAGAGAGAACTTTTCCAAAATAGACCTGAAAATTAGCTGACTTCCAAAGTTTGATAGTTGAAACAAGAATGTAAGTGAGCTCTATATAGTAGTTAAGTAATATGCACTTATTGAGTTTTAGATTATAAATTAGGAAATAATTTGGAAGAATATACAAACTTCCATTTAAGTGTTATCTTGAAGTATAACAACATTATGAATATAAAGATAGCTCTTTCTTACCTTCCTATATCCTTAAAATTTATACAAACTCTCCCCAAATAACTCAATACCAGAAATCAACAATCAGCATAAAGTTAATACACTGTGAAAGTCATGAGAAAGCTATGAGGGAAAGTTTGAATCAACAAATATTTTCTACATTCCTACTGGTAACTCCAAGGCCTTTTTTTCCTCTGTTCTTTTTTCCCCCCTCCTTGTCTGTTACAAGTTATGATGTGTGGATGAAGGCTTTTTCCCATGCAGTAATGACTGTATACTGAGATTTCAAGGGGCTGTTCATGACAATCCCATTTTCTGTGTAATTTCATGGTTGTCTTCTTGAATGAAGATATTGGCTGCTCTGAAGCAGGGGGTCAGCCGCTCCTGCTCCCTTTCAGTATTGTTCCGGAGTATGTTTCCTTTCAGCTGATGAAAAGTAATTCATCATTTACACCCCTGAATTCTGCCAGCATTTTTTGAACAACTTTTCTTTCCCTGTGGTACCTTAGGCCCATGAAAGAGATAAATAGGTTCAATACAACACTAGGCCCCAGATCCTGGGAGCAGGTTAGGCCTCTGAGGCCCCAAGCTGCCCCTTTCTCATGATAGAGTTTGTCACCTTTCTACCTCTAGAAGTCAAATCCTGTCGACTCAGCCATCTTTCAGGCTCTCTGAAGTGGCTTTGGCACCCACTGGGGCATGTGAGCTTAAAATTGATTTTTTTTAAGATCTGTCAAGTTCCCTTAAGGGACAGAGTTGACAGCCAGCAGGCCTCAACTATCACAAAGCATTCAATGTGTAAAAGACACCTAAGGAACTTCCTTTGAGAGGCCAAAGGGCTTCAGACTTTGTGACACATTGAGAGGGTGCTGTTGCTAAGAAACTAGCTTTTGGCAATAGGAGTTTTCCTGTAACTCTGCCACTTTGGGAAGTACTTTATATTACCTCTCTTCTTATTGAAAAAGACAATATCAACTATTATTAAAACAAGGTACAAAAAATGTTAAATGGAATCATTACATGGTTCTTCAGACTCCAGTAGCCTATCATTTATGAGGTTTGGAGATTAGTTAGTTGTAGTATATGTATTAGTATTCAGAAGAATAGCACTAAATGTAATTGAATAATATTTAGTATATGTTATAAAATCAAAGATATCAACATTTTAGGAAATTGGATATTATGGAAAATAAAGCAGACATAATTTTTTCTCTCAACTTAAATAGTGGTGGCTTAACACCTCAGTTATTGTGTGATACTGTATTTTACCTCCCATTTGATAAAAGAACATTGGAATAATTCCCATCCTAGGTCTACCAGATCAAGAGACTGTTAAATTCAGCCTTTCATTTAGTCTGCTGTCATTTTATATGATTTGTTTGTTTATTTGTTTTAGAAATCGAAGTGATAGGGTAGGGTTTTGCTATATTGTTTTAAAGGTTATAGAAGTATTTTAATTCTTTCTGATATTGATGAACAGTTTCATTATCACAAATATTTCTTTCTTTCTAAATAAGGAAGAAAACAAGTTAGCTTCCTTCAGCAACCACAGCACAACCACTTTCTCTAGACAAACTACCCAGGCAGAGCAAGCACAGAATCCTTTGGAAGATTAGTAATTCCTCAAAAGAAGTCAGGAGACAGATTTTCAAATTCAATTCCAACCTGTGTGGTTTGAAGGCCGTGAAACTTTCAACAACAATATAAATACTGCACGTGTCTCTCTCTCCCGAGGCTAGATTTTACCAACTGGTTTGTGAAAGGCCAATTGTATAAGCAGGTGTAGGTCTGAGTTGAAAGGATTTGATGGCATTAATCTCCCTTTAAGAGGTCTTGTTTTCATGGCTGTTGTCAAACATAACTGGGTTGTTCTGTGACTATAACTGCAGTTATGTGTCCCTTGTCAAGGAGAAGTGCCTTAGCTTTTGAGGGAATTTCGACTAGACTTTTTCAAAGACAGGTTCAGTGTTCTCTATAAAGGGAGGCAGTGTGATTAGGTGAGAAGAGTAGAGACTCTGCTGTCAGACATACCCTGGGGTTGAATATCAGCTTGTATAAGGGGTGTTACCTTAATAAAGTTGTGAAAGTTCCTTAAGACTTAACCACCTTATGCATAGATGGGGGCAATTGTATCTGATGAGTAAATGAAGTTATGCAAGGACAATATCCAACATAGTTATTCAATGAAAGTTCAATAAATGATGATCATTATTACCCTGATTGGCCAAATGTATTTCCTGATTTCCTGTTGTTTGGCACTGACACTCAAAATATTGTGTATATTCATAATTATGGCGTTTAATAAACAATATCATCCCAAATATGAACACTGAACATGTTAATCTCCTGACAGGAGACATTACTTAGGAAAGTCAGGCATTATTTGTGATTATTTTTTAAGAGATGACCCAGTAAAAATATAAGAGGCAATGCTGAGACATTTTCTGAAAAGGAATCCACTTAAGGTTACTTACTAAAGCTCTTTTACAAAAAGAGCAGTTAAGAATACATATAGGTACTACCGTCCTCCTACTTTGCTTAGAGTTTATTTGCTTAGCCATTAATAGCTATGTCCTGCAACCTCTAATGTGGATATATTTCTCTCATTGGACAAGCTCATATAGTCCTTCTGTGTAGTGGTCTAGTCAAATCATTTCATCATCTCTTCCTCTTCTAGATTCTGGTTTAAAGTGTAGACTTCTTTTGTCTACAAAAAAAGTTGTAGAAAAAAAGTTTCCAAGTTGATTCTAAAGACCATTCTGTGCTGAACATCACTGCCTCAGATACCGGAAATTTAATAATTTAATGATTATTTTATCACCCAATGTGCTACATGTCAGCAGTCATAACTCATTTTGCAGGAAAAGTATTACTCCAAATAGGCAGTCACTGAGTGGTGGAGACAAAATAAAGCAGCTGAAATTCAAGAGAAGAGGAAAGGGGATCTTTAATATGCAAAGACAAAAGAAACAAAAAAAAAGTCATCTCCTGTGTCCTCTTACAAATCAGTAACACACACAACAATCTCACTCAACATACTGTATGATTGTATAATTATATACCATCTGTTAAAAGTTTCTTTTAATTCCTCTTTTACGAAGATATGCAGAAGCGATAGAAATAGGGCTTTGAACCTCCTTTCCCAGAGCCCACAGAGGCTTTCCATTCTCCAGTTCAATTCTGGGAAGTCTCCCCCACCCCAACAGTAAATTAGATGTCCCTGTTTTGTATTCGCCTTGTGTCTCCCAATCCCCCTAGAGCATCCAGAAGTGATTGAATGAAGGCTTTGAACACAAGGAGATGTATTTTCCATTGGATTGTAGGCCAGAGGAGACAGCACATGCACGTCATGGGATCGCCCACTTTTCCCCAGTGCTTACGTCAGTGTTTGATAATTGCAAGCACTTATTTAATGTGCATTTACTAAGGATGTGAATAAATAAGTCATCTATTTCCAACAAGACTATTTGCGAACCAACAGCTTCCCCATCCCCAGGAAAAAAGATTTTGTCTTCCACAGTGAGAATACTTTGGATTTCATTTGAAAAGGTAGAGATGGTGGAACAGGCTCATCTGGTTTCCACATTGGGAATAAGTTCAACAGCAGGGCAGAAAGAAATAAGAATCTTGTCTAGTTCTGGACATTCTTAGAGCTACACTCTCTCTGATAAAGAAAAACTGCAAAAGTTTCGGGGCTTCACTTTGATGCATCTATGTGTTCACAGGGTCATCATATTACAGTCATTATGGCAGGAGGAACACTTTCCTCCCTGGTCTATTATAACTGGCCGTAATGTACCATAGAGGCTCAAGATGCTCTCTTCTTGACTGAGCCTGGAGAGTATCTATTTCACAGTGTATTCCCCTTAAAGGGAGAGTCTACAAATGGCAATAGACAAGGCACTTATCAGTACATAAGCATCAAAGACAGAATGAGAGTAAATGATGCACTTCATGGAGTTGCATTACTTCTTCAGCACAATTTGTTGCACTGAAAAAAAAGAGAGGAAAAAAAAAAAGTAATTTGGTAAATGGACTCTAGTGACCTGAAAGAGTTAATGTGCTTCTTCCTACTAGAAACAGTGAGTCATTTATACGTAGGCAATCTCTTCTCTACTGAGTTACATCCTTGCTGCAAGAGACATTTTAAAATGGATCTTCATATCCTCCAAGGATGGAGGAAGAAGGTTTTTTTTCATTGTCAATAGGAACTCCAAAATGAGTTTGTAATTTTTTTTTTCTTTTTTCCCTCATGATCTCAACCTGAGAACACACTGTCCTTTCGTACATTTATAATCCCTGCTATGGGGAGGTACCTACTTGTTCTTAGTTTATCCACACAGTTTAAGGGATTGGTAATCTTCTATTATAAAATAGAGCTGGTCTGTCCAGCAAATGTTTTGATAGATTTCCATTAGTCAGTTTCTCTTTTTTTACTACCTGTTATCAATATAATTCTTGTTATTAAACATCTGCTTCCGGATATTCTAAGCATGACGTTGCTTACGTTGTTCTTTTAAAAATTATATCACTTTTCTATTTAGTCATAATTTAAATGAGTATTAAATGCATCACGACCTTTTTTAATTATAATTTTCTCTCACAAATTCATCATGCATTATAAGATTCTGATAAATATGCTCCTGTGTTTTTTACATTCTTTCCAAAACAGTTTTTCCCTAGGCAACCTCTCTTGAATTCCTTTATTTTCACACAACTTACATATCTAAGTGTTTCAATAGTAAATATTTCGTAAACATTAAACAGTCACTCACTTGGTTTTCAAATTCTAGGGCATGATTTCACAAATCATTTTCTTTTGCTGAGGATAACTGTGAGATGTACTATTTTCCCTGAACAAGTTTCAAACCTGCAAAGGAAATTTTATCTAGGAGAAAAACATTTCCTACTCTATTTTCTCTTCATGCCCTGGAGGTATATTTCAACATTCACAAAGTACCTGACTATCCTTATTTTCCTTAATGTCTATCCAAACAGTATCTGCTGTGTCAGCTAAAACATTCACAGCTTTCCTTTTTCAGGCTATCATATCTGTGCAATATTGAACCTTCCCCTTTCTTACTTGGTTTCTAGTTTCAGTAAACCTTATCCTAGCATTTTAAATCTTCCATCTTTCTCTGACTCAACCATATCACTACTATTTCAATAATATCATGCTTATCCCTGATACTCATACTTATCATCGATAAGACTTTGATGTAATAAATCCTTGATATAATATCATACTTATCCATGCTATGAGATATAATCAAAAATGAAAGCAGAAACTTAAGATACAGAGTAAAATATATTACTTGCCAATTTTCCACAGTAACTTTTCATCATTACTCCAAAATTACTTTTTAATGCAAAGAGTAGTTTCAATCACATTGAGGCCCACATGATTCAGATACTATCATAATCACAATTAGATTACATTACTGCAATCAGGAATGGAGATCATTAAGAGAAAGAATATAAATTGCTTTAGTTTTACAAGTACTGAGCTAGCAAAATTATAATTAATCTCCATTTATAATCTTTTCTTTCATAGAACTGCAAAGCATGCTACTTTTTTTAGGCCATCAATACAAATTAGAACTAAGTAATAAAGCCCTAACTACTACTACTGTGCTGCTCACAATTGAAGAAACTTCCACATTATGTAGAGAAGGCTTTTGCTACAAACGGTGCCCTTAGAGTAGATTGTTTCAATGCAATAAGCTCAACTATTACAAGGTGCTGTTTAAAAATGGAATGCTGAAGAAACTATCTCTCTATTTAGAGTCATCAGTGTGCATTCCATTTCTTAAATGAGATGATGCTACTCACGTGAGATGAAGAAATAATGACTTAGCAGACACAGCAAATGCATCATTTTGTGCATCCCAAGTTACAGTCTTTTAAAAATGCAGGAATAATAAGAACATGAAAAGATAAGTAAATTCAAATATATAAATACAACCAATTCCAATTATTTGAATTGTTTCTTATTTTTTATTGGATGAAGTTGTGTGGTACCTCATTATTCTAAGTCCATTTATAGTCTGATATTTACCTTGTGAGTACTAGACCTTAAATCTCAAATTTTAGTGGAATATATCAGTGAATACAGATCATAATAAAGGTACACTGTCCAATATTATACAGGTTCATAAAACTTTTCCCACAATTCTGAAATCAATATTTTGAAACTCACTTGGTGGCCAGTTGACACTACATGAAGCCAACTTGATGTGATCTTATTTGCTATTGAAATTTGCTCTGGTTGACACAGTCTACTGGAGAATTCCTTGATACATTGTGTCTTGTCTTTATATACCATGTTATCCTTCTTAAATTAAAACAATTGTTCTCCAAAAGTCATCTTGTACCAAGAGCTTTAAAAAAGGAATTATGGAGCCAATAGTTGCATAGAGGTGATGGAAAAAACTGAGGCAGATTCTCAGTAGCCAATGACTCCTTTCCATTTGTCTCCTTGTCTTATTCCTTCCTTGTGGTGCATTTTTCTATCAGCTTCCCTGAGTCAGAGCTTTCACCATCATGCTGTGAATGAGGAGCATCTATGCATGATTCTGATTCGAAACTCCTGGAACTTGAGGTAGCAGAAATGGGGGATAATGGGAACCCTTCTTGGTACCACCAGTTTTGAATCCACACCTTCAGTTATCCAAGTCACCCATGGTCCCAATGAGCTGCATAGGTATTTTTGGTTTCTTAGTATACCAAACAAGCTTTATTTGGGTACCTATTTCTTCACACCTCCTACTTTTCACATAGCAGGTATGGACTGTTGATAACAATGCCTGGCATAATTAGAGAATTATAATTCAATGAATCTTAGTGTTCAAAATGTTACCATTATTATTAAAATATTTGCACTGTGTAATAGAAAAACAAAGTATTGGTTTGGGGAAATCAAAGTATCAGAGATCAAGCTATAGATGGCTTAATGGAAATGTTGAGCCATTCCCATGGGCACTGAGCTATTTTTAAGACTGATTCAAAAGACATTAAGTCCATAAAGAAGAGGTCTAAAAATTCTGTTTATTGATAACAAAATCCTCTAATAATCACAGACAAAGTTGGCTGCATAGATTATAAAAGTCGTAAATTATAAAACACCCTGACATTTGATAAACTTAGATTGCAGGAATTCATAATGATCTTTTGCAAAAAGAAGAATGGGTAAAAATAATATTAAGGGAAATACTTAGTCATCTGATTTTAACTATAAAAACAGAATAAAAATTTTATTTATAGATAATTGGTTTAGCTTAAATTGTTAAAAGGATATATTAGATGGCTCTATGCTGAATAAAATTTAATTAAACAATGCACACACTGCTATCCAAATCGTATTTTTACTGTAGAGTGAAATAGTCATAATTTAAAAGAACAAAATGCTAACTATGCTTATAGGCAATGAAATTAGTTTTTAGTGCTAATAAACTCATGCTTTGTGGCTATAATATTCCAAGTCTTCGTGCTAAGATTTTTCAAGAAAATTTGAAAGCTTTTAGAATTTTTTTGTGCCAAAGAGGACAATATGTAGAGTTTGATTCAGAAAGAAAATTAAGAGGAAAAAGAGGTGGATATCAAATTTGAGCTCACTTATTATAATTTTTGGAGAAATTATATTTTCTAAGAGACTGTAAATGAAAATAAAGAATAAAAAATAAAGCAAATTGTAAGGAGCAAATTATTCTCTACTTCATTTGAAACAATTATAAGTATAATATATTAGTATTATGTTTGCTCTTCCAATACCAAATAATTAACTAATTAATTATATAATATACCTGAATCAAATGCCCATAGGATACTGATATGAAAAGACTTGTGTTTAACATTAAGGAGATAAACAAAATAGGCTATAAATGCATTTCAAAATGCTATGAATGAATGAGAATATTCTGCGTGTGTGTGTGTGTATGCATCATCTCTGAAGTTTACATTTCTTAGACGAATATTTAAGCTTCTCTAGTACTTATTTTCAATTCACTTTTAAATTCATATAACATATGTCCAACTTCATTATTTCTTATCAAGAGCACTTGGAACAAGGCATAATGACCAACTTTATCTACTTGTCTTAGGGAACATTAGGGTATAATTCACTTGTTTTTTTTAAGATTTATTTTTTTATTTATACAAGATCTGGGGTACAGACCAGATGCCTGGGAGGGTGAGAGGATTCACCTGAGACAGAATGGGGAACAGAACAGGCAGACTGACTAATTACACTGCTGAGGGAAGCAGCGGGCGAGACAGGAGAGGTCTGATGCACCATTTGGGACCCTCACTGGCCAGCCGGGATCAAACTGGTGCTGCAGAGGCTGCTGACAGCTTCACAGCACAGCGCTCAACCACCTGCACCACCAGGAGAGGACCTAACTCACTTGTTAATAGATCTTGCAGTGAGGGAATGGTGAATGGTGAATGGTTGTAGAGAAAGAAGTAAAAGTAGAGGCAAAAACAATAAGGACTTCAGGTGTGGAAAGGAAGAAAGGGGGGGGTCATCAATATTTTGAAGAAAGTACTCACTCAAGCCAGGAGATAATGGAAAGGAACAAGTTGGAAAAAGAACAGCAATATTCTCTATTGTTTTGAGTCTGCACAGTTAGAAATACAGTTCCATTACTCTCCTACATTGTTGGTGGAAGTGCAAACTGGTCCAGCCACTGTGGAAAGCTGTCTGGAGGTTCCTCAGTCTACTAAAAATGGAGCTACCATACAACCTGGCAATTCCACTCCTAGGGATCTACCCAAAGGATACAAAAACATTGATTCAAAAGAACACCTGTACCCCTATGCTTATTGCAGCACTATTTACAACAGGTAAAACCTGGAAACAACCCAAATGCCCAAAAATAGACCACTAGATCAAGAAGATGTGGCATATATACACAATGGAATATTATTCAGCAATCAAAAAAGATAAACTCATGCCATTCACAGCAATGTGGATGGAGCTAGAAGGAATTATGCTCAGTGAAATAAGCCAGAAGGAAAAAGAAAAAAAAAATATCAGATGGTTTCACTTATAGCAGGAATATAGGGGAACCCAATAAGACACCAGTGTAAAAAATAATAACAGTACAAAACATAACAAAGTAAAACCAGACAATTATAAATCAGAGACATCCTGCAGGGGAGGAGGAGGGAGAGGGATCAGAAGGAAGGAGGGAGGAGCACAGGGGGCTTAGGTGATGGTGCACGGGTGCATTGGTGAAGGAAACTCTATGGGGACTACACCTGAGGAAGTGGGGGGAAGCAAATATTGTTTAAAAATGAACAATGATGTAAAAAATTAAAAAATAATAAAAAAAGTTTAAAAAAAAAGAAATATAGTTCCATTAAGAATTAAGGACATAGTCATAGCAACTTTCCTGAAATACAGGGAACAAAAATACTTTATTTTCTTTTCCCCCTTTCTTTAAATTTTCCTTTTTTCCTTGATATAAAGTAAAAAACAAGGAGTGAAATAAGAAAATTCAGAGTAACCAAAATTTTGTTACATTTCTGCCAGGTGTAATTAACAAAATAGTAGTGAATGTTGGAGATAGTCCAAGTCTCCTGAGAGTTTATCAAAAAATTGAACTCTCAAAATGAAAATAAAGGTCTATCTCAATGACTTTTTCTTTAGTCATGAGAACCAGAGATGTGATTTTCTGTTATTTAGACATCTGGGTTGACAACCAGAGAGAGAAGTTGCTGAGGGGAAGATAATGATAATGAACTATTTTTACGGCTTATGGACCATACCCAGGAAGAATGAGGGTTCTAGTTAATAAAATAATTTGTAAAAGTGTAATTAATTAGTAAAACAAGCCTATGTTGAAATTGGAGACACATAAACAAGGTGACCCCACCCAAACCTCGCCTGTGTTAGTGTTTGTTGTCACTGTCCAGTTATTGCTGGCACAGGAGAGAATTGTATTTCTCAACTCCTTATTGTACCTTACTAGACATGTGACTTGTTCTGGCTAAGTTATGAACGTTAGTTAGGAATTATAATTTGTTTAGCCCATATGTTGTTTGTGGAGATCTCTTTTTCCAGCATAACGCTGGCTAATCTTCCAGATAGCTGTTTCATATCTTGATTGTGGAGTGAGACAGCTAACAACATAAAACTGAGCCCTGTTTAAGATTCAATTTTCATAGATCATAAAATTATGTATTTTTGCTGTATAACTTGTGAATTGATATTTACCATATCATAATTTACCCCACCTGTCTGGTATGCCATCTACGATTCTGAATTAAAATATAAATACTAATCAGAAGAAAGTAAGCATAGTGCTAAGAAAAGGGATTAAAGAGGGTGAATGACACAAAAACAAATGGCATTTCTCCTGGAAGGAAAAACCCAAGAAAACTGGAGAAAAGTTAGAGCAAATAATTCCCAAATGGAGATAATATGTTCTCTATAAATTTTTTAAACCTTAAAAAACACTTGAATTCAAACAGATATTAAAAATCAATAGTAGATAAGAATATAAGAAAATAATAAAAATACTTTAGAAATAGAAAGTCATCATCAAATGAGTCAAGTGAATCAGGAATAGTATGAGTAGAAGACATTATTGAGTAAAAATAATATAGAAATAATAGTAATGTTAATAGAGTCTAAGCAATATTGGGCAAGTATTTCAATATCAAATTCACAAAATAGACATATAAAAGCACAACTAATCTATGAAATGATGCTTCATATACTTACTAAATAAGGAAATATGAATTAATATAATACTGTGATAATGTTCTATGTCCTTAAGACTGGCTAAATTTTTAAACACTGACAGTTTTGGGTCTTTTAAAGAAATCCTTTTTGAATTCTGTTTTCAAATATTCCTCATTAAAGTAGAAAACCACCAAAATTAAGAGCAATAACCCAAGAAAATTTTTAATAGACACAAAGAACTCTGTGATATTGGTCTTTTTTTTACCATAAGCCTTTGATATTGCTTTAAACAGTCTCTTTATATAAAAATAGTTCAAAGTGATCATATATTACTTTTTGAATAATTACATGATGTCCTTGTCACTTATTTATCTTTTCTGCTCGTAGTGCTTTATTATTAATTTTGATCAAAAACACTGAAAATGTAAATAAGTTAATTATGTATTTGATTTTCCATATTTGATTATTTAATAAAATAATAGAAAGGTCCACAAATATCTAATCTCAAACAGCTGAGTGATAGTTTGGATACTGAGCGATGATCTAGATGATGATTTATTTTTCTAAGTTGAATCTAATCTATAACAATTTAAACTGTTTAAAATATATTTTTCTTCAGTATATATTCCATAGACTAAGCTATAATTATTAATTCAATTATTAAAATATGAATTGTATACTAGTTTTGGGTCTGCAGTAACTGTGAAGTTCTCAAAACAACAGTTCTATCCTTACATATTAATTTCTTAGACAATTCACACTGTGACTGATAAAAATTTTGCTTAATGAGTTTTTATTGGATTAATTAATGTACCTATAAATATTGACAAATTGATTCATAAATATATTTTTATTGCATGATTTAAATGTGCCAAATCCAATACAACAAATGTTTATTAAGAATATTTAATGCTGTGGTTACCAAGCAAAATATTGTGGTAGGCATATTCTAGTAAACAGAAGAGGTTCAATAATTTCAAGTACTCTATTTTAGTAAAGAAGGATCATCTCATCCAACAAACCAAAATGTGTTCCTGCTAGATTAAAGAAATTAATTAATAGAAAAGTAATTCAAATGGAAAAAATAAGGACTTTTTATCTAATTTCTAAAGTCAGAATATCTTGAACATGAAGAAAACAATTCTTTAATAAAAAAGTAAGTAGATTTGAAAATTAAGCATGACTTAAAAAAACTGCACCTTAGAAATAAAATAAAAAACTAGGAAAATTTATATACAGCATATAAATATCTGGGGTCATTAATAATTAACTAAGTGATACAAATAAATGTGAAATACACTAAAATATGGACAGACATTCTCAAACAGCACAAATATGAAATTAAATAAAAAATGCAAGTGGTAAATTAATGTGGAGATTTTTCAATTTATAATCAAATACATACATTAAAATTATACTATTATTTTCAACACTGGCAACATGTTGGGAGACAAGAGATTTGAAATGTCCAATGTGGTGAAAGGTATGAAAAATCTACCAAACTTACAGTGGTATTTATAAAACTGCTGGCATTATAAAATATAGTGCTTTACAAATAAATCTTGTATTCCTATTGAAAAAAAAGTATGTTATGTATTTCTGTAACACCACTTATAAGGATCTTAGAAAGTAAATTAAAATTAAACTTGTATTATAAATCTATCATTTATAATTTTAAGAAATTAGAAAAGCCAATGTGATTGGGAAAATTAAAATTATTTTAAAAATCAGGTTACATCCAAATCTGGAATCATTTAGTGATTCAAATCATAGTGTTAAGAACTAAAGTTTCAGTTTCAGGGTCTCTTCCTTTGAATCACTCCTGAAACAAAACTATCATCTAACTTTATATATTTTTTGAGAATTTCTGTGCCTCAGTTTATTCATTTATACAATTTGGGTAAATGTATTTGTATACATATTTCCAAATATATATGCATAGATACATAGATATAATAGTACATAGCTTTGCCCACATTTATAAATTCATAGGCTGCAAGGTGGTGTCTTTCTGAATTAACTCCATAATGTTTTGATCAATGAACACCTTTTATGCTTTTGCTGTATGCCAGATGCTCAGGTTTCAAAGATGAATTAAGAGACTGTCCTTTTCCTTAAGGGAAAGACTATTAGATTGCATACATTCAATGAAGAGGCACATTACTATCAAAAGGATTTGGTGAAGAAGAAGGGATAGAGGGGTCAGTGTTACCTGAGATGCTATTACTTTTGTACCGATACGGAGATTCCCCCCTCCCCTTAACCTACATAAAACTTGATTTTTAATCCTTTAAAGAGGAATATCTAGTCTTAATTAGTTTAGGAGTTATGGTAGATTATCCACTGAAAGATTAATTACATGCTTTCCAGTGAAGTATTATAAACCATAAGTTTAAAGTTGGACCAGATGCATTTCAGCCCTGAAAACTCATTAACCATCTGACCATGTTGCACATATGGTAACAAAGTGAAGAATGTATCCAGTCAAACACACATAAACACTTCTTCATCATCATAGAACAACTGCCTCTTAAAGTATGCCAGTAATCTTTCTATTTCTCATACCTACAAAAATGTAGTTTAGGAACAGAGAAGCTAGCAAGAGAGAGGTTCCAGTTGGTAGATTTGTAAACCCACAACAGATATGTAGAAATCAAAATTGCCAGTCTGTAGCCTGCTTTTGTTGAGAAATTAGCATCTATGTCTCTTAATCTCAAACTTAAAATGAGCTTTGGGTGGGATATGTGAAACTTCACCTTGGGAGTGGGCATTTTTTCTACTGGTGAAATCACCTGCGCTAATTTCATGGACCAAAATCCTTCACCTAAACCATGTAGCCATTGGTTTACTTGAGAGAGATTGACTTCCCTCTGCTCTTTTTTTTAGGCAGCTAGCAAGCCTCAGGCATATCTCAAATTTCCTTCAAAATTCCAGTTCTTATCACAGTATGACTACCATCAAAGAAAACATTTTGTGCAACTTTCCCACTCACAAAAGCTTGGTAACCTCAGCAGCCTCAACCATGTGATAAATGAGGTGGCTTCAAAGGGAAATATTTGACAGTTTCCTGTATAAAGCCAGAATGCCTGTCCATTAATATACCAGTCAAAATAGTTTACTTATTGGTTTTTCTTATTGAATTTTTTGCCAAATGTTATAATTTCATCGATATTTACACATGTATGACAAACACTGGCATTATACTTGATCTATATTTTGATGAAACTTATTAATCAAAAAAGTTTACAAAAGAAAACAATCTGTTCATCTTTCTTTGATTATGACTAATCCTTCTGAATTCTTTAACAATAACCAGTCTCCAATTTTAAAATGTTGTGATCTGTCCAATATGGCAAAGGAGATTCTACCCCAGAATATGATTCTTGAAATGTAAACATTTCTTCATTCAATTTTTAGCTTTAATGAAAAGAAATGTTGGTGAGGAAACTTTCAACATGTTTACAGGTGCAGACAGGCCTACAACAATGGCTAACATCCATCAAGTTGATAACTTATTTTCCTCACTATGAATATGAAAAATAAATGACAATTTGACTTATTATTTCATCTACTTTTGAAATGTAATGAATAGAACTGATGATAATTACTGGATTTCTAAATATATACACTAAGTTGTCTGCAAGATTTTAAAAAACAACCTGAGTTATTATCCTTTTTTATGGGTATTTTTAGAATAACTTATTTATTTGCTGATTGTGGGTGTTTATTTTCATACAAGAACTTTAAAGAATGTGTGGATACTTATTAAAATGAAATGTTAGCGATAAATGAACAATATAGTGGGCTATAAAATGCGTGGAGAAAACTCATATACTTTATTCATTAAATATATTACTACTTTAAAAAATATTTATTTATTTATGTATACAAGAACTGGGTGTAAGCCAGAGGTGCCGAGTGGGGGATGGAAGGAGTCACCAGAGAGAGTGGGGAGCAGAACAGGCAGACTGACTGAAATACACTGCTGAGGGGAGCAGCGGGCAAGGCAGGAGAGGTCTGCTGCACCATAAGGGGGTTGCTCCCTGGATCGAACTCCTGCTGCAGTGGCTGGTAATAGCTTGATAGCACTGTCTTTAACCCCTGCACCAACAGGGAGGCCCTATATTACTACTTTTCCAAGATATTTATTTCCACTGTTCTCTATTAAGATAATAATAAAAGGATGAATTTTGTAAAAGATTCATAGACTGAAGAATAGTAGCAATAGGGGTTGGTCAAGGTATACAGCATCATTTCATTATTTTAAGGAGTTTTTGTTTTTTTATTGTTATTTATATATGTTTTACACAGATGTTATCTTCATGTTACAACGTACTGAAAGTTTCATATCACACATGAAGCTCTTGTTTGAACATATAGTACAGCATTGATTAAACAGAAAAAGAACCAATGATTATAGTCGTAAATATACAAGTACCAAAGAAAAAAAAAATCATTCGGACTCAGAGTACTGAGGTTGCCCATAATCAGTAGGGGCCGACAATTTGGTGTTTTCATTTTAAATTTTAGTATAAAAACCCAAATGTCTCTGTAGTTTCAACAGTGTTAATTTCTATTTCTACTTCACTCTTTGGAAAGGCTATGTAACAACCATTAATAATAAAACAAAGAAACATGGAACAAAGAAAAAGTAAAGATTGAAGAAAATTTAAAAATACAACACAGTAAGTTAAGTACCATGACATATTCAATAATATTCCATCTATTTAGCCCGAGGGCTGCAACTCTGACCACATGTGTGCTTTTGGCCAAAGGGAAACACTATCAGTTAATTTATCAAATTTCATTCTAATAAATCAAAACAGTTGTTCAGCCTGACAATATTTTTAAGTGTTATAAGCTGTTGACAATTGGGCTAAAAAATAATAAAATCATTAGTAAAATCTCGGAAGGCACCATACATTTGATGGAAGATAGATATTCTAATTTTTTTCCAGAGAAAAGAATACTGTTCAAAATTTAGGAAAGGGTAATACATTATAAAAATTTTAACCACAAATTTTGACTCCTGTCTTTATCTTGTTTTAGCCATTTAATGCTTTATAGATTTGGTACATTTATTATACATTTTATAGAAAATATGTTTAAAAAATTTTAATATAGACAAATTAATTAAACTCTGCCAAAAATAAATTTTTGTTGTATTCTGAGATGTTGGTATACTGTTTGGTGTTTTATCTTTCATTATAAGCTTATATATTAATATGGAAACCATGTACAAAAAGAAAAGATCATCTAATATATTATATTATGCTGTAGTGAAGAGATATTTTAAATTGAGATTTTCATGCCAAAAGGTGCAGAGTAGGATTTCTTTGATGTTGACAGTGTTACAAAAAGTAGGTATAAACTAGAATATAAATAATAAGATGTAAATGTCACAGAGCATCTACTGTACATCAGGTTTGCTGGGCATGTTCACATTGATTTTTCATTCATTTCTCAAAACAATTCTACAAATTTGATATTTGTATCCTTGTACCCACATTGGTGCACTGTGAGTCAGGTGGCTTAATTTTCTTCTTCTTCTTTTTTTTAGATTTATTTATTTATTTATACAACCTCTGGGTACAGTCAGAAGCACGAGAGGGTGAGAGAATTCACCAGAGCCAGAGCAGGGAACAGAACAGGCAGACTGACGAAATACACTGCTGAGGGGAGCAGCGGGCACGGCAGGAGAGCTCTGCATGCCATGTGGGACCCTTGCTGGTGGCCGGGGATCGAACCGGCGCTGCAGAGGCTGCGGGCAACTTAGCAGCCCAGTGCTCAACCACTGTGCCACCAGGGGAGGCCCTCAATTTTCTTATTAAATGTCACACAAGGGTTGACAATGATCAAGCTGTAAAATCCAGGTCCTTTTTGTCTCGAAAGCCTATGGTTGTGCCCATCACATTTCCAAGTAAGTAAATATGTTTCTTTATTTTATTCACTTCCCATTTCAAGTCTAGACAACTTTTTTTGTTGACTGTTATTTTCCCAGCATTCTTGTGCTGAATCCACATGCAACTTCCCATTCTGTGCTCCTCTGGTCATACCAGCTTTCCTCAACACCTCACCAGTTACATTTACAACTTTCAAAATGTCCTCACCTGTATCTCCATAGGATCACACTCTAACTCAAGGTTTCAAAAATTTTGGGGAAAAAAATTGCTCAATCAGATATATGGAAAGATACAGACATTTAACTCAACACATAATGTGTGCTCAATCCGAGTTTCAATAAATGGTATGAATCCTGAGATTTCTCACTGATACCGTTATTACATGATATTTGGTATAAAAACACGTGCCTTGCAAAGGTGCAGAGAAATTAGAACTCTTGTAGTCTACTGATAGGGTCAATGATGCAACTATTATGGAAAAATACTATAGCAGTGCCCCCCAAAAATTAAAAATAGAATTTGCATATGATCCAGCAATCCCCTTCTGGGTATACATACAAAGGAATTGAAAATAGGGTAACGAAAAGATATTTGTTACAGCCATGTTCATAGACATATCATTCATTAGTCAAGATATAGAAACAGCCCAAAATCCATAAAGAAAATGTATATACATACAATGGGATCTTATTCAAACTTAAAATGGAAAGAAATTCTGTTACATGTTTCAGCATTATGAATTTTAAAAGTAATATATAAGTGAAATAAGCTAATTGTAAAAAAGACAGAGCCTGTATGCATCCACATATATAAGACTTCTAAAATAGTCAAATTCAGGCCCTCCCTGCAGGCCTATGGGTTATCTCAGTACTATCACTGCTACTATCACAGCCTGAGTTCGATCCCAGGCCAGGGAGATAACCCATACAAGGTGCAGCAGACCTCTCCTGTTTTGCCCCCTGCTTCCTTTAGCAGTGTATTTCAATAGATCTGCCTGTTCTGTTTCCCCCACTCTGTCTCTGGTGAATCCTTTCATCTCCCACACCTCTGACCTACACCCCAATTCTGCTATGCAAAAAAAAAATAAAAAGATCAAATTCATAGGGAAAAAATAGAATGATTTTTAAAAATGATTGGGGAAGGGGGAATTGGGGAGCTGTTTAATGGACAGAGATTTTCAGCTTTGCAACAGGTGAACACACTGGAGATATGTCGCTGAATAACATGAATATACTTAATGCAACTGGACTTAAATATGGTTAAGATGGTAAATTTTACACTATGTGCTTTTACCACAGTTTGAAAAATGTGCCTTATTAGATGTGAAAGCAAACTCTACCTTACTGGAATTAAGACATGATGTAAAACATAAAATGGGCCTCCCCTGGTGGTGCAATGGTTGAGCGTTGGGTTGCGAAGCTGCCCGCAGCCTCTGCAGCGCTGGTTTGATCCGAGGGTGCTAGCAAGGGTCCCACATGGCGCTACAGACTTCTCCTGCTGCACCCACTGCTCCCATCAGCAGTATATTTTGTCAGTCTGCCTGTTCTGTTCCCTGCTCTGGCTCTGGTGAATTCTCTCACCCTCCCGTGCTTCTGACTGTACCCAGTGCTTGCATAAATAAATAAACAAATCTTAAAAAAAAAAAAAACATAAAATGACCAGTTTTTATCATCTACCTACTCAGAAAGGGTGGATACATTTCTCTGATAGATTTTATGGAATAATCTATCTTTGTTAACATTCTCTTAACCCCCCTTGGGTTCATTCTAGTGACTATGGAATCATTGGAATTACTCAATAGATTATGTCAGTGAAATATATAGTTCTTATTACCATATTTTCATTATAAACTTTGAGATAAATTTATTAGTGTCACTGACAGTGTTCTATTATGGCTCCATTTATAAAAGTAAACATGTATATTTGGGTGGTTATGATTGTAAGATGCATTAAATGTTTTCTATAACTGCTGTTCTCTGAAATAAGAAATTGTTCTCTTTTAAAAAATCTGAATTTTACATTCTGAAGAAATCTCATACTGCTGTATGATTAAGAACGATAACCTTTTTCTTTATGACACACTGAAATATGCTGCTAAAATTACATTTTATTAGATATTGCAAATAGACCATTTTTGAAAAAATAATTAACAGAGGTATTAATACATTTTAAATCATATCATATACTCAAAGTTTATTCTTTTATTTTTCTATTAAGAAATTTGAATTGACTTAATTTTATTGAATTGAAATAGGCCAGTGGTTTAACATCATTATAAATATCTATTTATTTAGCTAGATACTTTCTCTGTAATTCTGAACCCTTTATTCCCTTTAAAAGTCTATTCAATTTTATTTGAGCAAAATATGCTTCTTTTTTTTCCTTTTTAAATGCTATTTGTTTTGTAGTATTTGGATAATTTCTTAGTGAATCTAAATTTGTTTATATGTAGCTTATTATTATGGATCATTGTTATATTCTTCTTTAAATATCTTACATTAATCACAGGCAATGTTTCTCCAGTTTTAACAGTCTTACCTAATCAGTTTAACCTCTATTCAGGAATAAAAATCAGTTTGGGATCATTCTGAATATACTGTAAACTGCTTTCAAAACTTTATGGCAATCTAAAGTCTTTAAGCTTTTTCATATCTGTTTGGTAGCAAAATGGCATCAAGTCTAGATTAGCATCCTCTGTTAAACATGTACTATCCCATATATCATCAATATAGTAAAATAGACAACTAATATTATATGTGATTCTTCAGGTACAACCTTTATATCTTAAGATCATTTTAGACACTCTTCACACTTACAAAAGTTTATAACTTTTAATAGATGACTAAATTCCTTGATGAATCATTGCATATTTTCCAGAATCAGCAGGTAACTGATTTTCCATATCAAGAGTGAAAAAGTATTTTTTATTAGCATACATCTTCTGTTCCAGACAGCCACATGATTTACACGTTTCCTAACAGCATCATTACTTACTTTTTACAAGTTCCATTAAGTTCTATAGGTGTATATTTTCATTAATTTGACTCTATAAGTGTACAACATTACTAATTACTATCAAAATTATTATTTGATTTGAATTTTTTTACACTTTACCATAACTTTTATTAGAACACAAAAACCTAAAATGTAATTTCTGATGAGAAAAACAAGAATTAAACTAAGAAAATTCAGCAATATGTACTTTGATATCCTTATCACTTGGAGGTAAACATTTGCTTTTTTAGGCCTGTTGTGCTTGAAAACAGAACTTTTAAAAGTTCTACACCCTAGAAATAACATGACACAAGAAAATGAAAAAAAAAAAATTACCAAAGACAGGGCCTCCCCTGGTAGCACAGCGGTTGAGCGCTGGGCTGCTAAGCTGCCCACAGCCTCTGCAGCGCTGGTTCGATCCCTGGCCACCAGCGAGGGTCCCACATGGCGCGCAGACCTCTCCTGCCGTGCCCACTGCTCCCCTCAGTAGTGTATTTCGTCAGTCTGCCTGTTCTGTCTCTTGCTCTGGCTCTGGTGAATTCTCTCATCCACCCGCGATTCTGACTGTATCCAGTGCTTGTATAAATAAATAAATAAATAAATAAATAAATAAATATTAAAAAAAAAAAACTATTTTCCAAAGACCGAGAGGGTCATTAAAATGATTTCTTATCCATAGCCATCGTTGTAAGTGCAGCATAACAGCTAAGTTCCATTTCTTTCCTTACCCCATAATATTCTGCATAATTCTTGCAGTACTTTTTTTCTTTAATTATTTTATAAACTCTTTCTTGCCACTCTCCTTCTATTTCAATTAATCTGTATTTATTATTCACTTTGCAGACCACTATTTCTTCAGAATGAAAAATTATATTAATTCAAAATATATTCCAAGATTCTCAGGTAAGCGTTCCTGTATTCACTTAAGTGCAAGCCCTTAATGATATAAGAATATTTGAAGAAAATTAGTAGGTTCAATTTCCATAATGGAAAACTAGTGCCTCCAAAACATTAGCTTAAGGATTGACTACACAGAAGTTATATATCAGTCAAACTTATGAACTAAAAAGTATAATTTTCATTTTTGTTTCTATTTCTATGTGTTTTCCCATATGAAGCTGTCACATATGATAAGCATACTTAATTTTAGAGTTTTCCATTTTTATCCTTATATTGCCATAAAAATAAACTGCACTAAATGCATGTAAGATTGAATGAGGGCAAGAGTTGTCTCTTGATTATGACTGTCAGGTGCTAAATCAAAATTAGTAGATTAATTAATGAATGATACAGAATAATCGATTGATCAATTAATTCCCTAAACATATAAAATCAAATTAACTAGATAATTCTATTAAAATGGACTAATACATAATTGCTGGATAGTCAGTATAAATCAATGATGGTCAATGGGCTGGCTACTGGCCACCTGCCTCCAATGTAAATGCTGAGCCTGTCTGTGACCTGGTTTAAATTGAACATAAGTTCATAAAATAAGAGGAAGAAGAATTCAATGAAGAATTAAAATATATAAGCAAAGACCTCATCCAATAACAATCTTTGACCAGGAGAGAAGTTCTTTAAGGATTTAACTCTGTGAAAATGAATTGTAGCAGGCTTAGAAGTTAATTTAGAAGGCTGGGCATGGGCATTGTCCAGGAGAATTATTATGTGGAAAGAATAAAATCAAACAAAGACTTTTAGCTTCAGTCCACCCTAGACATTCACATTGCAGCATCTTGATATTTTGGAAAATAGGGGTACTAACATTGCCCTCAATTGTTATGATTTATTCTTGCTTCTCCTACCATCAATAATCCCACAATGATACGGAAATATATCCATCACCTCCCAAAGTTTTCATCTGCTCTTTTGCTTTGTTTTAAGAAGACTTACCATGGGCCTCCCTGGTGGTACAGGGGATAAAGACAGCACTATCAAGCTATCACCAGCCCCTGCAGCACTAATTCAATCCCCAGCAGGCAGGGAGCAAACCACAAGGTGCAGCAAACTTCTCCTGTCTCACCCGCTGCTCCCCTCAGCAGTGTATTTCAGTCATTCTGCCTGTTCTGTTCCCCACTCTGTCTCTGGTGAATCCTCTCACCCCCAACACCTCTGGCTTACATCCCAGTTCTTGTATGCATAAATAAATAAATCTTAAAAAAAAAGAAGACAACACAATATCTACTCTCCTAATAGATTTTAAATGTACAAATATAGGCACTATATTTTATTGTAGCTCTCTGGTACTTGTTCATCTTTCATAACTGAAATTGCACACCCCTTGAAGGACACTCCCCTTCTCCCTTCCCTCAGCTCCTGGCAGCTACAATTTCTCTGTTTTTATGAGTTTAACTAATTTAGATAGCTCACATAAGTAGAATCATGAAGTATGTGTATTTCCGTGATTGGCTTTTGCACTTAGCATAATGTTCTCCAGCTTCATTCATGTTGCCACAGGGCAGGATTTCCTTCTCTTGTAAGGCAGTATAATATTCTATTGTATGTACATATCACGTTTTCTTTATCTCATCATCTGTTGATGGGTATTGGGTTGCTATACTCAAGGCTATTGTGAATAATGTTGCAGTGAACTCAGAAGTTTTGATATCAGTTTGATATCCTGGTTTTGCTTCCTTTGGATGTATTATCCAAAGTAATATTGCTGGGTCATATGGTAGTGCCATATTTTTTTTTTTTGAGATGCCTCCGTATGTTTTCCATAATGTCTACATCAAATTACATTCTCACCAATAGTGTACGGGTTCTACTTCCTCACCAAAACTTGTGTATGTGTGATCTTTTGTTAATAGTCATCCCAACAGTTATGAGATATATTTCATTGTCATTTTGATTTGCTTTTCCCTTATAACCACTAGAGTTGTGAATCTTTTCATATAAGGTAGGCTTTGTAAGTCTTTTTTTTTTCCCCCAGAAATATCCACTCAATTATTTTCCCATTTTATAACCTACCTTCCTTCCTTCCTTCCTTCCTTTTTTCCTTCCTTCCTTCCTTCGAGTTGTAGGAGTTTCTTTTACATTTTGGACATCAATTCCTTATCAGATATACGGCTTGCAAAATTGTTCTCCCATTTTGTAGATTGCCATTTCACTCTATTGTTTCCTTTGCTGTTCAGAAGATTTTAGTTTGATGCTATTCTTCTTGCCTATTTTTGCTTTTATTGTTTATGCTTTTGAGCATACTTTTCTTTCTAGGACTTTTGAATTTCAAGTGTGATATATTAAGTGTGATATATTAAGTTTTTAATACATTTGAGTTGATGTGTGTGGTATAAGTTACAGATCTAGTTTTGACTTTTGCTTGTAGAATCTAGTTTTCTAAACATTATTTGTTGAGGGAAATATCTTTCCCTGTTGTGCATTTTTGGTAATTTTGTTGGAGATCATTGACCACATAGATATGGATTTATTTCTAAGCTCTCTATTCTACTTCTTATTTATAACTTGAGGCTATTTGTCATTAAATACACATCAATATAGTCCAGATACATATCTTTAATGTATTGACCCTTTAATCATTATGCAATGTTCTGCTTTAGTTTTCATTGTAGCTACAGTATTTTTTCCAAGTCCATCCCTGCACCATTTTTAACCTCTACTTTAAAGGTACATGCATTTCCATATTGTATTTGCACTCTTTCTGTTTATAATATAAGCATTTTCTTATAGATAGGATAGTTTTTCTAATCCACTCTGAATTTTTTTCTTTCAAATGGAGTATAAAGTATATTCATATTTATTGGAATCACTGACAGATTTGTGTTAAAATCTACCGTCATGTTCTTAATATGTACTTATCCTTTTGTTCTGTTTCCCATCCCCCCATGTTTGCTTTTATCAGAATGACAAAGTTGTTTTCTTTCATATCTCTATTCCTTCCCTCTTAAATTGTTAGTTATAAATTATTCTATTGTGTTTTTTATGGTTCTGGAGTAACGATTTTCAAGCATTTTGTTCCAAGAAATTTTTACATTATTAGAATACTTTTGGTAACCAAAAAGCATTCTTCTATGTCTATACAAAATTACATATTAGAAACCAAAACAGAAAATTTAAACACAAATCTATCATAATTCAATTAAATTAATAGTGAAAATCCATTGCTTGTTAACATAAATAAAACACCAATATTTCCATAAAAAAACACTTACTGAACTAACGTTATTATAGCAAGGGAAACAAATGTGAAATTAGACAACTGGGACTACATCAAACTAAAAAGCTTCTGCAAAGCAAAAGGAATTATCATTAAAACAAAAAGACACCCTACTGAATGGGAGAAAATATTTGCATTTGATACATCTAACATGAGGCTAATATTGTAGGTATACAAAAAAAACTGCACCCCAAAAACAAGAAAACAAATAATGTAATTAAAAAATGGGCAGAAGAGGTAAATAGACATTTATTCAAAGAAGACATACAATTGGACAACAGGCACAGGAAAAAATATTCATTATCACTTATCCTGTGGAAAACACATATCAAACCACAATAAGATACCACTCAGACTTGTGAGAATGGCTCATATAAAAAAAAAAAACAAACAAACTGGAAACAAATGTTGGTGATGATGCAGAGAAAAAGGAACCCTCAATAGGAACTCTTGGTAGGAATGTACACAGGTCCAGATCCTATGGAAAACTATATGGAAGTTTCTTAAAATACTAAAAATAGATCTACCATACCATCCAGCATTTTCACTTCTAGGTATATATCTGGAAAAAAAAAAAACTAATTTGAAGGAATATATGCACTACTGAGTTCATTGCAGTACTATTTACTATAGGCAAGGTATGGAACCAACCTAAGCATCCAATGAGAGATCACTGGATAAAGGAGATATCATATACATATTTAAGGGATTACTACTTAGCTAAAAGAGAGAGAAAGAGAGAGAGAGAGAGAGAGAGAGAGAGAGAGAGAGAGAGAGAGAGAATCTTGCCATGTCCAAAAACATGTATGCAGCTAAAAGGGATTATGCTAAGGGAAATAAGTTAGAAAGAGAAAGGCAAATACTGGATGATTTTGCTTATTTGTAGACTATGAAAAAACAAAGCAAAAATAAAATAGACAAAACAAAATCTTGGATTCTGCTACAGAACTGAGGTTACAAAGGGGTCTGGAGATGGGGGGAAAGTGTGGACAGGGACTGTGATGAGGGGTTATTAGTACTTTGGTAGTGGATGTGGTTTGGTAACATACATTTAAAGAGGTGTGAATCTGTACTAGTAAATATATGATGCTGTATATTGATGTTACCTCAAAATGTAGCATTATTTTGCATAATTTTCAAATATCTTTACTATCTAATTTGAAGAAATACTGCTAGACTCCTATATTTGCTTTTCCACTCAGAGATACTCTTAATATTTTTATTAAAATAAGTAATAAAATACAGTTTCACAGAAACATGTAATTGGAAAAGAGAGAGTATGTTCATAGTTTTTTTAGATAATTGCAGATATTTTTCTTTGTAACTACAACTTATCCAACAAATAGTAATTTCTAACGAATAGTTCCAATGTGAACTCTGAAGCATAACATATATGTTGCATATATCATTACATCAAAATCTATCGGTCTATTTGCAGTTTGAAAATATTAGTTCTACCACTGCATATGTTGATAATATGCATTATCTATTTTAAAATAATGGTTAACTGAGTTATATATATCTTTTAAATGTTGATGTATTTCATTATACATTACATTAAAACTAATATGCAATTATCAATCCCAATCTCATTATAATAAGTGTTTAATATTGGGAAGCTATAAATCTCAGGAATTTTTAATAATTCAAAGTTTTCCTTGAAAGTTCAAATTTTGTGATTGGCAAAATATTTTTGTTTTCCTTGAGGTGATAGACTAACTTGGTTTATTCTTAAACAAAGTTCTGCCAAACATGAAGGTTGAATTTTCATAGTTTCCTGACAGTCATTCTCTCCAGTAAAACTAGTGTTTCAAGAAAAAGGTGACAAGTTCAGCTCACAACACAAATGACTGAATCATGCTTGCTGGCTACTTGAGATAACCATCCTATTTTGGTGTATAGGAAAATAGTGTTATGTGAACTTCTGATTTCATAAAGCATGTCTACTCAAGGATAGTCTGAAGCGAGATGTCTTTGCTTGTTTTTATTTTCTTACAGGAGAGGAAAATAATGACTACTGTTATCATTTTGTGCCACAAACTTAATTCACAACGACAAAAAATACTAGCATTACTTTCGCATAGGGTAAATGTCAGTAGCATGAAAAGGATAAATACTACCTTATGGTTAGAAAATAGCTTTAATTTTTTCAACTTTCCAGAAATCTCAGGAATGGCCTAGGAGTCCATGGACCACACTCTGAAAATGCTTCCCAACATGCATATTTGACATGCTAAAATCAACTATCAATAAATTTTTTATCACATCCAAGACAATGCAAGGATCTCAGAACACTTTATCTCCATTTAACATTTTATGCTATTATTGTCAAATATATAAAAAAGTATTTCCTTACAAAACCTACGAGACATTTTTATTGCTTTGAAAAAATATTTATGTGAACTTTTCACATATTTAGCATTTACATTGTTTTTTTATTTTTTGTTAAATATTTCCCTTTCTATGTGGAATTATTATTTTTCTTTTGTCTGAAGCACTTTCTTTTATAGTTCTACCTGTATGAGTGCTAAAGAATTAATTCTCTGTTTTCATATTTGAACATATCTTCTTCTTTATTTTTAGAGTATTTTCACTAGCGGTAGAATTTAAGTCTGCCATTTATTTTATTGCTCTAAATAATCCCCCAATTTTAAAAAGTTCTCTTTATGTTACTTTGCATTTACAAAGACCTATGTTAGTTCATTTTTTCACTAACCAAAAGAAATTGAAAAAGAATCTTCACCTTTAAAGCAAAAGACAAAAAACAAAACTAGCATTCAGCATTTGCGTTGCTGTCCACCTTAAGCAGCCAGGAGTGCAGCACCAAAGTCCTTTCCTAGAAACTACTTTATATAGATGTGTATCTCATCATTCCTGCCTTTATATGTTAGTTTTGAGTTTTATTTTGTTATTTGGTATGATGTGATAAGTTATCATTTAGTTTGGGAACATTTAAAAATGTTCATGTCAATTAATGGTAATCATTTCTCCACTGTGCACCATTTTGACTTACATACCCCTAAATCATACACACTGTTGTCAATCAACATGACTACAGTAAAAATAAATACAATTAATTTTTAAAATAAAGCTTTTCTAGGAAAGCTCTACTATTGCATAGTGTGGAAAATATAACTTTGTTCTTTAATAATATCATTCCATTGTCTCTAGTTTCTATCATTTTTCAATCCCATCTGGATATTGCCTGTATTATCTAATAACTTCTGTTGTTTTTTTTTGTTGTTGTTGTTGTTGTTTGTTTGTTTCATTGCTTTGTATTTTATCCAGTTTCTCTAGTTCTTCATGTAGTCTTTGTCCCTCCTATAAACTACTCCATCATAGCAAAGAATTCCTTTCTAACTTATTTTAAATTCTAAATTAAAATAAATAATGGAAATAGTGTTTTATCTAATTCTAGTTGCAGTTAATTATTTTAAATATTCAGGTGACTCAATATTTATTTGACCTTGATTACTAGATATGAGAGGAAAAAGTCAAGTACATGTAAACTGTTCACACTTTATTTCCTGTGGTTCTAAGGCAGAAAGCTGAAAATTTGTCTTTCTGTCAGACTCTTCTACTCGGGAATGAATCATTTTGATAAAGTCTCTTAGTCACGAGTATGTAAGCCAAGTACCTTTGTATTGTGTTGGCAGGAGACCCAAATATTTATTGAATAAGCCAAATGCCAATTCTTTATAAGTTGTTGGTAAGAATTTTCATTATAATATGAAAGGTTCTATCAGTTGAATAGTGTGAAATGAAAATCTCAGCAGAAGGATAATCTGAACTAAGAAAAAATCTGAACATCCTAGGGTAGAAGTTTGAGAAAAGAGATAAAGGGAGGTGAGGAACAGAATTTGGAGGTGTCCATGGACGAAAGGGACTAGCAGGGAAAAGAAAGATAAGGCCCAAGATCGCCCCAACATTAGGAACAAACCAATGAAATGTAGCAGAGTAGAAGTCTACAAGACAACTGTCATTATTTCATTTCTTCATTTCCATTCTCTAATGATAGTTTCTGGAGGAACTATATCTAGTAAGAATGCTCAAATTGCAGACATTTGAAGTGGAGAAGAAAAATAAATGGGGCTACTGAAGGTGGCCTGGGAGGGGCAGTTATCAGCCAGGGATGATGAGAAATAGGACAAAATACCTAGATACTCAACTTTCTAAAAATTGCTTAAGGAAATTACTGAACTTATTTTGCTATTTCAGGAGGGGACATGAGTTATTTTATTTTTATACAAAAAGAAGTATAGAAAATGTAGGCCTACTCAATTTCTAAGATTTATGAATAAGGACCAAATTAAAGAATTACATTTAAAAGTTTCATGGAAGGATATTTTATACTTAGTTAAACAATTTAAGCATCCATATATATATATATATATATTAAAAATACCCAATTATTAAATTACAGGAATGAACAGTGAATGTGCCTAAATAAAATTCAATATTTTTTTTTTTTAATTTTTGGTATCACTAGTTAATATTTACAAGAAGCGGTAGCCTTAAACCAAAAAACTGTCGGGCCTCCCCTGATGGTGCAGTGGTTGAGCTCTAGGCTGCGAAGCTGCCCGCAGCTTCTGTATCGCCGGTTCGATCCCCTGCCGCCGGTGAGGGTCCCACATGGCGGTAAGGGTCCCACATGGCGGGCAGACCTCTCCTGCCACCCGCTGCTCCCCTCAGCAGTGTACTTCGTCAGTCTCTGCCTGCTCTGTTCCCCACTCTGGCTCTGGTGAATTCTCTCACCCTCCCGCTCTTCTGACTGTACCACGTGCTTGTATAAATAAATAAATAAATAAATAAATCTTAAAAAAAAAAAGCTGTCTAGCATGAAGAGGTCTCTGGTTACAACTTTTAATAAAGAAGTTAAGTAGATTTTTAGTTATGCTCCTTTCTGTGGAACCACAAAATGGCAAATCTCTGAAACCTGAAAACTTCAAAGCATTGTTAGCAATTGATTTATAGCAATTGATTTATTTATAGCAATTGATTTATATTGTTCTTTAAAATGGCTGCCAATATTAATGAAAATTTTGTGATATGAGAAACAGTGAAACAAACAGTAATAGCTTTTTTATTTTAATTTGCTCGAAGTCCTCTAGCACTTTCATACTATAATATGAATGTTATATCCTAAACCACAAAGGAAACATTTCTAAAAATGCATCAACAAACTATTTGCTTGTATCTTACATATACTATTTTGTAATGATTTGGTTATATTTTTATTAATAAGTGAACTAAAACCTATTTATTGCTTACTTTAACATATAATTATTTTATTCACTTAAATATTCTAATTCTCAGAATAAATATTCTAATTATCTCTCCTGTTCTTTCTCTCTCAACGAACATGTATTTGACCTAGGTACATGTGTCAGATATACACTAATCTATATTTCATGTTTCTATAACTGCACTCTATGTTAGAGCATTTAGATATAATAAATATATAAAACTGCTGTGGATTCCAAATATCTGTAGCTTTATTTCCAGATCCTAGCATGTATTCAATTCAATACACTTATTAATCAACCATTAGAAATTTGTTATGATGTTGAAGCAGTCATGGCCTTTGTTCCATGTCATTTGTGTTGGCTTAAGCTGACACATGGCTACAAAGCATGACGGATCAAAGTAATTAAAGTTCCAATCATTTACCTTTCTATGTACCATGTCAACTCTGCTGGCCTTCACCCTGAGTCCCTTATATTTTAAATTGCCAAATGTGTGTGCTCACATTGCCTATGTATGTGCTTATAAGTAATAGAGAAGTGTCATTATTTGTAGTTGTATTTAAAGAATTTGGTATTTTCATTTTGAAGTTTGTTTATGTATTAAATTCCTTCAGCATTAAGTGTCTTTCTTTTAAATTTTGGCTTTCAATGAAATTATTTTTTAACCAAATTTGGGGCTTTCTTTGCCTTTGTTTATGAAATGAGTATCAGTAGGTAAAAGTTATGTCCAAAGTAAGAATTATAGATACTGGGGGAAATTTCATATAGTCCCCTGATCAATACTTTTGCATTAAGGAAGCTAAATATAAGTCCATCTAGGAAAAGTGGAGATATAATCAAGTTCTTAAAAATTTCTCAGATGAAAATTTAGTTTACAATTTATCTTCATGTATCTAAGAACCAGGTTTTCTAATTTAAGAAGGTAAATATAAGATAATTGGTTTACACCAAAAATTGAGTTTTCAACAGGAGTTCACTCTAATCACATGATAGCAATGTTAATGAAGTCTAGGCAATTTTTCACATTAATATTTAATAGTTTCTGTTCTTTAGATGATAACACCTAAGACTTTAGCTATATTTACATTTTAATTGTACAATCAACATCACACTGAACCATGAGGATCTATTCACTGACACTAATTAATGAACTCCACTCTACCCCTTAATTTTAGACCTTGACTTTGCCTTGTTTGATCTTGTGCTAACATTTTTACTTGACCATAATAAAAATAGTAATATAAATGTTAACTTATTAATACTTGTTCAGTTAGATCATTGACAAAAATTTTCATTTCATCTTTATTGTTCATTATTGTGGCAACTTACATGGAAAGAAAGGGTATTTCTTAAATATCTACCGAATAAATCTCAATAATTTTTCAATAGAAAAAACATGGTCTTTCTAATTATAGAACATATTTAGAATACTTTTGCAAAGTATGTTAGTTAAAGAATTATATCCTTAATAGATTTAGAGAAATGATTATGTAGCCATTGTTAGCGTTTGATTAGTATGATGCATTAATTGCTTTTCTGTTGCTTGATGCCTGTAGGATAATATATGTTCCAAGTTTCCTACATGAAACATTCTTTTGATCCTGAAAGTTATCCTGTTATAATCTCCTGGCCTCTGGCAGTCAGTTGCTGAAAGCAGCATGTTCATTTAGCTGTGGATACCATACTGCTTTGAAGAAACATTTCTTCAACACAACTCCTAGTCATGTGATAAATTAATAATGCAGGATTTTTTTTCAAAGAGGTGATTTGATTTTTTTTTTTTTTGAGGTAACATTGATACATGATTTAGAGATGTAAGATCAGACTTGGAAGGTGTTGTTATGATACCACACCCACCATCAAGAAACAGATAGTGCTACCGTAACCCACTGTACTACCTCACAACTTTGCTCTCACCCTCTGAAAGTCTAAATTTTGCAGCAGATTTTTATAGTTTATAACTTTGTGTCTCTTTCTTCCACATGTAAGTGAAATACTGGTATTTGTCTTTATCCTTCAGAATTATTTTGCTTTGCATAATCTCTACCAGTTCTAGCCATCTTGTCACAAATGACAAGTTTATCTTTTTTATAGCTGAGTAGTATTCCATTGTGTGTGTGTGTGTGTGTGTGTGTGTATACACACACCACCTCTCTTTTTTTTAAGATTTATTTATTTATGCATACAAGAGCTGGGGTACAGGCCAGAGATGCAAGGGGGGCGGTGAGAAAATTCACCACAGACAGAGTGGGGAACTGAATAGGCAGACTGACTGAAATATACTGCTGAGAGGAGCAGCGGGAGAGACAGGAGAGGTCTGCTTTGCCATGTGGTTTTTCTTTGGCCGGCTGGGGATCAAACACGTGCTGCAGAGGCTGTGGACTTCTTCATAGTGCGGTGCTTAATACCTTGTGCCACCAGGGATGCCCTATGCCACCTCTTTCTAATTAACTTATCTGTCCTTGGGCACTTAGGTTGCTGCCATAGCTTGGCTACTGTAAGTAGTGTTGCAATTAATATAGTAGTGCATATAGCCCTTCAAATTAGTGCTTTTGTATTATTTGTGTAGATACTTAGAGCTAGAATTTATTTTGGTTCTATTATGATAGTGTTTTGATTACTGAAACTTTGTATTATAGTTTGAAATCTGAGAGTGTGATAGCACCATTCTTCCTTGTATTTGGTCAGGGTAGCATATGAATTTCGATAATGTTTGTTGTATTTCTTTGAAGAATGCCATTGAAACTTTGTTTTTTTTTTTTATAAATTTTATTGTTATATTCCCCATACAATTGCAGCCCCCCCATTCTGACCCCAATCCCTCCCCTCCCGCCCCCGCCCCCCTAAAAGTGTCTCTGGTTCATAGTTTTTTGTTGATTTTGATTTTCACTTTCTTATAGTTATTCATTTTCCTGGTCCCTTATATAAGTTTTCTAGATTCCTGCTATGAGTGAGACCATCCGGTATTTTTCTTTTTCTTTTTGGCTTATTTCGCTGAGCGTGATCCCTTCCAGCGCCATCCATGTTGCTGCAAATTGCATGTGCTTATCTTTTTTTGAATGCTGAGTAATATTCCATGGTGTATATGTACCACATCTTCTTGATCCAGTCATCTATTTTTGGGCATTTGGGTTGTTTCCAAAGCTTAGCTATTGTAAACAGTGCTGCTATAAACATAGGGGTGCAGGTGTTCTTTGGAATTGATGTTTCTGTGTCCTTTGGGTAAATACCTAGGAGTGGAATTGCTGGATCATATGGAAGCTCTATGTTTAGTAGGTCCAGAAATCTCCACACAGCTTTCCACAGTGGTTGGACCAGTTTGCACTCCCACCAACAGTGCAGAAGAGTTCCTTTTTCTCCACACCCTCGCCAACATTTGTTGTTGCTAGTTTTTTTAATATGTGCCATTCTCACTGGTGTAAGATGGTATCTCATAGTAGTTTTGATTTGCATTTCCCTGATGACAAGTGATGTTGAACATTTTTTCATATGCCTGTTGGCCATTTGCATTTCCTCTTCAGAGAAGTTTCTTTTTAGCTCTTCTGCCCATTTTTTGACTGGATTATTTTCTTTGTTGTTGTTGAGTCTCATCAGCTCTTTGCAGATTTTTGTGATCAGTCCTTTATCATTAGTGTTGGGTGCAAAAATGTTCTCCCAGTTGGTGGGGTTTCTCTTTATTTTTGTTATTGTCTCTTTTGCTGTGCAAAAGCTCTTTAATTTGATGTAGTCCCAGCTGTTTATCTTTGCCTTCACTATCACTGCTTTGGGTGATGTGTCTGTAAAGATGTCTTTGATGTGCAAATCACGTAGTGTTTCGCCTATATTTCCTTCTATATATTTTATGGTTTCAGGTCTTATGTCTAGTTCTTTAATCCATTTTGAGTTGATTTTTGTGTATGGTGTGAGGTAGTGGTCAAGCTTCATTCTTTTGCATGTAGCGACCCAGTTTTCCCAACACCATTTATTGAACAAACTTTCTTTGCTCCAATGCATATTCTTTGCTCCTTTGTCAAAGATTAGTTGACCATAAATCTGTGGGTTTATTTCTGGATTTTCTATTCGATTCCATTGGTCTGTATGTCTGTTCTTGTTCCAATACCATGCAGTTTTGATGATTATGGCTTTGTAGTATAGTTTGAAGACTGGGAGTGTGATGCCTCCATTCCCTTCTTTTTTTTTCAGGAGAGCTTTGGCTATTCGGGGTTTTTTGTGATTCCATATGAATTTCATCAATAATTGTTCTATTTCTTTGAAGAATGACATTGAAATTTTGATTGGAATAGCATTGAATCTGTATATTGCTTTTGGAAGGATGGCCATTTTAATAATGTTTATTCTTCCAATCCATGAGCAGGGGATGTCTCTCCATTTCTTTGTGTCTTCTTCTATTTCTTTTAACAGTGTTTTATAGTTTTCTTTGTATAGGTCCTTTACCTCTTTTGTTAGATTTATTCCCAAATATTTGATTTTTTTTGTTTCAATAACAAAAGGGATGGTTTTTTTGATTTCTTCTTCTTCAGATTTATTGTTTGTGTATAGGAAGGCTACTGACTTTTGCGTGTTGATTTTGTATCCTGCCACTTTACTGAACTGATTGATGAGTTGAATTAGCTTTTCTGTGGAGTTTTTGGGGTTCTCTATGTATAATATCATATCGTCTGCAAATAGTGATAGTTTGACTTCTTCTTTTCCTATTTGGATTCCTTGGATGTCTTACTCTTGTCTTATTGCCCTGGCTAGGACTTCCTGTATTATATTGAAAAGCAGTGGTGAGAGTGGACATCCTTGTCTTGTTCCAGATCTTAATGGAATTGCTTTCAGCTTTTCACCATTGAGAATGATACTGGCTGTTGGCTTGTCATAGATGGCCTTTATGATGTTGAGGTATGTTCCTTGTATCCCAAGAATTTCAAGGGCTTTTATCATGAATGGGTGTTGCACTTTGTCGAAAGCTTTCTCAGCATCTATTGATATTATCATATGGTTTTTATATTTCTTTTTGTTGATGTGTTGGATAACGTTGATTGATTTTCGGATGTTAAACCATCCTTGTGTCCCTGGAATGAATCCTACTTTGTCGTGGTGAATTATCTTATGGATACATTGTTGGATTCTGATAGCTAAAATTTTATTGAGGATTTTTGCATCAGTGTTCATTAGGGAGATTGGCCTGTAGTTTTCCTTTTTTGTGTTGTCCTTGTTCGGTTTTGGTATTAGTGTAATGTTGGCTTCATAAAACGTGTTTGGTATTGTCCCTTCCTTCTCAATTTTTTGGAAGAGTTTGTGAAGGATAGGCACTAATTTGTCTCTGAATATTTGGTAGAATTCATTTGTAAATACATCAGGTCCTGGGCTTTTGTTTTTGGGGAGGTTTTTGATTACCATTTCAATTTCGCTAATTGTAATTGGTCTGTTTAGGTGTTTTATTTCTTCTTTATCTAGCTTTGGGTGATTGTAGAGTTGTAGGAATTTGTCCATCTCCTCTAGATTGTTAAACTTGTTTCCATATAACTGTTCATAGTAGTTACTGATTATTCTTTTGATTTCTGCTGTGTCCGTTGTGATTTCTCCTCTTTCATTGATGATCCTGTTTATTTGTGCTTTCTCCCTTTTTTCCTTTGTGAGCCTGGCTAGGGGTTTGTCTATTTTATTGATTTTTTCAAAGAACCAGCTCTTGGTTTCATTGATCTTTTGGATTGTTTTTTTAGTTTCAATTTCATTTATTTCTGCTTTGGTTTTTATTATTTCTTTTCTTCTACTGGTTTTGGGGTTTTTTTGTTGTTCTTTTTCTAGATCTTTGAGCTTCGAGATTAGGTTGTTTCTTTGCGTTCTTTCTTGTTTCTTGATGTGAGCTTCTATTGCTATATATTTTCCTCTTATTACTGCTTTTGCTGCATCCCATACATTTAGGATATTGGTGTCCTCCTTGTCGTTCAATTCAAAAAATTTTTTAATTTCTTCTTTGATCTCCTCATTAGTCCAATGGTCTTCCAGTAGTGTGGTTTTTAATCTCCATGAGGTAGGAAAGTTCCTTGCCTTCTTTTTATGGTTTATTTCTAGTTTGATGCCTTCATGGTCAGAAAAGATGGTTGATATGATTTCAATCTTGGTGTATCTGTTGATGTTTGTCTTGTGCCCCAGTATGTGATCGATCCTGGAGAATGTTCCGTGTGCGCTTGAGAAAAATTTAAATACTTTTTTTTTTTTTTGGCCTTCTTTCATTGTTATTCGTCCCTCTGAGGTTCTGGCTTTAGGACTCCTTGTAGTATTTTTTGGAGTGGGGGTTTAGTTGCAATGAAATTCCGGAGTTTCTGTTTGTCTGGGAAGGTCCATATTCTTTCTTCAAAGAGGAAGGAGAGCTTTGCGGGATAGAGTATTCTTGGTTGGCATCTGTTTTCTTGGAGTCTGTTGACTATGTCCCTCCACTCTCTCCTTGCCCGTAGTGTTTCTTCGGAGAAGTCTGATGTCAGCCTGATTGGTTTTCCTTTGAATGTTATCTGTTTCTTCCCTCTTGCCAGCTTCATTATTTTTTCCTTGTCCTGGATTCTTGGGAGCTTTACTATTATGTGTCTTGCTGTATTTTTCCTTTTGTCATGGAAGTTTGGTGTTCTTCTTGCTTCTTGTATATCAATTTTCAGCTCCTTCTTCACATTTGGGAAGTTCTCTTCAATTATCTCTTTGAATATTTTCTCTGTTCCTACATCTCTCTCCTCTCCTTCTGGTATTCCTATAACTCTTATATTTCCTTTCCTCATGGAGTCAGATAGTTCCCGAAGTCTTTCTTCATTCTTTTTCCTTCGTACTTCTCTTTCCTTTTCTGTTTTGGTTCTTTTTATTTCTGTGTCTTCAAGATTACTTATTCGTTCTTCCATTTCATCTATTCTGCTTTCATTGCTTTTCCCAGAATTCTTTAGTTCTTCCATTTATTCTTTGATCTCCTGCATTTTTACTTCCCTCTTTAGGGACTCAATTTCTTTCTTCTGACCATTGTTTTCCCTCTCTAAGGACTCAATTGCATTCTTCTGATCGTTGATTATTTTTCCCTTATCATTGTTTTCCTTTATGACTTCTGTCAGTTTTTTAATCACGGCAATTTTAAATTCTCTTTCTGGAAGGCTCAGAAATTCTTCCAAGTTATTGTCGTTGCAATCTGGGGGCTGGTTTTCTTTTTGTGGTGTGCTTTTTCTCTGGAGAGTTGCTAGGTTGCGTGTGGTTCTTCTCCTCCCTACTGTCTGTTTTCTAATGTGCCGTATGCGTTGGGACACTGTGTTGTTGGGACTGGCCGGCATCTTGGGTGGGCTTCTCTGTTCCCCTCTGGTTCCTCCAGGAGTCATCTGTCAGTTTCAAGCAGTCTTTACTGGAGAAAGGTCCCTGTTCTAAAATGCCGATGTGGGGACACACTCCCCTGTGCGCCTGGTCTGCCCCGGCGGTGGGTTCCTGCTCCCCCTCTGGGCTTGGACTGCAGGCCAGAGGGGGTCTGGCGTGGGCGAACTTCCCCCGCTCACCTCTGGCTCCTGAGGAAGCCTTCTGCAGGTAGTCTTTACTGAAGAAATGTCCCTGTTCTAAAATGGTGATGTGGGACACACTCCCTGCGCGTCTGGTCTCAGGCACACTCTTCTGCGTGCCTGGTCTGCCCTGGCTGTGGGTGCTCGCTCTCCCTGTGGGCTCAGACTACTTGTTCGGAAGGGGCCCCGGTGTGGGCTAACTTCCCAGCTGGCCACTAGCTCCTTCAGGAGCCTCTGCTGGCTTCAAGTCGCTAGGTGGCACCGGAGATCTCTCCTAGAGCCCTTGGGGAGCTGATTTTCCACCCCGTGGGACAGGGAGCAGAGCGGGGATGGTAGGGTACACCTCAACGGCTTTGGGGTGCTGTGTCTGCCTTGTGCCCCACTGTCGTGGGGAACCCACGCCCCTAATTTCTTGCCCCGGGTTTCAGTTCCAAAGCCCTCAGTTCCAGGATGCGGGCTGTAGCCAAGATCAGTGGCGCGGGAATGGCGCCTTTTGAATCCCACTCCCCTGCCTGGGTGCCTTGTTCCTGCTCACTCAGGGAGGGCCTCCACGTGTCTCCCCGCAAGCCTAGGTCACAGGCGCAGGGACCTGGGCAGCTGCGATCCGATCCGGATCCGCGTCTGCTTTTTTAACGCGCCGCTTTCCGCGCAAGCTTACTGGGAGGCCGGGGCTGTGTGCTGGTGCTGGTCTCCTCCTGGGGGGCGAGGCTCTCTTTAATGGCGCCTGGAGCTCACCTCTGCGGCGGATCCTGCAGGGTTCTCCACAGCTCCCGTTCACGGGGTGTGGTGGCTGAAATAGTTCCTTTCCACTCACATTCCCACTTGCTGCGTCCGTTGTTCTTGTTGGCCGTTTTGGTTTGTTGTTTCCCTCCTCTCTGCCGGTCGGAGAGTGCCGACTTTGTGGGGGGGGAGGGGAGCAGGGTTCTGCGCTTCCCTCCCTTCTGGTCCTCTTTTATGGCAACTTTCTTCTTCGGGTAGTTTGCTGGAGTCACCCGTTTATCTTCCATGTCCCAGTTCTCACTGGGACCTGCCGCTTTTCCTCCCTATTAACTTTTTTTAATGGGAGATCTTACTCGCAGCTTCTCCTCACCGCCATGTTGCTCTGCCCCCTTCATTCCCATTGAAACTTTGAATGAGATTGCATTGAATCTCTTTACTGTTTTGGGCAAGACAGTCATTTAATCAAGTTAATTCTTCCAATCCACAAGCAGGGAATATGCATCCATTTCTTTGTCTCTTCTTCAGTTTCTCTGAATAAGATGTTATAATTATAATTGTACACATCTTTCAACTCCTTTATTATATTTATTCCTAGGAATTTAATTCTTTTTGATATAATTATACATGTTGTTTAATTGATTTATTTTTCTTCTAGCTCATTGTTTGCATATAAGAAGACAAATGATTTTTGTGTATTAATTTTGTAACCTGCCATTTTGCTGAACTGAATTATTGGCTCAGCTAGGTTTTTAATTTTTTTAAAGATTTATTTACTTATTTATACAAGCACTGGGTACAGTCAGAAGCACGGGAGGGTGAGAGAATTCACCAGAACCAGAGCCGGGAACAGAACAGGCAGACTGACGGAATACACTGCTGAGGGGAGCAGCGGGAACAGCAGGAGAGGTCTGTCGCTCCATGTGGGACACTTGCCGGTGGCCGGGGATCTAGCCGGCACTGCAGAGGCTGCGGGCAGCTTTGCAGCCCAGCGCTCTACCAGGGGAGGCCCTCAACTAGGTTTTTAATGGTGTCTATAAAGTTTTCTATATGTATTATTAAGTCATCTGCAAATAATGCTACTTTTACTTGTTTCTCAATTTGGATTATTTCCATATCATTTTCATACCTAATTTCTCTATCTAGGGCTTCCAATACTACATTGAATAGTAGTGGTGAAAATGATGTCACTAATATGTAGGATATAAAGTAACTAAACTAACAGTCAGAAAAAGATTAAAAACTAACCCCAGACAATGTGGTACTATCAAAAGATAGGTATATAACACTGAAATAGAACTGAGGGTCTAGAAATAATCTCTTATTTTTATAGTAAATAGATATGATATATGCTGCCAAGCAATTAAATAGAGAAAGAATATTCTTATCAACAACTGTGAAAATAATAATATTTGACCCCTCGATCGAACCACATATGAAATGAAACATATGTCTAAATGTAAAAGATAAAACTTAAAACTGTTAGTTGAAAAGATATTAATCTTCTTGACCTTTTAGTATGTAAAGCCTTGTTACAGTCAATAAAAAAGCTTTAACAATGAAAGAAAAATAAATAAATTACATTTCATCAAAATTAAAACTTCTATGCTGCAAACAATACCACCCAGCAAACAAAGACAATACAGAGAATTAAAGATCTGATAATATATTTGTAACCAGAGTAAATAAATAAGAACCCTTATAACTCAAGATCTAAAAGAAAAAAAAAAAAGAAACAATTTCATCACTGGTAAATATGGAAATGCAAATCAAAACCATAGTGACATACCAATTCATAATCACTAGGATGGCTGTAATCAAAGATAGAAAGAGGCAAACATTGACAAGGTTATGGAGAATTTGGAATTTCATGCATCAGTGGTGGAGATATAACATGGTTCAGCCACTTTGGAAAACAGTTTGGCAGTTCTTTAAAATATTGCATATGGATTTACCATTTACCCAGTAATTCTACTCTTAGATATATACCCAAGACATAACACATCTATGCAAAAACTTGTATGCACATGTTCATAGCAGCATTATTTATAATAGCACAAAGTGGAAACAACCCAGGTGTGCATCTACTGATGAAATGATACATAAAATATGGTATCTATATTTATATATTTAGAGTTATTCAGCAATGTAAAAGGGATAGATTATTGCCAGAAGCTGCAACATAGATGAACCTGAAAATCATTATACTTAGTGATAGAGGCTAGTTGCAAAGTAACATATTTTGCATGATTCTATGTATATGAAATATCCAGAATAGACAAGCTCATAGAGAGAAAATTAATTAGTGGTTTTCTACAGATGGCCTGAGAAGGGAGTGGGAAGTGACTCCTAACAGGTGCATTTTTTTCTGTTGTTGTTGGGGGGGAAGTAATGAAAATGTTTCAAATTGTTTTTAATCATGGTTGCACTCTCTTAAAACATTGTAAATACATTGAATTGTACACTTTAAGTGGATTAATTGTATGTTATACTAATAATATCTCAATAAAACATAAAGAAGTTTAAAATGTATAGTCTATTTATGTTGTATAGTCAATTTATGTCTTAAATGTCATTTAACATCTACATAACCACATGTCTATTATTATTTCTTTTTTCATCATTTAACTGGAATAAATTTGAATTCCAAGCTTTCCAATTATCCAATTATCCAATTATGAAACTCATTTTCTTTTCTTTTTTTAATTTTGTAAAATAGTTGTTTGTTTCATGAAAAGTTTTTTGACAAATGACATCATTTTATTGATAGTTTTTCTGGTTACTACTGGGATAGGCAGGGTTAAAGGGGAATAGTGTGTCAGTTGCTACCTTAGAGTCGTAAGAACACCAGGTCATGAAGGTGCAGACTTGCAAAACCCTCAAGTTGGCACTAGGGTTCACAGGTTATTCCTAGAAGTTGTTTTTTTTTTTTTTTTTTTTTAATTCTGGAAGCATGAAGTCTTAGTGTTCCAGTGAACTTCAGGACTAGCTCCCCAGGACTAGCCCAGGATCCCACTTCCTCAAGTCTCAGAGGGATTTCATTCCAGTCCAGAAATCTCAATCCTGGGAACGGGGCAGGTCTTGGTGATGGCCATCTGCCTGAGGTGCAGTTTGGATAACCCAGCTGGGCACTGGGTCCAGGGAAGGCAGCTAACCTGACCCAAAGGCAGTCACCAGCTCCTTCCATGCTGCTGGGCTCACCTGGGCTCACAGGTCATCACACAAAAGCTCTGGGTGTCACCCAATGGACAAATTGAGACTGCAGTTGCTGAGGGGCACTGTGGTTGACTTCTGGAAGCCAGCACAGATGTGTCTGTGGTGTCCAGCCACACACTCAAGCTAGGCCTCTGCATGATGGGCTTTGCATGCCTGGCCTCTTGATAAGTCACTGCTCCAACTCCCTTCCAACAGATGGTCTTCAAACTATTTTCACTTTTTTTTAGGTTATTCGGGAAATGGTGGTTGTTCTCTCCCCTATCACTTATCATCACTCATATTCACTTTAACATAATCAATCAGGCAGTTTCCCTACCTTTGTAAAATATTAACTGGATGTTGTATGAAATGGTTCATAAAAATGGCACAGTGAATTATTTCTCTGTGCATTTTTAAATAATTGTTTTCATTATTATCCAAGATGAGGTTAACTCTAACACTGTTGTCAATAGTTTCTTTATTTTGCAGTAGACACTAAATCTGCCCACTATGGATCTGATGCTCTAAAAAGTACTTTGTATCTCATATATGTATAAATATTTGAGGTTTTTCTTTACATATAAAATACTTTGATGGCATATTAGTTTACTAAGACTGCTGTCACAAATTAACACAAACTTGGTAGTTTAAAACAACAGAAATTTATTCTCTCATAATGTAAATATATTCATAGGATCAGGCTCTCTCTCAGGCCAGTAGTAAATAATTGTTTTCTGCCTCTTCCCACTTCTGATGGCCCTGTCAGTCATGACGCATGGCAGCATAACTCCAATCCTGCCTCCATTTTCACATGGTCTTCTGTCTCTCCTGTCCCCTTCTCATCTTATAAAGTCACCAATCACTGGATTTAAGATCCATGCTAAATCCAGAATGATTTGATCACTAGGCCCTTCACTATTCATACTGCAAGACCTTATTTCTAGATCCAATCATTCTAAAGATGTGCTGGACAAGCATTTGGGGGTAATTATTAGACCCATTATAAAAATTTAAGTAGTGAATATTCCATTTGTCAACAACATTAGTTTGAATCTTTTTCCACCAAAATCTGGCTGAGGAATTTGGGACTACATACTTAAATGTGTGAATGTTAGGATTCTCACTAGAGGATGAGGATTCCTATTTCATAATGTAATATAAGGATTAGAAATTATGCACACAACAGGCCTATATATGCTGACTTGGAAATGAAGAATTAGATAAATGGTAATTAAGTAAAATAATTTGTTCTAAAGTAAAATTTTAATGATAGTAAGAGGTAGATCAAGGCTTGAATTCAAGAGCCCCTGACTCAACAAACTATTTCACACACTTTATTCTCTTGGTACGTGTGGAGTTGAATTAAAATGTTAAGGTTACTAGGTGACTCTTCAGATTGAGATCCTTTTAAGTCAAGTATGTTTATATGTTTGTATTAATATTAGTTATGGTTTGTGGTCATACCATTTAGGATAAGTTGCTAATGGCTTCTGATTCAATTTTTGCATAAATAGGGCAAAGTGCCTATTATATTTAGCCCAACTGGAGGGCTTCCAGAACCACAAACCATAAATGATTCTAAGGAATCTCTTACAAGGAAAGTATACAGTAAAATGGTGATTAGAAAAGAAAAAAAAAACACAATTTAAAATAAGGGGAATCTGTATTATCATTCAACATTTTAAGTTATGAAGTTTCAAGTGTTTAAAGGGTTACAAATACAACTCTTGAAGTAGATATTCAATAATAATATTTGAAATAATTGAATTCAACTATTTGGAGATGTTTGTAGAAATTTCACTGATATATTCTTGCTTATGCATATTTTTAAACTGAGCTAATCAGACCACTTCATAACTTTCTTTGTTCTTTTTTCTGCATATTCTCATTTTTAGAAAATATATATCTTTGACTTTATGATTCAATAAGAGACTATTTAATACTGTGATTTTTCATACACTGAAATATTATATGACTGAAAGTGAACTAAATCAACATAGATAAGATTCAAAAACATTTGCTGAGTGATACAATGATTGCAAAATTATTACATATCTTAATTTAAAAATGGTAGTACTGTGTGTTGTTTATGCATAAACTTGCATATTAAAATTACGAAATGTGAATGAGACTGAACACACCAATGTCATAGTAGCAATTATTGCTGGGGAGGTTAGGTAGAGAAGGAACTGAGGAATACATAGAATTTTAACTGTTAATATTTTATTAGAGAGTTGAAGCAAATATGGCAAAATATTAACTTCTGTCTGCTATAATATTTTCTGTGTATCTTATATATATCTATGTTCATTTTGAAAGTATGACATTGAGTCATCAAGTTGGGGTAAAACCACTGATAGAGTTACTGTCTGAGGAAAATAAAATGCCTAAAATACATAAAATCAAAACAGTAAGATTTTTTAATAACTTTCAGCTCAAACCAAAAATAATTCTTCTTGTGTACAATAAGCCAAATGCTTCTTTGCAGTTTTGGAAAAAAAATCATTAATTTTCATAATCCTTTTGTTCTGTCTTCTTCCTTCTTCACCAGCCGTGAAGTCTTAGTCTTACCTTGAGCAATCTGACCATGAACAAGCTAAACTACCAGCTCTAATCTCGGAGAGGGTCCTGACATAAGACAACATGAAGCTTAGCATGTAGAAAGTTAGTGTATTCAATGGGATTTACCTTTTACACCCCTGGCTTCTATCTATAGCGTGGTTGTGGGTTTTCACATAAACATTGCTGTTGAGCTTCATCTGGGGACATGAGGCTGCATTAGAATAAAGACTTAATTTTGTGGAAAAAGTGCAAGATGGTTGAGCTGAATAGGGAAGTGAAGTAGTTCTTCCATTTTGGGGTCTCAAGAAATGCTGGCGCCTTCCCCAAAATTCATATATTGTAATTCATCACTAGAGGAGTGATGTTATTAGGAGGTAGGACCTTGGGGGTAATTAAGTTAGATGAAGTCATAAGGTAGGACCCCATGAATGGGACTAATGGCCTTATAGTTAGAGATTGTTTCCTTTCTCTGCTCTCTGTCTCGTGAGGACACAAGGAGAGGTAGGTAGCCCTGGAATAGCACCTCCATCAGAGCCCAACCACGCTGGCACCCTCATCATGGACTTCCACCCTCCAGCAGGATGTGAGAAGTAAATGTCTATTGTTTATAATTCACCCTACCTGTGGCACTTTTGTTAGAGGAAATATACAAAATATAACTAAAACTATAATCTCTAAATAACAATCTCAAACAGTTTAATCAAATGTTTTGCATTTTTGCATAGAACAAAAGAGTAGAATAAGGTTTATAATGCTCTAGACCCATTTACATGGACTTGGAGAATCATGCTTGGACTATTGGAATAGAAACTATTTAAGGAGAATATAGAATTCTTATTCATTTAAATATTAAAATAGCATATTACTATTTTAGAAGCTGTAACTGCCTTCCTGTTACAAAATTCAGATGTCTTTTCACTTAGCAATTATCCTGCAATTGGGATTCTCCACTGGTAGTTTTGTGTGTTAACAAAGAAAAAATTGATCAAATTACAAATATCAAATAGATTTTTTTACACTGTTTATTTTAAAATAATTGCCTGCATCTTTTTGTTATATTGATGCTATGCAGATGCTTTGCAGAAAGAGGTGTCCCAAGTTTTTCTGCCATTTATTGCTCAGACTCTTTTCCAAAAAAATACATGATATTTTAAACATGTATGTGTTAATTTTCACCACATATTTCCCCATAAATAGTATATATATGTGTGTATAATGTATGCATGTATGTGCATATAATTCACATATTTCCCAGTATATAGTATATACATATGGGGAAATATGTGAATATTTTGGAATCCAATTTTGGAATCCTAATTTGCTTTTATCATTAACTATTTGATTCAGGAGAAAAATAATTTGATTTGAAAAAATGTGTTTGGTTAGTATGTGCATTAAAATTCTACTCTCATTCAGTAATTTTATGATGAAAAAAGAATGTATTACTTAAAATAAACCTAAAGACATTTACAGACTAGTCTTAATACTTGATTTAAAGTGACCTTGGATTAATTAATTTGCACATTTCCATGTTGCCCAAAAGCTGAGCACACAGTAAGTGAGTGAAAAGAAAAGTAAGGGAAAGCATGGAGGTATAGGTTGGCCACTTTGTGTCCTTAGGGAAATCTACTGAGCTAATGAAAATGTTTACTAAGCCAGTTCTAATTTCCTTTAGAATTGCTTTTAAAGGTGTTTTCTTGAACAACTGCCTGTCAAACTTACATTTTAGAAACCCACCATAAGACAATTTGCTTCAGAATTTTTAACACCCCTCCCACTATGCTTTCTTTTTTACAAATATCATAACTTACATAGTACAAACTATATCTAAAAAGTCTAATATCTAGATCACTGTCAGAACAATGATATTTTTCTTTGCATTTTGTTAATGGAAGAATCTTTTTGGTAGTCATTCGCTGTACAGCTTTATATTTCAACATATGTTGAAGAGATTTTCCTTGCTCCATTATATGGTCTTAACTCCTTTGTGGTTAATTAATTGTTCATATATATGTGCATTTATTTCTGGGCTTTCAACTCTGTTCCATCAAACTGTGTGTCTGTTTTATTCCAGTGGCATGCCGTTCTAAAGCCAGGGAGAGCATTATACCTCCATTTTTTTTTTCCTCTCAGGAGTGTTATTGCCTTTCAGGGTCTTTTATAGTTCCAAATAAATTTCATGATATTTTGTTCCACATGTGAAGAATGCCATTGAGATTTTGATAGGATTCCATTGAATCTGTCTATTGCTTTAGGTAAAATGGCCATTTTTACCATGTTAATTTTTCTGACTTAGGAGCATGGACTGTTTTTCCATTTCTTTGTGTCTTCTTAATTATTTTCAACAGTGTTTTATAGTTTTCAGTGTCTGGGTCTTTCTTCTCCTTAGTTAAATTTATTCCTAGGCATATAATTCTTTTGAGATAATTGCAAATGGAATTGTCTTAATTTCTCTTTCTGCTAACTTGCTTTTTGCATACAAAAACACAACAGATTTTTGTGTATTGATTTTGTAGTCTGACATTTTGCTGTGGTTATCTATTATTTCTTTTGTTTTTTATTTTTAATAGTATTTGGGTGGAATCTTTAGCACTTTCAATGTAAAATATCATGTCATTTGCAAATAGCTTTATTTCTACCTCCAACTTAGATAACTTTTGATTCTTTTTCCTGCCTAATTGCTCTTGCTAGAACTCCTAGTGCCGGATTAAATAGTAGTAGTAAGAGTGGGTACTGTTTCTTGCTCCCAATCTTAGAAAAAAGCTGTAAGTTTTTCACCATCGACTACGTTGTAAGGTATGATTTTTTGTGTATGTCTTTAATTATGTTATGTTCCTTCTATAGCCATTTTATTGAGAATTTTCATCATAAATGGATGTTGAATTTCATCAAATGCTTTTTCATTAATTGAGATAATCACATGATTTTATCCTTCAGTTTGTTGATTTTATGTATTGCATTGATGCGTCATATATCATATTGAATAGCTCAGTGTTTTGAGCCTGAGTAAGAACATATATTCAAAGAAAACTAGCAGAGTTCCTATAAATTAAAAATTAATAGTCTCTCAATAGATGGGGTTCTGCTGTCATCATGTTAACTAGTGAGGTAATCTGTCTGGTTCTCATGATCCTTGCTGATTGGTATCAAGAATTGCAACATTCTCCTTCCAAATTCTTCTCTGTTATAACACTGGGAACATTACCCATCACTGCCTCAGGTTATGCCATTTGGAACACTCATAGTTACCTCCCTGGCTTCATTATAGCACCATGAAGTCCTTAAATTAAATAGAAGTAGAAGGTATAAAGATTATTGTTCATTAATTACTTCAATTATTGTTTATTAGCACTTTGTTTTTGCCTCATTAAATTTCAATCAAAACTACAAGTGAAGGGAAGAAAAGGTAGCAGCTCCTATTCTATGGCAAACTGGAGGAGACTACCTGAGAAGAGCCTCTTCTGGTGGTTTGAAAAAGGTTCTGAGAGTTAGGAAGAATTCTCCTTTATGCAAAGGCACTTGGCAGTGCTTGTCTTGTCACATCTTCTTTAATCTTCCCGACCTTTACACCTCCATTAAATGCTGTTAAGTATTGAGTAAAGCCTAAATCTTTTACAGAAAGAGTTATGAGAACATCATCACTTGATAAATTGCTCCCTAATTATACAATACTACTATATCTCTTTATTGAACCAGTAAAATATATGCCTGAAATAGAGATGAATTAAAGTGTAGAACCAGTGGTTCCAAATGGTGTGATATTTAATATGAGTTTGAAACTTTCTGCATGAGGTAAATATAAATATTCTTACATGATGTGCTAATATTTAGAAGAGGAGGTTTCATTTTCTACTAAGAGCCAATATATTTGTAAGTCTTCCTCATAAATACCCATATCTCTTTTACATATAAGGTCATATGTGATGTTCATAACTTCTAAGATATACAGTGCCCTATACATAATATTTGCTGGTAAAATAGTATTTATGAAATTCCAGGCTCATGGGGTAACAATGTTTTTAGATTGGAAAAGAAAGGCTCAATCAAATAAACATTGTACTATTGATTTAGTGCAGTATACTTGGGTAGTATTTAATAAATGGTGGCATGACATAATTTTGCTTTTTGTATATTTGATGTGCAGACTTTGAAGTCCCCCAGTTGCCTCCAAAGCTGAGCTTCCAGCTACTGGACTGTAGCTAGGCAGCATTCAAAGACCACTGCTAATTGAAGCTCCCCCCCTACTTAGAACAGGTGCTTATTGCCAGTAGTGATAAGTTAATCAACTAATGAGTCGATTAAAGAAGTAATTAAAGTGTAAAACAGCAGGAAGGGACTTGCTTTTAAAAGATGCTGTAATACTTAAGGTTAAGTCAAATAAGCTTGCTTACATGGCATCAGGTCTGCCTTAAAATCTTCATGCAGTTTTTCTAGCTGGTGAGCTCTACTGAATGAGTTGTCATAATCAGTATGACTATTTACTATTACTGTATAGAATAAGTGGAAAACATAGTCTTTGTATTTTGTTTTGTTTTTTAGTACTCTATAAGGGTCACTCTGTTAGGAACTAAAGTGTTTATAGCAAAAAAGAAAGATTTAAAGTGTCCATTGTTTTAATTAATGTGCCAAGATTATGCAGATCAATTGTTCATTTAACCAACTTTCCTTATAGCACTGTGAGGAAGAATAAAGGCAATTAAACTTTATTTTGGCAATATCTGCATAGTCTTTCAATGATTCTTAAGTTTGATGTTTATTAAATCTCTGAGGCAATTCTTTCATTTGAACACAACTTTAAAATTATAATGGGAATCAATGGAATTATATGATTAAATGTACAAGTCCTCAATCAGATGCACATTTTTCTAGAACATTTATTTGTGATCACATATAATGTGCTCACTGTAGTACATTAATGCTTAAAGACTACAGACATTTTTATGTCAGTCTCAAAGATGGTTTAGATCAAGTGAAATCAGTTCACTATTAAGTGGATCTCTTTCATTTTCTGTCTTCATTAATTCCTATTTTAAAAAAGCAGTTTATATATTGTTATCCAGCTTTTCAGATGAAAATATCTGCAGTGCAAGGCAATTATGAACCTTGCATACATTCACAGAATTTTTACTGACCTGTTCATACACTGACCTAAAACTACTTGTATATACTAGTAATCACTAGGTTTTAGTGTTAGCAAAAGTCTGGAACTCATATGGTGAGGGATTTTTAATTTTTAAAATATTGCTAATATCTTTTAACAAAGGGTCATTTTAATAAGGCCGATAATGTGTTCACCTGTTGCTAATTAGAATAATGAGACAGGTGTGTTTGATATCTCTTTACCATCTGATGCTGTTTTCTGCAAGCCTGATAGAATATGTCCAGATTTCAGTCTATTTCCTGAGTGTCAATATTGAATCTATCAGGGTCACTTTTGGCTACCATACATTTGGCTACCATACGTGCAATTCCTCTGTCATTGTCTCTTGCCTTAACTATGATTCAGTTATTTCTCTCTGTAAATCACTTTAGTACCCAGGTGATATTTTATACATAATCACATACACATGTGGAATAGTGACACAAATACCGCCAAGGTCCCAAGCAGTGACTTTCATATTTAGCTAGTGCACATCAGAATCAATCAGAGTGCCTGTTAAGAGAGATTGCTGTGCTCAATTAATGGGTTTCTGAATAAGTATGTGTGGACTCTGGTCTAAGAATATGCATTTCTATCAAGTTTTCAGGTAATGCTAATGCTGTTGGCCAGGAAACCACACATTGTGGAATATTATTGTGGAAAAAAAGCGCATTCTTTGAAAATGCAATGTCTTAGTGTTGAATTCCTGTATGCTACCTCACCATCTGTATAATTTGGAGCAAAGTACTTTGTATCTATAAATTTCAGTTAACTAACATGAAAATAAAGCTACCTCACAATTTACTTGGGAATTTGAATTCAGCACATGTATAACACATAACATTTTATGGATGTTCAGATATTCACATTTGCAATATTTTTTTAGTGATTTATAAAACTTTTTTTATTCTACAAATGTACAGTCTTTGTCTATTAGCCTGCATATTTTAACAATTTGTCATTCTTCCATTTTTTTTAAGATTTATTTATTTATGCATACGAGAACTGGGGTACGGACCAGAGGTGTGGGGGGTGAGAGGATTCATCAGAGACAAATTTGGGAATAGAATAGGCAGATTGACTGAAGTACACTGCTGAGGGGAGCAGCAGGCGAGTCAGGAGAGGTCTGCTGACCCATGTGGGTTGCTCCCTGGCTGATCAGGGATCGATCTCATGCTGCAGTGGCTGTGGACAGCTTCATAGGTTGCGTCTTAACCCCCTGCACCACCACGGAGGCCCTGTCATTCTTACATTTTATTGACCTCTAATATTAAATAAATTTTGATAGTCAAAATAAATATATCCCTGTATGTTTTCTCCCTTTATTTGTTCATTGAAGAAGGCCTTAGACTCAACATCATATATGATATTATATATATGTAAATATAACTAGAACAGTAATAGATTAAATAGAAATAAAAAAGTACAAAAGATAAATGAAACCAGAGGCTGTTTCTGGGGAAAGATAAAAAAAAAAAATAGACAAACCTCTAGCCAGGCTCACAAAGAAGAAAAGGGAGAATACATACATAAATATTATTAAAAATAGAGAAAAGTTACATCAGACAGCTCAGAAATTCAGAGGATCATAAGAGATTACTACGAACATTTGCATGGTAGGATGTTGAAAATCTAAAAGAGATGGACACTTCTCAGTAATATACAACCCAAGCAAGAAAACTGAAATAGTAATCAAAAGTCCCCCCAAAAACAAAAGCTCAGGAATAGGTGGGTTTCACTGGTGACATCTCCCAAACCTTCAAAGATGAGCTAATCCCTATTCTTCTCAACCTCGTCCAATAATTTGAGGGAGAATAGTTCCAAACACATTGTATGAGGCCAATATTATCCTAATACTAAAACCAGACAAAGATGCCTCTAAAAACAAACAAAAACTACAGAACACTTTCCCTAAAGAACATAAATGCAAAAATCCTCAAAAATATCTTACAAAATAAAATTCAGCAATGCTTAATAGCTCTTGCACTTGTTGCCTTTTGGCTGTATCTGACACTCAACCTATCTGTTGAGTTCTTTATTTCTTTAATGCTAGTAAAGAATTGCTAAATGTACCTAATAATATCAGTCCATTCCTGAAACCCTGCTGGGGGATGCTATTAACAACATGTACAGAGGCCAGCCTTTGAGTGCCTCTCACTTCAAACACTTTTCCTGAACCATGTGCCACATAATTGCAGCCCACAAAAGATCTTGAAATGACCTGTAATTCAGGGCAGAGGCACTGAGTAGTTCCCCAGTCACCTTATGAGATGTAAAAGATAAAAATAATCATTTTATTTTAATACCCCGATCTCTGCTCGTATTATCTATAAAGTTACTTATTGCTATTTTATATTACTCTTTAAGTATATTGTCGTTTTAAATTTCTCTTTTCTGCACCATTAATTTTGCTTTCTTTGCGGTAGGTTGTTCTGCTACTATTATAACCTTTACGATCCTAAGATGTCTTATTAATGCACTTTATGACTTCATGCTACCCTGGAAGTCGTAGTATTATGCTTCATGAGATCAAATGCTGGGTGTAGGTAAAAAGGCAGTCTTACTCTTTGAACTTTTCTTTCTAGGAGAATGAAGGAATGACTGGGGATGAAGCACCTCAAGGCAAAGACTTACTCTGTTTTAAGGTGGGCTTCACATCTTGATTTTTACACCCCACCACGTGACTGGGTTCCCAGAAAAATTGCCACTGCCTCTGGTGGCTTCAGATCTTTCCAAGATCTTTTGTGGTTTGTGATTTACTTGCTCATGGTTCAGGATGAGTATTTGGAAAATGACACAAAGATTGGCCTCTACATATATTCTTGAGAGCATACCCCCCACCTCAGATGGGGTTCGGAAATGGATGATGTTGTAAGGCAGGCATTTTAGCAATCTGGACTGGCATGCCAGCTTGCTTATACTCAAATGGGACTAGCAACCTCCAGACACTAACAGAGAAAAAAAAAAAGCATGAGCGATTCCTTTCCCAACTTATCTTACATTTTTCACACCTATTCACGTTCCATTTGCTGCCACCACTGCCACTAGTGTAGTGGAACCCACCTGTCCTCTTTCCGTCTTCCCTGAGGGTTTTCACACTAACATGTGACTTGCATGTTAATAATGCTTCATGTAAATATTGCTGAAATGTCTGTTGGTGAAATGTCTATGCACTGTTGTAATTTTATAATCTATAAAGAAAAACTCTTAATTTTCTAGGGAGGATGACAGAACAAAATAAAAGACAAATATCATTTGTAGGATTATTTTTCAAGCATGCACTTGCATGCGCACACCCAATTCTATTACCTCAAGTGTTTAGGCATGAGAAAATCACTAATAACTTCTATTTTGGACAAATGAAATCCCTAGCCCATTTTCCTCATATTATGAATGACATTCAAATTAAAATTAAGGGCTACATATTTAATACCTTTAAATAGTTCTATATTTGGAGTTACTAATTCTAATTACTTATATAATTTTAATAGAAACTTAAGACTTTGATGAGAAACTCTTTTATTTTTAACAGATAATAAATTGTCCTCATACTATACCCTTAAGTGTCTTTTTAAGTTGTTGTGTCTGAATAATCAAAAAAAGAATTTGTTATAAAAGCAAAATCTGTCAGATTTAATGCAAAAATCAGACTTAATTTGAGTGTGAGTTACCCTAAGATAGTATTTAGCTTGACTAGGTTACCATTTTTATTTTAAACTCAACATAGTTGAGGTTGTGAATTTATGCAACCTTAAAAAGCTTTGCATGTATTTACATTAAATTTTAAATTATGTCCATACATATGTTTAAAAGTTACTCCATTTAACATACAAAATTTATCTCGCCCTAGCTTATATGTTTATATCCATGCAAGGTATATTCACAAACATTTTATAAAAAATGGATCCTTTTTCTTAGATTTCTAAAGAACCATTGCTTGTGAATTTTCTATGATTTTTCCCAATTAAATAGTTTAAAATAGGCAGAGTTGAAAAGAAAATTGACCTCTCTGAAGCTTAGAAAGACATTTATTCCATGTTGTGGATGTAGCTGGTTGTGACTATTCCCTCAATGGGAGGGAAAATAGCAAACAATAATTATCTTCTCTCACAGAGATGTGCTAAATGAAATGTGCTAAGAGATGTGGTAAAAAATATGAGGGATTAAAAATAATATTGAGCTGTGAGTGTTTTCTTCATTTTTTGTTTACTCTTTTTGAGTTATGCTTGATAGTATTTGGGTATCAGGTTTTCTTAAGGGTTGCACTTAAGTCAAAATGTATTTTCCACACATAAAAGAAAATCTGGGGGAAAGAAAGTGAAAACAAGGCTCAGGGATAATATCCTAACCCTGTTTGCTTGTGAGATTTGTGGGGTTTGTGATTTAGAAATTTCAGTGTTATGTATTAATTAACTGAAAACAGCAATGTATTGTGTCCAAACAGTGCATATCTTATAAGGGTGCTGTGTGCTGGGAGGGCTAAGTAGGCAATTGTGTTGTGAAACCACAATGAAAAGACTCAGGCAGAAAACAGCTTTGTGAAATTGCACCTTTCGATGTCTTGGTGACATAAAATTGATGGAGTTAGGTGGAATAATGACTTTAAACATTAATCCTTCCTCTCCTCAGACAGGCAGTATCTTGAGGTATACTCATTAGGTCTTACAGGAAAAAGGGATTTAGCAAATTCCACTTTTTTACCTTTCACAAAACTGCTAAGTATTTTTGATAAGCTAGGATTACTCTGCTGGGAAGTTATCCATAGCTGGTAGATCTGGGAAGTTGCTGGTCAGAATCCCTCTGCTGGGGCTCCAGGAAAATCAGAGAAACTACACTGCCAGGTGTTGCCCAGAGCATGGGGCACTGACTCATCCCTGACTGAACCTACTGTATAACCTTTATTTCAAAAGTTAGGGTTTGAGGTCTGGTGCACCAACTTCTCTTTACTTCTTGCAGCCAATTCTTGCTTTTATAATGGCTGAGTTTCTAGAATTCTGGGTGTTTCTGATGTCATGGTTTTTAGAGGAACACCACCATAAATGTTGGAATGCAGACAGGTACAAAGGCAGTGCTTTCTACTTACGCACATATATAAATAGTCACCAAGAGTTTTCAAATAAGCCTTAAGGAAAATTGGTATTTGTTTACTTTTAATGATTTCCCAGGGAATTAGATTTTCTCTTTCATTTATAGCATTCATGCAAAAGGTATATATGTGCCAATGACCTTTCCTGATCTAATAAAAGATTGAATAGCTGGTAAGTGAGTGAGTATGCCATCAAGACTCGATAATGAACAACAGGATGGTTGATCCTTACGTCTTTTCTTATACTTCAACTCTAACACTGCAATAGATGTTTGAATGAGAACACTGTTTTCGTGTCTGTGTGTGTGTGCAAACATACACACATTTCACTTGTGCATGATTCTCTGATAAAGGGGTCTTCATGTTATATCATCTCACTTCTTAAAATTATACACAACTTACAAGACCATGAATTGAATTTGTGGTCAAAGGTATGAAACTAGGTGGAAAGAACTAGAAGAGAGTTTAAAAAATGTGTGATCAAAATTTAAAAATACAAAGCCTTTGTTATTGACTAGTTTTTTGGTTATTGTCTGTGCTTCCAAGATATTACTAGCATTTTCTCTGTCTGGAAACTTAAAATCAATCCTTCCCAGAAAGAGTTTGGGAATGGAAGTTTCAGAAGTAAGTGATCTATCTGTGAAAAAAATGGCTATCTGATCTAATTGTGGGCTCTTTCTTTTTCTTTTTTTTTTCTTCTCTCTTTTCTACCACTTGGAGAAAAGCTGCGTGGGAAGCAAAAATTCCTCTTCTCACTATGTTTTACACATTGTCAGAATTTATTAACACAGTATTTTCAGAAGAATGACAGGGTTATTAGACATTTCATGGCAGAAACTCAAAAACAATTCAACATCCTGTTTGGTCAAAACTTGTAAAATTTTCAAGAACCACAGAAGCAAAAGTGGTCTTCCAATGCATGTGTTAAATGCATACCTGCCAAGATGATAGAACTTGAAATTGGGAGAGAAAAACAGAGTCAAATGTATAAAGTCATATTATGCATTAGCATGTGTTGGAGAGATGCTATTATAATGTATGATAAACAAAGGCTCACAAAAATATATTAATACCTTTATTTAGAAAACCTAACCTATGGACACCCATATGGGACATGATCTATGTCTATACAATGCCAGAAAAAAATCAGTTAAATCTTGAAAAAATATGTTTCAAAAATACAGCCTGCAAATTGAGATCTTTTTCCCTTTGGTATGTAAAATACTGATGTATCTTATATCTTCCCCCAATTTTAACTCTTTTATAGCATTAATTTGATTGATATAAAGATAGAGATAGCAATATATATTATTCTGCCACATGGATCATTTATTCACACACTTGTAATACGTTAAAAGTGTTTATTGTCTAAACAAAGGCTATTATGTTTCTCTTTTTAAAGATGTATTTATGCATGCATATAAGAACCGGGTATAGGCCAGATGCGCGGGAGGGTGAGAGGACTAACCAGAGACAGAGCAGGGAACAGAAGAGGCAGACTGACTGAAATACACTGCTGAGGGGAGCAGCGGGTGAGACAAGAGATGTCTCCCGCGCCATGTGGGATTCTCCTTGGCCGGCCGGGAATCGAACCAGCACCGCAGAGGCTACGGACAGCTTCACAGTGCTGTGCTCAACCACCTGTGCCACCAGGGGAGGCCCTATTATGTTTCTTTAATGGAAAAACTAAGACTTAAATTTCACAGCTCAGTTTTTGTTTTGTTTTCATTTTTCACCAGGTTTCTTTGTACTTATGATAACATTTCTTTCTTCTTTCTTCTGGTTTCAAATATGTTGATTTGAAAAATTTATGAAGAAACCAGTCTGAAGAAGAATAAGATAAATTGGATACAGATATTATGCAGGTGACTATTTAACTTAATTGGGAAAGACTATTTAACACCTTCAGAATAGGTGTCTATTTAGATCCACATTTTCATACTTGCCCACATAGTTAATTCATTCATTAAACATTTTGTAAGGATCTGTTACTTGACCACAAGGAGTACACATTATGACAGAAACCAGGAATACGAAGATAACTATGATTTAGACTCTGACATCAATGAGTGTGAGATAAACATAATGAGGAAGACTTCAAAGAAATTTGTGGAAATGAGACAGGACTAAATGACAGAAACCTGTGTCCATTAAAGCGAGGTACAAGCAAGGGAGGGGGTAAATCTACCAGGGCTGGTAAGGATGGAGATGGTTAGAAAATCTTCAATGATGAAGGACTTCTTGTTTTAGAGTTGAAACTAAACACCTTTATGACATACAAAAAGAAAGGTACACAAGGAAAAGTCAAATTCATTTTTTCATTAGGGTCTATAAATAAGAGTCTACTTTCAACTCTGGGATGTGAGAGTAAGACAAATGCAGTGGCAAATTCCCAGTTACATAGAATGATAGTTAGCTATGTCTGTAGTCAAGATCAGTCATATGACAAAATTATGACAAAACTGATTTTTCTCTTGATACTTAAACTGCAGTTTTATCAGGTACCCAGGATATCTTGCAACCAACAGTGTTAAACTTCAACCTCCTTCAGAATTGCTTGTATTTTGGCTTCCACCCTATCCCATCTCTTCAACTTTGTGCTCCATTGCTTCTCACTTAGTGGTTGATGAAAAGCAATTGGATAAGCTAATTCTTACTAAGGTTTAATTACTTAACAGCTTGATTATTAAATCTCTAAGGGTATTTGGATTTTGAATAGAGGACTCTTGGATGTTAAAAGTCTTAATTCAATAGAATTAATTAGTGGATTTTTAGTGGGGGAAGCCATTTTGTTGGGACAGGAAAGGCAACAGGGAGGTAGATTCCAGAAATACTGCTTATGGCTTATGTTTGAAATAGTATTATATTTGCAGGTAATATCCCACCTATGCCACCAGCAAAATTGTTACTTTGGAAAAATCACTTTTTGTCTTTGAGTTCAGTTTCCTTATCTTCAAATAGAGTAATAAATGTTGTGCTACCAACTATTGCTGGGAAGTTCTCTTTAAAGTCAAAATGCTTTATAATTACCTCATTCAGAAATATTTAGGTTGGCATGCATTAAAATTATTTTATTTCTGTTTTTTTTTAATTCATTCAACTGCCTATAAAGATAGCCATTAGAAAGATGGCTGAATATTTGTAATTATTTAGTTACCTAGTGAATATATATGAACTTTCTAGATACATATTTTGGCATCGTAATTTTTTTTTTAAGTACAAGAAGAAAACATGAAAATGTAAGAAAGAACAAAAGTAGAAATGAAAATAGAATGGGTTTAGGAAGAAAAAAATTGTTAACTGTTAATTGTGTTAATGCCAAAGGAAACTAAATGTGTATTTAAGTTGTTTAGAGAAGCAAAATATATGGATGGATGAATTTATAATACTTAACATTTATGATATAATGAATATATGATAATAAGAAAGGTAATTATTTAAATCCTATTTGCAAGGATAGAAGAAAAGGATACATTAATATATCAGTACAGGTAGAATAAAGTAATACAAGCTACTGGGCAATTTGGGAGTACCTATCAAGTTTGACATGTATGTATGACCCAATAGTTTATTTTTTTATTATTCATACAATTATGTGAGTACAGAAGGGATGCTGTATTTTTATAGTGATTGTATAGAGACAATGAATATCTATTTGCAATACTTAAAAACAATCAGGTAACCTGTGAAGCCCAGGATCAGAATGACAGTGAAACAGTGGTTATATCAATAAAGAACTCGTTTGCAGCAGAGGATCACTGATTGTGAGAACATTGAAAGTGTGTGAAAGAAAGTGTATGGAGAATCTCCATCAATAATATTTAGGAAATAATGGAAAATGGGAAATGAAATGAGAAGAATGGGTAAATGTTTATACTTACAAAAAAGAAAATTTGTGGTTCTAGATTTTATGAGCATGAGTAATAACCATGAATATTTCAAAAAATCATACAATGGATTTTCAAATATTTAAGTTAACATTTCCATATGTTATCATGATATTTTTGTTTGAATTAATGTGACTTATTTTCTTGACTGATTTGTTAGGCTGGTGGATCAAAATAATACATACATCTATTTTTATTTGAGAATTGCAAAATATCTGAGATTTCTTAGCATCATTAGAGGAACAGGGATATAATAGTTACCTAGTAAACTTGGAATGCGAATGTAGGACACAAAGAAAGTATCATTGGGCAGAACATAAACAACAGATAAGGAAAAACAGGGAGTAAGTTAACACCTAGATTTCTGAATATGAGTCCAGTTCAGAAATGCCCTACCTTTAGTCAATTTTGTGTTCTTTAATCTTTCCAAGTCTTAAGATTTTTCTTATGTGATTTGAAAACAAAAATAAAGTAATTGGGAGAATTAAATAGAAACTAAGTGAAAGGTGCTTAGTGAGATGGCAAACACCATGTTTTATGACATTAAAATAAATACGCAGAAAATGAAATTAATTAGAAACATTTAGATAGACATTAGTCATTTTTTGGTATCAGTAGCAACAGAGCAGAGACAGAAAACATTTGAAGCACTGTAATACCTCATCCTAGTGTAAGGAAGAAAGGAAACTTCCTCAAGTGGGATGATAAGGGCAATTCTCTGGAGGACTGAAGAATATTGTAGTTGAGACATTGTAGCTATCGAATATCTGCATAAGTTTTTTGTTTGTTCTAAGAGGTTTGCTGTGTGACTTCTCAGTTTTCCATTAACCATTTTCTTCATGTATACTAAAAATAAATCCTCAATATTTTAGATAATTTCAGAATATGGTTTTTTTGTTCTCCCTAGGACAAACAGTTAATAAAAACTCAAAAATATTAACTGTTTCAAACTAACAAAATTAATATAAAAGGGTGTAACATAATGCTGTTATCCCTTTAGGCAGTGTATTGAATTCCTTGTGCCTGTGCCTGTGTGTGTGTGTGTGTGTGTAGATAAAATTAAGGCAATGGTAGTTTTACATTACATAATTAATATGAAATTTAAAAAGTGGCTCTTTGTTAATAATGGGCAATCATAAAAATTGGGTTATTATTTATTATCAAATGCAGAAATTAGTAAACACCTAATACTTGGAATAGATAGAAGTGATTCATTAAAAATATATTTTACTCAATGGCAAGTGCAACATGATTCAAGAAGATGAAAACATCATGAAAAAGATAATAGGATCTTGTATTGCATTAAGTAGAAATATTGTGTTTTCATGAAGAGTGTAATTGTTTTACTTTACACAGTTAAGATATCTTCTAGAGGACTTAGTTTTAGGAGCAGTATTTTAAGAAGGACTTTAACAATCTATGGCGATGGTAAAGAACTGGAACAATTAGTGACTTCTTATTTGAAAAAGAAAAATATCTAAAGGGGAAATAATATGAATTACCAAATATCTAAGTGTGTTCATGCTTGAAATGAGTAATAGATGAGGAAGTGGAAAAAGTTAAAGAAATCAGATTTTGAGCAACTATATGGACATCTATGAAGTAGATCTGTCAGAACTTAGTGTGTTGTTTTAGGGATTGAAATCCCCACTTTTGACCAGGTTTTAGTGATCTTTAATTAGGTTAGATAAAGGCTCAAAGCACATGTGCCATCCTAGATGTGGGTATATTCTCCTCGAGGACTCTTCCGCCCTGCACTGAGCAGTATCCTTTAATCTACAACCCTGATAGAGTCTTTTAATTGCCTGTTAGACACTCACTGACAAGCAGTGTGCCATTTCTGCGCAGATGATCTCAAAGTTCCTATAAATTCTACTACTTCAGGATATTAGTGTTTTGACTATGTTTTATCACCTAGAATAAATGAATTTATGTCTTCCATTTACTTATATAAAAGTAAAGGGAGTAAAATTTTTGACCAATACTGTAATGTTTATTTCTAACAATAAATGATGTTGAGGTAATCTTCAAATCTCAACAGAATCACAGATGGTATGTTTTCTAGACAAGTCAAATTTATAACAATGTATTTTTACATTTTGCAATACAACATAAAGCCTAATAATAAGATCCAAATTCTGCAAATACTAGTGGAATCTGCAAGTATAACATTCTTCTCTCCTAGCGAACATCCTGTGAATTCATAAATATTTACATATTACAAGTTATAATTATGTAGCACTGGGGAAAAGGGAAAATGTAACTGTATATTTATATCTACAAGAATGTAAAAGAACATTCATAAATTACAAATGTGCATTGTTCTAAGAAGGGTACCTACTGAGCTTTTGTATCTTAAGGCCAATGCATAAGACATGATTCTACATCCCCCCATTAAGTGGAATAAAAAAAAATATAATTGTAAGCTTGAATGACTATTGATTGGTTATTACAGTTTCTATTAATAGTTGTAAATGATTATGTATGAGCACATCATTGTATGTATTTGAGAGTAAAAGGGAAAGTTTGTATTGCTACAGGGATAATCTTCCTTAAAATACTGACAAGCATGATTATGAAAAATACTGCAAAGCATGTATTTGCTCTAAAACAGTTACCTAAAATAGTACAGTTAAATGCTATCTTGTTATGCTTTCATATCAGTTGGCTTTCTACAGTAAATTTTATACCATATATTAATCTGAACATTAATAAATACCTGCTAAATAAAATAAGAATTCAGTTTAGAAATTTGTTGTGCATGTGTTATTTTTGAGTTACCCTAGGGTTTAAAAAGTGAAAACAGAAATATTTCTTACACTTCTGTGTTGTTTTACAAAGAAATTGTCATCATTTACTTTCATCATTATTATTTTCAAATTCTCTTTTCTTATAATTTTCAGCACAAAATATTCCAACAGTTTAATTACTTCATAACTACATTTTTGTGCCTATCTCTGCAGGTACATTTATATTATTAGACTAAATTCAGCTCTTAAATAGTCTAATCTCTAAGGTTGACAGCCCTTATGTAGCAATGACCTCCAGTCATCTGATCAAATTTTGGGCTACTTACTAGCTATAATCAAATATATTCTCATCTCTTATTTGAACAAATCATTCAGAAATTGAATACAATTTTTTATGAACACTAGCAATATGTTCACTTCTCTGATAATTTTGACATTAAAATTCCATCTTAATAATCCCATCCTTCAGGCTTTGCAGACTCTTAAGGTATTAAAGCAAAAATTATCCTAAGCAGTTAGATTATAATGTATTTAAAGATTAGACATTTCATGTTGAATATTAACTGCTCCACTTCCCAGGAAAAGAAAACTATGCTGATTTTCTTTTTTTCTATAATTTATACATTCAAAAGATAGCTATTCAAGTTTCACATCATGTTATAGGGAAACACATATTAAAATGAAGTTGAATGCAACATATTGAGTTTTAAAGTTATATGTAATGACATATATAAATAAATCAGAAATATTTACAGATATTTAATTCTATTTCAAAGTAACACACTATAAAGTTATATAAACCTAAGTATGGGAAATGCTTTACAGATGGTTAAATAGTTAACACTTCTATTGAAAAAAGTGAATATGCACCCTGTTAACTCTAGGTAATAGGTAAGATATTTGTTGAGCATGTCCTTTATTAAGAGGAATGAGATAAATTGAAGGCAAATGTGAATTAGCAGATGAAAAAAATGACCTATTTCCCAGGTTTAAAGGGACAATGAGATATGATCTATTCTATTTTTTTTTTTCTTTGCACTTCTGGAAAGCCTGTATGTGACCCATTCATAAGGATGAAAGCCTGTCCAATTTTAAAATTTCTCCAAGAAAAAAATGTTGAACACACTCATGCACTTCAAAAGTAATAATAAAAAAGTTATCACAATTAAAAGAATATTAAAAAATAATAAAACCTTATTTTGTTTTTATGGCCATGTTTCTGTAACATACGACCCTTCAGTATGATGAGTCTTTATTCATATACAATTTTGAGAAAATAGACCAAAATTCAAATTTAATTCCCTATGTGATGGTTATCAGAAAGAGTAAGCTTTGGGACATGATTAGGTTATAGGAATAGAGCCCTTAAAAAAGAGATCTCACATAACTCCCTCATCTCGTCCATAACGTGAGGGCATAAGGAAAAAGGGTCACTCCATGAACAAGGAGTGGACTTTCAACATACCTTGACCCTTGGACAGCCTCCAAAACATGGGAAATGGAATTCTTTTGTTTATAGGCCATGCTCTATATGGTATTCTGTTCTATCAGCCCAGACCAAAAAAAAAAAAAAAAAAAGGCTTACAAATGAATAAAAAGTCATGCTTCCAATGAATAGACCCAATTCTGCCTCTATCATTGTTGATCAAAGAAGAGAAATAACTAAAAAATGGATATAAATATATAATACATAGGGCCTCCCCTGGTGGCACAGCGGTTGAGTACTGGGCTGTGAAGCTGTCCACAGCCTCTGCAGCGCCGGTTCGCAGCCTCTGCAGCACCGTTTCCATTCCCAGCTGCCGGCGAGGGTCCCACATGGTGCGCAGACCTCTCCTGCCGCCCACTGCTCCCCTCCGCAGTGTACCTCATCAGTCTGCCTGTTCTGTTCCCCGCTCTGTCTCTGGTGAATTCTCTCACCCTCCCGCGCTTTTGACTGTACCCAGTGCTTGTATAAATAAATAAATAGATCTTTAAAAAAAATATATATATAATACATAGAGACTTTTGCACAGATTATGAGAATATTATTACCCTATTTTGTACCTATTTGCAAGCCATTTCTACTCTCCAAGCTCTATTTCCTATGCAAGAATGATTCCGTGTGTGTGTGTGTGTGTATGTCTGTGTGCGTGACAATTAGTAATATGAATTATTTATATTGATTTGACTTTATTTCAACTATTCATTATTTTGGTTTGTTCCCAAATAGTAACTTCTAAGACAAGATTTATAGTCTAGGTTGTTTATTTCAGAGGTTATAAAAGGAAACACAAACAGCAAAAAAAAAAAAAAAAAAAAGGGAAATTGAGAACATTTGGAGAGGTGTTTCAGTTTTCTGCTACTAACTGCAAATCACTCCAAAATCAGTGGTTTACAAGGACTAACTTTCATTGCATCTCAGAATTCTGTGAGTTGATTGCGATCAACTGCTTGATTTTTCAATCAAGTTGAGACTCAGTTGGGATTTTTCATGGAATTACAGTCTTGGCAAGACATATGTGCATGGACAAGCAGGGTCATCATCTCTGTAGTATTAAGTCCTCTTATTTTTTATGTGACCTATTTTACTATGCAGAATGTGGCATTAAATATAAATTTATTTGAAATTTGAAAATTTCATTTTTTTTCTTTTTTAATATTTTCTTTTATATATTTTTATATCATTTTTCATTTTTGCACAATGTATGCTTTTTCATCTAGGTTATAGTCCCCATACAATTCCCACCCCCTTATTTTGACTATAATCCCTCCTACCCCCTTCCCCCCGACACTGTATCTCTGGCTTATAGTCACTCCTAGCAGGAATTTAGAAAACCTAAATAAGGGACCAGGAGAAAGACTAGTTATAATAAAGAAAATTTCAGTTTTGATGCATATTTATGCCTTCAGAAAATGAGTATTTTCCTATAGCACTTTTTTTTAAAGTCATGTTGTGTATTATTCATTTATTCATAAGATATGAGGGTGAAATTTTTAGACACTCAGAATTCCTACAGACTGAGTCTCACAGAGAAAGAATTGTTGAAACTTTACCATTACATTAAAACATAACCACATAAAAAATAAAATTAACCATATAAAGGGATGGTTGTATTTTATTATAGGATCACAATGTAGGCCTTTCCTAATAAATGTTAGTATTTCTGAAACACATTTCACTTTTGATTATCTTAAGTTTAATAAAAGATAGTCAAAATCCTTTGTTTTCAAGGTGTGTGTATGTGTATATATAAAGTTTCAACATAATTTAGGCTGTATTTAATAAAATGTTTGTTTAATTCAGTTTACATGTAATTCTTATGAGCAATGAATTGATCTGGGCCATGTGAAAATATAATTTTGGGCCTCTCTCATGGCACTAGCCATTTGCTAGACCCCCAGTCACCATGGCATAACCTCAATCACCAGACCCCATGGACACAAGTAGTGACCACTTCCAGTAACTATCTCCCCCAGCACACCTTTTATAGCCTAGTAAGCTACCTGAGGTTAATGCCTGCAACAGCTAACTGCCCTGATGATGCCACAGGCAAAGCTGGTACTACACACTACTGCTGACCCAATAAACACCAATACTGCAGTCAGCATGGATTCACCAGTATATTAGCAGCAGCATCTCTAGGCAGTCGCATGCCATGGTTAGTCAAAGCATCACACATTGAGCACACCTTAATCCACAACCTAGGCTAAATTCAACCAACTGCCCAGAAGATTTGACAGCCCTATCCACAGTGCTACACTGACACACAGGACAGGAAATTGCAGCACACAGAGAGGATATATATATATTTTTTAAATAGATTTATTCATTTATTTATACAAGAACCCAGGTACAGACCAGAAGTGTGGGAGGGTGAAAGGATTCACCAGAGACAGAGCAGGCAACTGAACAGCCAGAATGATGAAATACACTGCTGAGGGGAGCAGCGGGCAAGACAGGAGAGTTCTGTCCTGCCAAATGAGACCCTCACCGTTTGGCCGGGATGGAACCGGCGCTGCAGAGGCTGTGAGACAGATCCACAGCGCTGCGCTCAACCGCCTGCGCCTCCAGGGGAGGCCCTATATCTTGAGTAAGTAAGTCAAAAGCCAGAAGACATAGTACTCCTGGACTCTACTCAACATCACCAATTTTAACACCAAAACCACGCCACTGGAATGAGTAGAGGTGTTTGCTAGTACATGAAAGCAAGCATAAACAGAGGAATATGCTCAAATGAAAGAGCAAACAAAGTGCCAGGAAAAGACAAGGCAATAGAATTCACCCAGATAGGGCAGCTAAATGGGAAAAAATAAGGTTTAAATATAAAGGTATCTAGAGGATACATCCATTGATGTATCCTCTAGACAGAAAATCCATAAGGACACATCAGTCTTAAATGATGCATTATAAAAGATGGATTTAATAGATACATGCATTACATTCCATCCCAAAGCAGCAGGATATACATTCTTCCCAAGTGCACATGGAACATTCTCAAGGATATATCACATGCTGGGGCATGAACAAATATAAACAAATTTATGAAGATCAAAGTCATACCAAGCTCTTTTCCAGTGACAACAGATTGAGGTTAGAAATCAATCACAAGAATAAAACTGGAAGATCTACAAATACATGGAGATTAAACAACATGCTACTGAATAACTATTTGGGTCACTGAAGAAATCAAAGGAAATACTTAAAAAATATCTGAAGATAAATGAGAATGAATATACTAACTACCAGAATTTTTGGGATATAACAAAAGCAGTCCTATGAGGGAAGTTTTTATCTTAAAAGCAAGAAAGCTCTAATATGGGGAAAAAAATCTATCTTACACCTAAAGAACCTTAAAAAAGAACAAAGCCCAAATTAAGCAAATGGAAAATGAAATCAGAATAAAAGCAGAAGTAAATAAAATAGAAAACAAGCAGCAACAAAATATAATACAATTCAATAAAACACACAAATTTTCTAAAAGAAAACAACACAATTAATGAACTATTAGCTAGACTCATTAAGAAAAAAAAGATAAAAGCCCTCCATAAATAAAATTAAAAAAATGAAAGAGGAGAACTTAAAAAGTTAACCACAGAAATACAAAAGATCATAAGAGACTTATGAGCATAAGAATTCTGGTTATAAGAGGCTATGAAAATCTGTATGCCAACAAATAGAACAAAAAAAATGTATAAATTCCTTGAATTACATGAATCAAGGCTTAATCAAGACTCCCAAGACTGACTCATAAAGAAACAGAAAGTCCAAGCAAACCAACCACAAGAATTGAAATATTAATGAACACCTCCTAAGAAACAAACATCCAACACCAGGTGGCTTCACTAGCTAGTTCTATCAATGATTTAATGAAGATATAATACTCATTCTTATCAAACTTCAACAAAGTTGAAATGTTTCAAATGCATTCTTACTCCTTTTATGAAGTCAGCCTTGCCAAAACCATACAAGGATAGCACACACTGAAAAAACTAGAGGCCTATATCTCTGATGAACATAAATGCAAACATTCTCCATAAAATACTAGTAAACCAAATTCAACATACATTAAGAAGATCATATTCAATAATCAAGTAAAATTGATTCCAGGATTGTAAGGATGGTTCAAGATATGCAAGTCCACTCCACCAATGTGGTACATCAAATCATCAAAATGAAAAACATGTGATCATTTCAATAGTGCAGAAAAAGCAGTTGATAAACTGCAGTATCCATTCATGATAAAATAAAATGCTCAATAAAATATATCTAAAAAGAACATATATAAAGATAATAAAAGCTATATATAACCAGCCCAAATTGAATATTATACTCAACTGGAAAAAGATCAAAACAGCAAGGATCCCCATTCTCACCACTATTGTAACATAGTATTGGAAGCCCTGGCTAGAGTAATTAGGCAAAGAAAATAAATAAACATATTCATATTGGGAAGGAAGTAACTTGTCATTGTTTGTGATAACATGACAGTATATATGAAAAGCATAAGACTCTACTATAAAACATGTTAGAAATAATAAGCAGAGAGTTTGCAGGCTGAAAGTCAATATACAAAATCTACTGCATTTATATATGCAATGAAAAAACAGAAAGAGAAATAAAGGATGTCATTTATGTTCCCATCAAAAAAGTAAAATAATTAGGAATAAATTTCACTTAGAAAGTTAAAAACTTATACCTTGAAAAATACAAGACACTGTTGAAAGAATTTGAAGAAGAGACAAAGAAATGAGAGGATATCCCATGCTCATGGATCGGAAGATTAAATATTGTCAAAGTGGTCATTTCAGTTAAAGCAATACACAGATTCAATGCAATACCTATGACATTCTTCACAGAAATAGAACAAAACTCCTAAAATTTGTATGGAACCAGAAAATACTTTGAATAACTAGAACACTCCTGAGGAAAAAGGAACAAAAATAGAAGTATGCTTTCTTACTTTAAACTACTAAGCTACATTAATAAAAATAAAATGGTATTGGAATTAAAACAGGCACATAATATAAGGAATAGAATTGAGATCCTAGAAAATAAAGCACTACATATATGAACAACTAATTTATGACAAAGCAGCCAAAAACTTACTAAGGGGAAAGGAAATTCTCTTTAATAAACAGTGCTTGGAAAAGTAAACAGCTACATGCAAAAGAATGAAACAAAAACCTATTTCACACCATATACTAAAATTAATTCAAAATATATTAAAGATCTAAAAATAAAACCTGTAATCATAAAATACAGAGAATGGGTGATAAGTTCTTTGACACAGACTTTAGTGATGTCTTTGTGGATTCCTCCCCAACAGTAAAACAAACAAGAGTGTCTATAAATGAAAGGAACTACATCACGAAAAAGCTTCTCTATAGTGGGAAAAAAAAAAACAAAAAAACAAGCAATAAAAATTTGTTATAGCAAAAGATCATCCTACTAAATGAGAGAAGATAGTTGCAAACCATATATAAGATATGGGTAAATATCCTAAATACATGCACAACTTATGCAACTCAACAACAACCAAAATCTACAACCCAATTAAAGGATTTCAGAGAATACAGACAGTTTACTAAAGAACTACAGATGACCAAAACACACATGAAAAGATCTTTAACACTGTTTATCATTAGAGAAATGCAAATTAAAACCATAATATTTCACAGATAATGGCTTTGAATCTCTATTATCAAGAAGTCCAGGAATTAAAAATATTGACAAGAATATGGAGAACAAGGAACATTTGCACGTTATTGGTGGGAATAGGTACAGCCACTATGTAAAATAGCATAAAAATTCCTCAAAAAAATAAAACTAAAGTTACCATATAACCCAGTATCCCACTTATGGGTATTTAACCTAAATATACAAAAACAAAATATGCAGCATTGTTCATAGTTGCCAAAATCCGGAAGCAACCTAAATGTCCGTCCAACTGATAAATAGAGAACATATGGCATAGATGCACAATAGAATACTACTGAGCTATGAAAAAGATGAAATCTTGCCATTTGCAACAAACATGGATGGATCTGGAAGGGATTACGCTAAGTGAAATAAGTCATAGTGAGAAAGACAAATGCCATATGATTTCACTCATGTGGAATATAAAGAAATAAAGCATAAAAAACAAAAGCAAACCCTGAGACTCTGACAATAAATAGGATGTTAGTTGCCAGAGAGGTATTGGGATAGAGATGGAACAAGCAGAAGGAGGTGATTGGTTGATGGTGGAATGGTGAATGGACATTTGGTGATGGGTGTGGTGTGATATATATAGTTATTGAGGTGAGAAACTGTTAATATTTTACTTTAAGAGCTTTGGATTTATTAGTAGTTTACAACAAATCTATTTTAGTCTTCAAAATTACAATTCCATTTAAGGCTAAAAACATTAACTTTTTTTTTACTTCTACATAAATCAAATATAATAATCCAACTCTCTAACATTCATTATGATGATCCACTTGCCTAAAATTATTTCTTTATTTAGAGCCCATTTTAAGAATAGGTGTTTTGTAAATTCTTTAAATTCCTGAACAAAAGTATCACTTCCTAGGATTTCTTCATTCATTCATACATGCATTTTTTTTCTTTCACATGGAATTGTTTTTCCGCTGTGCTCTTTTCTATTTTACTATTGACATGGTTTTGATGGGAATCGGTATTTCTTAGGGTTGTCTGCTTTTCTAGTAGAAGAAACAAGTATGGCCACGTGCCCATATAGTACATTCTTTCTCGGTTATAACTCATCATATATTCTCCATTTCCACATTGTTAGCATACATCCAACTTCAGCACGTGCACACACAATGGTTTATGTGTGATGGAGTGTTCCTCTCCTCCTTCCTCACTATTTGCCCGCGTAGTGACACTTTATAGAGATGGGAATCACCACAACTTTCATTGTCAAGATATATGCCTTTTGACATCCTTAATAAAGTCTAACTGCCCAATAGCATTGAAATAACTCTGTCCATAACACATTTCCCCTTATATAGCAGACCCATAAGGGACATTCCTCATAAACCACTGAACAAGTTATTACAATCTTGTGTTACAAAGAACTGTACATCCCATCTCCTGTCAATATATTCTGAATGCTTAGTGATTGTGTGGTTAAAAATATCTTTTTTGCCCGCTGACAAAAAAGAAGAAAGAAGGATATATAGTATATACATTATAGGAAATACACTTTAAAGCACGCTGCAGTTACCTATACATAAAATGGAAGGGAGTACTCATATGATCTTGTCTAAAGGAAGTCCTCTTTCAGAACTCTACAGCATACATGGACACTCTCCTCTGTAATCTTGTGCTCCTGTAAGTTCTGGGAGAACCTTCTGCATGAACATTGTCAGACATTTTTAAAAGGTTTCTCTTTAGCCTCACACTAGGAAAATCAGAAAATAAAGTGAGCAGCATGTTGCTAGTTAACATACAGATACCTAGCATCATTGTATAGATTCTGAGCTCCTTGTAACAAGAACAATGTTTTTTTTTTTTTATTGTTTTGTTTTGTTTTCTTTCTCCAGCCTGGCCTTGGGAAGCACAAGGAGCATTTACTGAATGAAGGACTAAATGAATGATAATCAGAATTTGTTTAATACACAGTGAATCAAAATAGGTAAGTATGCAAACATTTATGCATTCATTACATTAGGAGGGTCTTAGTTTTCACCACTAACAATGTCTATGTAGCAAAAATAATCTTATTCTTTGCTGCCTGCACATCAGAATTTGGAGAAACACATCTGTTGGAGGTTGAGGAATGTCTGTTTGCAGGCCAGGAGCAGATAGATGCAGGCACGTCTGGTTTGAAACCTCCCTGAATTCTGACTTCCCTCTTCTCCAGAGACTCTCCACTCTGACAAGTGACCTCTTTACCTTGTATTGGACATATTGATCCAGAAACTACTCAAAAACCTGCCCTGATATTCTGCTTTCCAAACCACACAGGGCTGTGGAGTTGACCTCCAGTCTCTCCAGCGTAGTGCAGAGCTACCCTTCCCTCTGGCATGTGATGGATATGTCTTGACCTCATATTTGATGTTTAGAATCAAATTTTCTCACTATGCACAATCTTAAGCTAACAACAGCTTTCAGTCTTAAAGAACCCAATCTCTTACAGAAATTAGTAGAGAATCTAATCATTACAGGTTGTGAAGGAATGAGAAAAATTCTAGTAAATGTTACATGGTGGTAAATTCAGTGCCAGTGTTTCAATAATAGGGTGTATTTACTGAAAAAAAAGAGAGAATAGCTTATCCAGTGGAAAATCTGAGGAGCAATATTGAATTAAGTACCTGGAATTCTGTGAGCAAACTAAAAAAAAATGGACATACTTTCTTGGATAAATAACTTAAGATTCCCAATTAAATTAACAGAATCCAAGCTTGACATCTGATGCATACAAGTGATTTATATATAAAATATGCACTCAAATGCAAGTTTTATTTCTTCTTTAGAACAGTATATACATTTGCTGTGGGAAGTTACCCCAAATAGGGCTATTTCCCAAAGGCATTCTTCCTGCAACATTTGGTGAGAAAATAAAGGGATCTAAGCTTCCTGCCCAAGAAGTCCAATAAAGTGTAGCTGATCCCAGCACAGGCTCTAAGTCACAAACATTTACAAGCATTGGTTGGTTCCCCACAAAATTTCCATATGCCCTTATTTACACCTCTCTTAAGGCATAATTTTGACTCACAGTTAAATAATCTGTCACAGAAAGACTGTAAACTTTTTGAAAAGTTCTGGTTATTATAATATTTCTGCATTTATATTCCATCACATCAGTATTAAAGGCTTTCAGTTACAGTGCTGCTGGGGATAAAAAGCTAAAATGCCTTTGCTCACAGGTGCATTAAATCCTATTAAAGAATCTTCCTTATAGCACATACCTCATTACTGCATACAAAGGGCTGGATTATAAAATGAAGGTGAAGTGTACAAAGTATGATTTGCTATTACTTGGTGTGCATATGCTGAAGTCATTAGGTTTTACACTGTACTCAAATGATAGCAGGTTTCATATTCCTATTGAATAGCTTCAGTGGAGAATGCTTCTGGGTCAAGTAGACTGACATGGGGTTATGTCTCTAAATACGGAGGATGAGAAAACTTCTTTAAGTAGATTTACACACGGGCGAATGTTCTTTCTCCTACAACTTTATTATGCAATAGAAGCATCAGGTCAGAGAACAGACCATCATGGGGGAATCAAATGAAACTAAACTGAAAAGAAAAAAAAAAAGATATAAGGCTAAATTAGGTGATTTAAACATTTTCCTTTAAGCTTATACAAAATCCTCTGGCCATAAAATCCCGCATAATACTTTGCTGGGTTTATATGTTGCAGACATATAAATATTAACTACTTCAGAACTGGGATGGTTGAACTCTCTAGGAATGGAGAAGCCTTACTTAGGGAGAATTTCCTTCACATTCAGGTAGCTGGATTCCATTTCAATTATCCTACAGGATCCATTTAAACCACCCCCAAAAGGCAAGTGCCAGTAAAGCAGCCCATTTTGAAGATGTATTAATGAAAGCTTCCTCTTTCTTTAGAGAGCACAAACCTTTAGTTGTCTAAATAATTTGATAGCATAAGGGCAAGCAGTTAAAAACTGAAGATAAAGCCAACGAATGGGCTTGTAACTCACCACAGATACTATTTAAGAAAGCCAGATATTCTCCTATCCTATCCATTATTCAAGCAGCCTCTTCTGCTCTTGGGTGTCAGATGGGGAACTGATGAGTGTGTTCTGGTGAAGACAGTAAGCGGATGTTAACTTCCCACTGAGAGAATTTCTCCAGGTCGAATAGAAAACGTTCTACTAATCATCTACCCCATGAAAATGCCAGCTGCGGCCCGTGGTAGGATTATCATTCTCGTAGACCTCTTACCGAGCTTTTAGCTAAATGAAAAATCTGCCATAGCCTAGGGAGAAGGCATCGAGCAGATAAGAAAGAACAGTGTTTACTAAGAAGCTGTGCTGGTGCAAATAGAACAGGTTTTTCTGTGATGTAAAAATCATAAGGAAACCATTAGGTTAAAAAAAAAAGATCAATGTATTTACACGTTTCATTTGCAGCAGTTTTATAGGCTCATTAATTTAACATTTCTCTCTACCTTCTGTCCTGAGGGTGTCTTGTGATTTGTTATTCCATTGCTTTATTTCTGTTGCAACACTTGGTTACATACTGTAAATTGCCATATTGCAGAATAACCCAAAGTTTTAAATATTATCTCTCTCTCTCTCTCTCTCTCTTTTTTTCTGGGAAAAGGGGGCAAGTAGGTTGAAAGAGCAGTTTTATTTATTTTAAACACAAAAGTGTTTTTTAATTAAAAAAAAAAGACCTACAACTCTGTGCAGTTGATTTGGAGAAAGCATATATTATCACTAGAGGAACAACAACAAAACAGGACAGGGACAGGTAACAATTGTCACTATATTCTGTGCACATCACACAGATATCCAGAGGAACCCCACAGCTATGCCTAGCTCCAACATTTCCTTGTAAAGGTAAAATTATCAGAATACTGCTGTGCTGTATATGGAAATGTTCTGTGTTTTGAATTTGGCAAATAAACCCTCATTTCAATCTGGTGGATCTGGAATCTTAGCGACCCGCACTCTGAAAGGTGCTTGATACTATATAATATTTTGCTCCTAAAAAAAAAAAAAGGAAGAAAGAAAAGAAAGGAAAACAGAACACAATGGGACAACCCTTTTGGTCAGGGTTTTTTGTTTTTTTTGGTTTTAAATTTTCTTTTATTTTTATTGGGGTAACATTGGTTTACACTATTGTTGGTATTTTAGAAATACAGGACTCTGTTCCCTCATGCAGTCTATGTAATTTTTATCTGTTTAAAATCATAAAAATCAAACAGGAAGACTACAGTTTTTGTTTAATAATGGGACACAATATTTATGTTAGTTTTTAAGAGTGGAATCATTAAAATTATTTACGGTTACAGAAGCAAAAGATGCATGTCATTTTGTTTTATAAAGCATATTGACATTTATTATCATGTCTAAGTACCTGTTGTAATATTAGCATGATTGCTTCTGTTAAACTTTATGAGAATGAGGACATTGTCATTGTATGTGATTAATAGTTAATGTTGAGGACAATTTTTTTTGTTTGTTTTTTTGAAGACAAATTTTCAAGATGACAAATTTGGAATATATTGACTTTGTACTATGGGATAAATAAAATATCAATGACATTATACAATCAGTTCATTTGTTGAAGAGTTCTAGGAACAATTTTACTAAGTATTGAATTGTGTGTGTGTGTGTGTGTGTGTGTGTGTATGAAATGGAATAGTTTTAAATCCGCATAGAAGTTTAGGTCTGTCATACAATTTAGATAACATGTGATGCTAATATTCAATTTGAGGACATAAGTTTTAGTGACAATTTTAGTGAAAAACTTTTAGTGAAAAAGTATTAGATTTGTGTTGTGATATATTTTCATTTCACTTATCTAATATATATAATGATAGATAGATAGATAGATAGATAGATAGATAGAGCTATGTATGCAGTTTTAGGTGTCTGGGATAAAAGAATGAATGAGGCAAATATGGCTCCTAAAGCTCCTGACCTCAAAAAGCATACTTTAGTGGGGAAGTCAGTCATTAAACCAATATTTACATAGTTAATTTAATTTACTATTTAGTTGGTTGTGATTAATGATCCAAAGCAACAAGGTAGGTGTTATAGAGTAGTTAAAAGGAAGCTATCCTAAACATGCTTGTGTGTGTGTGTATATGAAGAATTTTTTTTTTTTTTTTAAGAATGTAGATCCTTTGACAAGTCTTCTATCTTTCAAACTAAAGTTAGAAAGAAAATTGGATATTTTAGGGCCTCCCCTGGTGGTGCAGTGGTTGAGGGCTGGGTTGAGAGGCTGCCCGCAGCTTCTGCAGCACCAGTTTGATCTCTGGCCACCGGCGAGGGTCCCACCCAAAAAAAAAAAAAAAAAAAATCGGATATTTTAAACCCTAGTTAAGTAATTGAAAGTGAGTGGTAAATCAAACAAAATGCTACTATAAACTACACCAGAGCAGTATATAAGATGGAGGCAGGATGGTGGATTTAACACAATTTAGACAGTCTCAAAGTTACTTTTCAAAACAGTCAGTACTTGGATATCTATTTCTATAAAGCATTACTTAAATAGGATTCATGAACTAAGTGAACTTTCAGATACTTCCTATGAGCAAGAGCTAGGCCATATTTTATCTTATAATACCTGGACTTCTTTTCCATTTTCATATCATAATGATTCAGGGAAAGTAGTATTAGAAAACTGCCATATATTTTATACTGGCTGATGTGATTAACAGAATTCTGTTTATTGATAGCTGTGTTAAAAATATAATTCATCTAAAATTAAGACCTAAGTAATATGTTTATTTTTTGAATTAAAGCTTTTCATGAGATTTTTGTCTCTGAAGGTACTATGTGGTTAGATGCAGTTATTGGTACTTATGATTTTAAGATTTTGTTGCTCCAGATTATTTTCTTATTTTTCAATTTGAAACCCTGTTAAGGATGTTCATGGTGGGTGTTGGTGGTGGGTGGGGTGGGGATATAGAATTTTGTGTAAATACAGGAAAAATGTATCATTCCCTTGTACTTGCTAAACAATCTCCATTCAAACACATTCCACTACATTTGCTTCACAAGTGACGAAACTAAAGTCAAAGGCTGCATAGCCAATAACATACCCAATGACAAAGCTGGAATTACAAATCACATTCATCTGATTTCAAATCTTTATCCATTCAACTTTGGCAGCTACATTTATCTCCATCACTATCTAATAAATACAGTTATATGTATGTGTTAGTTAACAATATAATTTTCTGGTTTCAAATCATTGGGGACTTGTGCCTCCTGTACATTTGAGTTTGTTTCAGCTGCTTATGCCTTAGCCATTTTTAATATCTATTTTCTCTGGATGTAAAGTAAGTTTACCAGATTTTATTGCTATCCCTTAACGACCTTAGCAGAATCAGAAAATTTAAGTAATTATATTAAATATATTTTCAACCTATGAAACACCTTCAAACACCTTCTTGACAATTGGAATGGCTTTCTCATTTTAACATAGTTTCTCTACAAATGAATGCATGAGTGAATGAATGAATGAATGAATAAATAAAGGAATAAAGTTATCAAGTCATATAATTATAATTCAGAGATGATCTTGTAACAATTTTGAAGTCAGTAGAGTTCCTCTATATCTCTTGGGACCTCATAGGAAATTCTAATATCCCATTTTAAAAAGAAATCTCAGGGATCCTGGTGGTAATTGCAGGTCTGTCTTACTAAGATAGTAGGCACGTTTTGAGTCTATTTTTTTATATTTTTAAGAGAGTTCAATAAAAGTACTTAAAAGGTCATTTATTTTGCTGTAAATAAGAAGAAATCTTAGGGCTAGTTCCAGCAAGACTTTGTTCTCTTATTTGTATCACTTGCTTCTAAAACCTATCAAACTAAAATGCAGGAAAGTCTTTACAAATACAGTCACTGATTGCTTAAGATACTGAAAAGTATTTTGAGCTGCAAGAGAAAAATATTAGGTTCTCAGAAACTACTGTTTATTTGAAATAAGGTTTAAATAAACACTCACTTTATTTAAAATAAGGTTTAAAATTTTGAAATTTTAAAAATCTTACATGGATATCTCTACCTGTAAAACTTAAATGTAAAAGACTCCTTCATGTTATTCTGAAATGTCTTCTTCAAGTGGATCCCAGGTTTGCTGTTTTTTAGTGCAAGGATTGTCCAACACTAATGCCATATATCAGATGCTTTGTTCAATAAATAAATCATTAGTGCTGATTTTAACTTCCATAAGAGAGAGAACATGGAAAAAGAGATCTGGAGCTTGTTACAACAAGGATATTCCTTCATTTGCATTCATCCCCTTGCATCACATGAAATACTTGGTATAGGACGGCTGGGATATCTTACCACTTAGGGACTATTGCAGATTTTAGGTATAAAAAATTTAAGTATACTCCCAGAGTGTCTAGGTCACATTGACTGTATCTTTTTCTCTTGTTCTTTAACCATGTTTTGAGTTGTTTTATCCTGATGAAGGTTATACTAGTGAGAATAAATTCTGGCAGGAAAAAATAATGTATGCTTTATATGATTTTTAAATTATAAAAAAATAGCCTACATAATGTGGTAATGGCTTTCAGAATTATCTTTTTTGGAAAGAGGAATTTTGATTTGAAACAAGTTGTAAATGAAACAGTATACCTAAATCAACATTTGGGATTTTTATTTATGGTTATATTTCCCTTGGCAATGTGGTAATAATGACAGCTTCATCTACAACATAGTTTTCTTTTAAAATTAAATTAGTTTGAATAACTCCCCATAGTTCTGTCAATGTGTTGCATTAACATTCCAAACATTAAAGTCTTTTATTCTATTTTATTCTAAATAGAATAAAGATCATCTAAATCATTGAGATTTTTAGTATTTCAATATTGTAATTTTGTAGGGGAAAAAACAAATCCTCCAATTACTAAGTTGCTATTATTTAAAATAGATAGTTTATTGTGCTTGAAATTTAGAATTTTCAATTACAAGAAATTGAAAAGAAAGTTAAAATATGACATCTTTGTCATTGTGGGTGCCTCAGTAAAATCTGAGCTAAAATTAGAAATCTCTGAGCTATAGTTAAAGGAGTAGTAGCCAAATTTTTAGCAACTAACATCTAAATTGTGATTTTTCTTTATTAATTGATTGTTTGTTTCTGATGCATATGCAAGACTTCCTGAAATCTTTCAGACCTCTATGGTTTAATATAAATATCGAAATATTAAAAGCATCTTGTAGAAAATTAGAAAGCAGATAAGGTACTCTGAAACTCAGATAACTTTAGATGTATACATTTTAAAGCAACTTCAACACAATTATCCTATGCTTGCTCTTCAAACAAACGAAAAACCCTCTTTAATTGGTTTTACTCTGTCAATTGCTTTTAAAACTGGTTTGTAAAATAATCATTGGATTGAAAAAACTGGCTGCCAGAAAAGCTTGAAGATAAATGTTAAAAATAACTAGTTCACATTTATTAGATAAATTACTAATAACTTGCAACAAATACTGATAAAATGCAATGAGAGGTGAGTTATATTTTCCTATACCTTTACTTATTTCCAAATCCTTTTTTACTCCTTCTTTTATAAATTCAAGGTTTTCATGTTAATGACTGCAGGTGGCATGATTGTTCCAAAGGTATTATAAGAATCAGCCTCATTTCAATCTCTGAAACATCAGATATTTAAGCAAACAATAAAAAATTATCACAGTTTAATTTTCATGGGGCTTGTATCCCTTAAATGAACAGGAAAGGATCCTGCAAATTACCACTAACTAATATCATTGAAAAGATGTCCATATTTTGGTGAAGTGACACACTTGCAGTAGGTGAGACCTGGCCTGACATCCTGATTCTGTCATTTACCTGATGAATGAATTTGCCTTTTAAAAGTCTTAGTATTCTCAAAAATGTGACTGATAGCAAGTGTCGTTCAGAGTTATTATATAAATTAAAGATATACTATATCTAATGCTTGGCAAAAGGCATTTTCAGGGGGATGCTATATTTGTCATTACAATAAGCATCACCCAAAAAATTAAATTAAAAAAATCAGTACTATAGGCTCTTCAAAATTACAACATATAAATAAAATGACTTCAGTTTAATAAGAGGCAATTTTGCAAAAAAGCATTCTGGAGAGCAAATTTGGATTAAAATGCATTTTATAAAAGACAGTATTTTTATTTGAGTTTATTTACCATATTCTAGTTTAAAAATAACAAAAGCAGAAATTAGTTTTTACCAAATGTACATAACTTTTATTAGAAGTTTATTATCTATATGTGCAATTATCTGAAAAGTTTTTTTGTCTGGCTTTTAACCCTTAACATTCTTTGAGCTTTTTATTCTATTAAAAGCTACTCTTTTATTTTAAAGCACACTTTAAGATTCAGGTAGACAATATTTTAAATTATTTCAATGGAAAATATCAACTCTTATATATTATTTTCATAATTGGTAGAAAAATGAAACATCAATATTTTTAATGTACTAAACTACCTTCTTCAAAAATACTGCCTATATTTTTTCTGAAAAAGCACCTAGCTATTAAAAAAATAAAGCTATGGATGTCAATTGAGTTTTATTGAAATAAGATATTTTAAAGATATCTGGTTTAGGTGCATTGAGAAAAGTAAAATATAGTGCAAAATTTTAGAAGTATGTGTAAAATTTGGTATAAAATTTCTATAAGCAATTGGAGAGTAGTCTGATTAAAATAAAGATGTATTGTAATAGGTCCACCTTACCGCAGCCATGTCCTAGACCAGTGCTAATAAGCACGATTTATCTCAAGGTAGTATAAAATAAGTGAAAGTACATATGGGAAAACAATTTATATGAAATGCTACAAAAATAAATATTATTTAAGTGAAAATCTTGCATGAAAAGCTTATAGGGACAAAATTGAGATAACAAATCTATTTTTAAAAGTTTAAGCAAAATTAGTTGGTTTTTCATGAACAGCAACATAAAATAAATAAAATTTGCACTGATTTGAGTATGAAATTATCTCAACATTGTTTATCTCAAGACATTCTTGGGCCTCCCCTGGTGGCGCAGGCAATTGAGCGCCAAGCTGTGAAGCTGTCCGTAGCCTCTGCAGCACCGGTTCAATCCCAGCCGGCCAGGGAGGGTCCCACATGGCGCGGCAGACCTCTCCTGTCTCGCCCGCTGCTCCACTCAGCAGTGTATTTCGTCAGTCTGCCTGTTCTGTTCCCTGCTCTGTCTCTGGTGTATCCTCTCACCTTCCCGCGCATCTGGCCTGTACCTAGGTTCTTGTATAAATAAATAAATCTTTAAAAAAAAAGACATTTAATTATGGCATGACACAAGGTTTAGAGCTTAAACAGAAAACAAAATAGGAGATATCCCAAGAAATTTACAAATTGGGGCAAATGTAACTTGAAAGGAATGTAAAATGTGAAGAATCATATTCCAAAATAAAATACAGAGAAATGAGTTTAATATTCTGCTTACTATTTAATATTCCGAAATATTTTCTCATCAAAATTTATAATCTGAGTGAGTGTAACAATCCAAATGGAAATGAAAAAGTGAAAAAAAAATTAAATAGAGCTTCTGACAATCTCATAGTGCAGGTGAAACGAAAATGAATTTGGACTGGGGGTCATCAAAGGTAGATTGGGGATAGGCCTGGAGATTGAAGATCAAGGCAGTGTGGGTGACTTCCCCCATTCCACAAAGGGGTACAGACAACCCTGTGAGTCAGCGATTGACAGATGGATATGTGGTCCTCTCCACTGCCGAAACCAGTAACCAGCTGCAAGGGTGCCCTTGGTGAAAAGTTGAACAAGCTATGGTCTCACTGAGAAGTATGAATTCTCTGTCATTGGTCCAGGTCTCACAAGAGCCTAGGGGGCTAAGGTGGAAGGGTAGGTGTCCCTACTGGGGAACTGGCACAATTCCTGACTCACAATTTTTCAGTCTTTCCTATGCTTTCAATGGTTTCTGTCTCTTCTCTCTGATGAGACAATGGTCCTCACGTCCCCAGTTTCATTCCAGATGTGGCGGCTCCCTGTAATGTTTTTCCTCAGTGTGCAAGAATGAAATGATGTCTCAATTATCCTGTATGTCTTCCATCTTCACCCTCTACCTTTTATCAACTTCTTTAAGGAGCACAGTTTTGAGGCACATCAAAATATTTACTTTCTCTAGATTACGAAGATTTCTCCTATGTCTTCTTCTGAAACAATGTTTTTTGATTGTACATTTTTTTTAAAGATTTATTTATTTATTTGTACAAGCACTAGGTACAGTCAGAAGTGCAGGAGGGTGAGAGAATTCACCAGAGCCAGAGCAGGGAGCAGAACATGCAGAAGGACCAAAGTACACTGCTGAGGGGAGCAGTGGGCGGCAGGAGAGGTCTGCACACCATGTGGGACTCTCCACCGGCGGCCGGGGATCAAACTGGCACTGCAGAGGCTGTGGGCACCTTCGCAACCCAGCGCTCAACCACTGCGCCACCAGGGAGGCCCCGATTGTACATTTTTATCTATGGTGTTATAAACTAGTTTTGGCATAAGTTATTAGACTTAGATAGTAGATTAAAGTTTTTTGTATGTAGGGCCTTCCTGGTGGCACAAGGGGTTTAGAGGCAACTGTGAAGCTATCTGCAGCCACTACAGCATGAGTTCCATCCCCAGCCTGCCAGGGAGCTACCCACATGGCACAGCAGACCTCTTCTGACTTGCCCACTGCTCCCCTCAGCACTGTATTTCAGTCAATCTGCCTGTTCTGTTCTCCTCTCTGTCTCTGGTGAATTCTCTCACCCTCCACAACCTCTTGCCTGTACCCCAGTTCTTGTATGCATAAATAAATCTTAAAAAATAATTTTTTTTGTATGTAGATGTCCATTCCAACACTATTTATTGAAAAGGTGATGGAGAGACTTGCCAGAGAGATTATCGCACTATTGCCTGTTTTAATCATATCTTCTAGCCATCTGGATTCTAATTGTTATTCATTCTCTTTTGTCTCTGTCTCTTAGTTTTTCTCTCTTCCACACACATACATTTGCATACACATTTACACACACTAAAGATGTCTGAGGTAATTTGAATAGATAGAGATATCCAAGCCTTAAAAAAAAGCTAAGAGGACAGATAGTAGATTGGTGAGAATTGTTTCTGGTAATAACCTTCCACTGGGAAAACTGAGAAGTAGGTTCAAGGGCACAAATGACCACAGAAATTGAGTTTCATAACAGGTAATCATGGAACATTTAAATATGTAAACTTTACTTGTTTATGTTCATTTGTTTTATACACATAAGTGTTTTCTCATCTGCACACACCTGTTAAAATAAATATGCATACAATGTAACTATATATATATATAAGATGGTCTTTCATGAGGTTTGTTAGATCACACACACACACACACACACACACAAATACACATACCTATCCTTGAAGTTATGCTTAAAGTACACAGGTAAATTGATTCAGCATATTTATATTTGCTTATATAACTGTTCCAATGAAGAAGGTATTTCTTTGAGGTGACATGCAAAATCCTAAAAATTCTATATGAGAGCATTACAAAATAAGCACAATGATAATGTGACATGATAGGTTCATTAAAACCTATGATATCTCTAAGCTGCTGAGAATTTGGAGGGTCACTTTGCAAGTTTTTGTAAAGACATGGATATTGAACATGAATGAACAAAATGAAACCTATTTATTGACAATAATCCAAAGAGACCTAGAATGTGGATAGCATCCCTTTTCGCCACCCGCCATCATTTCAGTGCAAATTTGATTAGATTTTATTTTTGCCAGGCTTAGTGCAGCAGAAAATTTTGGTCTCACTGTAACTGTCATAACTATATATTTGAATTGTCCATTGATTTGCTAAGTTTGGGATGTATTCATGGTTCAAGCTTCTATAAAAGATTTTATATCTGAGAAGTAAAGGGGATCAGGATATTTGTAGTATTTCATATATTAATCTGAATTTCAATATGAAACATTTAAATAAATCCTGATAATTTTTTGAATGTCCTAGAGTTATGTTTGATGGGTAAAAACACAGAGATAGCTTCTATTTCAACTTTACATTATTAATATTAAAAGCTAAAAGACCATAGCAATAGAAAGTTGCTGCCACTTATAACAATCATTTCATAATGTTCTGAGCTAATTATAGAAATGGGTATAAGCTTAGACTCTTGAGGCAGATTTAGATGATTCCTTTTTCCAGGAAGTCATCTCTGGAAGTCTTTGTCCCAGGGGATTCTGGATCTTTCACAACCCTTTTAACCTTGTAGTACAAATGCATCACTGTCCATCTGCATTTCTTCCTTGGTGAAAGGGAAGACTCTAGAATGGAGATGCTATGTCTTATTTGCCTCTATATTTAAAGCAAGTAGTGCAATTGTATGGGGAATATAAAAATAAAATTAAAAAAAATAAAATAAGAATGAAGAACAACAAAAAAAAATAAAGCAAGTAGTACAATGGCTGACTTGAGATTGCTATCCACTAAATGATAAATTCATTAATATTAAGTTAAATTTATTTAATGGAAAGATGAATGGATGAATAGAATGACTTTTTAATTAACATATTTATGACATTTTCAGAAATGTCATGCTATAGCAGGAAACAATTTTATTAGTGGTTCATAAGATCACTTCACACCATTTTTCCATTTTCAATTATAAGATTGTTTTTTCTTTTTAAAATTTAATTATTCTTTAGTGAGGAAACAATCACTTACAACAGGGTTATAGGTTCACACTTGTCATGTGTATGTTGCACACCACTCTTATCACCAAAGCACCAATAATCCCTTCCCTTTACTTACAGTAACCTCAATTCTATAATCAAATTTCAAGGGTTTGTAGTGATTTAGTTTTGTTTGTTTCTTTGTTTCTCTATATTCTACTTGTGACTGAGATCATCCAGTACATTTGTCTTTTTCTTTCTAACTTATTTCACTTAGCATAATCTCCTCCAGTTCCTTCCATGTTATTGCAAATGACAAGATCTCCTCATTTTTTTTAATAGCTGAGTAGTACTCCACTGTATATATACCGCATCTACCTGATCCACTCATCTGTCATTGGCACTTCAGTGGTTTATATAAATTGGCTATTGTAAATAGTATTCCAATGAACTTACCAGTTCATATATACTTTTGAATTAGTGATTTTGTATTATTTGGGTAAACCCAAGGAGTGGAATTCATCAATCACATAGTACATGTATATCTAATATCTTGAGAGTTTTCTATACTGTTTTCTACAGTAAATGACCAGTCTACATCCTATCAACAATGTACTAACATTTCTTTTTCTCCACATCCTCAGCAATTCATGTTTCTGATCTTCTTAATATGAGCCATTCTGACAGGTGGAGGTGGTATTGTAATTTTTATTTTCATTTCCTGGACTACAAGTAATGGTGAGCAATGTCTTTTTTGGAGAAGCATCTGTTTAAACTTTTTGTCCTTTTTTTTTTTATTATTATCTGTTGTTGAGTTGTATGAGTTCTCTGTACACATCATGTATTAGCCTCTTGTTGGATATGTGATATGCAAATACTTTTTCCCATTCACTATGATGTCTTTGTTTTAATGATAGCTTCTTCTGCTGCAGATTTTTTTTTAACTGAAGTAACACTGATTTACAGTGTTCTTTATGATTCAGACGTATAGGATTTCCCCTTTCAGGATACTCTTGAATCCTCTGTCTTAAATTAACTGTTCACATAAGGATGTGGTTTTTCTGGGTTCTCATCTCTATTTCATTAATTTGTGTATCCATTTTTGTCAGGATTGTTTTGACTACTTTTGTAGATGGACAAAATTTCTACTGGGCATATATTTTGGTACTTAAAAAGAGTATTTTTAAATCTGATTTTTAAAATTATACATTGCAATTATTAGACAACCCTGTAGTAAGTATATTTTACCAACTTGTTAATTATTTGTGTGAAGTCAACCTAAAGTGGGTAGCTGTTAGAAGTCTTCTATGTGTATTATGTTCCTAAGAACTTCTATTAATGCCAAGAATTATTTCTCTTTCTACACTTTCCACAAATTGGCTTAGGTGAATATCAATAATTCATATTTCATCATTCCCCTGGAAATTACCTACTAAACAAGAGCAATGACTCCCTCTTTTATTAACACTCAGAGCATTCAAAACCTTTCATATTGAATCACCGTATCAATAGGTTAGCCAAATGATTACCCACCCTCCCTCTATTTCACAAGCATGTCCTCTGAAAGCAAATCCATATATGTTTTGCCCACATTATATAAGGGCTGAAATTAAGGGCTAAATATCTATTTATATGTTGTATTTATAAATTAATAATTCAGAGATACCATGACTCTTTCAATACAAGTCTGCAAATCTTTACATTCTTAGAACCTAACATATGGACTATTTACCATAAGATTTCAATAAACATTTATTAAAATAAATTTAACTAATTTTGAATTTGATAAGCTTCTCTCTCTGGTGTAGTAATCTGAATACCATATCCAACATTGCTCCTAGAGGGAAAATATGTTCTGAGTTCTAAAAATCTTATAGCAAATGATCTTTTGGTATTCAATCTGTTTGTAAGTTAGAGGACTGTCTGCTATGCAAAACTACATATGATAATCACTTATCAAGTCAGTTTTTCAGATGTTCTGTTTTATGACTGAATAATCATGATTATTGAAATGCATCCTCTAATATTACTTCCTTCAAAGGAGTATTATACACATTTTAGAATATAAGCAGAATGTTGAAAATGAGTATTGATTATAGGATATGTTTAAAAATATCTTTATACTGATATGAAATTATTCAACAAGATCTTGGTTCTAGATCTAAATGGACATGACTTCAAACCAAATAAAGATGTAAAAAAGAGTATTTTGTAAACATAGTTCAAACTTACTTGAGGTCGTTATAAGTCTAGAGAAGGCAATTTATTTATCCCACTGTATTACTCACAATCTTATGTAGTGATTTCTCATTTAAATTCACTTATTCTTAGTTTTTATGAATCAAAGTTTAGTCTCTTTTGGGGTAAATACATAATCTGTCAGAAATTCTTTACTTTCTTTTTTTTGTTCTTTATTCTGGTAGGAGTTAAAATCCTAAGACAAAATACAAGGGATTTTGTATTCTATTATCAGAGAGACAACATTGTCAAAGGCCATTAATTCTTAGACCACATCTTTGCTGAGTACAGTTTGGCTATCATGGTCACTTATTTTTTATGAAGTTTGACAGGCCTCATTTGGCCTTCATGGCTAATGACCTTATATCTTGCCTTTATCTATTAAACAAAAATTCATGTATTCCATAGCTTCCTCAAACCAAACCAAGATTTGCCCTAAGTATCTTCTCACATTGCCACCACCTGATTTTTTTTTAGATTTATTTATTTATGCATACAAGAGCTGGGGTATAGGTCAGAGATGCGGGGGTGGGGGTGTGTGTGAGATGATTCACCAGAGACAGAGTGGGTAGCTGAACAGGCAGATGTACTGAAATACACTGCTGAGGGGAGCAGCGGGTGAGACAGGAGAGGTCTGCTGTGCCATGTGGGCTGCTCCCTGGCTGACTAGGAATTGAACTTGTGCTGCAGTGGCTGCGGATTGCTTCACAGTGTGATGCATAATCCCTTGTACCACCACCTGATATTGATCAATAAACTTATCATAGATATTTATTCACTATGTCAAAGAATGCAAAATTATGTGATGTTTCTTCAAAGAACCTACTAACTATCGCTGCCGTATTGATATTAGAGTAAGGGTAGGACACCCTGTTTCATAGTCCTTTCTGAACTCAGAATACTTAGCAGGATTAATATTTCCTTGCTGAATTTTCCCTGACCCTCATTCTATCTGGGTTTTATGCTATAGTGTCTCTTTTCATTCACATATACAAGCATTTGGACCAGAGTGCCAAAATATTTGAGTTTCTATGTCTGTACTCATCCCTCTCATTAATTTCCAGTTTTTCTAAGTCTTTCTTTAAGCCTCAAAGGGATTTTTCTTCTTTGGGGTAAAAACATCTCTAATTCACCTTTTCTTTTTTGCACTGTAATTCTGTGATCCATCTAGCCATCAAAATTCTTTTTTCTTTTTTGTATATGGAAGATGCACTTTTTTTTTCACATTTTTATTTTTTTTAATTTAAATAATAAATTTTATTTTTATATTCCCCCATACAATTGCAAATGCCCCATTCTGACCCCTTTCCCTCCCCTCCCGCCCCCCACCCCCCCAAAAAAGTGTCTCTGGTTCATAGTTTTTTGTTGCTTTTGATTTTCACTTTCTTATATTCATTTTCCTGGTCCCTTATTTAAGTTTTCTAGATTCCTGCTATGAGTGAGACCATCCGGTATTTTTCTTTTTCTTTTTTGGCTTATTTCGCTGAGCATGATCCCTTCCAGCGCCATCCATGTTGCTGCAAATTGCATGTGTTTATCTTTTTTGAATGCTGAGTAATATTCCATGGTGTATATGTACCACAGGAAGATGCAGTTTTAAGAGCATCTCACCTCTGACCATGATGGATAAAAACAACTGTATTTAAGATCCCATGCATAACAAATAGAAAATTAGGTGTGCATTTCTCTTGGTGTGTGCACATGCATGTGCAATTTTGGAAATAAATTAACAGAAAGAGCAAATCCATGAAGCTATGTAGAATCTTGAGTCTTGAATCTTGAGTCTTTGCAATACACAGGCCAGTCTCGCATAAGGTGAGACTATACAAGGTCAGAAAAACAAGTAGAAGTCATAATCTGAACAATTAACTCTGACATGAAACAGAAATTTGGTCTCAAAGCAATCAGTTTTGAAGCCTTGGTAATTCCTCATGTTTTTCAGAGGAGATTGCAGAGTAGGAGACTTAGCAGTAGAGCTGAAATACCACTGGAGTAAAGGCAACTTAAAACCTTCCAAAGTACAGACTATAATTGGGCTATAATGGCATCAAACTAATAATCAATGAACTTCACTGACTGCAAAACAAAGCCAACTCCTTTTTTAAAGGAAGTCAACAAAAGCAAAACACTTGATGACATAATGCACAATGCTCAGTTAGTAATAAAAGAAAAGGCTTACTAAGAAATATTTCACATAAGAAGTATGTCACCCTGGAGAATAATTATTAACAAAAAGAGAGACCTCCAAGATGATAGATAAACTGGAAATAGCGGGGCCTCTCTGGTGGCACAGGTGGTTGAATGCAAGCTGTGAAGCTGTCCACAGCCTCTGCAGTGCTGGTTCTATCCCGCTGGCCTCGGAGCAACCCACATGGCACAGCAAACCTCTCCTGTCTTGACAGTTGCTCCCCTCAGCAGTGTATTTCAGTTAGTTTGCCCCACTCTGTGTCTGGTGAATCCTCTCACCCTCCTGCGCATCTGGCCTGTACCCCAGTTCTTGTATAAATAAATCTTAAAACAAACTACTGGAAATAGCAGAAAAGATAAGCAACTGCTGTACCTGTTCAAAACACTTGTTATAAATAAGAAAACAAAGAGAGAAATAAGTATGAAAAAAAACTAAAGTTAGTTTCTACATGGTAAAAAATACACATTAAAAACTTCTCTAGAATTATATTACATTGGACATTGCAGAAGTTCAGATCTGTGACATTAAAGACACTGCAATTATATCCAATGATAATGGACACAAAGAGAAAAATTGGTAAAGATAACAGAACATAAGCAACTGGTGGAGTAATAAACCATTATCTGTCTAATTAAAATTTGAAAGGGTATGACACCAGAAAATGTTGTTTAAAGTAGATAATAAGCATCAATTTCATAAATTTAATGAAAATTATCAATCCACAGATCCAAAAATCTCAACAGACATGAGCAAGATAATACAAAGAAAATTTCCACAGCTAAGATATGGAAACAACCTAAATATCCAAAACAGATAACTGTATTAAGAAGATGCAATGGAATAGCATTCAGCAACCAAAAAAGATAAACTCATCCATTTGCAGCAACATGGATGGAGCTAGAAGGATTATACTCAGTGAAATAAGCCAGAAGGAGAATGAAAAATATCAAATTACTTTACTCATAGAGGGAATATAAGGGAAATTAACAAGGGATTGGGAATAAAAGACAAAATGAGCAGGTACATTATAAATCAGAGACATTCAGCAGTGGAAGGGGAGGGAGAAGGATCAAAATAGGGGAAGGAAGAGCACAAAAGACTATGATGATGATTCACAGGTGTCTTGGTGGTGGTATTGGAGGTGGTGGGGATTACACCTTAGTGGATACATCAAACTTGTACAAAAATGAGCAATGATGTAAAAATATACAAATAAAAAAAAAAAAAGAAAAAATTTCACCAAAACAATCATGAACTTTTGGAAATCAACAACAAAGAAAGGGCTTAAAGCAGCTAGTTTTGTAGACAAAAGGAACTTAAGCAAAGTAAAAGACTTTTCATCTGAAGTAATGCAATCCAAAATACAATGGGAAATTTTTTTAAATGCTGAAAGAAAAAGTTCTTTCAATCTAGAATTTGATACCCAAAAACAAAGTTCAAAAATATAAAGATGAAATTAATGCTTCTATTTTAAAATTTTGTGTTATTTAATTCCAAAAATTCTCCAAAATATTAAATTCCTTTCTTCAAATAGAAGTAAAATGGTATGAGATAGAGAATTGTAGCAATAGAATAGAATGGAAAATACATTACACCAAATGGAAAATACATGAAAAAAGTACAGAAAGTGAAATGGTTGTACTATACTCTTGTAAAAGTTGTAAAATAAAACTGAATTGATTTGTTGTAATGAATTAAAGATATTAACTATAAATACTAGAGAAACCAGGAGAGAGAGAGACAAGAAGAAAGATCTAGAGAGAGAGAGGGAAAGTAAAAAGGGAAAGAGGAAAGAAACAAAAATATAAATAATAAAGCAAATCTAAGATAATGTGAAATGCCAAAGCATCCTCATATTATTAAAAATAAATGATATCAAAACTAGACAATGACATTAAAGGAAATAAATGTACAGTCCAATAATCCTCCTGATCAAAGATGGAGAAAAGCAAACGGTTTGCTTTTAACTACATATGAAACAAACATACCATGGATACATCTATGAGATAGAAGGATTTCATAATGTTTGAAAATCAATGAATGTAATTCATCAAATTAACAAAATGAAGGGGAAACTAGCATAAACATCTCAATAATGCAGAGAAACACATTTGAAATGTTCTACATCCATTCATGGTAAAAAACATTCAGCAAACTATAAATGCAAGAGACTCTTTCAAAGCAATAAAGCCTTTATGTAAAGAAAGAAAAAGGGAGGGAGGAGGAATAAAACACCAGCTGACATCATTGAATATTTATTTATTTGTTTATTTGTTTATTTGTTTATTTATTTATTTATTTATTTATTTATTTATTTATTTATTTATTTATTTATTTATACAAGCACTGGGCACAGTCAGAAGTGCGGGAGGGTGAGAGAATTCACCAGAGCCAGAGTGGGTAGCAGAACAGAAAGACTGACGAAGTACACTGCTGAGGGGAGCAGCGGGCGGCAGGAGAGGTCTGAGCACCATGTGGGACCCTTGCCCAGTGGCCGGAGATCGAACCAGCGCTGCAGAGGCTGCAGGCAGCCTCGCAACATAGCGCTCAACCGCTGCGCCACCGGGGAGGCCCACATCATTGAATATTTTTTTTCTAAGATCTGGAACAAAGCAAGTATGTTTCCTCTCGTTTCTATTCTATAATTCAGCTGAGGTCTCTTCCATTTCAAGTTAGCAAGAAAATGATAAATGGGATGCAATTTTCAATAAATAAGAAATACATAATTCTTTATTTGCAGACCACATGAGCAGGCACATGGAAAATCCTAAGAAATCTACAAAAAGGTACTAAAGATTGTACATAATAGTTACTGGAACTAATAAGTGAAATTTTTAAACTGACAGGATAAAAGACCAGAAAATAACAATCTATTTCCTGTTTAAATGCTATCAGTTGAAAATTAGAAATTAAATCATTAAATTGTCTCAATATTATAGTAAAATCTAAAACATTTCATGTTAAATTTGATTTTTGCAATTCATCCATATGGTTGAAACTATTATTACCACCGGTTACAGAGAAGAAAATAGAGGCATAAGATGAAAAGCCAATACAATTTTCTAACATGTTAGGGGTTTTATTCACTCAATTTACCCCAATATATGAAGCAACCACAATTAAAATCAAGTTTCGAGGAGATTAATTAAATACAATGTTTAAAATAGGCATACTTCTTGTTAATTTTTAGGTTCCAGATTTCTACAATTAAAATAAAATAGACCTTATGCAACCTAAGGGATATTTCACATGGAGTTTTGGCTCAATATAAGATTTCCTTTGAATAAATAAATCAGGCTAGCCTAAGAATGTTTTTCTTCTATTCTGAAGAATTTCTTTTATTTTTGTATTTTTGGCAATAAGATGTGTTTGTGTATTTCTGTAAATCTTTGAAATACACATATATTCAGTTCTGTCTACTATATGTACTCATGAGTTTCCAGCTTTCAGTATTTTAAAATGGTATACATTCATCTTAATCTTTGAAATGAGATTAACATTTTATTTTACATTTTGCCCTACAAAAGGCAGACTTTACAATTACTGTATTCTCAATTTGATTGTTGTTAAATTTTAGCCCCCAAATAATATGTTGGGAGATAAGCAAAACATTTTGCAGAAGCTTTACATAATTAACTGCACAGACTTGATATAAGATTGCTGATAATGTAAAACCACATCTGATAAGTAATAAAATTAAGTCATTATTAGTAGGTACACTTGATTTGAGATGGAAGATGTGTTAATGGCTGTTAAATGAGGTATAGTGTATAAAGATTTATATTATGAAAGGTGTTTAAATGATTTCAGGGATAAATATTACAATTAACATAATCACAGGCCTCTGATTTGTAATGCTGTTATTTTCGAAGATAACTTTATACAGTAGCAGAATTAATACTTAGAGGAATTTGCCTTTGTGGGTTGTAAAAATGACTGTTTATGAATAAAAAATAGAGGATATTCAACAATGGATTAGACCTGTCATCTTCCAAGCAAAAATCTGCTCTAGATTTTAAAATATATCACTATATACTAAAAGTATGGGAATTAACTCCCATGTTGAGTTCATTACACTGGATAATTTAGAAAATATACTTTAAAGAATTGGTTTCCAAATTTAGCAAGTTTTGGTCATGATATATATAGGTTATGTAGATTTATAATTATACTATAGCTATAAATTTGATTTCTAAAATTATTTAATGTAGGGTTTAAAATCACAGCATGCTATCATTTAACATGAATTGAACCAAAACAATTAAAACTATTCATCAACATCCTCAGCTAGATATTTTCTATATTGCTCTGTATTTTGTGTTGTTATGTTGTTAGAGGATCTAAGAAATTTCATTTGGTTGTGTTCTCTACACTTGAATTGTAATGTCTAGCAAAAAGATGTGGGATACAAAACTCATTTTGCCTCTTAACTAGCTTTTTATTTTAGGGCAACTTAATTTTATTATTAAGAAATGTGTATAGGAAATGACTATGGGAAGATAGCTTCTACTTCTATTCAAATTTCTTTTGTTAAGATCTATAACTCTCTTGTGAGGCCTCATTTTCTCTCTTGAGAATTTTCCTTACTGGCACTGCATTACATTTTAGCCTTTAGATTTCATCAAAAGTGCAGACTGAATGTGCATGCTATATCTTAGCTCCCAACTTCCTCATTGGCTGAACACGTAAGATTTTACAAAAAATAACAAAAAAAAAAAAAATTGCGTTGCAGAAAAAGGCAATTGAAAGACAACTAAAAGAAATGAAATCATATTTAATTTTTTAAACACTGATTCTCATTTTATTCAGTATTGGGAAATAGGTACAACCTGTTGAATTCTTTTATTTTGGTAGAAGTACACACACAGGCATAATTTGACACATAATGTCATGGAGTTCCCAGAGTCCTTGTCAAAAATTTTGTAGGCTCGGGGCCTCCCCAGTGGCTCATCAGTTGAGTGCTGGGTTGCAAAGTTGCCCGCAGCCTCTGCAGGGCCTGTTTGATACCAGGCCACCTGGCGAGGGTCCCACATGGTGCTCAGACCTCTCCTGCTGCCCACTGCTCCCCTCAGCAGCGTATTTTGTCAGTCTGCCTGTTCTGTTCCCTGCGCTGGCTCTAATGAATTCTCTCACCCTCCCACACTTCTGACTGTACCCACTGCTTGTATAAATAAATAAATAAATCTTAAAAAAATAAAAAAGTTAAAAAAAATTTGTAGGCTTGAAAATTGTTTTATAATCATTATCCATGATTATTGATCCTGTCATATTCAGAGGAGCAAATGAAGCTCCATTCTAAATTTCCCAAATTTCTCCATTCTTTTTGATCCTAGTCATTCTTTTTTGAGGAAAAACAAAGAAACCTAGTCACTTCACTTACATAATTTGTGTTTCTAAAACAGTCCTTGTATTACTTGTGAATTTGTTTAAATTTAATTCATAGAATTTTTACAACAATTTAATAAAATTATGCATAAAGTATTTCTATTGCCTGTCAGCGAATAGGTTTTAAATCAATGTTAGTAACCACATTCCTTGTGCTGTTTCTTCATTTATCATGACTATCATAATCATCATCATTATTTGAAACTGATTATCATATTCAGCCAACACTTTTTTTCATGTTTTTGCTTATATCTTTTCTTGTTTAAGTTTAGCAGTCTTTACTAGCACAGTTGAAAATATGCTGTTGTATTTAAGGATATTTAAAAACTTTCACTACAAATATAGAAAGGCAGGAAGACACTTATATCACGTTTAGAGAAAATAATATACCTAGCAATTCTGTGTAAAACTACATATGCAATCAAGAACGACTACTTGATGTAAATGCCTAAAAAATGTACCAGGGAGGTTGTTTCTCCAGTGTTGCTGCTGCTGACCCCGCTTACTCATGGCTTGGAAAGCAGATGTTTTGATTATAATTTTCTCTAAACAACAATCTATCATTTTTATGCATCTGGATAGTTTTTTCAGTATATTACAAAATCATTTGAAATATATGTTGGGCCTTATGGTTTTTACAATAGCAAAATGACTAGTGTTTTCAAACGAGGAAGAGAAACATTTATTTCTAGCTTACTGTTTTAACTGTCAGTAACTGCAGTATCAGGGTTCATTAAACAATAGCTGGTTTTCTACAGATTCAGAGGAAATAATTTCAAGTGTCTGTGATACTACGTTTTGTTTTACTACATATTGGTTGCCACAAATAACTAAAAGAGACAAGTTAAAAAATCTACAATAATGGTAAATAAAGCAATTGTTTCACAGTTCACTTAGATGGTAGAAATTCATACCAGAAAGCATTCTAGAAACTCATCAAAAAAAGCATTTCAAAGCTTGGTAATTTCAGTGTGGCATATTTTTATTTTAATAGATTTTTATTAAATTCATAAAAGTTAATGGACTAGGGATTAAGTCATTATGAACTCTGTCCCAATTGTGTGTTATTAATAGCATCACAATAGTGATGGCTTTGTTAAATACTTTTATTCTAAATGCCTTTTTTTAGTCAATTATGATTTTTCATCTGAGAGTTCTTACTTCAACAATTCTTCCGGATGATTTTGCTTCTTGCTTTTAGTTGCCAGGTTTTCAGAAGCCTCAAAGCTTGCTGTTAAAATCATATTATATAAAGTTTGCAATTTGAAAAATGCAAACCATAAAAATATGTAAGGCTTCATTTTGTCCTTATAGGATAAAAAGATATATCCTACTATACCTTTATAACTGTACCCAGAATTAGGAAACTGAAAAAAATTGATCTTCTCTTTAAAATAAGAAAAATCTTCTTTGCAATTTTGCTTTGCCTCTCAATAAAATAAAAAGAAAAACAACTTTAACTCAAGAGAAAATCATTACTGTATCAAGTATTCTCTACTTTTGAGGACAATTTTACTTATTAGCCATTTGTAGTTATCATTATTCCATATAGACCATATTCTGGGATACATATGGATTGCTGATTACATTTTTCTTCCTATGAATCATCTTCTGTTCAGATCCAACTTGCCAAAGATAAAATCTGATAAATTAATTCAAACTTTTTTGGGGACTTACAGATTTTTTTACTTTGAACTGTACCCCAGAGTTAATCCTTGCTTCCTAGAAAGCTTTAATTGAAAGTAATTTGTGGTTGGGTTATATACACCATCATTGTGACTTAAATCTGAAATACAGCACTTATTTGTTCATAAATGGACATGTTTGCTTAATTTGACAGGAATAGCTGCTTTAATGGTTTAAAGACATCAAACTATGTATGTATTTCAAAGTAAAATTTAACCTAAGTGATGTAACTTCTAGAAAACACACTTTGGGAAACCTAATGCAGTCGGGAGCCTTGCTTTGGGTGCCCACATTTATTTTCTTCCACTTCAAGAACTTAAAGAACAAGCCCTAAGGCAACTTACTTAACTCTAGAATTTGAGAGTTCAAGTCCTCTTGGCTGGATTAACTTTCTCCTTCTGGGCAGAGACATTATAATAGCATCTTTTACTATAGAATCACATAACACTGTGTGACATACCATTCATCAAATAATAAAATCGGGACCACATTTGTAGAATAATCTTAACTGTGCATATAGAGCTTTTGTATTAGTCCACAGTATGTCTTGAAGCTAAATTTGATTACTGGTCCTTTAGCAAGATGTTTAAACTAAGTTGAATTATGTAAAGTTGTACTTATGGCTTAAATGGCACTCTCCTGTGAAATGTAAATAAAGTAGCCACTGTGGTATACAACTATATGCATGGAAGAAAGAATAACATCAGATTGTTTGGGTACCCAAAGGTTTAATGTATCTTTTTCTGGGAAATCCTTGATGCATTTTAACTTTTTCATTGTCTTGTCAATAATAAGCATTATCTAAATCAAGCTTGCAAATTTGAAACTGAAAATAAGCCAACATATTTTTAGTCTATATATAGTACTGAGTTTTTTTCCCCCTTGGCCCTTAAATGAAGGGTTTTAGATGGGAGAACAGATTAAAAATAGTACAAGTGTTCGTTATCAATAAAATACATAGAGGACTCATTATACTAAAAATGTAGTGAATTAAAGCATCACTAGGTTTAACAGTATGTATACATATTTATGACTAATACATAAATGATGGGTTATTTAATAGGGATTTAGGGATGATGAAGTTGAAGAGACAAAATATAGAGACTATGTCCTTCCATGTCTCCCTAGGTTATCTCATCAAAGAGGATTCTATTCTGAACTACACAGTTCTTACATTTCATTTAACTTCTTTTTTAATGATCACTATACAATTAACTTATGAAAAATAAATTGAAGTGATAAAATACAAAAATGAAATTCTGCTTTCAGTGCTCTCTAACCTCAATTAGGAAATCAGAATGCTTCTCTAATTAAGGCTAAAAACTGGCAGATTATATAGGGACACTGGAAAACATCCACAATCAAAGATTTTAAAACATATGTATCAATAGTTTTAGAAAAAATCAACAATTTAAGGAAAATATTTTTCAAAATAATTCACAAGTTATAGTGACAGGCATGGTGGCAATATGAGAGATTTATTATCTTCATCACATTTATTTATAAAGCTGAAAATTTGCATATATGTAACTTCCCAAGAATCTAGGGGAGGAAGAAAATAAGCAATCCAAAAAAAGGTAAATGCAGTAAAAAAAGAATATACTAAAACCAGTGCTAAAATTAACATTAATTTTAAAATAAATAAAAAGTAATTAAATTATGGGTGCTTTCATGGTGGACTTGCTATTATAATACATATCTGATGAGGTGTGCGCTGTTTTCCTTCATCTTATACAGTGTTTTAAATAAATGTCATCTCAATAAATATAATACATTTTTAAAAAGAAAGAAAAGCAGAAGCATAAATAAAGGAAAATCTAAATTAGCAATACCAAAGTAAGAATTATTTAGGTTTTTGGTGCAATAATAACAAGAATGCAATATCAATGTCAATTCTAATATGCAACTAATATATCAGTATCTGTTCTCAAATATGGCATCCTTCTATTCATACATTATTTATAGTTATGGTAACATGATCCTTTAATCTTAATCAGGACTGTTTTGTTGTAAGGAGTAAAAGTCTTTTATTTTAAGCAAAACAAGTGGGAATATAATAATAATACTGGCTACGTCATGGAGTGCAAGCATAATGCAATTGGAAAACAGAAAAGAAATGGAAAAGAAAAATAGCAAGACATCAGAAAGTCAAACAAGGGTGTCACTTCTTGAGTTTCCTTTTGAACTTTAACTCTTTCATTGTATGTTAGCTAAATCTATGATTTGAGTCACATGGCAGAATACTAGCATTAAAAACCATTCTGCAGTCTAAACCTAAACTAAATTAGAACTAAATTAAATTAAGACTAAAGCAATTCTTTGTTGTCATTTTGGTAACTAATTTCCATTAAAATTATAGGTTTTGTAAACTTAAAAGAATGTTTAAATTATTAAGCAGTTTTTCTTAGAATTATTTTAATAACTATATGTTGTTACTTTGTCCCAAATAACTCTGAATTTTTTTTCTCTCTTCCTTCTTGAGGGTACCATCTATGTCAAGTTTTTTTTTTTTTAACTGAAAAAGAACAACAGCCCCTGGCATCCATAAACCAGCTAAGTAATATCAGTTATGCCTTTCTATTGACATGAACTAATATGACACTCACTGCTAAGACTCGGTGCTCTCTTGTTAAGCATCAACAATTCCATGTAACATAAATACCACAAAATACCACTGTGTGACCATGATGGATTAAGACAAAAACAAATCAATTCCATAATCATGTCTGAATGCAAAATATAACTGTTATCCAAGACACAAAATGAACAAATATGTCTTTATCCTGGTGAATTACTTGCAGTTCTTTAACAATTATAGTTTTAAGCTTGTTTTTGTCTCTTCTTCCAAGAGAAGGAATTTGTTAAAATATTCCATTACAGGGCCTCCCTGGTGGCACAAGGGGTTAAGCACTGCACTATGAAGCAATCTGCAGCCTCTGCAGCATGAGTGCCATCTCCAGCTGGCCAGGGAGCAACTCACATGGTGCAGCAGACCTCTCCTGACTCGCCCACTGCTTCCCTCAGCAGTGTACTTTGGTCAATCTGCCTGTTCTATTCCCTACTGTCTCTGGTGAATCCTCTCACCCCCTGCACCTCTGGCCCATACCCCAGCTCTTATATACATAAATAAATAAATCTTAAAAATAAATAAATAAAAATATCCTATTACAGATTTACTCCCACTTTCTAAAACCATCTGATGAAGTCCATAATTTCCTTCTTTTTATTGAAATGTCTATTGAAAAATAGACAAAAATTTCTATTGAAATGTGTGATGTTGACCATTTCCCCTTGATGCAACAATTAATAAACAAAATGACAGGTTGTCTCTGGAGGGTATTTACGAAAATAAATTTTCATTAAATATCTCTTCTAATAAAAAGTTTATGAGATATGAGGGCCTCCCTGGTGGCACAAGGGGTTAAGTCTCAGCACTATGAAGCTATCAGTAGCCACTGCAGCATGAGTTTGATCCCCAGCCAGGGAGGTGACCCACATGGTGCTGCAGACCTCTCCTTTCTCGCCTGCTGGTCCCCTCAGCAGTGTATTTCAGTCAATCTGGTGAATCCTCTCACCCCCCCCCACACCTCTGGCCTGTACCCCAGCTGCTCTTGTATGCATAAATAAATAAAATAAATTTTAAAAAGTTTATGAGATGTCAGAAGAGACAGAATGAACATTAGCTCAAAATTCAAATGATGTATTTCCATTTCTTATTTCCCCTTGATTCTTTGCCTTTTCATTAATTTTTCCTGTAATTCCTCCTTTGCTTCGTCCCGTCCTTTCTTTTTCCTTCCCTTCTTTCTTGTTTCTCTCTCTCTGTAGCATTTCCCTCCTGTTGGAGCATTTTTTTTTTTGGATCAATTTTATGACATGCATAAAATATGGACAAAATAAGCTACATTTAATTGTACAATTCTAAGAGTTTTGATAGATATACACATTCATAAAATCATCACAATGAAGATAGAAGAACATTCCTACTATCCACAAAAGATCCCTTCCACTATTTTATAGTTTGTTATTTATCTACATCTGACCTCAGCAACAGTCCAATCTGTTTTGTATCAGTGGTATTAATGTACATTTTCTAGCATTTAATGTGTAATATTTTGTATTTTCTTTTAGCAGATGATTTTTCAGATTCATTTCCACTGAATAGGGAATTCCCACTAAATACTTTTTAAGAAGGCTATATTTCGATATTCTCAAGCAGAATATGGGAGAATCATTTCTTCTACATCTACACCAACACTTATGCTCAAAGATAAAATGAGACATAAAAAGTGTAAGTGTTCATTTGGGTGGATTTCAAACTGGAAGTGGTTGAGTACTCCATTGAGTAGGAGAGGAAAGACTTACATAGAGAAAGCGCCAAAAGTGAAAGATGGAAATTGTGGTGTTGTTGTTTTTTTTTTTTTTTTAATAAGAATAGGGTACGGCATAGGTTGAGTCTTAACCTCTTGCGCCACCAGGGAAGCCCAAAAGATGAAAATTGTTTGACTTACTAGGGCCTGAATCAAGTTGGCTATTTGTGATTGGTTGTCTTTGGTGTTTTGATTTTGTACCCTTGAGACATTTATAGGCTAGTATTGTGGTTCACTTAGGTAGGCTGTCATGGCATATACTGACCTCAATCTAGTGGACTCTTAGTTTAATTAATTTAACACTTCACATTATTAACTTTTATATTTTAAGTATTTAAATAAATGTGTAGCTCTGTCTAAGCCTTGGACATTTTAAAACCAACCCTTGAAAACTGACCATAGACTTTGAGTATGCAGGAAGGGAAGGGATGTGGGAAGTAGAGGGGGAAAGTAGTGTAAGAGGGAGGTGGGGAGAAAGAAGGGAAGAGCACAGGGACTGTGGTGGAGGACTATGGGTGCTTTGGTGGTAGGAGATCTATGGTGGTGACCACACCTGAAGGGAAAAAAAAAATCTATATTGTAAAAAAATGAACAAGGATGTAAAATAATGGTAGCTCAATAAAAATACATCATAAAAAATAGTTTCACATTATGTTTTTATTTTTCCCTAATGAATGTTGGTAAGCACTTTTTCATGTTCTAATAGTGTAATTTGATTCTATTTTTGAAATGCCTGCTCAACTCTTGCTAACACATTAATGAGTTTTATCTTATTATTGTGATGTAAGAATCAGTTACATGTTTTGGTTATAAGACCTTTGTTAGATATGTGTATTATAAATAATTTACCTTATTCTCTACCCTTGTTTCCTTAATATCTTTTTGTCTCTTGAAGAGCAAGTGGTTTCAATTTGATAAAATCCAAGTGATCATTTTTACTTTTTGTTTGCCTTGTTTTGTAACAACCAAAATACATTTATATAACTTTGGATTGCAAAAATTGTCTTCCCTTTCTCCTAAATTGCCATATACTCTAGCATAAGTTCATCCACATAGTTCTTTTCATTCTCTTAATATCTTTAGGATTTGTTAACCCTTCTTACATTTCTGACAGTTTCAATTTATATACTTCCTCTTTCTCTTACAATCTAGCTAGCAAATATATATCAATTTGCTGATATTTTCAGACTCTACTTTTGACTTTATTAAAAATAAAAAATAGATGCAACTTAATAACTGTCTTCAGCAATAGAATGGGATAGTTAATTATATTATAGTCCTTCAAAGGATTAATATTCAGCAATGAAAATGAATATACTGTTGCTTCCACTGTGCACCTTATTTGGCCACTAATAATAGAAAATATTCCCTTTAAATGCACAACAAAAAGTCCCACATACTTTGTGTTTTCTGACTCTCATGGGCTTATAAGACAATGAGAATTTCATAATTTATTCCTTCTGCTACCTTCTACATTCATGACATGCTAACTACAAATACCCAGTGTTGTTCATCAAGGGTCCATAAGCATCATTTCATTTTTCTTTGCATAATCACATTATTCCCTCAACCCATAAATCTGTACGTGGAAATTACAATTCTTACCCATCAATCCAAATTCCTTTTCCCACATACAGTATTTATTAAATGGATCAAGGGAATATCCTTCAAATGAAAATGGGTTTGGCTAGTCAGTATTAGGTATTAATACATCAGTTAAGTTACTGTTCTTCAAAAACAATGAGAATATAAATCTTTAAAGAGATTTACATTAATGTAGACCTGTTAATGAGCAACTGTGGTGTAATTTCTCAAAACATGTGTGACTTTGTCACTTAATAAAATTTACATAATATTTTAAGGTCCACATTTTTGTAATTATCATAGAAATCATTTACAGGAGCAAATGTCTTTCTGACTATTGACAGCTTCTAAGATTTTTCTCTCAGTTTTAATAAAAAAATAACATGTTTTTCAAGGCATTAAAGTAGGTATTGCAATAAATTAAGTAGAATATCAACTGTAATTGGAATACCACCAAATTCATTATTAAACCATTAATCTGATCCAAAATCTTTTTTCACAGATTATATGGAGTATTTATTTACTAAATATGTGAGTAAAATGTGATATAAAAATCATAAATTTAAATACATCTTTGGAGGGAAAACATGTTTTTGAAAAATTAAAATTACATGGAAATATAATTTTATAAAAAAGTTTACACAAGCAGAGTTTTTGTAAAAATATTAAAGAGTATTTTATTTCCTCAAGCTATAGACAAATACATTTGGAAGTGGTCAATTTTAGGAGATAACCAGAATTAAGTTTTACTCAATATAGAAATTTAAAGGCATTACTAGTCAGAGCCAAATTCAGACAGGCATTCATAAACAAACAGAAGAGAATACTTCTAATAAACTAAACTACTGCTCACAATATCTGAGATAACGTAATGCTAGATGTGACGAATACCAAGTTTAATTTGTGGTTCTATGGATTAGCCTGAGGAGGGCAAATAAGAATCAATAAAACTTTTATATACCACATAGGGCAAAGAAAACAATCAACTCAAGAACATATATTACATAAAGATATGTAGTTTACAGAGTTAGTTGACATAAAATTAATTTATATAGTATTAACCACTACAGTAGTGTAAATTAATAATTAAGACAATTTACCTAACCCCAATTCACTGGATTTAAAACAGTAGATGAGAAAAAGAATATTGAATTTTATATTTTACTTTTTATTAATTATGACTGGCCAGCCATTAGTCTGAGTCAGTATAGGCATATATAATCCACATGTGTACACATGCATGCATAAACTTTTTTACTATGTAATAAAAATGCACTACAAAATAAGTAAATAGTTAATTGAAGTGCAAACAAATTATATACCATAATTACAGGTAAGTTGCTGCACCTCAAAAGCTTCTGATATTGACATGAATTTCTTTGTGACACTTAGTAAAACATGACTGTGATCTTAGGGGCTGTGATGGTTAACTTCACATGTTATCTTAGCTAAAATATGGCGCTCAAGGCCTTCCTCGTGGCACAAGTGGTTAAGGACCGCACTATGAAGCAATCCGCAGCCTCTGCAGCACGAGTTCGATCCCAGGCCAGCCAGGGAGCAACCCACATGGTGCAGCAGACATCTCCTGGCTCGCCCGCTGCTCCCCTCAGCAGTGTATTTCGGTCAATCTGCCTGTTCTGTTCGCCACTCTGTCTCCGGTGAATCCTCTCACCCCTCACATCTCTGGCCAATACCCCAGCTCTTGTATGCATAAATAAATAAATCTTTAAAAAAAATAAAATATGGCGCTCAGTTTGGTCAAATAGTATATAGATGTTGCTGGGAAGGCATTTTGTAGCTATGATTCACATTTGACTTTAAGAAAAGTACAATAATGTGGGTGAACCTCATACAATCAAAGGCCTTCTCAAGATAGGCCATTTTTTGGCTTGTAGATTATTTTGACCTAAAGTCAATGGAGGTCCGACAGACTCACAAGAATCTTTTACCACTTCCTTACTATCTAGAACAAAAAAAAAAAAAAATGAGGGTATTCCCAGTTTTACCTATTATAAACTGTGCTGCAATAAACATAGGTGTACAGGTGGTTTTTTGTTTTTTGTTTTTTTTTTTTTTTAATTTTCTAGAGGCATGTCTATTTATTTATTATTTGTTTGTTTGTTTGGTTTATACATGCACTGGGTACAGTCAGAAGCGTGGGAGGGTGAGAGAATTCACCAGAGCCAGAGCGGGGAGCAGAGCAGGTAGAAGGACCGAAGTACACTGCTGAGGGGAGCAGCGGGTGGCAGGAGAGGTCTGCAAGCCATATGGGACCCTCCTCCGGTGGCCAGGGAGCAGCCGGGGATTGAACCGGCTGCAGAGGCTGCAGGCAGCTTCGCAACCCAGCGCTCAACCGCTGCGCCACCGGGGAGGCCCTACAGGTGGTTTTTTGTATCACTGTTTCTGTATCCTTTGGGTAGATCCCTAGGAGTGGAATTGCTAGATCTTATTGCTCCATTTTTAGTAGGCTGAGAAAACTCCAGACAGCTTTCCAAAGTGGTTGGGCCAGTTTGCACAACCCAAATGTCCAAAAATAGATGACTGGATCAAGAAGATGTGGTATATATACACAATTGAATATTACTCAGCAATCAAAAAAGACAAACTCATGCCATTTGCAGCAACATGGACAGAGCTAGAAGGAGGAATTATGCTCAGTGAAATAAGTCAAAAGGAAAAAGTAAAACATCGGATAGCTTCACTTATAGGAGGAATATAGGGAAACCAAATAAGACAGAGGTGTTAAAAAACAAAAGAACAGTAACAATACAAAACACAACAAACAAAAACAGACAATTATAAACCAGAGACATCCTGCAGGGGAGGAGGAGGGAGAGGGAATACAGGGAGGGAGGGAGGAGCACAGGGGACTGTGGTGATGGTGCATGGGTGCATTGGTGAAGGAAATTCTATGGGGACTATGTCTGCGTTGGGGGGGAAAGTAAACATTGTTTAAAAATGAACAATAATGTAAAAAAAAAAATTAAAAAAAAGAATGATAGCACCCACATTAGAATTTGTGCACACACACAAAAATATTGAGGATATTACCCAGAATAAGTATTCTACAAAAATAGCTTATCATAGAAACCTATCTATATGATAGAGCAAACATCTAATTAGAGTATCTGGTTTTTGTCATATGAGTTACCACCTCCTAATCATGTGACCCTCTTCTTCTCTCCTTGAAGCCTCAGACCCCGACCCCATTTCTTAAATCAGGATAGAGTCCCCTATTTCTTGAGATTGATCATGTAATCTTCATTTCTGTGTAGATTCCCCACACATATACAGTTATTTTTTCCCTCTAAATATGTCTAATGTTAATTTTACTACTTGACCAGAGTGAAAAGAACACAGAAGTGTAGAGAGAAGTTTTCTTCCTCCCAAACAATGCCCTCCAGGTTTATCCACATTGTGACATATAGTAGAATTTTCTTATTTTTTTAAAGCTGAATAATATGCATATATAGGTGGATATATGTATGTATGTATATGCACATGTATACATATATACATATATATTTATATATAATATATATATATTTTTATATAAATGGTGCTTGTAAGTTTGCCATGAGTAACAAATGACATAATAAGTGAAAATCACACCTTAAGAGCAGCTATTACTGTGCACTTACACTTGAAAAGATAGTCACTTCACTACTATTTAAGAAATTAAGTTTGAAGAGAAAATCTTAAAAAAAGATAAACCTTTGTAAAATTGGTACATGTTCCCCTAAAACTATAAACATTATGAGGGATTAATGTTCTGCTAAAGTGAGCAGACTGCTACTTTCAAGTGATCATCATTTGATCTTTAAATGTGACAGACATGGAGAAAGAGGATCTTAAATATGAAGCCATGACAGTTTTTGACTTTTGAAGCTTAGAGGGAATATGTTTTTTCTTTTGAAAGTAATTTTAGATGATGGACACACTGGACAATTCTCACCTCTCCCCATTACCTCTCTCTACCTCATTCCTCAGTTTTCTATTATACAGGCATCACATATTTATGATACCTGAGTAGAAGATACGATTTTCTGCTTAGTTGAAATTGTTACTAAGAACAGTAATCATTTACAGTTTCCTGCATAGCTCTTTACTCTTCATTGATATTAGTCCAATTGCATTTGTAAAGTGCTTTAATCTCCTTAGAGATTATTATGTAATTACCAGGTGGTGTTTGAGTCTTATCTTGTTTTTGATGGATCTTCTGCCCTGCCTGTAATAAAATCATCTCCCAATTTCACCTGCAGCAAGAGGTGCATACATTTCTAAAACCTTAAAAGGCTAAGAAACCTAATCACAAAATGTAAACACATATGCTATAGAATGGTAAATATTGAATACAAATCAAAACAAGCAAGCAAACACACACAAACCTCTTGGAATTATAACTAATGATGAGTTCACAGTAATCTCACTTTGAGAAGCAATTCAGATCAGCACGTCTCTACCTGTCATCTGTGGTCAATTAGCCATTTGACCTCATCGTTGGGAATGGGACTAGGCCAGCTGACTTTGCCAATTAACTCTGTGGGATGGATAAGTCAATTCATCCTGGATTTCTTCATGTTTTTCATCAACTAAAGGGGTAAATAAATATTGTAATTGTTTGTAAGGATTAAGTGGTGCACTATATGTGAGTGTACTGTATTTTGAGCATTTCACAATATACAAAATGCTATATGAAAATATCAAGATGTTTGTTTTCCTATAAAAGCATGGTTAAATTAGGGATAATACTTTCTAGGACTCAGAAAATATCCAGAGAAAACACTTTAATTTTTAAAATCAACATTCATTGTGCTTTGTTATATAATCTCCATTTTCTGCTTCTAAATATTAAATATATTGCATATGTGCTTACAGATTGTAACCACTTTCTCAGGAAATGTCAGTATCACATTATCAGATATTTTTCAAAATCACTATTGCTTGTGTTCCCCAGTTGCATGTTTACAAGGAAAATATCTAAAAGAGTATTGTGGGGAAATAACTTGTCTCTGAACTATTTTATAGGTGTTTTAACTAGAAAGTTTGATCAGTTGATCAACAATTAAATAATCAAATTACCTGTGTAAGAATTTTCTCATAAATTATATCATGTTAAATAGCATGCTCTTTAAACTTTAAAAATGTCTCTGTCTCTCTTTATTAAAATCAGATCCAAACAAAGATTTCTAAAACTGTTTTTGATAAGCTGTCAAAATAATAAAAGACATGAGAGCATTAAAAATACATCGGAGTAAAAATATCTTTGAAATGAGGATGTCATTTCTTCTCTAATCGTCTATTGCCATTAAATTGGAACATTGGTTGGACTTCAAATATAATAAGAGGTCTCTTAAATTCAACTGTCATATTATGTTACCCTATGTGATTTTATGAGATGTTGTGTTAGCAAAAGATGGGAAAGCACTGAATATAATTCACAGTAGTATAAACTAGATAGCATGGACTGACAACTGAAATTTAAAAGGGAAAGTATTTACAGTAGTTACATATCAGATATACCCATAAAGTTATAAATCTAGCAGAGAAGTTTAGTATGAAGGTCGAAAAGAATATATTGCCAGGAAATAAGTACATCAAATTTGAGAAAAGATTCAAATTGTGTTTTGTAGTTTAAAAATACTTTGTTTCAAAAAAATAAGTCCTTTGTTTAAAATGAAAAATAAAACACTGAAAAAGAAACTTCAATTTTAACAATACTACCACCAAACAATTTGAAACCATATCCTTACCCATGTGCATTTCTTCCTGGAGAAAAAAGTGGGAGATGATCTCTAGCCTTGAATAGTAGATATTTTACATGGCAAAAGCCATCTCTAAATGAAGATCCTTTTAAAGTAGTGATATTATTTTATTTAAATCATCAATATTCTGGGCATGGCTACTTTACGAAGAGAAGATTCATTCCTTGTTGAAGCATAATTGCATTATCAGATATTAAGAAAAAGCCATAAACCACAAAATGGAAATTAGCCTTCCAATGGCCATTTTATACTCTGAAGATGATTATATTTTAACATTTTTGTTGTCAACCACGGCAGTAGCATACTAAGATGGGAAACCCAAATTTCAACATCACTCCAACCTGAATAAAATTTAAATATATGAACACTAAATTGAATAATCAATAACAGATTTTTAGTCCGATAACCATCTCTTTGGCAGTAAATGGCATATAGGCAAATCCATCTAAGCAATCTCCATCTTCATTAGTGTCACAGCTTTGCAGAATCTTTTAGACGCAAGAAGATATTTTCATGTTTCCCATTGCTCTATTGTTTTTCAGTCTCCATTAAAAAATTGCAACGATGCTACCACTTTCTCTTCATTGTCTATTCAGATTTGTAAATGGAATTTATTGCAAGCAATGTCATTTTACAGATTAAATTAATGTTATTATAAAGAGCTTTAAAACTCAAAGATATTTATGAGTCATGCTGCGAAAGGACCTGTACTCTGTTATAATGATTAATATAAGTCTCCCAAGTTTTCACAGATGAAATCGCCACCATATGCATATTTTGAGCACAAAATAGCAAACTAATTCTAAAAGAGGAGTGAAAGAAGCAATGTGCTACTGATAGATTGGTTTGGATTAGTGTGTCATTGGTGGATTGAGTAAAGTTCTGCTTTCAAAGTTGGTTCGTCAGTACATAGGCAAATTTGAAAGTATTGCAAACTATATTTGGACATATATAATTTACGGCAGATCATTATAACAAATTTCCCAATTAATATCACCTTAGCAATCTGACGTTGCTGGTTGCTGTTCCTGTCACCAATAGGTTGAGTTTGTTTGTTCTCCTGTGTATGAGGTGGCCATGAAATCTGCAATGCTCATTGGAAAGTAACTCTTCTAATCTTCAGTTGAAAGCAGGAGTATGCATGACCTCAGGTGAGAGGAGCTGAAGAATTGCCTGGCTAACCAAGACAATCATGAAAAATCATACATTGCAGTTTTTTTTTTTAAATTACAATGTTTTTAGGGATTTGTTTCACAGAAAAAAATGAATAAACAATATCAAAATAAGGTGAAAATGGAATGATAATCAGATAGACCATCGAACTTCCAAAGTTGGTCTGTTTTTGTTATTTACATAAGATATAATAATCAGGATTCAAGAATTTATAACTACTTTCAAATTATATTGTGCTAATGAGGGGGCCTGAGAAAGCCAGGGAGAAAAAAAGTTACAAAATACAAACAAGTATTTTCACTAGAGTAAATCTTGATTAAGGGAAATTTCCAGTCAATCACCAGAAATAGGAAATAAAAACAAAATAATATTGAGGATTGCTTGAATTTGCAGGTAATTTTTAGTTATGGTTAAAGGTAGCAGTTCTCCAGTGGGGAGGGGCATTTAAATATTCTGATGTGATTTCCACTCTAGACAAACTAATTTGATTAATCTGTGTATGGCTTGGAGATCAGGATCAGGTACAGAACATGAGTATCTTTAAACACAGGTTAAATTTCTTCCTCATACACATGTGTTTACATTCACACACACACACATACATAGCATATGTGAAAATATATATTTATACCACTTTCTTCATTATATTTATTATATATGTACAATGTCTCTGATTAAAGGCTGAGTATCTTTATTAATGTTTTCTTATGATGATGGACATTGGATGCTGTGGTGATGGGTATGGTATAGTAACAACTGATAGGAGAGATCCTAGACCTCCCACACAAAAAGTGTTTTTAACCATTGTTAACTCAATAAAAAAATGAATTATTGTTAAAATTGCAGGTTTACTATGCTGAATTTATCAAAGTTTATATTAGGTACATTTTTCATATATGATTAAAATTCTTAAAATTTAGGAAGTACTAATACTTAATATAATTATAATTCCTAAAATAGTTCAGTAAGCAAATACTTCTCAAGCAAATAATGATAATATAAACAGAAAAACTTTTATCCTAGAAATAGATGTCATTTTATTTTTTTTATATTTATTTATTTATACAAGCACTGGAGTACAGGCCAGAGCCATGGGAGGGTGAGGGAATTCACCAGAGACAGAGTGGGGAGCAGAACAGGAAGAAGAACCAAAATACACTGCTGAGGGGAGCAGTGGGCAAAACAGGAGTGGTCTCCCGCATCATGTGGATATCTCCCTGGCCGGCTGGGAATTGAACCGGTGCTGCAGAGACTGCAGACAGCTTCACAGCTCTGCACTCAACCGGCTGCACCACCAGGGAGGCACATAGATGTCATTTTAATAAAAATGTTATCCTTTCATTTTTTTTGATTGTATTATTTTTTATTGAGAAGTTGATTTATAAAACTGTTTATGGTTTAGGGATACCAATCCTTACCTCTTCCTATGTATTACCAAACCATGCCCACCACCAAGGTACACATAATCCTTCTACATAGTTCATCAGTTTGACCACGTTTGTTCCCCAGTCCCTCTCTCCCTCTTATAGTCTCATTTTTGCAGTCAGATTTCTAGAGTTTAAGTTTAGTTTAATCTGTTAGCTTGTTTTGTTTCTTGATATTTCACCTGTGAAAACATCCAGTATTTGTTCTCCTTCTGACATTTTGCTTAGCAAAATTCCCTCAATTTCCATCCAAATACAATATTTCATCTTTCTTTTTTATAGCTGAGAAGTATTCCATTTTGTATTTATGCTACATCAGCTTAATCCACTCATCTCTCATCGAGTACTTATGTTGTTTTCATAATTTGGCTAATACAAGTGGTTCTGCAATCTAATTGGAGTGCATACATCTTTTCAAATTAGGAATGTATATTTCAGGAAGATAGGAGAATAAGTACTGTATTAAATGGTGGATATCTTTAATTTTTGAGAAACATCTATACTGTTTTCCAAGGGGACTAGTCTACATTCCACCAACGATATACAAGCATTCCTTTTTCTTCACACCCTCATCAATACTTGTGGTTTATGGTCTTTTTGATATAGGCCTTTTCAAGTACATGAGGTAGTATCTCATTGTGGTTTTGATTTGTATTTCACTGATGACAAGTAATGGTAAGCATGTTTTCATCTGTATGTCTTCTTTAGAGAAGTGTCTATTTAACCGGTATGCTCAATTTTTGGCTTGTGTTATTAGTTTCCTTGTTTCTGAGTTATACAAGTTCTTTGCAGATTTTAGACATTAGGCTCTTTGAAGATGTAAATCAAAAGAGTCTTCTAAAAAACTATTAGAAGTAAGTAATCAGTAGGGTAAAGTGGCAGACTACAAAATCAGTTATAGAAGTCTGTTGTATTCCTACATACAAAGATTGAAGGAGAAGGGGGAAAAATCAAAACAATCTCATTTACCTCTCATCAAAAAGTATTGAGGATCTCAGAAAGACGTATATAATAAAAAAAAAAGACATTGTTTGATGCAGTGGGAGAAGATACAGGATATAGAAAGATATTTGATGCTCATGATTAGAAAAATTAACATTATTAAAATGTTAACCATCCTCAAGCAATGTGTAGATACATTGCCATCCCTATCAAAGTTTCAATGCCTTGAGAAAGAGAAAAATAGAGAATAAATTACTAAAACTTATATGGACCCTCAAAAGATGCAGAATAGCCAAAATAATTCTGATTTTTTAAAAGATGGAAGTATCACATTCTTAGACATAAAACTATAGTACAAAACTATTGTCATCAAAACAGAATGATAATGGAATAAAAACAGTGACATAGATGAATTGGATAGAATTAAGAGCCCCAAAATAAAACCAACTTATATGGATAGTTAATTTATGACATAGAAGCCCAGAGCATATAGTGGACAATGGAGAGTGTATTCAACAAATGGTATTGGGAAACTGTACTTTTATCACTTCCAAAGGAATGGACCTAGCCACTATCACACTAGGCATAAAGGTAATTAAAAATGTTCTCAAAAACTTAAATATAAGACCTGAAACTATAATATATAAAAGAAAAGATAGATTAAAAACACTCCAAAATATCCGTTGATCTTTTCACCTAATTGTGGTTTACTTATAAGTTATATAAGTCCTGGGTAAATTTCATTTTTTTTTTTCCTCAGGGGAGAGCATACACGCAGACCCCCCCTCTACCACAAATTACACAGTGGAGTTTCCCGCATTCGGGGAAACCCCAGGGGTCAGCACGCCCAGAGTACAGTGCATGGCCCTGGGAAAATCACCTTCGTGAACGTGGTGTCTCCCCTGCCAGGTAAGTATTAAATTTCACTTTCAAGAGAATTGTCTATCTATCTGTCTATCTATCTATCTGTCTGTCTATCTATCTATCTATCTATCTATCTATCTATCTATCCATAGATGATAATAATGGGCTTTTAAACTAGGTTTCATTAAAGTTTATGTTAGACAGGTATAGATGATTTTATTTGAATTAAAATATATGTCTATATATAAATGCATGATAATTAAATAGAAAGTTATTTTCTCTTTGAAAATATACTTGAACTTTTTACAAACTTAATTCAAATAATAATATCATCATATCATATTTCATAAAGCTGCAATTTTATAAAGTTGCAATTATTCTCTTTCCAAAGATTTTACACCTATTTTCCTATTTTGAAAATGCTCATTATTCATACTTTCACCAATGAAGGGTGGTCAATAAATGCAAATCAATGTATTAAAAAGTATAAATATATACTAATCTCCTTCTATCCCTTTTGATTTTCACTGCAAGATTTGATAAGCATTTCCTTATTGTTTTTGTCTATTATACAAAACATCAATTATTTTGTTTTTTGATACCAGATATTAGTATTAACATGATGACTGAGTAAAGTTTGAAATTTATAAGAATTTTCTCCAGAAGTCAAGCACAGCTCCTAGAATTAAACTCTGTTGCTCAGATACAGTAGAATAGAATAGTTTTGATATACTATTTCCATGGTAATACATTTTGGAATTCTGATGGTGTTTTCTTCATAGAAAGACCTTGTGGTCACTAAGCAGCAGAAATTGTAGTTGACAAACTATATTTTATAACAAGACAGAGAGGCCTTTCTTCTGATTAACTGGGTGACCTTGGACAAATATTTCTGGCACCAATCTACAATACCCTCTTCAATAATTTGAGATGCAAAATATCCACTATCAAACACCACAAATGGACTTTATGAGAATGCACACATTCACATTTGGGGGAACACATGTCCAGTGTTCCTTTGGATCCTAATGAAAGACAGAAGTCCTCCAATTCTGCCAGAGAACAAGTGAAAGATAACATAGAGCTGTGCTATTTCCTAGAGAACTCTTGTTCAATTCTGTCCTGACTCCAAAGAAAGAAGAGCTAGCCACATCCTCTACTTAGGTATAATTACACATTATATAACATTGGTACAGTGTATTTACAAAATGCACACATAACAAAATACAATTTTGTAATAACCTAACAACACATATCTAAAGAGGAAATATATATTTATATGATGTAGTATTATGTGTTATATAAATCTATTTCTTATATAGTGTAATTATCATAGTAATACTGCAGTTTATCTTTTAATCAGAATATATGTCTTGGTAATTTGGAATAACACATCATCACTGAAGAATAAATTGACCAGAATACAGTGATATTTTACTAAATTCACCTTGGTAATCTTATAAAACTTTCATGTAAAATTAATATGGGTTTTTTTCTATTAGTTTAGCTTTGGAAAATGGCAATATACTTATTTGTTAAAAAGGAAAACTGTAGAAAATATTCTGAATACATCCTATAAAGTAATATCCTAACATAATTTTCATGCACATACTTTGTCTAGTTACAATAGGAATTTTATAAATGAGGGTAGGGTTGCATATCTGTTCCATTCATTAATTCTTTTTTCTCACATATTGAGAGTCTAAAATTATCTTAACCTATAAGAGAAAGGGCTGCGTAATGGTTAGAAAAAATCCCGGTTACTAGGTTTGAGGGGATTGAGCATATTTAAGAAATTCTAGTAACTGAAGTAACATGTTGATATAGCAAAAAAAGGAAAAAAAGGGAAGATGGGATATCAACAGCCTGTTACATTTTAGGGGAATGAAATTGGGGAGTACTTTAAATCCATATTAATGATAATGATAGGATAAACATAGATTTAAAATTGCAGAGGCCTGAACTTTTTCTCACTGGTTTCAACTTAAGCAGTTGGTGTTCATTTGCTCTTTTTTTTTTTTTAAGATTCATTTATTTATGCATACAAGAACTGGGGTATAGGACAAAGGTGTGGGGGTGAGAGTATTCACCATAGACAGAGTGGGGAACAGAACAGGAGGACTGACTGAAATTCACTGCTGAGGGGAGCAGTGGGAGAGTCAGGAGAGGTCTGCAGTGCCATGTGAGTAGCTCCCTTGCCAGGGATGGAACTTGTGCTGCAGTGGCTGTGGATAGCTTCATAGGTTGTGTCTTAACCCCTTGCACCATCAGGGAGGCCCTCATTTGCTCTTATTTGGAAATAAAAGTTTGTGATAAGAAGCAAGCAAAATGAAAAAAAGCTAATAAAAGAGAAAGATAACTGATGAATTTTCTAACTACCTTCAGTAGGTAGTTGGAAAACACACATAAGAGTATATTTGTTGTAAGCACCTACCCAAAAGTGGGCAAGTTGTGAAGTTAAGGTGACTTTTGTTGTTGTTGTTTTATAAATGAGTTTAACAAACAACCATATAGAAAATACATTTCTTGGGAGTAAATGGAACTTGTATCTAAAATCTAGAGTTGACTGGTTTTATATTTGGAGACTTACTATCATAGAGAAGAAAATGCTTGGTCATTCTGCAAAAGTAAACTATCGATGAATCAAATCTATTTATATATTTTTAAAAAAAGGAATATTTTCCTGGGTAGGCATTGTAGTGGATTTATCCTGCACGTTTGGAATTTGGACTAGAAATAGAAAACAAAAACTAAGTAATTTAAATTACTGTAAGTTTTTTTTTTTTTAATAACACAGGATTGATAATAGTCTTCTGTTCTTAGCCCAGCTCCAGTTCTCAACTTGGGGAAGTTAAAAATTTAACTTCTTGGGAGGATCTTAAGAAGAGACAGCCAGTGCAGGAAGGGAAATAACAGGAAACCTGATCTCAGGAACATATGGGAGAAGTGGGGATGTTGCCGCAATGTTCTCCCACCCAAATCTCTCCTGAGTGGGCCTAAAAATATAGGTTCATTCATTGGAAGACTAATGGAATCACTGGAACAGTTCTACAAGCTCCAATAAACCACATGAACAAACATCTTCTCTATTAATATTTAAATTGAATCTGACCAGCACCACTAGGTGGCACCATACTGTAGTTGGGTCTTGCATGGATTTGAACCTCATTACACTCAAAGATGCTCTCAACTTGAACAGGATCAGCCTAATAATTACATAATTAGACCTCCATTATGCAAGGTCCATTTTAAATAACTGGACTTTAGGATTCTACTTTTCATGCTGATTTGCTATACTTGCCCAAAAGAACAGTCTAAAATTCCATGAGTTTCACTGTTTCCCTAGTCCATATCATTTAGAAACCAAAGTGATTTAGCTACTGTGGGGAACCTACATAGGATACCAGCATGCCCTAGAAGTCACCTGAGGATTTACCCATCCAGAAAAAAAATGAATTAAATTATTTTGACCAATAACACTTCCACAGTAAAAAAGTTAAAACAAAACAAAAACTACCCCCATATTTGTTTACATATCAAAGAGATAATATAATCAAAACACAGGAGAAAATGAGAACTTAGCAGACATTTGTTGACCTTTAAGAAACAGCAGGGAGGAGTTGCTTTCAATATGGAAAGCTATTTTTCTAACAGAATCAACCTCTCACAGATAACAAGTAATATTTGGGCAAAATATGGAGTTCTAGTAAGTACAAAAAGAAAGGTTGATTTTGAAGAGGACCCAAAACCTAAAGGAAATTACTGGTCTGGGTGAGTTCCTTGTTTTAGGACTTTAGACTGAGTGAAGACAGCTGAGGTGGTTTACATACCTCTAGTAGAGTCTTTGTTTTTCTGGTTGGAAAACAGGGGATAATACAAACTCATTCACCTTTTTTTTTTTTAATATATTGTTATATGCGGTTTATTTAAGGAAACTGCAAGTTTACTTTTGTACATCAGAGAAGTAACTAGAAGCATTTTTTTCTCTTTTAATAGCTCCAAACAGGAACAACATAATTTTCAATCACTAGTAGAATGGAAAAATAAAACATGGCATGCTAAACAATGGAGTAGTATACAGCAGTGCTACTTAAAATGTGGCCCACTAACTGATACAAGTACAATAAATGTTTGACATTGAGGTAATAAGAACTTCCTCACTATGAAGAGAGAAGACACTTATACCAGAATAAAAAAAAATACATAAATAACTACTTCACAAGCATGCTAGGCTTTGTTTGTTTGTTTTAGCAGGATTTTCTCAGTGGAGTTGCAGCACATTGATTTACATTCTTGTGTGTTCATTTACATTCATACAGACTAATCACTTAAGAAACAATTATTTTGAGTAATATGGATATACAGCAAGGAAAATGAACAAGCTACATCTATATACTATAACATAATCTTGAAAACATATGTTTAACAAAAAAAAAAACAAAACACCAGAAATTCACACAATATGTTTCCATGTACCTAAATATAAATTAGGAAAAGTAATCTATATTAACAAGCATGTTGAAACAATAAAGAAAATGAGAAAATGATTATCATAAAATCAGGATGTTGGTTCTCGATAAGGGTGTGTATTATATGTTATCACAAAAGAACTAAAAGGGGATTTTAGGAGTGCTGAAGTTTTCTCTTTATTTGATTTTATTGTTGGTTATAAAGATGTATATATCATAATTGTTTTTAGTACTCTAAATGCAGGCTTTATGAAACTTTGTGAGTGCTATATCTCATATAGAAAAATTAAGAAGGAATCTGCATTAAGGGCTAAACAGGAAACATGTTTCAAACAAAAGAAAACAGTTACAAAAGGGATACCTTAAATAGAAATGAAGAGGTTTATTCTTTATCAAAAGAAAATTGTACCTATCTGAATTGAATAAAGCAATGATTTTTTTAAAAATGTAGATGAGCACATTAGGCCAGGTTGAAGAATCTAAATGAAAGGGAATTCAAAATTATTGCAGATTGTACTAAATCTACTGAAAGTAATGAGGTGGTTATGGAATAAAAGTAAGGCAATCGAAGAAAGTTCCATGAAAGAATGAGAACAGTCCTGTGCTAGCCAGTCTTTAGGCATCACTGGACAAAAGTTTGGCTTTGTAACTACAAGTGATATAAGAAAAAGAATAAAGAAAGTGAGAGAGGGAGGAAATAAAATAATAATGAAGGACTCCCAGAAATTGAAGAACAGGAAGAAAACAGCAAAGTTACCTATAAAGAAGCATAATCTAAAGTCATAGAGAAGAAAAAAAAATACAACAGTGTATGAGAATCTAATAGGTAGAGCAAGGGAATAAAAATGATGGATGCCTACCTATAAATACCAGAAAAAATAAAAGTTGTTTTGTCCAGATCATCATTGGTTCTGAATGAGATTGGGGCTTCCCACTTGTGCCTCCTAATGGGTTGGGTGTTATCTGAACACAAGTGTTTGACTCCATATTTGTATCATATAATAGTGAGATGGGGCCAGAATGACTATTATAGACACATTTCTCAAAAAGTAAAAAAATGGAAAGCAAGTAGCAGCGATCTAGAGCAATTTTAAAATCCATTTGAGAATCTGGTGATGAACTGTTAGCAATCCTCAGTAAGCAGAAAAGAGTTATATTCATTGTGAACAGAAGGCCAAGCTGATGTTGTGTCTGTTTGAAATTCCACCACTATGCCTCTGAAAGCAACGATCTATGAGACATACCAGGCCAAAGTTCGCTACTAACCTACACAAGGACAAAAGTGTAGAAATGAGAACAATATTTAGAAGCTCTTATAGTGACTTGATCCCCCCAAGTAAATAACGAATGGTCCTGTTAAACACAGAGTAAAGGTGTGTGGGTGTTGCCAATGTTATGTGCCTAGATGCACGTGCTTGTGGACACAGTTGAAACATGACATAACACGATATTGTAAGTGCAGGTACACATATAACTATTAACTATTAGAGCCAATTTATTATGAATTTTAATTTATACAATTACTTAAAATGTTTATCAAGCCCTTTTTAAATTTATAGTTTAATATTATTAGCTGCATTAAGAAAGTAAACACTATATTAATTCATATTTAACTCCAATTCGTTTGTAGTGAAGCAAGCTTTGATTCTGTGGACACAGTAGCAGGAATTAACTAAATGATGACAATAGAAATGCTTTTCAAGGAATGGAGATCAAATGAGTTTGCACAAGTTTTACTCAAAATTATTACCTCTCACATATTTATCATAATTGATGGTAAACTGCTGAAATAACATTGTATTATTTGTGGAAATGTAACAGTTAATGAGGTGATTAAACTTTCAAAACTTAAATAGCATTAACATAAAAAACATAAGGAATTAAGTTCAAAAGCAAAGAACTATATGAAAGACAGATTATTAAATTAAAAAGTCAACAGAAGCAGATGTTCAATATTATATATATATAAACACGAGCACATTGCAGAGATCTTATAAAGTAGCACTTTGGATTGCTAAGACTGTGGAAACATAAACAATTGCAAAGGCACTAGTGAAATACTGCATCAAATGTTTGCTTGCAAATAATCAGTGACTGCTTCTAAGAAGGTAACTTAGTTACCATTTTTCAATGACAGATCATATCTGAACATGTTCCGATACTAAGGTTTAGTTAGAAGAACAAATGCTGCTGTAAAGTATTTTTCATTACACCCCGATGAACATATATTGTTTCAAATGGCATTTCTTTACATTATGGAGAATTTAAGTTTGACAATTCTATGAAACTATGACTTCTTGCATTGCAGACTAATGAAGTTTGGAGGTTAAATTTTGAATACAATAATATTCTAATAATATAGCCACAATGGACGAAAACATTCTGAAATAGTATTTAATTCCTCATTAAAGAACTTGTACCAGAATGTACAGTCATTAAAAATGTTATATTAAAAAAAGCCATTGCACTAAACAATGTGCTTAGTGATGTAGAAAAATTATATATCATGTAAAGGTTAATGGGTTAAATATGATAATATTCTTCACTAAGCAATAAAATAGTTATTACACATTACTGTTATTACAGGCCGAATTACTAAATTTATTGAAGTTGAGACTATCAAGAATGTTAGGAAGGAGTTGTATCAAAACAGGGGAGGGGAGATCACAAGGGACTATGGTGATGATACATGGGAGAGTTGGTGGTGGGAATTTCATGGGGACTATACCTGAGATGATAAAGCACACATTGTATAACAATAAAGAATGATGTCAAAAATATATAAAATAAGAATTTTTTTTTTAAAAAAGAAGAGGTTGTGATGTGTTTTTTTGTTTTGTTTTGTTTTTTTGTGGGACCCTCGCTGGTGGCCAGGGTTTGAACTGACACTGCAGAGGCTGCAGGCAGCCTAGCAACCCAGTGCTCAACCGTTGTGCCACCAGGGGAGGCCCAAGATTGTGATGTTTTTGTCAGGTAAGATACCACCAGTTTGATAGCAACTGTGAACAAGATGTGAGCAAAACATCATATCTGTTTCTTTGCCTGATATTTTTATTTTTAGTAATCCTATTGCTAATCTAAGAATACAATGCAACATATCTTTTCAATGGTTAAAAAAAGTCAAAGTACAAAAGCAAAAGTGAGAAGTTTGAGGCTTTCTATGGATTGAAATGACATGTTCCAAAATTTATCTGCTTTTGAAGCAGGAGGTTGATGATTCTGTGATTATATACCTGTCATACTTATCATGAAACACCATACACATTTTGCCAAATATTTTGAAATTGCCTCCATTCAAAGAAAATCTATTCAATATGAAATTCATGGATCTAGAATTCATTTTTTCATTAAACAACAATATAATTTAAGCCATAACTCTATAGCATGGATTATTAGAATTGCTGCTGATGAAGGATTTTTGAACACAAAACACAATTTACTTCATATTTAATAATGAAAAATGAATACCCTCAGCTTGCTAGTGTTGTTTTAGAATCTCTTCCTCTTGGCAGAGTTTCCAGGAAGGGAAGCTCAGGAAGTCTGTTTTCTCTACTCTGCTTTCTAGTAACCCAAGACAGAAACAATGTAGTCATGTGTTATGCTCTTAGCCTGGGCATATTGAGCCTGAACTCTCTCCTTACTTCCTTACTTCGGCTCTATGAGATAGACTTTTGTTTGCTTCTGGTCATGTCATAACCTGGAGATAAAGATTCTGTCCTTGGAAATGAGGTTCAGCATTACAATGTAGCCTTTGATTGTATTATTTTTAAGATACACTCTTCCATATCTGTCGGACAAAAGCTGGTAGTTTGGTTTCTATGTGCTTGGCAACTTTGTCCATTTCATTTTGTGCAGAAATCTGGCAAGTGGTATTTGTCATTCTCCTGTCGCATTGCCTACTAAAAGAGACTTTTCTCAAGTCATAAACTGAAAATCAGAGGGGTGATACCTCTTTCATCAAAATACCAATTTATTATTTGCCTTGTATAAATATAGTCTCTTTCCTTCATTTTATCTTCCTCCTATATATATTCATCCATCAATCTATATATCTATCATTGATCCCTGTATCTTTCTATTTACCTAATATTATAGTCTGTAGACTAGTGTCATATACCAAGAATTATATTATGTATATTTTTGTTAATTATATTTTATTATCAGATGCGATATTGAATTTTGTAATTCATCTTGCTGTGAAATACTTGTACTTATCAGTTACCACAAGAAGGGCCATCAGAGGGGAAAATAATGCTATCTTCCCAGCAACTAAAGCACAGAGTTTTAAATACAGACTTTTTGTACTCCTCCATTCATAGGAGTTCTTGTCAACTTGCATTATAAGTGAATAATATAAAGTCTTAAATAAAACCTAACAATTTTCCAGAGCATGCAGTATTAATCACACATCATAATTATGCAAAGTGATAACACACTTATTATAAAAGCATATACACACCATTAAACAAACAGTGGCAGAAACTTCCAGGAAGAAAATAAACATCAATTGGTGATGATAAGGGAGAAGAAAAAGGACCTCCAGAAATGTAAATTCTCATATTCACTGGTAAAATATTTGGGTCTAAAGATTACAAAGTTCTGGTATTTCTGTGCCTGTGCTGGCCCCTCTTGTCAATGAATTATCTGCAGGAAATCACTTGGCCTTGACAGTCCACTGGCATATAGAGCAGATTAGTAAGCATCCTGTCTTTCATTTTCAATTTTATGCTTTTAAACACTTCTTGATGCCAAAGGAGTCAAGTGAGACTGCAATCCAGAGAAGGAATTTTTAATACCACAAAATAGATTTAGATGAATAGACCATTTTAATAGTGTGATTCTGTTTCCAAAAGCTGCTTCAATTCTACCGGAAAGTATGATGGGTAAGGGATTTCTCCGGTTAACCTACATGTTGGGCTAAAAGAAGTACACTTCTTAAATTGAAGTGTACTTCTTCCCAAATCTATGGGACAAAGAAACTTTTGGCTTTCACCAGTTCTTTCTCTCTGAAATATGCTTTGTTTTCACTTCATAGCTTATATTATCTCTCACATTCACAAAATGGTGGACTGTGTATTCCTTTTGTATCCTAGTTTTTCTCTGAATACTGACAAATTAACCTCCTAGTCCCTGCCATCAAACAAGTAAACATATTTATACATCACTGGTGTCCATCATGCCTCGTGTATATTGCTAGAGATGGATGGAAGGGTAGATGTGACTGGGAATGCTTACTCTCTCTGTGGTTCGCTGTCATTTCAAGTAATAACAGAGAGCTGAAGTGTATAGTCATTTCTTACTAATCCTGTTGATTTGAGTGCCAATCTGTCTCTTGGTGTGCACTCACATACTTCAATTACACCATTGTCTGACAAAGAATTTGTCCAGGGATGTATACAACATATATTCTGAGAGTTCCAGTAATTTGAGAAAGAATTCAATTACATGTCCTAATCAGGCCATCCTATAAAACAGTAACTCCATCATGTTCAAACTTTTAGAGAACAGTGAGTGGTAAGAATGCTAAGTTGAAAACCAAGAACTTTAGGGTATAATCCCAGCTCTACCGCTAACTAGGCAGAGGGTAGGAGCACGGTGATTGTCTGTTCTGAGTTTCCCTCTTCATAAAATAAGAAAGACATGCAGGTAAAGCATCTACATGTGATTAGAATGAGATACAAAACAGAAGTGGATGGAGAGATTTTGGTAAATTATCGGGCCCAAGACCAGCTTAAAAGTATACCAATTAGAATGTGAGAGCACCGGGCCGTGACCTCTGTCACCCCATAGTTCTCAAGGGTTGAATCAGTGGTAATATGGCCTACTAAGCGGGTGTCCTCTTCCTCCCTCACCACTCCATGGACATCATGCCTGTAGCTGCATGCTCTGTTGAAGAGGATGGCTTTCCCCGAACAGAGACAGACTGGTCACTGTTCATTTCAGTCAAGGGTATATAAGCAGCTGCCCTCACTGCTAGACCTTCAAACAGACTTTTAAGAATTTGCAAATTTTACATGTATGTCTGTCATGTATATTTGTATGTATGTTATCTGAACAAATACACATTTGACTTAGAATTAGCTTGTAAGATCTTGGTTTTCAACTTGTGCTTTTAAAGCTTTTAAAGTTGTACCTACAAAGCTCATTTGATTCTACAAAAGTTCTCTATAATGATATTCAAACCAATTTAGCACTTGGAAACTCAAAACAGACATATAGAAGAAAAGAAGTAGAGGTCAGAAAGATCATTGGTGTCATTTTCTTTTGATTGAACATAACTTGTGATTTTTCCAAACTTAATAGAAAATAATGTGGACGGGAAGCATCGATATGGGATTTTCCCAGTAGCCACACATGCAGTAGGTCATTGGAGGAGTGCCACCCTACTGGTTCGTGAACCTCGTTATCCATTGCCCCTTTTCTGCATTGACATTTTACTCTCAGTCTACTTTCTGGCTCTTTATGGGGGGATCATTAAATGCCTAAGAGGCTCAGATAGCTATATTTTAGCTTCTTGTCAAATATTTACATGTCATGGGTAGGGTATTGCAAAGGAGTTGTGATTAGTTGCCAAGGAATATCAAGAACCAAATGCAATTGTTAGTATTTAAAGGTTTTTCTGTTTATTTCTGAAAATGTAGAGGATAAACACTGTCAGTTCAAAGTAAACTCCAGAGTGTATATAATTTTCAAAGATGGCAGTCCTCTAGTTTTGCATTGTTCAAAACACATGGCATAATGCTAAGATTTTCGATCTTTTCTTTGGGATTAATGGTGCCATGTGTGAAGAATCAAGCAACTGCCTTGCCCTCTGGCCACACTGAAGTGAAATAGAAACTTCCATTAAAGAGTTTAAAATCTAATGGAGATTTGCAAGTGAAGAAAATAAAACTAAACAGAGAAAAATGCCATTATAGTTGTGAAGTGAGAAAATTCTGAGGTTCATATATTTGCAGTAAATAGGAAAACAGAGCAACCTGAATCTGAGAGAGGGGAGTATGGCATGGGGAACTCAAGCTACTGTTCTGCAGGGCACTGTTTTGAGTGGTGTTCAGAGATTTTGATTGGAAGCAACCATTTGTCTCAGTCACTTGAGAATGGTTTACTAACATTGTCCTCCCTGCCAAATAAGTTTCCCTTTCCACTGATGTGACTAGGAAGCTAGCTCCATCAAATGATGATTCCCAATGGGTGACAAATACCACTTGCTCTTTTTATTTGTTAATAAACTTCCCTCCTTGTCTAATACAAAGGTAGGAGTACAGAAGTCCTTCCTATTCTTCAAATGTGTGGTCTTTATAAGAGATGATGGGGTTAGTGTTCTCCCTATATTATCTTATTAACCCCCTTTCTACTCTCTCCTCTTCATTCCTCTATTTTCCTATCCATTCCCCTTTTTCTTTATCATCGCTTGGACACTCTGTATTATCCAGGAAGAGGAGTATTTTTAAGGTCTTCAATAAATACAATTATAAGCACCGTCCTTTCTATCAAAAACTACACTATGAGTGGGACCTGGAACATAAAATAAAGCATAACAATATAAATAATAGAAAATAAGAACAATAGAAATGAAAGATTTATGCTGGCTTTAATGGCAATTTAGGAGGAAGTTTTGTATACTCCAATAGACAAAGCCCTGGACTAAGAGTTAACAGATCTGGAGACTGGTACCTGCTCTAAAAGTAATTAACTATAACATTGAGAAATTGATTTTTCTTACCCTAAAGGTGAAAGAAAGAAAGCAATACAAAAGGTGGCAAGGGCTGTGAGATAAATGCCAGCTATCTATTTATTTATTTATTTTCATTTTTAAAATTTATTTAAATTTATTATTTTTATTATATATTTTTACATCATTGTTAATTTTTCCAATTTTTTAAATAAATTTTATTTTATATTCCCCATACAATTGCAACCCCCTTATTTTGACCCCAATCCCTCTCCTCTCTGCCCCCCACTGGTGTAAGATGGTATAGTTTGAAGTCTGGGCATGTGATGCCTCCATTCCCTTCTTTTTTTTCAGGAGAGCTTTGGCTGCTCCCCGGCCACCTGAAGAGGGTCCCACATGGCGCGCAGACCTCTCCTGCTGCCTGCTGCTCCCCTCAGCAGTGTACTTCGGTCCTTGGTCCTTCTGCCTGCTCTGCTCCCTGCTCTGGCTCTGGTGAATTCTCTCACCCTCCCGCGCTTTTGACTGTACCCAGTGCTTGTATAAAAAAAAAAAAAAAAGAACACACTCATGTCAAAAAAACAGAAATATCTTAAAGCAACTAACTCTGTAAGTATAATGAATTGTTCTCAATAACTTTGACTAGAAAATTAAAGAACTGGGGCCTCCCTGGTGGCACAAGGGGTTAAGACACAACCTATGAAGCTGTCTGCAACCACTGCAGTGTGAGTTTGATCCCCAGCTGGCCAGGAAGCAACCCACATGGCACAGCAGACCTCTCCTGACTAGCCTCTGCTCCCCTCAGCAGTGTATTTCAGTCAATCTGCCTGTTCTGTTCCCCAATCTGTCTCTGGTGAATGCTCTCACACACCCCCAACAGGTCTGGCCTGTATCACAGTTCTTACCTGCATAAATAAATAAATCTTAAAAAAAAAAAAAAAAGAGGGCCTCCCTGGTGGCGCAGGTGGTTGAGCGCTGCACTGTGAAGCTGTCCGCAGCCTCTGCAGCGCGGGTTCGATTCTGGCCGGCCAGCTAGCCAGCAAGAAACCCTCATGGTTAAGCAGACCTCTCCTGTCTCAGCCACTGCTCCCCTCAGCAGTGTATTTCAGTCAGTCTGTCTGTTCTGTTCCCCACTCTGGCTCTGGTAAATCTCACCCTCCTGCGCATCTGGCCTTTACCCCGGTTCTTGTATAAAAATAAATACATCTTTATATATATATATTATATATATATATAAAGGCTCATCAAAAACAAAGAAAATTAAAAAAAGAAAATTAAAGAACTAAAATGATATGTATTGGAAAATCAGATTTTATTGAGCTGTCAGGCCATCATGCTCTAACAGTCACTGCTTTGTTTGCTATGGGACATGAACAGAAAGTCTTCCATGCTTTTATTTTTTCTTAGAAAAACAATGAACAGTGACCTCTCATAAACTAGGAAAAATGTTAAAGACAGGGTTAATCTAGGAGATACAACAAAATGATATACTGGAAAAATTTCCTGTCACATGCCTCTTTTCATAAGTAGTGTATCATTTCAGTGTACAGAGTGGAGAAAGCAGTTATTATCATGGATGTGTACAATCACATACTTTGCTTTGTAGTTGGATAAAAACTTTGAATTTTGGTGTATGAAAATATGCAGGTGACATAAGCCTGAGGAAGAAACTTTCTGTTTGTTCATCACTAAATATCTTGCTACAGAAAAAGAATATTTCATTTACAATAAGGCTATTTTCTTTGCTGTCACAATAATTCCAAAAAAGTGCATTGGGATTAGGACTCATGCACCATTGATGTATTTGACAATGAAGTGCCAGTATACTCAATAAAAGAGTTTATATCTGAATCCCTACATCATTCTATTTGTAGAGATCAGCTGGCATTCAACAATATACCTAAAACTCTTGATTCCATCTTGAATAGATTTTTGAAAACTGAGACTATTGTTATTATGCACAATGATACAATCATGCACAATTACAAATTCTTCTTGGAAAGGGAAAAAATTTTACTTTCTTCCTTAAGTACACTCTTTTGTAGGAGCAGTTGTACATAGGGATGAGACAACATATGTCCTTTCAAGGCACTGAAATTGGCAGAAAACAATACCTACGTGAAATCATGAAGAAAGTTCAAATCAATATAATGACTTTCTTGAATAATATGATGCTATTATTTTCTGAATATAGTAAGCATGTTGTTAATTTGAGGATGAGCTGTCTGTAGTACTTAGTATTACTACGATATAAGACAGTCACTTGGTTATAAATCTATATATGTGTATGTATATATATATATATATATGTCAATCATAGTTTGTCCATATACTAAAAATATTATATGGGCCATTCAGTTTTACAAAAGCTCAGAAAAGAGGCATGTGCACATTAATTGCATATTTGTGTTGATTTTTTTTTTATCACTGTGTTGTGTTCTAGCACAAACCATGCAAATGAAAATTTTATGTTGCTTGATTTAGTATTTATTATTATACTGAGTAGTTTTAATGAAAACCTGCTTCACCCAGTGTCTATTCTCTTATTATTTTCTCCATTTTCATTACCACCTCATTGGCCTCATTAATGTTTTTTGGAACTGCCATTTCTAAGACTTTACTTACTAGCTATATTCCTCTGATGGGAATTCTCTTATCAGGATGTGTACTTAGACCTTGCTTATACTTCTCAACTTCTCAGTGAGGACAGGTTTGAGACTCCCACATCTGCATTTTTCATGTAGTGCTCATTATCCCTCTCATGTTGTTCTTCTATTTTACAGTGCTTATCACTTCCTAATGAACTAAATAATTTACTTATTGGTTTATGTATCATTTATAATCTGTATTTCCCTTTCAAGATGTAAGTTCCTCAAGGATAAGGAATTTTGTCTGCTATATCTTATGACCCAGTGTATTCAAGTCTCAAGAATATTTCTAAGCAAATAAAGGATGTTTGACAAATACTTTATTAACTTAGTTAGGTACCAAAGAGTTATACTGTGAGTTAGAGGTGTCTTATTGAATAGAAATACAGAGTGATAAAAGAAACAGACTGTTTGTGGACTCTGACAAATGACTTACACTGTTAACAGTGCAGATACAGATGCTTTAGTGAAAAACTGAAGATGAAATAATCCTATTCCTGATACTTCATAATTAATATATTTGTAATAAGACTATGGTATGACATTATGCTTTATTTTGATAAGTTCATTCATGATGAACTCCTTTTAAGTTGGATGAAGTTGGCAGTATTTTTTTGCCAACATCCATTAAATGGTTTTTGTATGCTAACTTTTTCAGAAACCATAACATATTGTGTATTTTTTTTAAAGCCCTAAGAACTGATGTTAGAGACTAATATTTAGACCAGGTTGTGGACAGAAATACTATCAAATAATTGGTAAGAATTGTGAGAACCAGCATCAGAGATTATATCTGGAGATGGCTGATATGAGAAAAGCATTAAAGTTATTCCCCAAATTTTTTCTAGCTATTTCCCTAGCTTGACTGAATATCAAAATATTCTGTACAATTTTCTGCAGCTATGTAATCCTTTACACGTCTTTCTCTTTCATCATATTTGTATAAAAAGTTTATCCAAAGATAACATTAATAGACCTAATGGAGAAAATGGAAAATAATATCAAAATAATATACACATTAATAGATGAAAAATAAGTACCTAAACCAAACTATAGATACAGATACAGATATAGATAAAAATCACCTCATTCTTACTGAATTCATAGTCTGGTAATATTAGGAACAAACTAAACAGGCCTATTGAGAAAAAAAATGAGGTTGACTTAACCCTCAATCTATTCAGATTAATCTATTAACTTGGATTCATTCATTAGATAACTGTTGTCTGATAAATGCAACCACTGTAAAGCACTGCCATTCAGGGCAGATAAAGGAAGGGAGATAAAGGAAGAGGAGATAAACATAGTTGTGGGGTCATAAGAAGTACTGTGGAAGAAAGAACTAGGAAATAAAGGAGATAATCATAGAGAGTGCCCTGAAAGTAAAAGATGTAAGAGACTTAAAATATAGCACAACTCAAACCTCTGTTTGAAGGCAACTAGGCCTAACTGAATGTCTAGGGTTAAGGCCCCCCAGATAAAAGCCTAGCTATGAACTTAGCTGTGACTATCCTGAGATTGATGGTACAGTTAAAATACAAACAAGATGGACTGGTTTGCATTCCCTGACTTGCAGATTTACTCTGTGTCATTAATATTCTTCCTTAAATAGAGCAGATCCTCAAATAACATTATTTCATTCAACATCATTTTGTTGTCCAACTTTGATGAGAAAACAAGAATCCAGGAAACTTAATGAAGTGATACTATTAAGAACCTGCTTTCCTTAAATATCCATTTGCTTATAGTTCCAATTTCCAAGAATTTATTAATGATGTTAAGTGAGGATGCAGTTCAGGTTTTCATAATAGACAAACAATTCTGAATAGACAAGATTAACATGCATGGTATATTGATATGATTTTCTCCAATGCTGTACTGATTTTTTTTAGTAAAAATTTCTATAAATTCTAAAACTGATTGCTAAGTGGGATATCAGAATGAAAAAAAAAACTTGAAAATTTGAATTCTCTGTGTATTCATGCATGATTTTGTGTATGTGGCTAGTTGATTATAGCATATTTCTTATTTCCTCTATAATATATAGAATAGTAGTTAAAAGAGTCACTTCTTAGATTCAAATTATAGTACCATTATTTACCATTATTTACAAAACTGCATTATTTTGGGTACATTTATTAACCTCTCTCTGTCTCAATAAACATGATTTAATGTTCATTATGGCAATAGACCATGGGCTCTACTACTATAAATGGTCAATACTTCCTTAGTATTGTAGTGTTTGTTTCAAAGAAAAACTAGAAATAAGTTATGGAATGATGTTGAGAAACCATTCAACATTACTTGAAACCAGGGAAATGCAAATCAAAACTACAAGGAGATACCATCTTACATCAGTGAGAATGGCACATATTAAAAAAAAACTAGCAACACAAAGATTGGCAAGAATGTGGAGAAAAAGGAACTCTCCTGCACTGCTGGTGAGAGTGCATACTGGTCCAACCACTATGGAGAGATGTGTGGAGATTCCTCAATCTGCATGATCCAGCAATTCCATTCCTAGGTATTTACTCAAAGGACACAGAATCATTAATTCTAAAGGGCACCCATACCCCTATGTTTACAGCGGCACTATTTACAATAGCTAAGCTATGGAAACAACAGAAATTCCCAAAAATAGATGACAGGATCAAGAAGACATATACATAATGGACTATTACTCGGCAATCAAAAAAGATAAACTCATGTGATTTGCAGCAACATGGATGGAGCTGGAAGGGATTATGCCCAGTGAAATAAGCCAGAAGGAAAAAGAAAAATACTGGATGGTCTCACTCATAGCAGGAATTTAGAAAACCTAAATAAGGGACCAGGGGAAAGACTATAATAAAGTAAAAATCAAAATCAACAAGCAACTATAAACCAGAGACACACTCAGGGGGAGAGGGGAGAGAAAGGAGTAGGATAAAAACAAGGGTGGTGGGGATTGTATGGGGACTATAACCAAGATGAAATGCATATACATTGTGCAAAAATGAAAAATGATGTAAAAAGCATACATTAAAAATTTTTTTAAAAAAGTAGGAAAAAATAGATGGCATTTTCTTCCCTTTTCTTCTTTTAAAACTCACCCAAAACTGAAAGAGTAAAAAAGAGAAATAAAAGCTTGAATTTGTCTAATCTAGGAGACATCTTCATCGTTAACTCACAGTATCTCATGACAGGAGGTAAATAGCAAAGAACAGAGTGGAGAACTTTAAATCTATAACCTGTTAAAAGAGGTCCTCATAGGGCCTCCCCTGGTGGTTAAGCGGTTGGGCACTGGTCTGCAGAGATGCCTGCAGCCTCTGCAGCCCCGGTTTGATCCCCGGGCCATGGGCAAAGGTCCCAGATGGCGCGCAGACCTCTCCTGCTGCCCGCTGCTCCCCTCAGCAGTGTATTTTGTCAGTCTGCCTGTTCTGCTCCCCACTCTGACTCTGGTGAATCCTCTCACCCTCCCGCTCTTCTGACTGTACCCAGTGCTTGTATAAATAAATAAATAAATCTTAAAAAAAAGAGGTCCTCATAATAAAGTTTTCAGCTTATAGTTTCCTATGAATTGATGAGGTGTGGGGTGTCAGGGAATTAATCTGCACCTGAAAAGGGAGAAGAATTGAACTCAGGGTAAGCATCAGTTAGACTAGATTTCTCCATATGAATTATCCTAGCAGCAATATTGAAAATCAACTGAGCATCTGTTATAGAACTTATTCTGTATCATTGCTCTATATATTTATCATATGTCAAACCACTTTCTCAATTATTGTAACTTTGTAATATATCTTGAAAAATAGATAAATTCTTCAATTTTGATTGCTTTTATCAAAATATGTGCCTGTATTAATTCCTTTGTCTTTGTCAATTTCTACCAAAAAAAGGGGGGGGGATTGTTAAGTGATTATGCTGAATGTATGGACAGATTGTATCTCTGGGTCGTGAAATCTGTAGATAATTTGAATCTTAACAGTGGTGAAAATGGTAGTAGGATTCTTCTGATACATTCTTCTGATATTTCTATTTATGTTTTATTTAATTTCTCTTAGCAACTTTATATAATCTTCAGAGAAAAGGTTGCATATATTTTGTTAACTTTGTCCCTAAGTATTAAATATTATTATGCCATTGAAAATGCTAGTTTTATTTCAATTTTGCATTTGTTATTAGTATATGGAAATTTAATGCATTTTTAAATGAAACTTGTACCCTACATTTTTTCTAATGTCACATTAATTTTCAGCTATTTTCTACATTCTTAGGCTCTTCACATTTTATTGCATTGACTGGCAGTTCTGGTACAATGTTAAATTTAAAAAGCAAGATTAATCATCTTTTATTTCTGATTTTCAAAGAAGAGTATTCAGTTTTTTAATTACTAGCTATAGGGTCCTCATAAATTCTTTGTCTAGGTGAAGACATATCCTGCTATTTTTGGTTTATTGCAAGTTGTTATGATTGGGTGCTAAATTTTGTCAAATGCCTTTTCTGCACCTATTGAAATAATCATACACTTTTATTCTTATTTGTTAATAAGATAAAGTAATTCATTGGTTTTTGAATTCTAAAATTACCTTGTATCCCTGAAAAAAATTGACACATTTCAAATTTTACACTATTTGTTCTTGGGTCACATTGTATTTCGTAAAATAGTGTTCACTTGTGTTTTGCATCCAGTTATGTTCTTTCTGACACTTCTTTAAAGAGAAGCCATTAGTCCATGGCTAACTCTATACTTCAACTAAGATGTTATTCTGAAGATTTTATTAGTCTCATTTACTACAAGATTTTTACCACATTGGTTTGTGAGATCATGGCCTAGTCCTCAACCAGTGTTTCTGTACTCCAATTTAGTGGTTATTTCCCCACAGAATCCTCTCACACATCTACATATCAATACTCAGCCAAAGACACCAGAGGACCCTTCTGTAAAATATGATGATTTGAGAAATAAGAATTAGACAAAAGGGTGTCTCACATTTGGAAAAGGAATACTTAAAATTCACTTTGATGCTAATTTAAAAATATATTTAACGTTCCCATTAGTTACTGGTAATCATGAAAAGAGTGTACCATATAAAAACTAAGAATCAACTAGCATTTGAAATCATTATCAGTAATGTGCTATTGCACCATCAGAAACCTAGGGAAATATTTACTTGTATCCTAATAAGCATTCAGATTTGATTTTTATATTAGTCAAATATTTTGCTATAGTATCTTGAAATGGTTGTGCTAAAACTACTTATTTGTGTATGAAAAATCATTTTTCTGATTATCTATTTTTTAAAGATTTATTTTTTCAAATACAACAACTGGCATACAGGCCAGATGTTTGGGAGGGTGAGAGGATTCACCAGAGACAGAGTAGGAACAGAACAGGCAGACTGACTGAAATACACCGCTAAGGGGAGCAGTGGGTGAGACAGGAAAGGTCCACTGCGCCATGTGGGTATCTCCCCTGCCAGGATCAAACCCATGCTGCAGAGGCTGTGGACAGCCTCACAGCACTGCTTCCAACCGCCTGTGCCACCAGGGAGGCCCTTTTCTGATTATATTTAATGAAAATAAATTTTCTTCTTTTCCAGGAGACAAACTAAATGTGAGGTAAGGAATTTCTGAACATATGTAAATAACTCTAATAATGCTATCTGATAGTCATTAAGCTCACACTATGTTCAAGGATCTTTACACACATTATTGTGTTGTGATCTAAAAGAACTGGAGTTGAAGCAGAATAATTGTTTTAATTCCTTAGCTCTGTCAATTTCTGTCATGGGAAAATTCACACAAGTTTTCCAAGTCTCCATTTACTTATCTATAAAGTGAGGGGAATGACACACAGAGAAACTGACCAGAAATAAGTTGTAGAAACCTTGCTAAAATCCTATGATACAATATCATTTTTGAGGACATGCCTATATTGACTATTTTTTTTGATATTCACATATACACAAAAATATTTTTATTTATTCATGACATATACTCCATAGCTCATTTCATTACATGGTATGTACTTGCAATATGTACAAATTTGTAAATATATTTGTGTATATATGTATGGGTACATATGTATGCACACACATAATTTCTTAGTATATGCTTTGAATTGGCATTTAAGAATAGTAACAGACTTATGGTCCACTGAAGCACTGAATACCCAGGGATATCACCTGCACATACTCATACCTGTCTGGGATCCCAGCCTAGCCCACACCAATACTGTTCTGGTCAGAAAGGATTCTGAACCTCAAACTAGAGAATGTTCTCCTCTTCTTTCCTATTGGGTATAGTCCTTCCTTAATTTCAACACATTAAAAAAATGTTTTATAGTTGAAGGCAGTGGAAAGAGGTTAGCATAAAAATATTTTGATCAAAAAAGATAACAATATTAAGGACCAGTTGTGGCAGTAATTTTCTTAAAAGTAACTTGAGGGCCTCCCCTGGTGGCACAGCAGTTGAGCGCTGGACTGCGAGGCTGCCCACAGCCTCTGCAGTGTTGGTTTGTTCCCTAGCAGCCGGCGAGGGTCCCACAAAAAAAAAAAAAAAAAAAAAGGAACTTGAAAGCATTTACCATGTCCTAAATTTGCACTCTTTGCAGGCTTGTGTGTATATACTCTGCTTTCACAATAGTTTTGCACGTTAAAAACAGACAAAAAAAATAAAAGCTTTTTAATAAAGAAATTTCATTCATAAATGACATGCATTGCAGTATATTAAATCTACAGCTACCAACAAGCAACTATAAACTAGAGACATACTGGGGGTGCAGTGGGGAGAGGAAGGATTAGGGTCAAAATAAGGGGAGGTACAATCATATGGGGAATATAACCAAAATGAAAATGCATACATTGTGCAAAAATGAAAAATGATGTAAGAATTATATAAAATAAAATATTAAAAAAAATTCTACAGCTACCGACAATATTGTGTTGTACAGCAGCTACTTTTTTATTTAGTGGCTAATAAAGGACTACACAACTCAAAAATAGAAAAAAAGAATAGAAACAATGGCCGAGTCTCTTTAAGACTGACCTATATGTAAGCACCTCTTTTCACACAGGGACATTCCTACGTACTCTATTATCTGCAACTGTAGCAGAACTTATTAATTCAATAAATGGGAGAGTAGCTCTCACTAGAATGTGATGCAGGCATAATTGTCCTTTTTGCACTTATCAGTTTCCTCTTGTTTCAATCTTCAAAACTCATACTAAAAAAACTGCTTATCAGAATTAAAAGAATTCAGTTTCTCAAACAATTCTTGAGTGCCAGCTGTAGAGTGACAGAGTCTCTTGTGTTGCTCAAAAAAATTACCTTAAATTCCAAGATCAACCCCCATGAGTTTAATTTTATCAAAGAATGGATGTCTTGTCAAATATAGTTCCAACCAACATAATCAGTAGCTTTCAAAGTATGTTTGACATAGAGAAGGACTGAAAAACAAGATAGGAGTCAGAGAAACAGACATCGATGGCCTGTCAAATTTTTTGTAGACATCATGCTATTATCAAGGCACATCAGGATAAAATAAAATGACCTAGCTGACCACAGGCTTACAAATGTCTTGGGAAGGAAAGAAAAACGGTGAATCAAAAGGTAGCTTTGTTGCACGTCCCCCCAGGCCTTCTTATTGACAGGAATGACAATGGTCCCAAGATGCACCATTATCTATGACCAGCAAGCAGACATCAAATGCTCCTGAGCTGTATCTGTCAGAATGGAAAATTCTGCTCAAAACAGACAGGGCTTGTTACATTTTGTTCAGCTAAGGTTTGTCAAAAGCCAGGGTCACTTGTGTGTGCCCTGCCCTGAAGGGGAATTGTAAAGCAAAGGAAGTACATGATTCCTGAATGTTTCTTCTGCAAGGAGACTCTGAGTCTGCTTGACCAAAATGTTTTGAAAGTCAAGTCATGACTCAAAGGAAGTGGAAAACAAAGTTAATAGTCTGTCATTTAACTTCTTAAGAATGAGGATCACATGCTAAGGAGGCAGAATTTAAAATGCTTCTTACATTTAAAGAATTTTTGTGCTAAGTGTGATTTGTTATTTCAAACTCAAAAGGGAAAATACTACTGAAATTAGAGAGAACAAGTTAATGTGTTCTGGGCAAGCATTTTATACCAGGGCATTATGGAGCTTATTACAGTCTGAAATATTTACACTCGTAAGAGATTCTTCTAATTTACTTAATTTACTTCTTCTTGACTAAAGAGAGATTTTATATACAAATGTCCAGGCTCTGACACTTAAGTAAACTCACTAACTTGGGGAAACATCTGTTAACCACTCACAAGAAAATACAAGTTGATCGTATTCTTTAATTGACTCCTTAAAAAAATTAACACAAACTTTTTCTCTCTTTTTATAAATCCAAGGGTAAGAATGCAGCCACCATAGAGAGTGCTTGTGAACAAAGGCATTGTCTCCCCCTCCTCTTCCCTTATTCTTTTCTTTCCTCCCCAAATCATTCTTTCTCCTCACCCTTCTCCTCATTTTATTGTTTTACTTGTCAATTTATAATTTAGCATTTCTTAGGTCCAGAAACAAGGTCAATTATGCTCAAACATGTTGTAAGTGGTCTTATTTAAAAAGTTCTGAGACGTAATAACTCCTGTAACTATGCAAATATTAAAAATAGCATTTATATGCTGATGGTCATAATTATGTTGTATCGCCAATATATTTCTCAGAAGTCTAACTTATTTTCCATATTTAAAAATTGGGCTATTTCTCACACTAACTTTAATTTTCATTTTCCTAAATAAAGGGGACATGAGTAACTTGTGGTGCTGAACTTGAATTTCTGCATAGTGACATTCTTCTACAACAAAGGGGTGAGGATTGTAGCTCCATGACTTATGATCATCACTTAAGATCTACAGTGCATCACAGTTGGCATTAGTTTGACTTTTCTCACTTATCCATTACAGGTTTGAGTTGCAATTTCTGCTCAAATAAAACAAATAAATCAAACTGATCATTTTTCCCATATTCTACATGACTATACAATCCTAAATAGAAAATGACATGTCAAAAATATAACTATAAATATCAATTATCTCTCCATTTTGGGGGCACAAGAGAAAATTCCCTCACTCTTTATGGGTTCTCTTGACTCTAGATGAACAAACAAGTTAACATCAGACCAATTAGTAGGAGAAAAAGGCAAAATTTAATAGCATAGATATGACGAATGTACATGGCTATAAATTCTAAAGTAAAATGGGTGAACCAGGGCTATATATCCTGTAGTGAGAACCCTGGGGTAGTAAGGAGAGAGGAGGAGGACATATCACATAACCAAAGAGAATGACTTTATCTTTTCATTTTGAGAGTTTCGCAAATGGAGAGGACATGTTCACGAATTAACCTAAATGTGAATGATAACCCCTTCCAGACTATGTTACTCTGTCTTTAAAAGGGAGCAGTGATTGTTTCCTTGGTTAGGAAAAGGGTAAAAGATGGAAATATGGGTAAGAACTCCATTCAGCCCTCTAGGGTCTTTAGTTGATATTAATTTAGAATAATTTGTATTATTTAAGTAATATTAACATATTTACCAAGACTCACAGGCCCTGGATTGAATTGAGTTACCCACACCCAGGTGATACCTATTAGAAGAGGCCTACTTTAGACTCATTGAGAAAAGTCTACATGACCATATTGGGGAGACCAATCCTGTGCCACCACTAGATGATTAACTTTACCAGGAGTGGCCCAAAAGAAAGAAGGGAGGGAGGAAGGGAAATAGCTTATATAGGGAAAATGTACATTCGTTTTTTTTCCATTTGCAGTAATACAAGTCTTGCTGCAGGTACTTTAATAAATAATTACTCTTGTTAATCTGAAACAAATAAAATTGCAAGGATAGAAAAATAGCTTGAGGGTGGAAGATGGGTTATATGAAAGACCATTTGCTCACTGTTCTATGCATGTGATAGTTCCTGCAACTACTTCTCTGTCTACACTATCAGCTTTGTCTAGAACCAGGAAATGGTGATCTTCATGAGCTGAAAACAATCAGAAATAATTTGGACAAAAGGATTTTACTTTTGACTTTTTGGAAAAGAAAACAAATGCAGAAAAAATCACTGTAAACCACTCTAACTGGGTTTAATTTTGCTTAATATATGAAGTCATTTGCCTCTCATTCTTACTCTTTGGTTTGAATTTTACCCGTTGAGTATCTTGTAGAAATTCAATGACTATAAACATCGTTCCAAAGGAAGATAACTTACTTAAAGCATAAATTAAAAGATTTTCCTCAGTTTCAGAGTTAAACTGCAGGAACATTAATCTTCCTGTGGAGTATAAATACTAATGAACATTTTCATTCTGTAAATCATTCTCTGTTTTTGGTTCTACTAAAATAGAAGGTATGCTAAAGCTCTGATTACAAACATTCCATGATCCTTTTAGTGAATTTGGGAAAAAAAAGGATCAAAAAATTATTGACTCTTGGGACACTGTGTTTCTGATATCTGATATAAAGAAGACAAATTTGATCACATAAGACTTGACTAAAAATGGGTATTATGGGTTCTTGTCTTTATAATGGAGTCTCCAATACATTTATTCTATAAATATTTATTAAGTACTTACATACCACAAAATATTTTGGAACTGTGTTTCACAGGAAAATTGCATTAGCCTGGGTTCCCTCCCGAAAGTGAACCTGAGACAAAGGCTTGAGTGCAAGCAGCTTGTTTTAGAAAGATATCCCCAGGAAGGAGAAAAAGTGAAGAAAATTGCGTTACAAGCAAGCTACCATCATGGACAATGTGGTTAGATCATGCTGGGGGTTCTTGGAGGTGTTGTGCTGCCTATGAGCGAGAAAATTCATGGAATGGAAGCAGGAACACTTATTTACCAGCAAGCATCCTTTAGTGGTCAGTTGGGTGCCTTCTCAGATGCTAACTCTCTCATAATCCTAGGATTTTCCACAGACAAAAAGGGGTCTTTTCGTCACACCACTTACTTGAAGCCCAGGGCAAGAAGATTTTACCAGTGAGACTGAAGAAATGCTGTCAGTAAAACACGTGCCAAGAAGCTATTGGTTATGTACGCATATTACAAGAAACAAGGGAATGTATCATATTCTTAATAATAGATTTATTTATTCAAGATGCTGACTGAGTACTTATTATATGGCATGCACTGTTTCAGGCCTAGAGAAACAGCAGTGAACAAAACAGACTACAATTTCTACTTTTATGGAGTTCAAAATAGTGCAAGATAGAGGGTAATAGAGAAAACTATAATTTACCAGGTGATAGTAAACAGGGGTAGGGAACACTGCAGCTATAGGAAGAACATCATTGGGCCTCCCTGGTGGCACAAGAGGTTAAGACACAACCTATGAAGCTATCCTCAGGCACTGCAGCAGGAGTTCAATCCCCAGCCAGGGAGATACCCAAATGGTGCAACAGACCTCTCCTGACTTGCCCGCTGCTCCCCTCAGCATTGTACTTTGGTCAATCTGCCTGTTATGTTTCCCACTCTGTCTCTGGTGAATCTTCTCACCCTCCACACCACTAGCCTGTACCCCAGTTCTTGTATACATAAATAAATAAATCTTTAAAGAAAAAAAAGAACATCATTCCTGACATAATAAACTCAAAAGTTGTAATGTGACAGATCTTTGTCATGCTTGAGGAACAGAGAACAGAGGAGAGAGGATTACGTTGGGCCATTTTTCAAGACCAATGAATGCAGAAGCTACCAAAGGGGTTAGAGCAATGTTGTTCATGGACCTTCTTTTGTTATAGCTAATCTCTCTTCACCCTTCAGATTGAAATTCAATTGTCAGTCCCCCAAAAGGCCCCAAGAGCCCTGACCAGGTCAGCTCCTCCTTTCATCTGATCTTATGCAACACACACCAATTTTTGTAGCTCTAAATTCAGGTACAAATTTGCATTTATTTTTAGAATAATTTTATTACTTTCTTTCCACTGTGGGGTTATGTATAAGCTCCTTGGTATCAGACATTCATAGCACATTTTATTCATCCTCATATTCTATGCACAGTGCTAGGCACATAATAGATATACAGAAGTATTTACTTAACAAATGAAAGGTTGGACTGAGGGAATGGAAGAGAAAAGTAATAAATAGGTGAGAATTTAGAAATAAAAAATATATGACTAAAGGGACATTTCTTAATGCTATTTTAAGATTAACTCATATTTAAGAAATAATTCTTCCATATTACTTATTGATATGTTTCCCATGGTTAGCATTTGATAGAATGAAAAAAAAAGTCATGTTCTTTGATTTTAAAATAAATGAATAGACATCCAATTTCCTACAATGAATGAAGAAATTGTGGAAATGTCATGTTTCCTGTACCTGAATTTTCTCCTTTTGTATCTTTTTCTCACCCTATTGCCTTTTTGCCATTCTTACCTTATTCATATTTCAAGACATAACTAAAACCCATCTCTTTCATGATGCTTATTATAATATTCAATCAATATTGATTAATAGATTGCTATACTCGAACCCCTAGGTCTGGTTAATGTGTGTTTAATTATCTTTTCTTCCTGATTTCACAGGTAAAATATTCACAACAGTAATGAATCTATACAACTACCAGCAGGAAGCTAACTGGATGATTGATTATCAACACATGGAGTCATTTTTCCACTAGCAACAAATATTTTTCTTAGTGGCAGAATAACTGGATTTCAAATATGATAATAACTATGTACCTTACATGCACTATGTAAAGACAAAATTTATCATTAAAGTGACTACCTCACTATTTTCATATTGTGTACATCTTGTTCATGTTCCTTTGACTTTCTTTTTTTTTTCAAAATTCTATGCAAGAATCAAAATCTGAAATCTTAAGTTCAAATGTAAACACTGGTCTCTATCATGAAATCTACAAAAAGAAAAAAAAGCAGTTTGATTAAATTTACTAAATTGCCTAAATCAGAGAATTGTTATGAATGGTATGTACACCTCTTCAAAGATGTCTTATAAATATTAATAGAATCTAAGAGACTAATCTTACATCATATTTTACCTACTCTGCCTCCTGCTGCTTTTTGTGTGTGTGTCATTTTTCTCTGCCAGGTATCTAAAAGTAGCATTGAACAATACTTGTGTCCCTTTCTCATTAGTCAACAAGCATGGATATTTTATTAAAAGAATACATAAGAGGGTCTATTTAAAAGGTAAATAAGATATGACAAATCGGTAACAGAACAGAACATTTTTTTGTTAAGTATTTCTTTTATCTCTATGCCCCTAGAACTGGAATTGGATATAAAGTTTCACATTTATAGCTCAAAGTTATTTGGCTATTTTTATTCTTGCTGTTTCTGACAGAAATATTTTTAATATAAGGAAACATATCCAATTAAAAATATAAATAACAAAAAAAATTGGCCTTTGCAGGAATAAAAGGAGTTCAAATTAATCGAAAGTCCTACGAAAGAACCACAGGCTATATAATAGATTGAAAATAAACATATACAGGGAACTTGTGTCTGTGAGTGTGTGTTTGAGAGCACATGTGTATTCTAGGTAGAAATGCAAGTGGCCTATGGACAATTTTTGAGTACAATAGCATAGTAAAACTTAAGAAATTTTCAGTCTGATAGAGTGAAATTCATTTTTATGAGAAAAATCATAATATAGATTGAGATATTTGCATTCTTCCTGTTTTTCTTATCTATAAATTGAGGACAAAATCTGTCATTGTAACTTGGATAATTGCTGAGGATGCAGTTAAAAAAAATCACATGTGAAAATACTTTGTAAATAAATAGTAGATTTTCAGCACAGTAGTAGGATGATGTGTTAACAGCAGGACTTAAGTACTAAAAATAATGTTAATAATAGCAATAATAGTATAACTAGCATTTATTGAAAGTTAGAGTCATCTACCTGCTAAGCACTTGACATGTATTACCTGATTTAATCTTCACAACAACCCTAAAGTGTAACTAACTGTTAACTTTATGGTTCTAGAGAAGGAAACAGTGGCTAAAGGAATTACATTCTTTATGGAAGTTAAAAGTTGAGGGCCTCCCTTGGTGGTGCAGCGGTTTTGCGCTGGGCTGTGAAGCTGCGCGCAGCCTCTGCAGTGCCGGTTCGTTCCCCGGTTCGTTCCCCAGCCGCCCGCCGGCGAGGGGCCCACCAAAAAAAAAGAAAAAAAAAAATTGACCCATCACCCACTGACCTGCAAGCCTAAACTAACTTTAGACTTAATGCTCCTTAATCACTTTGTTTTTTTATCTCTGCTAGGACCTCCCAGAGCTTCAATTTCACTGTGTACATCTTACTCTCTAGCACTTTCCATACTGTATTGTAATTATTTGTGTACCTATCTTTCTTCCCCCCCTACACTGTGAACACATTAAAAGCAGGGCTGGAACCTCACTCATCTTTATATTCCCAAAACATAGCTTTATGCCAAGCTCTTAGGAAAGAACAGTAAATATTGGCTTAATAATTGGTTGAACACATTTCCATTTATTATTTTAATCAAAACCACATCATCTGTAAGTAATAATGATTACCAAAATGTGCTGGGTAACTCAAATATGCATCACAGTCCTTATAAACATTGGTTGTCAAAAGAAAAAAAATTAAACACGTTTCCGCCTACTCTCAAAATAAATTACTACTTTAAAAAGTCTCAATATTTTTAACTGCTTTTGATTTGTATTATTTAATTTATTCAAGAAATTAATGGATATATTTGTGACTTAATGATTCATTACAGTACATTTTTTTAAAGCCTTATGTAGTGCTTCCAATATATAAGACATTGCTCTCAGTGTTTTATTAGCTTAATCTTCATAACAATCCTATGAGGAATGCCCCATCATTATCCATTTTACAGTAGAACAGTTCAGCAATGCTCAAGGTCACATCACTTAGAGTGGAGATTCTAGCATCTAAATACCTGCAATTTGGGTTCAGAACTCTATTCCTTACCATCATACTATCACCTCTGTGTCACAGGGTCTGATATCAAGGAAATGTCACCTCATCTAACTCACTGAGTTGTATGTTTCATTCTATTATTTTTGGAGAATCCTTTTCTCTGAAGATGCTCACATCTTGTGATATGACATTTTTAAAATAAGATTAATTGAGAAATAATTTACAATTAGTAAAATTTACCCTGTTTCAGTTGTTCATTTCACAAAGGTATATTGTGTAATGTTAAAAAAAAATCATCCTAATAAATTTAGAGATCTAATTTATAAAACAGTTCATGAATCAGCAACATTCCCCCTGGCAAGAAGAAAGATTCTGTGAGGGGTTATACAAAATGGAAGGTGTTTATAGACAGAGGGTGGAATAAGAAAAGAAAGATTTCAGGGATAGCCATTTTTACTAAGGAAAGGCTGGTGGGGCGGATGCCTTAGGCAGATGACTTCACTAGTGCTGCTTTGGAAAATCCAAGTTGATTGGCTTCAAATTCCATTTCTGAGAAAGGCTGAAACTTGCTATGCAGTGAGATATGAAGTCTTGGCGGGCTGAGCATGGCTCCATTTGGGACTGTTTCTTTGTTGAATTGTAATCACCACCACAAACAAGATATGGAGCATTTTCATGACTCCAAAATTTTCCCTGATGTCCTTTGCAGATAACAATTTTGCATCACTATCATTCAGGAATATTCCTTCATAGGTTTCTTACAGTATCTTTATCTGACTTTTGTGTCAGGTAATGTCCTCACAGAATATGCTTAGTATTATTCCCTATGCTTCATTTTGTTGGAATAGTTTCTAGAGGAATGGTGTTGATTCTTCCTTAAATGCTCATGGAATTCTCCAGTGAAGACATCTGTTCCTTTGTTTGGAGATTTTTTATTAGCAATTTAATCTCATCACTAGTAGTGGGGTCTGTTTAGATTTTCTATCCTTTCATGATGCAGGTTTGCTATAGTTTATATTCTTAAGAAGTTATCCATTTGATCGGAGGTATCCAAATTGTTGGCATGCACCATGTGTAGACATTTAATCTTTTCAAAAATTAAAACAATATTCAGTGCTAATACATATGTATGTATATTTAATTTAAAATTTTAGTTACTCATTGCTTGTATATAGGCAATTAATTGACTTATGTATATTGACCTTGTATTCTGGGATGTTGCTGTTTTTTTCTTATGAGGTAAAAGGTTCATTTGTTTTACTTTGTTCTTTTTCCCTTAGGGAGTAAGTTTAGTGAAGATATTTTGCTATTTTCAAAGTAGACAATTATTTGAATAGGATGCCGAGTAGAAGTGACATGAGTTTTATGCAACACAACAAAACAAAAATAAATGAGAGACATTCTGCAGGGGAGGGGGAGGGAGAGGGATCAAAACAAGGGTGGGAAGAGCACACGGGTCTATGGTGACGGTGCATGGGTGAATGGGTGGTAGGAAATCTATAGGGACTACACCTGAGAAAAGAAAGCAAACACTGTAAAAAATATGAACAATGATGTAAAATATATATAAATAAATAATAAAAAGAGAAGTGGTAAGAGTTTTAAATTTGAGTCAAATTTTTTCATTTTTTATTTTATTATTTATAATGTGCATACCCTAGGGTATGAACTATCTGCCTAATTAAATGACATAACTATATTTTTCTAGTATTTTTCTCGAATTGGTATAGTTTCATTCTTGCATTTGGGTTCATGAACCAGCCCAAGTCAATTTTTCCATGGTGTGAGGTAAGAATTGAGGAATATTTTTTCCTTAGATAATGAACACCTAATTAAAAAGGAAATTATTTTCCACTTTGACATTCTTTTTTCCAAAAGTCAACTGACCACACCTGACCAAGTCTATTTTCTTCAATATCTATTTTGCTTATTTATATGTCTACTCCTAGGTTAGACTGTCCTGACTGTCCTGATTACTACAGTTCTATAGCATAACAAAGTTAAACCTGCCTTGACTTTCTGTAAAACATACACATTTTTAGAAAAGTGATTCATATGGCCCATGAATCATTTTCAGTCTTATAAGCCATATCATGAGGTTCCACAAGGAAATGCAATTCATATTTTTTAATTATTTTTTTAAATCGAGGTAACATTTACTTACATTATTGCTGGTATTTTTTTTTAAAGATTTATTTATTTATTTATGCAAACACTGGGTACAGTCAGAAGCACGGGAGGGTGAGAGAATTCACCAGAGCCAGAGCAGGGAACAGAACAGGCAGACTGACAAAGAAGTACACTGCTGAGGGGAGCAGCGGGCGGCAGGAGAGGTCTGCGCGCCATGTGGGACCCTCGCCTGGCGGCCAGGGATCGAACCAGCGCTGCAGAGGCTGTGGGCAGCTTCGCAACCCAGCGCTCAACCACTGCACCACCAGGGAGGGCCTATTGCTGGTATTTTTGAAGAATAGGATCATCTCCCCTCCCCCAGCTGCAGGTATTACCACCATAGAGCACCCACTGCCAAATCACCCCTAGTCTACCACCATATGCTCCCTCACCTCTTTGTTTTTGTTGGTATACATTTCATAATTTATTTGGTTTTCATTTTCACAGAAACTTCCATATTTTTTTTTAAAGATTTATTAATTTACACAAGAACCGGGGTACAGGCCAGATGCACGGGAGGGTGAGAGGATTCACCAGAGACAGAGCAGGTAACAGAACGGGCAGACTGACGAAATACACTGCTGAGGGGAGCAGCAGGCGAGACAGGAGAGGTCTGCTTGCCATGTGGGAGCCTTGCCCGCTGGGATCGAACCAGAATTGCAGAGGCTGCAGACAGCTTCACAGCACAGCGCTCAACCACCTGCGCCAACAGGGGAGGCCCAAAACTTCAATATTTTTTAATCAATCAGTGTTTCTCAACTCAGATTCAAGTTACAGGAGCACTGTGACTTTCACTTAACTTTCCATTTGTATGGTGTAGTTTTCAATTTGCATTTTTTATTATTTTTATTGTACTTCCATTGTATCTACAATTCATTAAAATGATCAACAATTCAAAAGTGGTTCACTAAGGCAGATAGCAATTAAATAGATAAATATCTGAACACTGAATTTTATTAGAAGGGTGATCAATTTGTTGCTCGTTGCCTGAAGGTCAATGTATCACAACTACAGTTTTACTTAATAGTGAAAAAAATCAAAGAAGATTTTGCAGTGTTTTCAAAAACTATAAGGACCTCTCTGAGAAACCATTTTAGAAAACAGGCACTGCAGGAAGCAAATTTGCCATCCCAAGTATGTATTTTTGGGTATAGGATTATTTTGAAATTCTTTTCATGTAGAAGGGAAAATTCCCATTATGATAATATGTTTATTGCTCTACCAGGAAGACCAAATGTCGTTTAATTTTCTTTAATGGAGAAGGCAGCAACCTATTTCTGCTTAAGTCTTACCCTTGCTTACTGAGCCATTCTTAGAAATTTCCCATAATTGACATCCCACTTACCACACCTGCAATATCTTTTGTCACCAGCTGACATTATTCATGGAGGAGACTTCAGAAATGTCTAAGATATACTCAGCGCTTACTAGGTCTCTCTAAAATACACAGAAGATATACATGTTACTGTATCTATACATATACTACGTAGATACACACACACACACATTGTTTTTTTTTTTTTCCTCCGACAATCTATGTGATGTTAATCTGATTATTTGTTAGCCTAACAAACCAAGAGGTGAAAGGGGATCTTCCTCTCATTCACAAAGCATCAATTAAAAAATTTCACAGAATTAAACTTTACTTCCAAGATAGGAAACAACACAGGTCTAGAAAGACACTATCTAACATTAAACATCACTTATCAATGAAATGTGAAAATTTACTCTAAGATAACAACCCAAGCCATCATGACTCTTATTTTTATCAGATTATTATATTGATATCACTGCCTGATATCAATGGCCTTAAATATCGAATACCAATAAAGCTCAACTGTTTGTTTTAGCAATTTGTTTAGTAGTTCAGTATACACATATATAATCTGGCTAATAGACTATTATCAGATATATGATTTGAAATATTTTCTTCCATTTTATGGGCTGAATAAGTTCCAAGGTAGCAAAGCAGGACAAATATTTTCATCAATTGCTGGGTAGGTCCCAAATAGGTTATAACAGATCTACCCAAAATTTTATAATAAGGTTTGTTCTGCTTCCCCTGGACCAGACACTAAATCCATCTTAGTCTAAGTTAATTTATTAGTAGTGAAATAAATATATATATTTTAAATTTTGTACATTATTTAAATAATTAATGTTGCATAACACAAACTTTCTTGACAACTTGAACTTTGCCCTCTCTCCACATTCCAAACCAAGTGCAGCATTATTTGGAACTTAAAACTACAATTTTTCAGAACTGGAAAGATGACTTGTCAGATGAACCATTCACTATACAATAGTCAAAATGATTTTTTAATGACACAACTCTCATTTTTCCCCCAAACATTAGTATTTTCCCTTTCTCCTAATAAAAAATCCAATAGTCTCAGCATCCTCATAGTGATCTAAGAACACTAAGTTACCTCACCTGCCCTTCCCCTTCATTTTCAGCTATTTGCTTCCATAGCTCACTAAAGCCAGGCTACACTGGCCTTATTTCAATTCTGGACATTACTGAGTTCCTTCTGTTTTCATAATTCTGGCAAGAGTAACTTGTAAATAGAATGTTCTTGGCCAACCAACAGCTGCCTCATCCTAGAGCTGTGTATGTTGTGGTCATGACCTATCATGTATTATATTCTTTGCTTAATATTTCTGCACTCATGCTTTGGCCTCATTTAAGTATTTTCTACTTATTTCCCAATTCTCAGCTTCTGAATGACTAACTCAGGTGCTTAATAGCACTTGTTTTTAAATAACTATCATAGACAGTTTTGTAGATAATATAAACGTTCTCGTAGAAACAATTAGCTCTTCTCAGCAATCCTATGTAACTGGTCACAATTTTTATTTTTTATTTTTTTAAAGATTTATTTATTTATTTGTATAAGCACTGGGCACAGTCAGAAGCGCAGTAGGGTGAGAGAATTCACCAGAATCAGAGCGGAGAGCAGAGCAGGCAGACTGACGAAGTACACTGCTGAGGGGAGCCGCGTGCCATGTGGGACCCTCACCCAGCGGCTGGGGATTGAACCAGAGCTGTGGAGGCTGTGGGCAGCCTTGCAACCCAGCACTCAACCGCTGCGCCACCGGGGAGGCCCCACAATTTTTATTTTATCTTCATACATACATGTATGTGGAATTGAATTCAACATTTTTATATTGTCCTATGTCACTGACAGTAGATAAAGGTACAGAACATAGCCACAGTCTTTCAACTTAAATTCTTAGCTTTCTCCACTAAACCAAGATGCCTTTTGCATATATCTATACGTATTATTCTACAAAAGCATTCTTTGAAATTGTTTCCCAAATGAATTGCTTTTTTTTTTTTTTTGTGGAGGATATGCATCAGACCATAAAAAATAAAGACTGTCTCTTTATTTAATGATATTAGTTCTGTTTAATATTTTAATCATAGTAATATAGTTATGTAATGAATTAGAGTAAAATTCATAACAAGAAATCTCCTTTGTCAAGAATTTTGTTTGTTTTACTTAAAAACAAAATTGTCTAACCTCATGTGATTAATTTTGTATTGCTAAAGTAATGTAGAATAATTAAAAAAAGGATTTCTTAAATATCTTATGTAGAAATGTACTACACATATTCAGTAATCAGATAACTTTAAAATCCATAACCTATGCAAATAAGTTTTATTGAGATAACCATAGCTTACTGTTTGTGAGAATTTCTTCTGACAGGATAACACAATGTTATTGAGAATACCAGCTAATTTCTAGTACATTCATATGGAATTAAACACAATAAAGTGTTACTCCAGCAGTTCGAAGAGTATAATTTCTTTAGTGTTTGTTAGTAGTGGCTAATAGATCATTTAATTATAAAAAACTGATATACAGAGTTCAGTTCTAAAATTGCATGGCTATTAAAGAAAACTGAGTTCCTTCTCTTAATGGTTCTTAACTTTATTATATTAGTGATTGAATCAGTATTCTCAGTAAAACTAGATTTTGCCATCTTATATTTAGGTTATTGATTTTGAGTAATTTGCATTGTGATATATGCAAATAATTCAAGAATTTGTAGCCTCTTCTGGTCACCCGGCTTTCATGTTTACATTTCATTTACAGAGATTAATCTTTCTATAAGATTTCTATATCAACATAGCAATATTGTCACGTTATTCAGTATATGAGTCCTGAAGTTGTTCCCTGGATTCCTCTGTGTCTAAGAATTACACTGTGATTTATTTCCTTCTGAAACAGCCATGTTCTAATTGATTTCACTATTCATATAACTGCTGATTTCTCATCTCTTCATTATGAATATTAAAAATAAAGGCTCATCAGATTGTCACCTATTTTAGTTCTGTCAAGAACAAATGCTTTATTTTGATGTAATAGCATAAAGTATCTGTGGCAGAGTAGTTACAACTAAAATGCAGTGGTTTAGCATAAAGTTTTTAGACATTTAATCAAGCATCTAGATAAAAAATATACTTTCACTGACTCATAGAGACAAGATCCTGATTACCTATCTTTGAGGAAATGGAATGTTTGAGAAAATTATTTGGTATGTTCCACTATTGTACCTGTCACATACTTTTAATTAAAAATGTATTGATGCATGACTAAACTGTGCTTGGTGAAAAACAGACCCACTTTAGTTCAGTGCTGTAATGTACACATCGCCCAGTAGAGTAAGCCTATGCAATTATAGCACAAAGACAGCTCCAGCACAGTGAGCCTCTCACACCTTAATCTCAAGTCAGACGTATGTGTGGTTGCCAAATATCACAGATCAGTGTGGACTCAATCAACACAAATAAATTTACTAATCTAGTCTAAATACCTGTAATGATGCCATTTCACTAATCTATGGCAAATTAAATATGTGGAGAAGTGAATGCTGAATAATGATTAACTTTCTCCTCCGCCCAGCATTGCATGTCGAAATTCACTAAACCCATCTACTCTGACTACTCACAATGTCAGTGACTGAAATGAAATGCAAATTTTGCATATTTCAAGAAGTTGTGTTATATGAGTTTGGAAATTAGATCTAAACAATATTTTTTCTTTTAACTTGTTTGCTGTTTTTTTAGTAATTTCACACACATACACACAACCAAGAATATAACCAAGCCCAAGGAATGGAAATCAGACACATGTTTGAAACACTGACCTTTACTAATTATTTTTGAAATAGTAACAAAGGGTAAGGGTGCTTTCTAAATCTGGAATCATAACCCAGGCAAGAAAACCATAACATAATAAATTATTCTATTTTAATAATTTTTCCATGCTTGCTTTAGGCAAGCAAATAAATTGATAAAAAATGAATCTAATAATGGATTAACATAGTCAAATCAATTATCACTGATTCATAATTTTCTATGAGAATCCACTTTTGAAGTCCTACAGTAAAAACTGAGAAAAAGAGGAAAATACTTAATTTAGCTCTCTGTAGAATAGGATTCACATTATGTGCTCTACATAGGAAATGTTACTTAATCCTGAGGACAATTTTAAGAAATAGGAATTTTTTTCAGATAAAATAACTGCCACTCTGATAAATAACAACAAAAACTGATTTCTTCCAAAACCATTTTGATTAATCTTTCCTACACTTACGTATCTTAACAGTTAAAAAAAGGAGTGGTCTCCAAGAAAGCCTATTAAGATGTAGAACTATAATCTACTCCACGTGTTTGTGTATCTCACCTTATTTTACTATCCTAATATTTTATTTTATTTTTCCCCAACTCACCTCCCCCCATCTATCCTAATATTTTAGAGTTAACATTGCAATATTTACTGTACAATAAGGAAACAGTGGAAGTTACTAGTTCACATTCACATGAGGATTAAATCTCCGAACTCCATAATTCTCCAAGTTCTATTCTTTTTGGACTTACTGTATAAGAATGGCATAGGTGGGAGGTAAATATAAGCATTCTACCACTTGGGATTTGTGAGTTAGTTAGGTTGAGTTATCTAGAATGTGACAACTAATTCAAGGTTTTTAGGTGGGAGAAAAACATTCACTGACAACTCTCTATGAAGAACAAGATTATCTATCTAGCTACAGTGGTTATATATATATATATATATATATATATATATATATATATATATAGCAGTAACGTAAAAATTGATTTAAAAGAGGGGAGTATTGACCTGGGCATGAGAAACTGTGCAGTTATATATATATATATATATAATTACAGGTTTTAATTTCTATTAAAAAAGCAGAGATGAGGAGATGAGGTGTGGTTTGTTAGGGAAATTGAAATGATTGCATCATCCCCTTCCCCATTCAATGGCTGAGGCAATTTTTCTACACTTGATGACAATACATTGATAGGAAAAACATAGTTTTGAGAAGGAAAAACAGGAATGGGAGTTTAAAATAGATGTCAATTTTGAGCATGAGAAATTTAAGATTCCTGATATTGATACTGTCCTTTCAGGCCTAGTCTCCCAGCCAGGAATGGATCCCAGGCTTCAGTGGCAGTGATGAGTCCAGCCACTAGACCACCAAGGGCTGGTATCTCACGGAGCTGTAGTAGGAACTTCACTGATGCTCAGGCAAGCGAAAAAAGGTAAATATGTTTAGAGAAATAGATATAAGGAAAAGTTTATTAAGGAGAAAAAGAACAGAAACAAAGTGGGAAACTCCCACAGAAGAACAGAAACAAACTCCCAGGCCAGGGAGGGGCAAGGAAGTAGCTGTGCAGTCTCCGGCCTTAGGGAATATACACCTTTCCCTAATTTTTCTAAAGCCCCATCAGTCTCTATGATTGGTTAGTTGTCATGGCCTCACTCACTCTGTCTTAATATCTCTGTGCCTAGAACTAAGTCTCTTGCATCCTTCATCTTAGAGTCCTTTTTCTTCATTGTCCTTGTTCAGGAATGTCCTTTTGCCCCTAGTCCTGGGGGTGTTTGATTAATCTCCTTTGGAATTGTTGCCCTTGTCTCTGGAGCCCCCCTTATTCCTCTGAGGCTTTGCCTATTCTATTCTGATCCTAGAAGCTATCTGATTACCCTATGACTCAATTTTACTTAGGAATGTAGGATTTGATTAATGAAAGAAACATCAGAAATAAATATCAATAATTGATTCTTCTGAATATGAGCTCTCAGGGCAATGACAAGAAGTGAGAAAGAGGGAGGACTTCAATGCAAGGAGGGCTTCTTTTTATTTCAAGAAAAAGTTACTTGAATGATCACAAAGTTTAGTGAAGAATCAAAAATTAACATCAAGAAAATAAAGAGATGAGAAAGTTTCATTTCAGAGAAGTAATGCTTGCAAACTTTAATTTATGCCACACTGTATTCTTATACTTAAGAAGCAGGACTTAGACAAGAACTTCCATATTGTTACCCATAAAAATATACATGACAGAGAACAAGAACAGAAAAACTGAAAAGGAAGCACCACAAGGCCGGAAACCTGGCTCACACAGGAGGTGGGGGTAGAGGATTAGCATAGCCATTGATCCAGCTATAGAAGCCATGAGCCTTAGGCCCCAATGCCTAGATTACAGTGCAGAAGATCCAAGCAGGTATCAGACTGCTGCAGGGAGTGTGACTGGCGCACAGACCCAAAGGTAAAGCTATGGAGATTGGGCCCATTGTGGAATCTCAGGTCCCTTTCAGATGCTGCATAGTTATCCAAAATCAGGAACAAACCAAAGGCTTACATGGGGTGAGCCCCTCCCAAACAAAATCAGTGCAGTCTCTGCAGAGCCTCAGGGAAGCACTCCTTCTGCCCACCTGTGCCTATGCAGGTGCCTCTTTTCACCAACTCTCTCCTCTTCAGGGCAGCAGCCTCCTGCCTGCCCGTGACCTGTACCATGCCTGACTTCTCTTCTTTGACCTCCCTCAGCGGAGGCCGCTTTCCTCAAGGCAGCCCGCCTGCAAACATGCAGGCTTCTCTCAGCAAACCTGATCCTTTAGGGGCAGCATTTCCTACGCAAGTGTCTTTTACTTTTCTGTCCCTTTTTCAATAAACCTGTTCTTTAAATATAACTACCGTCTCTGTCTCATGGAGAAACATGCCTGGGAAACTAGCCACATGCCGCTGAAAGGTGAAAACTACCTGGTGAAAAGTACCCCAGAGTGGACTCAAGGACACTGCACTCTAAATCCATTGACTCCAAAATTGACATCATGCAGATTAACAACATGGAAAAAGTATTTAAGTTGAGGGGTACCATAACACATGTGTGAAATGTTGCCTTTTGAAGGGAGCAACTGGAAATTTTTTACAGAAGCTCATGTTTTACATTATTTTCCTTCATATACTAGATATCAAATGACCTGTCTATAGCTCCACTGAAATCATTGGGTCACATACATTTGTTTATTAATCAGGCATACAGTTTTTGGTAAAATAGATGATAAAGACTATGTGGAAAATGGAGAGAAAATCTATACCTTCATTGAGGAAAATGCTCTTTTTCATAAATGTGTACCACAGGAGAGCAGGATGACAGATCCATGATATTTATAATATGACTTCAAAGGCAGCAGAAGACCCAAACCCAGGAAGCAATGTTTTTGAAGATGTTATATTTGTCATTCCTTTTGCACTGTGAGATTGTAATCAAGTTAAAGATGATCTTATTTTTCCTTTGATTCTGCCAAACATTTCTATAGCTATGCTTTCACTATATGGATACAATGGATTTTTTTAATCCATTTATTCACTTGTAACATGTTACAATTTGCCCTAAAACTTAGATTTTCTGCTTACTTTTTTTTTTTTTTGGAAGGGAAGTTAAGAGAGTGAGGTTATTCTTTTGGCAAGAGGATCCATTGATCAGATCAAGCAATCATTCTCACTAATTTCCCTGAAATCAAGGCTCCTGGAAGAAAGTTAAAAAAAAAGGAATAGGAGTAAAACATGTGGCTTACTACTGAAAGAATGCCCATGAATTTCTAGATAACAAAATATAAAAGAGACTAGAGCAAAACTTCCCAAATATAATAATATGTTTGTAGTTACTATACTCACTGACTTCTACCTCTGTTAGAAACAATGTCTTAGCACGGATTTTCTCAACAAATTACAACTTCAAACTAACACCTTCACAGTAACTGTGTCCCTCATCTGGAGAATGGGGAATCAGCATAGATTTCTTAACTTGTCGGTGGATTTATAAGATGATGCTGCCTCTTTGCAGAAGTGAATTACCTCTTTAAACACACATGGAACCACTTTGTTTGTAACTCCTGTGACCAATATTATTCATTTTCACTTACACAAATTATTCAGCAAAAAGGGAAACATCATGTTTGAATATGGAAACCTAGAGCCTCACATGCTGGAAGAGATTTATGGCTAGCAAGAATTGAGTTTTAGGAATGCTGAGCCAGAGGGCAATGCAATGTAGGCAGAAGGATTCAATCAGTTTCAGGTGCCTTCGTTTAATACATTGTTGCTGACTAAGGCTTCTCTATAGAAGCCTTCTGTTCAACATCTTGAGAGAATGTGTGGCATTCAGAAGAACATGCTTAGGATAAGAAGTGTTATTGAGCAGGCTCCTTCCACCTTACTGCTTCATTCATTTCTCATTGCTACTGGTTCAGCAACTATAGGTTCACTTGGCCTTCCCAGGCAGTGTTCAACTTGCAAACATTTTGGAAATATTCATAGACCTCTAAATCATTATATGGATGATTTGCTGCAATGTAGATCCACTCAAATTCTTAGCAGTTTCCCTAAAGTTTCATGTAAATAGCTAAAATAATGCAAGGGGTTGTTTAGCATGTCTGTAACCTATTCTTCAAGTTGTAAACCTGTACATTTTTTATTGAAAAATTAATTATATGGATCAATTGAAATTCACTATGTATTTATTTTTTCTTTTGTTTAAACGCTTTATTTATGCATACAAGAACTGGGGTGTAAGCCAGAGGTGCAGGGGTGGGGTGGGATGAGAGGATTCACCAGAGAGAGTGGGGAGCAGAACAGGCAGATCTACTGAAATACACTGCTGAGGGGAGCAGTGGGTGAGGCTGGGTTGTTTCATGGCCAGGATCTAACTTGTGCGGCATTGGCTGGCTGTAGTGCCAGAAAGGGCACAGAGCTGGTTCTATGATTCAAGCAGACCAGGTAAAGGAGGGTCCTGGAGCCCTCGGTGGCTTTCTTAGGCTTTTATTGAGCTTTTACATGTAGAGCAGCAACCAGGTACACGGCAGGGAGGGGTGCCGGGGAGCCAGGAGGCCAGGAGGTCTCCAAGCCCCTGCACGTCTTCACTCAGGGTTTCTCTGGCCTTCTTTTTCCCCTTCTCTCTCCTGTTCTATCTCCTTCCTCTTCTCCTGCTTCTCTTGGTGACTACCTCAATACTGAGCCAAAGCCCACAGAGGTAAGCAAGACAGCTTACAACAATGTAACAACTGCGGTGCTCCACCAGGCAGGGCAATCCTAATGGTGGGAGGGAAGAAAAACCTGAAAACCATTTACCCTACACTGGGGATAGATAGCGCTGCCATGAACTCCTGTGCCACCAGGGGGGCCCTCACTAGGTATTTCTATTACAGAAAGATGTTAGGAAGGAGGTCTTTTGAATTGTTTCCCATATAAAGCATCTTCTCAAAAGAGAAGTATTACACCATCAAGATTTTAAATAGCCAGGGCCTCCCTGGTGGCATAGGGGGTTGAGCACAGCGCTGTGAAGCTGTCCACAGCCTCTGCAGCAGGGGTTCGATTCCCGGCTGGCCAAGGAGACTCCACTTGGCACAGCAGATCTCTCCTGTCTTGCCTGCTGCTTCCCTCAGCAGTGTATTTCAGTCCTCCCTGTTCTGCTCCCTGCTCTGTCTCTGGTGAATCCTCTCACCACATCTATCTCTGGCCTGTACCTCAGCTCTTGTATGCATAAATAAGTAAATCTTAAAAAAATAAAATAAAAACTAGTGGCACCCAATGATATAACACACTATAGTTACATAGTTATATAAACTATGTCCATATGAGATATATATATAATACATATTTGTGAAAGTCAAAACTCAAATAAGTAAAGCTTAAAGATCTTATTGGCTTTATTCAATGATTCATAAATTGGATATCATCAAACCTAGCAAACAGTAAAGAACCCTAAGGAGCTGTATGAAAGTATGGACTCAGTCTCTCCAAGGACCAGAGAAACTTCTTAATATGCCCAGAGTAGGTGTTTTATCACTTTGATATGGGAATTAAAGGCCAATAAAAAAAACTGTGAGTTTCAAGAAAACTATTACTATTACTTAGGGGATGAAGATGATTAAATTAAGAGCAATGAAAACCCTAGGGGTTTTCTTTCCTTTGCTATTTTTACCTAATCAAAGCAACAATCTTTGTTCTACCAAGAAGGATTAAATTTGGTGATATCTTCCAGTCTTAGATTTAGCTATGAACATGAACTCTCTGTTGGAGAATCTCATCTCTACTTGCAGAATAAGGATGAGGTCACCCACTCCTTTTCTATCACCCCTTCCTAGTTAAACCCTTTGTTTCATTCAGTTAAATATAATAGCTGTCAACTTTATCAATGAACCTTGAATTCATAAAATATTCCTCGTCCATTTTACTACAGCTGGATATAAGTCAAAAGCAAGTCATTTGGGATAGTTTTCCAATCATTCAGTTAGGATACATTTAGAAAATATGTTGTGAGCAATTTATTGTTGACTTTCTTAAGTTTAAGACAATCACTATATATGCATCTAATGCTTTGTATCTTTACCTAATAGTGGAGCAGTGGTGAATTGAAAACATGGTCTTTTGATATGCTAATACATCACTCTTAGAGTACAACTATTACAAAGAGCCTATGACTATACACATCCAGTATTTATCACTTATAACCAGGTACCAAATAGAGCAAAGCCTTGAATTTTTAACTTTTAAGTGCCAAATCTCCAAACTCATGTAATAATTGTCAGGGCCCCACAGTTGCTGCCCTGTTAATGAGATCAAATTCTCCATGGTTCAAATCTTGCTCAAAATGAAAAGCTTTATGCTGCTAACAGGTTTGGGCATATGTAAATGTGTTCTCCAGTTGTTAGCCTGTTTTTCAATCTTACTTCAGGAATAAGTCACTCTTTCCACAAGCTTCTGTGACTTTCTTGTTTCTGTCACTTCTCACTTGTTACCCAGAAGAAATCCCATCCTGCTGCAATGGGTAAAACATTCTTTATCTGTCTCAAAACAGCTTTCCCTATTATTTGCATTTTCAAACCTTTTTCTAAACACATCCAAGCATCTACTCAGCTGTTTCAAAAAAAAAAAAAAGTGCAGTGGGGGACACCTTCATTGAACCAGCAATGGTAGCAGTAACATCTTGCTTCTCAGAAAATTTGCCAGTTCAAAACCTCATGGTACACATGGAGAGTTTAGATTGATTATAATTTTTCAATATTCCTCCTGTACATTTATCAAAAATGAATTTCATCTGCCACTGGGCTGCCCAATTCTCCTGTATGATTACAGCCATCTGGAGCATCTCCCAAATCTCATTAGTTTTTAACTAACCAAAATAGTTTAGTGTTGTAAGAATATTTCACCATCTCCCTGTTTATGTTGTCCCCTTCATCATTAACAAATACACTGAAATACATAGGTCCCAACACCAAACACCAGTATTCTATCTTTCAATTTTTCACACAGAGGAATACATGTTTATTATGAATCATTGTTTTAATCTGTTAGTCACTTTTCACACAAACCAGATATTCTGATTCATTGCCAGAATACCTCCAACAAACTAGCAAGAACTGGACCGCATAGGTTCCAATTATCAATAGCATCGTGAAGTACAAGCAACATTTTATTTTCTATTTACTTTTTGATATTTAGAAATCAAGAAACTGAGAAAAACAAAGAGAACATGTGGGAAGTACTTACCATGAACCTAGGCAATGTTTCACAAGATAAAGCCTTCATAATGTCCTTCTCACCTCTGAAAACAGCAACTTGTTAGGAACTTCATGCTTCTTTATATTTATGACTTCAACTTTGGTGGATATACTTTAAGTTTTCTGATCTGTGTCTATATTTATTTTAGTGTATTTGTGATGTTAGCTCAGGATATTATAATATCTATTGAAATGTTATGAAATATGTAAACTATTAAGTAGATGTAAATTATTAAGGTGTATAAAATTCCAAAATTGATTATTTACTAGATATTATATGTAATTATATGTACATAAATATGCATATCATTATTTATATTATATACATATATGCTATTTACACTATATTAACACACTAATATGCACATAAATATATGTAATCATATGACTTCACATACATAAATAGTAATATGTGTGTGTGTGTATCATGAGCAAAATACAATAAAGGAAGAGGAAATAAAGAGGCCGTTACTTAAATCACCACTTACTTTCATTGCACTAAGTTGGAAGAGATAAAACTTCTGAGGTAAATTAATAGTACTTATCTGAAAAATTAATAATTGTCATGTTTTCATTGTGTTTGCAAAGTGCATTATCATATTACCATTTTTCTTGGATCATATTTTCCTATACATACTTGGTTAATAACCAGGAAAGTTTGAAAAGACTGTGTCAATTAAACATATATTTATCAATATGATTATGTATGTGTGTGTGTATATATATATATAATTCAAAAGTAAGCATTCACATAATTTGCATAACTTTCATCTCTATGATATATAAGGCTATATGAGCACCCTTGTGTAATGGGACTTTGGGGCACAAAGGGAATGATCCCATACTCCTCTGGGTTCTCCAAGATTGATGGAAAAATAAAATGTTTTGTACTCACATGTATACCTCTTTTGTACATGGGAGACACAAAATAAGATGTAGTGACTGACCCATGTGACTTCTGTTACCAAAATATGTCAGCTAAAAATATGGGGAGAAGATGGAGATGATCAGTTATGGGAAGTTACCTGGAAGGTACAGTACACTCAGGTATGACAGTTATACAGATTTATTTCTTTTTCTCCAGGGAAAAGAAACGTGATCTTTTCAAAATAGTAAGGGAGACACCCTTACAGATAGACTTTTTTTCCTTTACACATGAAAATGTCTCTTACAAATGGCGATCTCCACTGAACCTTCAGATATCATCCTGTGAAATAATCCTTTTGCCAAGGACATATTTTGGGATCGCATATTTTTGCTTCCCTACAGGACAATCTAGTAATAAATACTTAAATGTCTTCTGTGTGTATATATTCCAGTTAGTAAACTATTTTGTACTCAGATTCAAAATATCAATATCATATTTCTTACTCCTTTGGACATGTTTTTTACCACATTTCATTATTTACTACATCATATATTTTAGTATGTAAAATATATAAAAATATGCTTATACATATTTGTAAAACATGCATAAACCAAAATTTAAGTATTTTGTTAAATCTTTAACAAATACAATTTAAAAACTGGTTAACAACATAATTTTGCTTTTAAAACGATAATCACCCAGTAATGTACAGAAATGAAAGTAAAAAAAAAAAAATCCTAAGGAGATTGACTTGTTTAGAATTCTTAGTTTAGCTATGTTTACAAATGGAGAGCTTAAAAAAGTGCTAATAATATGCTACTTAATGTCATGCACAGTTTAGTCAGATTTTTTCATTTTCATATGCATTCTGATTTCCAGCACATCCAAAATTCACTGCAAACCTGTTGTCTTTACCTCCTTAATTATAAATCTTTGTAATTAAAAAGCCAACCTTTACAATGATTAATTTAAATTTAATTTAATTAATGCCTCTGAAATGGAAGAGTTAGAATTTCTTTCTTTTTTTTTTTTTTTTAGAGGCATGTTTTATTTATTTATTTAGTTGTTTGTTTGCTTGTTTTGTTTATACAAGCACTGGGTACAGTCAGAAGCGCGGGAGGGTGAGAGAATTCACCAGAGCCAGAGCGGGGAGCAGAACAGGCAGAAGGACCGAAGTACACTGCTGAGGGGAGCAGCGGGCGGCAGGAGAGGTCTGCGCGCCATGTGGGACCCTCCTCCGATGGCCGGGGAGCAGCCGGGGATCGAACCGGCGCCGCAGAGGCTGCGGGCAGCATCGCAACCCAGCGCTCAACCGCTGCGCCACCGGGGAGGCCCAGAAGAGTTAGAATTTCAAAACAACTTTTCAGACTATTTTTTTAAAGCTTTTTTTTTTTTTAAGATTTATTTATTTATTTATACAAGCACTGGGTCAGAAGCAGGGGAGGGTGAGAGAATTCACCAGAGCCAGTGCAGGGAACAGAACAGGCAGACTGACGAAATCCACTGCTGAGGGGATCAGCAGGTGGGAGGAGAGGTCTGCGCGCCATGTGGGACCCTCACCCAAGGGTTGGGGATCGAACTGGCACTGCAGAGGCTGCGGGCAGTTTCGCAACCCAGCGCTCAACCGCTGCGCCACCGGGGAGGCCCCAGACTACTTTTAATAGTAAAGAATTTTATAATAATGAGTTCTCATAAATTCTCTCCCATATTTTAAACAATTTAATGTATCTTGTGGCATTTGTTCTTTATGCTAAATGAAAATATTTTGTTATTGTTGCTTGACCAAATGGAAGTATTTTAGTTATCTAATCAGTATCTTCTATATGTTATGCAAAAAATAAATCTATCATTTCAGAAAAAACACTGTAAATGACTTGACAATTTCATGAATTTACCTTTCAAAAATAGCATGTTTGGATTAAATTTTTATGTTTGCCTTTTATTTGTTAAATAAATGCATATGTTATCATATCAGTGTTTTGCGAGGACTAAGTGAGAATACATGCATTCTAGGTATCTATGTATACACGCGTGCACACACACAAACACAAAGAACTAAAACTATATTTTACCAATAGCTATATATTTTATTTAACTTTTCCCTTTGATGGAGCTTCCTTCAGACAGAAAACTCAGTAATAAGATAAGGAAACTTAATTTCCATTTCCATTTTCTGTTGCCCTAAAAGTAAACCATTATTGTTTTGCTAAGCAATCAAATTATTTTACCTCCTATAGCTGTCACTGAAAATATGGGTAAAATTACTGAGTGTTTTGGGGCACAAAAAAAATCATCTGAACCCATCTTGGTCTTCTAGGTCAGCAAATAAATAAGCATCAGATAGACTGACAAGAGAAAAAGTCAAAAAAGAAGTTTATAATAACATATATACCTCCCGTATATAAAGGCGAGACAGTAAAACTGAGTAACTCACTACATGACATCAGACATATTCACTATTTATAGTTAAGCTTAGAGAAGGGGGTTAGGGATAATTATGGAGAACAGTTAGGGAGTTTAACAAGGAAGGTAGAGTAAACTAAAGTATGCAGATTTGAGTTCTAACTTCTCCATTGAAAAGATAGGTCTACTGGGGAGAGGTCTTACAGAGAGAAGTTTACATATAAAATGTCTTTTTCAAAAGCAATTTTCACCCAGTCTTGGTTTATATTTTATTTTTATCTTAGGCATGTGATTTTAACTGAGTTAACATTGAAACTGTATGGACTAAAGTAAGCAACTGTTTTGGTTTTTTTTTTTTCCATACTTGAAGTCCTTATTATTTCTCATTAATGAAAAACAATAAAGCTGTTAAATTTTTCATTTGCTAGGTAAATCTATACTTTTGCCTCCATTATAAATTTTTCCAAGTTCATTAAGAAATATTTCCAACTCCTGAAAACTATTCTTTAACCAACTTCTAACACTTTGTAATATTTGTTGAAACATTTGCGATGTACTTAAAGAGAGTGGTATTTTGTACCTCAGAATTTAATCATATATCTCCCTAAGGACAATAGTATTATCTTTCATGGAGGATAAATACTTCCCACAGTAAGGAAAGCCAACATTAATATATATTAGAACTTGATAGATACACCCAATATACAAATTGTCCCCAATTGTCCCAAAAATGCTTGTTAGAGCTGCTGTTTCTTCATCAAAGAATCAATCTAGTATCTTTTGTCAGATTAGTTATCATTTCTTTTATACCAAATACTGAAGAAATGCTCAAAAATGAATTAGGTATGCTAAAAGACAAAGAAACCATGTATAAGAAATTTTCTTTCAGTCATCAAATTGAAGACCTCTTGCCATAAATGTTAACAGAAACAGAATATAAAATATTGACTAAGAAATGGCTATGTGAGTCCTTAACACACTAAAGAACAAATCATTAAAATGAGTGAATTGAGGGCCTCCCTGGTGGTGCAGCGGGTTGAGAACAGCCCTGTGAAGCTGTCTGCAGCCTCTGAATGACGGGTTTGATTCCTGGACGCCAGGGAGATTCCCACATGGCATGGCAGACCTCTCCTGCCTCATCCATTGCTCTCCTCAGCAGTGTTTTCGGTCCGTCTGCCTAATATGCCCCCCACTCTGTCTCTGGTGAATCCTCTCACCCTCCCAGGCCTCTGGCCTGTACTCCAGCTATTATATAAATAAAAAATAAATCTTTAAAAAAAATGAGTGACTTGAGGTGGGTCTTTTCCTAACAGAATATTGTCTACTAATAAATGCAGAAGGAATACTAGAAATTGAAAATAATCACCTTAGCACAAATATTGAAATGACTTATTAAATCACTGCCAAAGGATGCTAAAATTTTTGGTGGAAGATTGTTGGAGCAGAGTATACTCAGATGATTTCAGAGAATTACTTACAAATTAAGATTAATATATAAAAACTATTAGTAAGTGGTGAAGCCTTGTGGACAACCTGAACCAAATGATGAACTTAGATCACCAATAGTGACACAAACTGATGTTTTAGGTCCTTTGATGTGGAAAGGGAAGGATAGACCAGAAAGGGAAGTTTCAAGAAAGAACTGCAATCAGTTTAGCAACTGACAGTGGCATAACAGAGTCCAAGAAGTTTATCAGAAACTATACAACGAGTTGATTTACTACAACCATTATGTTTCCACCCTGTATGGAAGAAAATAAGCAGGGATCAGCATACTGAGGTGTGTGCACACACACACACACACACAAGCTAAGGCCAGAGTCAGCTACTTCAGAGCAGTATGGCTATGAAGATGCCCCAAAGACTTAGTATATCATAATTCCATATCCCCACACTATGTTGCCTACAAAAGGATGCGCAGCAGTATGCAACCAGACACCAAGGTCCACAAAAGACAACCTTTGAGATAAAGATTTATGACCTAGCTGTTGCATTTTTCACACATAGGTTGAACGCAGAGATAATGACCTCCTATGTTATACAGTGCACTTCCCTAGCTCTTATCTTTACCTGAGGTTATTAGAAAATTACCAGACACAGTCTTCCAAAACAAATATTTTGCCTAAAGAATAATTAATGTTATCTTTCCATTGTATGCAGTCCAGGACCCTTTTCACAATGGAGTAATCTATTAACTGCATCTTGGAACAAAGAGCACGGCTGACCATTACTCTCTTGTGCTCCCAGCTAGTCCTCATCTTTGACTGAAAATAAAGCTTCTTTATTAATGTTACCTCATCACAGTGTTTTTAAGTCAATACATGTATATGTTGATTACTACACAATAAAAAAAAGAGAAATAAAACCCATCTCTCGTAGACACTCCAACTGGAAGGTTTGGTAAAATGTTTAGATATTCTTAATACGCAGATGTTTCCTATGGGAAATCAATCCAGGTATGATTCAAATCTTCAATTTCCCTGGATTGTTGTGGTTCATTTTTTAGAACCTCCTGTATATAATGAAGTTCACACTTTAAATGATTTTTGAAATTGGTTTTACTTTTCACATAAAGTTTAAAACCTCTGATTTTGTATCATAAGCAATGGACGAGTGACAGGATGCTTGCCAATTTGTTTTACAATGCCCCGATCATTCGCATATAACTTTTATAAAATTACTTGAAAGATACATTGATGTAATGGTCAGACATGTCTCCTTGTTTTTAAAATGTGTTAACTAGAAATGACGATAGTTACATGACACACATCTACCATGGGAAGAAAACTACACATGGATTCAGAATAAAGCCATGAAGGCATCTAAATTTTTATTTCATTTACCTTTTAAAGAATGTTATTTTCTGTGTACATACTTTTTTTAATTGGAAAAGTTTCCCTTTTCCCAGGCTGCCTCAGTAATTTGGCAGCTTAAAAACAGAAGGAATTTTTTTTTTCATCGTGAAAAAATCATATAACCTCATGAAACCCAAGGTTTATGATGGCCTTCAGCAATAGTACTATGCATGGCGCCTCTATAATTTTATTTGATCCAAAAAAACCAGCTCAAGTTATATAATGGACATTCCCTTCAAATTTCCTTTCTTTACAGGCTTGCACATGTATTGTTTTATATCTGCCAATGTCAGCCTTTGTGATGCAATGCTGCCAAAAATACTCTTTGATGAATGCTAATAAATTCAAACGCCTAATATTACCCCATACTTTTTAAGGTTGGGGGTGGAAAAGAACAAAAGCCAAGTCTGAATAAATTATAGTCTACATTTGACATTGAAAATTGGGCCAAAAACTCATGGCTTCAAAAGATGGAATCTGTCCAGTCAGAATACCTATTTCTTCCCCTGTCCATGTTAATCAATAGGGCCGCTTAATATAAAAATCTTTATAGTGCATACTGGCAAATATGGGATTATACATTACAACACAATAATCTATAGTTAATGGACATGGAGAATTTAGCAAAATTCCATGAAAGGTTGGATTGTATATTATAGTTATGCTTCTTACAAATGAAACTTGTAGCATATGAACTTGATTCTGAAATATACATTGATTCCAGCAATAGACCTATACTAGTGCTTTGCTCTTGACAAAAAGGATAGCATTTTCCACTCTCCATTTGCTATCAATAATTAGAAAAGTGGTTGTAAACCATTAACCAAGTGAAAAAGTTGCAGTGTATTACCATTAACATGGTGGTTATCTATCATGACTATCTTCAGAGCATTTCATTTCAAAATCATGTGGCACATTTTGCTAAGTTGGGTATTCTATTTAATCATTTGAGGATCCCATATACCAGTTTTTAAGAACCTTGGACCCATATCAAAATATGGCATAATAAGATTGAAAGAGATTCCTTTTAGGATTATTACAAGGTAGATACGGTGTCTGCAAGAAATTCTTTTCTATCCTAACGTAAATGGAAAAGTTCACCTGTATTCTATAATTAACTCATATAGGCTAATAAATTTTAATTCAAAAAGAGATATTTTTGAGTGTAAAAGAGGATGTTACACAAACAAGATTTAGGGCAACTGTAATTATGATGAAGGAAATGGGACCTATACAAAGCAATAAAAACAGCTGAGCACATTTCAATAAATCAGAACTCTAACTCTCAAATGCCAGACCTGATACTGCAAAGATTAATGCTTTATATTTTCTTACATATTATACACCAATCCAAACTTAAAATGTCTACCCTGATAATTAAAACAAATTTGACTTCTTTGTTGACTTTATTTTTGTCAAAGTTAACATCATTCCACCAATCCCTGATTTCTACAGGGAAAAAGAAATCTAGTCTGACATCGGTTATCTTCTTCATTCTGATTTTTTGTATTTTATTCACTGGACACACATTTACTCATAGACTACCCCTTACATGCCAAATGTCATATATCTGACTTTCTAATATCATATTTCATATTGTTAGATTTTTAATTTCCAATGCATTTTATTTTTAAATAGCAATTGCCCGAATACTACTAAGAGTGTGCATCTTTCCACATGTTTATTGGCCATTTGTATTTCCTCTTTTGTGAAAAAGCTGTTCATAACTTTTATCATTGTAAAATTGGGTGTTTCATATTTATTTTTAGTTCTTTTTCTACTTTAAATACATATATTTGGTAGAATGTATTAATAGTATAATTACCCGCTCTGTTGCTTGTGTTTTCCAATAAGGTGAAATTTTTAGATTGAAAGATGCCAAATGTATTTATCTTTCCTTTTGGTGTTTAAAAGAAATTCTTTTTTAAAAAAAGATTTATTTGTATTTATACAAGATCTGGGGTGATATAGGCCAGAAATGCAAAGGGAGAGGGGGGAAGGAGGCAAGGATTCACCAGAGACAGAGTGGACAGGCAAATGTACTGAAATACACTGCTGAGGGGAGCAGAGGGTGAGACAGGAGAGGTCTGCTGCACCTTGTGGGTTAGCTTCCTGGCCAGCGATCAAACTCATGCTCAGTGGCTGGCAATAGCTTGATAGCACTGAGACTTTCACTCCTGAGTGACCAGAGACCCAAGAAATTCTTCTCTATGCTAATATAATAGAAAAAGTTCACCTGTATTTTCTAGTGAAGTGTTAAAAAATTTATATTTAATGCATTTATAAGACTTTCAAACTAAATGGGAAAGTTAAAATCTTTACTATATCGAAATCTTGTATCCATTAACTTGACATATCTCTCCAATTAATTTTAGTACCTTCCAAAATGTTTTATGAAAATCTCTCCAAATAGTTTTCATATAGTTTTTTATTAGATTTATGTCCCATAATGTATTTGCTTTCATTACAATTGTAAATTTACTTGTTTTTATTATATTTTATGTTTGTCATTGTTGAACAGATATTCTACAGATTTTTGTATGTTTATGATAAAGACATCTAGAATCCCTTGATACCAATAATTTGATTGTAAGTAACTTTGGGTTGTATAGGTAAACGATTAGCATCTGTTATGATTCTCTCTTCCTAATAATTAGCCTGCATTTATCTCATTTCTTTTTTCCTTTCTGTGCTGATGAGGACATTGCACACATAATTGAATAAAAGTATTGATAATGAGCTTCTTTATTTATTTTGAAGGAAATGCTTCAAATATTTTTCACTGATATTAGTGTTTCCTGTGGATTTGGGCAGATACCTTTAGCAGATCATTGGGCTAAGAGATTTAATGACAAATATGTGTTGAACATTATCAAGCATACTTTCTCCTTTTTTAATTTATCATATTGTGATTATTATATATTTCTCCTCTTGTAATCTTTTTATGTGGCAAATAAATATTAATTTTTCTAATGTTAATCCAATGTTTAAATCCTAGGGTAAATTCAACTTGGTCATGATTGATAATTATGTTTTTATAAACTATAGGATTTGGTTTGACAATAGGACAACTGTTCATCTATATTCACAGCAAGATTTTCCTCTAAATTGGTTTTCTCATGCTATCATTGTCTGGATTTAGAATTGAGATTATACTGGTTTAATACAAATGATTATTAAGTATTTTATCTTTTTTGTTGCATATAATTAAAATAATCTGTTCAATGAATTTGTGTAGAATTTGCCCATAAAACCATCTGTTCCCAGGGTTTTCCCAAAGGTTTTTTAAATGACTACTCTGTTTCTTAACTAGTAGAGAGGATATTGATGCAGGTTTTTAAAAATTAATTCAGATTTAGTAAATTTTAATTTCCTATGTATTTTCTCCTTTTAGCTAATTCAGAATAATTGGGATAAATTTACTAATAATATTGTGCACTTTGCATTATGCGACTTATGTTCCCATTTTGTGGTCTTAAGATTATTTCTGTTTAATCTTTTGTTTCTTCATTAACCTTCCAGATGGTTTGCTTTCTCACCAGACTTTTCAAAGCACAAATTGCTTTTTTGACCCTGGTGCTGTCTTTGTTTTCTATTTTTACTTTCTATTATTACCTTTGTTTTATCTTTATTTTCCTTAGTTTATCTTTTGTGTTTTTATTTTACTCATCACTTAAACAGGATGTTAACTCATTTCATTTTCACTCTTATTCTTAATCTATGTATTTAACACTATAAATATCTATTTATTATCTCTTTTTGTTCATTTTCTTAAGTTTTTATATATAACATATAAATATTTTTGATACCTAACATATATATATAACTACATGATTTGTTACTAAACATTTATATTTAATGTATTCATATTTTATTGTTATGCTGCTGTAAATTGTTTTCAATTTCATTTTGCAAATATTGTAGCATATAAATCAGCTGACTTTTGCTTATTGCTTTATATTCTTGTATCAAAATATATTAGAATCTTTTTATGATGTTAATTTTGCTTGTGTCATTTTCAAGTACTTATATTTCCAAATAATGATGATTTTATAATTTATGTTTTTGTGACTTCTAACTATTGCAATTTGTATTCCTTATATTAGTTTTATTTCATTTTCGTTATTCAGAAAATTATAGGTCAGGTAATTTTCTACACATGCTTGAGAAAAATGTGTGATTTTAATTAACTGTTGTATCGTATTGTAGATTTCATTTCTCCTTTGCTCATTTTTAAGATAGACAGAAACAAATAGTACTTGAGCATGAAATGTGTTTGAACACAAATTTAATAAACTTGATTGAATAAATACACTGTCTATATATGCATATGTGTGCTAACACATATGTGTATAAAGTATGTGTTCCTTAAATCTATTGTTATTTAATTATTAATCTAGTTTCTTTCTTTTTCTAAACTAATTATAACTGAAAGTTTTTTAAATCCTGAAACTATGATTTCAGTTTAGCAATTTATCTTTATTTTAAAATTGATTTTTATTTTGATTACATAAAGATAATAGTATAGAAGCTCAAAATGTATCTGTGGTCAGTCTTTGTGATTTTTTTTTTGATCATTAGGTAGTGATTCTTTTTCTAATAATGGCTTTGTCTTAAATACCACATTTTGACTATTAATATGTCTATATTGGTTTTTAAATCATTTGTGTTAAATGGAAACATTTTTATTCTCAACACTTCTATGTAAAATTTATATTCTTGATAGCATATTTCTGTATTCCTGGTAAATTATAATGTGGAAACCACTGTTTTATAAATGGCTAATTTAATATATTTACTTTTATTGAAATTATTGGTTAATTTTAAATTTGTTGCCAATATTACCTTTAAATTAAACCATTTTGTATTCCTTTTAACCTATTGTTTCTTCTTAAATTGCATTTATTGATATTTCATTGTATATTATTTTTTTTCCTTTCTACTTGCTTTTCCATATTGATTTGGGAATAACAAACTCTACTATTATGACATTATGGTGGTTACCCTTGAAACAAAGCCATTCTTTTCAATCTATCAAAGTCCAATGGCAAGAAATTTATTTCATGACACACTGATGTAAAAACTCAGAGAGGGCCTCCCCAGTGGTGCAGCTGGTTGAATGCAGTGTTGTGAAATTGTCTACAATCTCTACAGTGAGGGTTTGATTCCTGGCTGGCCAGGGAGATACCCACATGGTGTGACCAGACCTCTCCTGTCTCGTCCACTGCTCCCCTCAGCAGTGCTTTTGGTCCATCTGCCTGTTCTGCTCCCCACTCTGTCTCTGGTGAATCCTCTCCCTCCTGCACATCTAGCATGCACCCCAGCTCTTGTATAAATAAATCTTAAAAAAAAAAAACTCAGAGAACCCTCCTCTTATTGTGCATGTTGTTTTACACCAAGAATTTTTAGTTTTGCCTTCTAAATTGCTAGCACTACTTAGCCATTATTTTTATTAGTATTAATGAATTTTTTATTTCTGCTTACATAGTACATTCTTCTTACATCTAATATCATTCTTCCAAAATTATTTATCTTTTTCAATAATAAACTCCATAGTAGTTTCTTTAGTGAAAGTTTCTTGACAGTAATTTGTTATTTTATCTGCATATCTCCTTAGATCACCTATGGTCTTAAAAGACGCATCGCTTAGCACACAATTATGATGATTATTTTTTGTACTTCAAGATAGTGTACCTCTCCCTTATTGATATTGAGAAATTACTTCAATAAAAGTATTTGTTCTTATATGTTAACTTCTTTTCTATTCTAATCTGATTGTTTTAAGATTATTTTCTGCTTTTTTCTGCAATTTTACTATAAGCTGCCTTGCATGAATGCCTTTGTACTTATTGAAACTGAGATGAGTTATGTTTTCTGAAATATCATCCATCTATCCATGCACCATCTATCTATGTAATATATCTAGCTATCTACCAACTTGCTACCCAGCAATGGGTCCAAAAACTGTCACAAGGGCAGAACTGATCTTATTGTTTTGGCTGAGTCTAGCCATCTGCCAGCACAAATTTAAACAAAAAGGCTTTCGATGTAGCAAAGTAGAAAAAGAAAGCAATTTATTTCAAAGAACAGACTAGAGGAAGAAGGTAAGATCACAGATAGGTTACAGATAGGTGATGTTAAGTGGAGTTGCAGCTACAGGAACCCTCAGCGTGTGGCAGAGGTCTGCCACTGCTGAAGGCCTGGTGCCATCCCGCCCGCAGGGGTAGCTGCCTCCCACCGCAGCTCCAAAAGAGAGAAAAGCCCATGTACCTCTTTGCCTAGCAGTCCTCTTGCTCAGAGCTGGGGCAGAATTAAGACTAGGGCACTGTACAGGTTTCATACCTTCTGGCTTGGGCATTGTCCAGACATTGGGGGTGGCATTTGGTCCCTCATCTGTACTGGTCCTTTCCAAAAATCCTACTTACTTACCTACCTTTATGTATCTATATAGCTACTCGGTAAGTTGTTCAGGTCAGAAATTTTACTAATTTCTCAGATATCAATGTCGCTTTAAATATTGTCTCTCTTGAATTTGATGTTCCACAATAGGAACATCATTCTACATATTTAGATTCTAGATATTCAATTATACAAACACTAAAACATTACCTCTTTCATATCACAATTGTTCCATTATGGTATCCATCTTCTTTTCTCTAAATATTCTATTATCATTCAGCTCCTTAAATATTTTTTCAGTTCTCTAATTCTCTTTTGTATTTTGTCTAATTTGTTATTTATCGCCATCGGTATATTTTGTATATGATCTTTTTTAATTCAGTCTGTCTTGTCATTCTGAAAGTTTCCTATTGCCTTTACCACCAATATATGTTTTTTTTTATATTAAATTTTATTTTTATATTCCCCCATACAATTGCAAACGCCCCATTCTGACCCCAATCCTTCCCCTCCCGCCCCCCACCCCCCAAAAAGTGTCTCTGGTTCATAGTTTTTTGTTGATTTTGATTTTCACTTTCTTATAGTTATTCATTTTCCTGGTCCCTTATTTAAGTTTTCTAGATTCCTGCTATGAGTGAGACCATCCGGTATTTTTCTTTTTCTTTTTGGCTTATTTCGCTGAGCATGATCCCTTCCAGCGCCATCCATGTTGCTGCAAATTGCATGTGTTTATCTTTTTTGAATGCTGAGTAATATTCCATGGTATATATGTACCACATCTTCTTGATCCAGTCATCTATTTTTGGGCATTTGGGCTGTTTCCAAAGCTTAGCTATTGTAAACAGTGCTGCTATAAACATAGGGGTGCAGGTGCTCTTTGGAATTGATGTTTCTGTGTCCTTTGGGTAAATACCTAGGAGTGGAATTGCTCGATCATATGGAAGCTCTATGTTTAGTAGGTCCAGAAATCTCCACACAGCTCTCCATAGTGGTTGGACCAGTTTGCACTCCCACCAACAGTGCAGAAGAGTTCCTTTTTCTCCATACCCTTGCCAACATTTGTTGTTGCTAGTTTTTTTAATATGTGCCATTCTCACTGGGGTGAGATGGTATCTCATGGTAGTTTTGATTTGCATTTCCCTGATTACAAGTGATGTTGAACATTTTTTCATATGTCTGTTGGCCATTTGCATTTCCTCTTCAGAGAAGTTTCTTTTTAGCTCTTCTGCCCATTTTTTGACTGGATTATTTTCTTTGTTGTTGCTGAGTCTCATCAGCTCTTTGCAGATTTTTGTGATCAGTCCTTTATCATTAGTGTTGGGTGCAAAAATGTTCTCCCAGTTGGTGGGGTTTCTCTTTGTTTTTGTTATTGTCTCTTTTGCTGTGCAGAAGCTCTTTAATTTGATGTAATCCCAGCTGTTTATCTTTGTCTTCACTATCACTGCTTTGGGTGATGTGTCTGTAAAGATGTCTTTGATGTGCAAATCCTGTAGTGTTTCGCCTATATTTCCTTCTATGTATCTTATGGTTTCAGGTCTTATGTCTAATTCTTTAATCCATTTTGAGTTGATTTTTGTGTATGGTGTGAGGTAGTGGTCAAGCTTCATTCTTTTGCATGTAGCAACCCAGTTTTCCCAACACCATTTATTGAACAAACTTTCTTTGCTCCAATGCATAGTCTTTGCTCCTTTGTCAAAGATTAGTTGACCATAAATCTGTGGGTTTATTTCTGGATTTTCTATTTGATTCCATTGGTCTGTATGTATGTTCTTGTTCCAATACCATGCAGTTTTGATGATTATGGCTTTGTAGTATAGTTTGAAGTCTGGGAGTGTGATGCCTCCATTTCCTTCTTTTTTTTTTTCAGTAGAGCTTTGGCTATTTGGGGTTTTTTGTGATTCCATATGAATTTCATCAATAATTGTTCTATTTCTTTGAAGAATGCCATTGAGATTTTGATTGGAATAGCATTGAATCTGTATATTGCTTTTGGTAGGATGGCCATTTTAATAATGTTTATTCTTCCTATCCATGAGCAGGGGATGTCTTTCATTTCTTTGTGTCTTCTTCTATTTCTTTTAACAGTGTTTTATAGTTTTCTTTGTATAGGTCCTTTATATGTTTAAACATATTATAATTCTACATTATGAATTTAATCATTTTAATATCAAATGAAAGTTGGGGAATTGGCATCTGTTTGTGTCTACTTTTGCTAACTGTGTTTCTGGTGATTTATAATAATGTTTATATTTGCTTAGTTTTTACCTTTAGTATCATAAAGGATATAAATGGGCAAATAGTAATCTGAGAAAGATTTGCATCTTTGCTCAGAACTATTTGTCTGTCTCAGGAAGGTCTTCTTCAACTAGCCCAAGTCATAGTATCTGATGACAGATTTCTGAATTGTTATTAGCATTTTTCCTCAGGGCAACTATGATTTTTCTCCTTGATTCTAGATATTTTGCAGGCACCTAGTTAATTCCATTTTATGAGGTATCCTAGAGAAACTCCCTCCTTGTTGCAAACTTGGCAACACATTCTAAAAGTAAAATTTATTTAGATTTAGTAATTTTATAGAGGGAGGTCATTTCACAGTGTCTTGTCTGCCATATTGCCAGAAACAGAGTCCACTTCTAAATCTCTATAATTTTTTCATATTTGGGAAAATATTTATTTAATCATGTATAAATATTTTGCTATCCCAATAATTTGTAATGGTAATGGGGACACATACTATTTCTTTTTGGCTTCTTGTATAGTTATTCTATAATTATGTGTTTATTAACCGTAGTCTATTATTATAGCAAACTATGAAAATATATTCTTACCTCTCTTTGCTAAAGCATTCCAAAAAGCACTAATATCTTACAAACTATGAAAGGTGATATATGTGGCATATGAAGGTTCCTTAAAGGCATATTTTTCTATTCACTCTGTATTCTCTGAATTCAACATATGATTACTGTACAGGAGTCATATAAAAATGTGCATTGAATGACTAAATATATACAGAAGGAGAGAAATGAAAGATGGTAGGAACGTAGGAAGGCAGGCAGGAATGTAGGAAGACAGGTGGTCAGTGGCATAGTCCTCAAATAAATAAAAACCCTATCTCATACAAGAGACAGATTATCTAGTTAATTTTTTAGTATCATTTTCCAGTTCAATTGCTCAGATATAAAAGATAAAGACCAAAGAACAGATTCACCTTTGGATCAACTAAAGTAGCATATTGGTTGGAAACAGGTGAAAGCCTTAAGAAATTTCAGACTATCAAACAATCTTCATTAAATAAGGGCTGTGTCCTCTGGTTATTATATTTAATCCACATGGGATGAAGCTATAGTGGTAGGAAAAGTAGTAGATTACATCATTCTTCATTATAATCTCTTTATCCTCCTTAATTGTTGATTATACACATACTTCATAAATAATAGTTGATGGTTTGGCTAAATAAAAGATTCATTGGGGCCTCCCTGCTGGCGCAGCCAGTTGAGCGCAGCACTGTGAAGCTGTCCGCAGCCTCCACAGTGCGGGTTCGATTCCCGGCCAGCTAGGGAGATTCCCACATAGCGCAGCAGACCTCTCCTGTTCTGCCCGCTGCTCCCCTCAGCAGTTTATTTCGGTCCTTCTGCCTGTTCTGCTCCCTGCTTTGGAATAGTCTCACCCTCCCTCACCTCTGGCCTGTACCTTAGCTCTTGTATAAAAATAAATAAATCTTTAGGGGCCTCCCCGGTGGCGCAGTGGGTTGAGTGCTGCACTGTAAGGCTGTCCACAGCCCCTGCAGCGTGGGTTCGATCCCAGCCAACCAGCGAGGGTCCCACATGGTGCGGCAGACCTCTCCTGTCTTGCCAGCTGTTTCCCTCAGCAGTGTATTTCATCAGTCTGCCTGTTATGTTCCCCACTCTGTCTCTGGTGAATCCTCTCACCCTCCTGGCCTCTGGCCTATACCACAGCTCTTGTATAAAATAAATAAATCTTTAAACAAAAAATAAATAAAATAAATAAATCCTAAGAAAATCCATTGGATAAGATGTAACTGATTTAGAGTTGCTCTTAATTAATTATAAATATAATCTCAATCTAATATTTGATCTTAAATTCCCAGAATTAATAATACACTTAGCCTATATCTGTTAAACTAAATGATGGAACTATAACTAAACTAATCATGGAATTACAAAATTCCATCATTGCCAAAAGTCAATTTAACACTTTTTGGGTGATGTCGTAACTTTATTCCAATTTTCACAAAATTATTCTATCTGGTGTCAAGTCCTGGCTAATTCTACAATTATATGTTATAGTGTGTTATGATTTACCATTAATATTGACACACAGCTCTATGTGTTTATTGTCTGTACAAATAGCTGAGATCCATCCTAAAGTTAGAGAAATATGAATTAAGGAATTCCAGATTTTTTAAAGTCTGGAAAAAAGGCAATAGCTAGCTAGCTAGATAGCTTGATTGACTGATAGATAAAAATCAAATTCTATGATTTCTTTGCTATCTCATCAATCTGTGTCTAAGCTGTCAAAATTATATGCTTCTTGAGGGCACATACAATTGCTAGTGTATTAATTAGCAATCAGCTACTACCATTTCAGTTCAGTTAAAAATAACGTACTGCCCTCTGTTTTGTTGAATTAATTCAAGAACTAACTAGTAAATCTATGTTCAAAGAGAATTTTGTATCTATTAACCCACATAAAGAAGATAAACTTTATGATTATGGAATTATGTTTTATATTAAAAATAGGAATGTCTATTAAAGCACTAATAACAATGACAAACATTTGCAAATTATTTTTCAGCATTTACTAATCTCATTTGCTTTTCATATTAACTTTGTGAGTTAAACTGACATCAGTTTTTTTGCTAAAGTTGTTAATATTTGGAAAAGTTCAGTAATGTGTTCAAAGTCATCAATCTCATGGAGACAAACTGGGACTTTAATCAGACCTTAAAAATCTAAACCTTTATACCTTCCACTACAATATGCTTATATGTTTCTCTCTTATACTTTAATAGTTTTAGGTGGGAATGTTCACTATCTTGTTTGACAGGAATACCCCAATCAAAATATTTATGGCCCATCTTTAGGATAATCACTATTTAAACATTTTCAAGAAATGCATTCTTGCAAATATTTCAAAAACCTATATGTTTATAGATGGATTTTTTGCCAATTACACCTGCTATGTTTATTCTTAAAATAGGGAATTTTATGTTTTTATAATTTTACTATCTGTAACTATTTAAGAGTTTACATTTTTATTAAAAACTTTAAAGAAATTTAATATATTTTTAGTTTTCTTTTTATAAGAAAACCTAAGTGATTTCATCACTAAAATTACAAAGACTAGAAAAAATGATTGTTTTCCATTTTGTCTTTTTAATTTTTTTTTCAAGCATTTGGCTTTAGAGGTTTTTCTAGTTTTGTTTCTATGGAAGCACTTTGGATCATAATTTATGAGGTAGGTTGAATCAGATAATAATGTATGCCATTTATACTTTATCATATTCACATAGCTTTATGGGTGTGTACCTTACAGGCACAGAGGCAAATTTTTATTAACACATGTTTATACATAATTGACCAATTGGGAAGTGGTAAGAAGTAATGGCTGTGATTTACATAGACTAAGAAATGTCTTAAAGCACCTCACCCTGTCTGGAGCCCCCACTGTGACAGATGAGCCACTGCCACTATAAATGTAATTTCACTTATTTTATGGGAACATTCAAAATGTTACCTCTCAGTGCCTCATAACATATTTTTCCTTGGAAAAGTTTCACTTTGTTTTAACCTGTATACACTTGAGTCCAAAAAATTATGTCTCATGTATGTTTGCAGATTTGCACCTCCCTGTCAGCATATATTTGCGATATGAGCACCTTTTCCTACAGCTCTTCATAGTGCCACCTCATACTAGGGAAAGTCATCATCATTAAGAAATACATCAAAACTCCCAAGAGTGTTTAAGAATCAATCTTCTTTTAAAAACAGAAAACACTGAATGGTCATGGAAAATGTGGAAAGAAACAGCAATCTAAAATAAAGGTACAGGGCCTCCCCGGTGGTGCAGCGATTGAGCGCTGGGTTGCGAAGCTTCCTGCAGCCTCTGCAGCACTGGTTCGATCCCCGGCCGCCGGGTGAGGGTCCCACATTGCGCAGACCTCTCCTGCCGCCTGCTGCTCCCCTCACCAGTGTACTTTGTCACTGCCTGTTCTGCTCTCCGCTCTGGTGAATTCTCTCACCCTCTTGCGCCTCTGACTGTACCCAGTGCTTGTATAAATAAATAAATAAATCTTAAAATAAAATCTAAAAAAATAAAATAAAATAAAGGTATAATTTGTAACATTGAAAAATTATTTATTTTTAGCCTGTTAGGTGGCTAAAATTTTAAGTAAAACAATGAAAATATGCACTATCTACAAAACAGGTCCTCTCCTACTCTGAAGGCATGTAAATTGCTGCTGCTATTTTAGAGGGAGAATTATCACACTTCAATGTAATTATAAATGTGCCTATATCTTGACTCAGCAATTCCATTTCTAAGAATTTATCCTATAGAAATACCACTATTGGTGCACAAAGATAAAAATATAAGTTAACTCACCACGATATCGTTGCTAATATAAAAAACTGGAAACATAACCTACATGCCTAGAAATAAATTAATGGCTTAATTAATGTGTTATAGTCACAAAAACAATACACAATATAGAAATACTGATTTGGAAAGATGGCCAAAATATATAAAAAACATACACAATTTTTTTTTTTACGACTCCACATACAACATGGGAACTAGGGAGGCTTTTGATATGCTTCTCCCCTTATTACATCTAGGAAACAGTAAATTTGCTCAGTCCCAAACTCTGGCAACTGACAGTGCAGGTGGAGGAGTACCCTCCCTTGCCTTGCTGGGAAATCTTACAGACATGTTGTACTCAACTAATAAAAAGAGCATGGAGGCTGTGTGCTGGAATTTGGGGTCCATGAAACAATGGTCCATGAACAGCCTTTGTTCCAGAGAAAAGGAAGATAATTGTAACTCTCTGCTTGGAATAGCCCTCTCTGCCCACCAGGACTGAGACTAAATCTATGAACATCATATTCCAACCCCTTGCTCATTTGCTGACAAGTCAAACAAAGAAGGTAACAAACAAAACAGAACCACAAACAGAAAAAACAATTAAGTCAGGAAGCAAGTCATACATGTCTAGGAAGCAAGGTACATCTGAACACAAGATGGAAAATGTGCTAGAGAAAAACAGAAGTCCAGAGACATATTCAAAGGATACAAAGTTTGAGGGCTTGACAAAGATTTTAGAATAACAAAGCATAAAAATAACTCAGTGAAGTTCTAGAAGGGCAATAAAAGATAAAAGGACAGGATCAAGAACTCAGAAAAGAAATCTAAGAACAAAAAGAGTTCTTTGCTAAAGAGATTGAAGATATTAAAAACCAAACCAAACAAAAAACAATGCAGAATGAAATGTAAAGAATGTAGAAGAGTATTAAGTAGACTTAAGCCATCAGAAGAGAGAATTTTAGAAATTGAAGATACAAAAATACAAATGACCCATCAAAGAAGTGAGAGAAACAAGACTCAGCAAAAATGAATAAACTTTATGAGAAATAGCATACTCCATTAAATGAGTATTTTAGAGGGTTATTTCAGAAGGTGAATAGTCTGAATCAAGGAAATAGCTTATAAATTCCCAAACCTAAGGAAAAAATTTGCCTTGGATGTGATAGAACACTCAAATATCTAAATGCAAAATCACCTTCACCAAGCAATTAAAAGATATAATAACAAGCTAGATAAAAACATATATTATGCATATGAGAAGCTCTTTCCTGATCTGAAGACAAATATAGACTTAAAGTGAAAGACTGGAGCAAGGAATTTTAAGTAATTATACAAGAAAAAGCAGGAATGGTTATTCTCATACCTTAAAATTATACTTTGAGCCAAAAAGCTAATCACTGACAAAGATAGGTACAATATAGTGATGAAGGGAATAATTCATCAGGAAGACTTAATTGTCATCAATATTTATGTACCCAACACAGACGTACCACATATATAAAACAATTATCAATAGATCTAAAGGAACACATGCACACAAAACAATTATAGTAGGGGGCTTCAACACTCCAATTACATCAATGGAAATATCATTTAGACAGAAATCTCATTATAAATATCAAATAATGAAGATCCATTTACATGAATTTAGATTGTTGCTAAGCTCAAGAAACTTCAAAATTACACTCAGTAATTTTACAAAGATGTGGTTCTTATTTTGTATGGGGAAATAGAGGAGTAAAAAAGGCAAACCATGCCTAATTAAAGTTAAAATAAGAGGACAAAAAAACCATTTATATAAAGAGTGCAATACGATCAACTTCATAATTCATCTCTCTGGAAGAATTATTTAGGATTCACTGCACAAGTGAAAAATATACACACATAGAAGTACAATGTATGAAATTCAAGAAGAAAACACAGGTAAAAAAGAAAAGAAAAGAGTTAAATGATTTTAGCATTTACAACAAATAAATAAGAAAATGAAAGACTGTCTGCCATAGATTAGGCACATGCATTTTCCAAAAATAAAAGGTTAATAACAACCTTATTATATAGACAGTCTTTTAGAAACAACAAAAATAGACACCCAGGTAGATGTATTTTAAAATGATTAATGTATTAATTTACTTGGCAAGAAATATACATGACTATAAATAGTGTATATTAAAACAGTAGTATGGGCCTCCCCTGATGGAACAGGTGGTTGAGCGCCGTGCTGTGAAGCTGTCTGCAGCCTCTGCAGCACCAGTTCGATCCTGGCCAACCGGTGAGGATCCCACATGGCGAAGCAGACCTCTCCTGTCTTGCCCCGCTGCTCCCCTCAGCAGTGTATTTCATCAGTCTGCCTTCTGTGTTCCCTGTTCAGTCTCTGGTGGATCCTTTCACCCTCCTGTGCATCTGGCCTGTACTCCGGTTCTCATATAAATAAATAAATAAATAAATAAATAAATAAATAAATCTTTAAAAACCAAATAAAAAATAAAACAGTAGTACATGGGATATACATATAAAAACAATGTAATGTTTTACATTTTCCATGCCAATGGAAAAATACACGTATGATATAATCTATGTGGATAAAAAGGCACTTAATATGGTGAGAGAAAGAAATTAGTTTTGATCTCCAAAATATCTACCAGTTTTCAACAGACTTCTTTATTCCCAGGAACCATACTTCTTTGTATCTACCTTCAGAAATATACATGCAAGGAGGGGGATACTGATTTCTGCATTTATTTCAATAGCCAAGTGTTGGAGCCCACAAAAGCATCTAACAAATTTATTTTAAACATTAATAACTTAAATTAATGTTTAATTGCACAATAGAACAATCTACATATGTTAAAGTTAGATGTGCATGAGCTACAATGAAAGTATCTTTAAAATGTCATTAAATGGATAAAAGCCACTTGAAACCTAATATCTATTTGTGACATCATATGAAACAAGGAAGGTATTTACAGTTGTAAATGTACTTAGATACTCTCTGCTAGGAATTCAGATCATCTTCCTCCAAGATAGGTGCTTATTATTCTGTCAGATAAAAAGAATTGCGGTATTTGGCATTAGGACAATTTCAGCAAGTGTGCAGCTTTTTTTTTTTAAGTTTAGTTTAGCTTAGTTTTTTGTTTTTTTTTCTTTATTCCAGATGTGGCCCTTGTGTTTTCAATACAGGTGCTGCCAATACCCTTCCCTCCAAACTCTTCTTTCCCAAAGCACTTGATGCACCTCTAGATAAGAAAGAGAGGGCCTCCCCAGAGGCACAGTGGGTTGACTGCAGTGCTATGAAGCTGTCCACAGCCTCTGCAGCACGGATTTGATTCCCAGCTGGCCAGGGAGACACCCACATGGTGTGGCAGACCTCTCCTGTCTTGCCCACTGCTCCCCTCAGCAGTGTTTTTGGTCCATCTGCCTGTTCTGTTCCCTGCTCTGTCTCTGGTGAATCTCCTCGCCCTCTCATGCCTCTGGCCTGTACCCCAGCTCTTGTATAAATAAATAAATCTTTAGAAAACAAGTAAAGAGAGCTTCAAAGGATAAAATGAAGTATGCTTTGGGTGAGTCTCACTTTAAGATGTTTCCAAAAGTCCACTAGAAAGACTTCTGGTTATGTTTCAGAGAACATCACACCCATGTCTGCAAGGAATTGTTGGGGACATATACTTTTTCTCTATCTTGAAAGAGTGAATAATGAATCAATAACCTATAATGTATCCATATATATCAGAAAATAATATGTTATTGGCACTAAAAGTCAGGATGGAGAAGAAGTGTCAACATTAAGAAAAAAGTACTTTTACTCTATTTTGTTGTTTGAAATACCTAGCCAAAAGTATATATTTTGGGGCCTCTCCGGTGGCACAGCGGTTGAGCGCTGGGTTGCAAAGTTGACCGCGGCCTCTGCAGCGCTGGTTCAATCCCCGGCTGCTCCCTGGCCACCGGAGGAGGGTCCCACATGGCACACAGACCTCTCCTGTTGCCCGCTGCTCCCCTCAGCAGTGTACTTCGGTCCTTCTGCCTGTTCTGCTCCCCGCTCTGGCTCTGGTGAATCCTCTCACCCTCCTGCGCTTCTAACTGTACCCAGTGGTTGTATAAATAAATAAAAATAAATAAATCTTAAAAAAGTATATATTTTGGTATTATTTGTATAAAATAAGTAAATAAACAACCATATTGTAGAATTTTCAAAGCTTCAAAAATATAGAGATAATTAAAATTACACAAAATTCTACTGCATTTTGACCCACGTTTTTATATACGATTAGCGTTACAAACAAACATACACACACACACACATGCAGAGGACATGCTGGATTTTATTCATAATAAATACAGAAGGGTTTAGGCTTTTGAAAGACTATGATAAATAGAAATTCTTGATAATATAAAGTAACACCCTTGTAGAATGTTCCTTCAAGGATACTCACAACTGGTTTACTAGGAAAATTATAATGGTCTAAAAAATTGAAAGCATAAAATTCCAAAGTGACAACTTATATTTTAACAAATTATTGATTTGTCATGTTTTCACTAATGTTTAATATTTTCAAGAGGAATCTTGGTGATAAAAACATTATTTTTATCTTTCTTTGAGTATTATCTCATTCACGATGTTTAAAATACAACCAATAATTTCATGATTCAGAAAGTATTACTAAAAGAGCATTTTCATTTTTTTCTCTTAAGCTGGGGAATTGCCTTCAGTATCTACTGTAAATATTCAGTTAATACTTTTTATCTCATAGGTGAGAAAATGATATACTTTGCCAATACTATATTTTTAACTTGACTTCAGTTACATCAATATTATTATAATTAATGATTACATCATGCTTTAGAAGGAAAGTACTGGAAGGTTGGTATTAACATGCACAGCACACCATTGTGATATCAATACTCATTTTACTGTTCAGATTTTTTTTAAGCTAATAGCTGTCAAAAATACCCATTATAGGCTAGTCTATAATTTGTAGAAGTCAAGTAATACATTTTTTCTGAAGGTATAATGGATGCTCCATGGAGCAATTATTTTAGAAAGACAACTTCATCTCAGCTGTCTTGTGCCAGCAGAACTATTTAAGAGCCTGAGATGCATAATTCAACATGGAAGGGCTGTCAGAGTTGAGAATACCTTTAAATTATAAAAACTTAGCACCGCGAGTCAGTTATAATTATAATGGAAATGTAGTTTTCTGTCATTTTATCATGGCAAACATCTCTCAAGAAGCAATTTCGTGTGTTAAAATATTTTGGCAAAGTGACTTTTGATTCCAAAGGGATACAGATTATCTGTATTTTATACCTGAATATTTTTCTTAAAAATTGAGTTTAATAGCCTGTACTGCTTAACATGGCAAACACAAGAGTATTATTAAAATCCCATTGGAAAATCTCAGGGAGACCATAGGCTACAGTAACTCAGTAAGGCAGGTCTGGTTACACACAAAAATATATTATTTTAATAGCAAAATATGACAGGCAGTTTTTCATCTGACATCCAATTATTTTCCATGGCAAATGGAAAAATCTGAATATTAAAATGGTTGCCATTTTAGACAGAATCCCTTTTCCTAGCAACTATTTTCAGGATTAAAAATTAATATGAAGGCATAACAGTTCTAGCTCTTCCTGGATCTTAGAGATATCATGTTTGACAAGTTACCCAAAACTTATTGATATAAAATCTTTTTCTTTTAGAAAATAAGCAGATAAGAGCCCAGTAACATATATGAGTCACTCTTCAAGATTTCCTGTAAATTCCAGTAGCTGGAATGTTAACATGGGTTCAGAGTCCAGTTGGATTCAACCAATTTTGAACAACAAAAGTTTTAATGACCACTCAATTTTGCAAATTGTCATCAAAAGTATTTCTCTAGGACTTGAGTATATTTGTAAACTTTTTGTTAACATTTTTCTCATATTGTCTGTGATAGTAAACTATTATTCTTTTGTCAAGAGTTTGAATAAACTTTAAATGCTCAATCAATTTCCAAAACGGAGTCGGGTAATGCATTTATTGAGTTCTTACTATATTAGTCATTTTTTCAACTTTGTAGTTTAAACTGAAATCAAGATAAATATTGAAATATCAATTTTTAATAAAACTAAGTCAAGTCAGAACTACATACAATTTAAAAAAATTAAGAAAATGTAACATTTCAAACGTGACTGCTTTTTCAATTCAACAAATGTTGGATGAATGCATAACATACTTGACGTGTTTTACTAGCTACTGGGAATGTGTCAGTAAAAAAGAAAGCATTTCTGTCATTTGGCTTATAGTATATTCTAAAATACTAGAGAATTCAGTTTACTGAACACATACTTGTAGATAATACATTTTTTTACTGATTATTTATCCTAAGAACTCAATACTCTTTATAAATGAACCCATAATTCAAAAGAACCAGATTAGCCTTACTAGTAGTCTTATTATTATAGGAAATTATAGGAAAACAATTACCTTAAAATATAATCTACCTTAGAAAAAGAACCCCAAAGTGTACATCAGAAAGGACAGGGGCAAGAAATGACAAGAGAAAAATGCACTGTGTACTTTTTAATGCTAGTTACTTTAACTTTTATTAAATATTAAATCCACACAATAGCATTGAGGGCTGCCATCTCTATTCCTTAGTTAGTAAGAGAGAAGCATGTAAGCAACTTCCCCAATGATTTGTAAGATTTTTAAAAAGTAATTAAATGCAAATATGTTAACTCTGACTTCCACCAAATTATTTTTAGAAAGTGCCTCAGATCAAAAAACCTGAAATGATATTTAGAGTTGTATCAATTCATTACCCTGTCTCAGAAGAGGCATCATAATTCTCAGGAAGGAGAATTTTCTAAAGAACATTTTATAAAATGTTTCAATTTGATTATTGGTTACCCACAAACTCATTATTTTTATTTTTTGTTGATTTTTTGTTGAAACACACACATATAAATATTCATTCAAAAACATTATCAATAATTTAACTTAATTTAGGAATGTAAAACTTTTCTCATCACCTACTTTGTAATTCAAAATAAATGCTTTAAATGCTCAATTTATTTCCATTTACTTGCATTTAGTAACTGATAGTTTTACATATTAAGATACAGAAGAAATTATAAATGTCATATTCTTATTGACCAGCATAGTACAGTTTTATAGATATTATAAATCTTTGATTTCTTTATTATTACCAAAATTAAATGCATTTTGCTGAAAAATTGGATATTGTTATGGCATTATATTATTGTAGCACAGAGGTAATCATTATCTAGAAAATAAAGAATAATGCATCACAGTAATGCACTACACTTATGATTACTTCTAGTATAATGCAGTATAATGCTTAAATTAATTCCAAGCAACTTCCTAATTTTATTTCAGTACAACCAGATTGTAAGTCACAAGAAAATAGAATCTAAAACTTAGCCAATATTTTATTGGATTCATTTTGACTGACTCATGAACTGCTATAATGCATGAAGTTTCTGAAACATTAATTGCTTTAGAATGAAATTTAATAATTTGTCTTTGGTGGTCACTATGAATAAATGAATGGCATTCAGAATTGACATGGTAAGATTCAGACTTCTATTGTATTCGTATGGAAGTGGCATGCGAGAAAATGAAAAAGAATAGGGAGAAAGAATAAAATGGAGAGAGAGGCTAGAGAGGAAAACAGATGAAAAAGAAGTCAGGAAAGAAGGGAACTCAGAATGGCTGGTAGATATGGTATGTGTGTGTTCAGCAAATTAGAAAAATAAAAAGCCAAAGCTCTGTTTAACTTTAAGATTTACCTTTTTTGTATTCTTCTCTAATATAACAGTTCAAATGGGGGCTTAAAATTAATACTATAAATACAGCCTTTTAATACAGTGTTACATTGTGCAGAATATCACATTAGCTCTTTCTAATGAGTCAACAAAATTTCTACATTGCCCTCTAATACTCTAAAATTAAGAAATTTAATAATAATTAATAATAAATATATGCATTTTAATAGAGGAAGAATTAGTTGTACAACTTTTATGATGCTAGGCTTAGTTTTCAGCTCAAACTGTGAAGCAGAGTGTGGTGTGGAAACCTGTCAATAGTATTCTTCTTTAGAAGACACAGAAACATTTTTTTTTCACTAGAAATAACATTTGTTTACAAAACTGCATATGAATTAAAGGTATAGCATCTCAAGTTACCTCACCAAACCCACCACCAAGGGCCCCAGAATCTATTTCCAGGTTGGCTTATAGTCCCATCAACCAAACAGCAAGTGTTCTGAACTTTCAATGTAGGAATAGGATCTTGCTGAATATTGCTAATATGCTCACTCTCTCATTTTCTCTCTCAGATCACTACGATAAAAGCGAACTATTAATTATTTATTCAGTCAAATTAGGTATCCACATCGTCTGAAGCTACTAAATGCAGAAGTAAATATTTCCATTCTTGCTTTAATTTTAAATTTGCTTATTGTTCTAATTAGGTGAAGCTTAAAACATGTTTCACCACATATTAGTTATAGGGGTACCTAAAGTGTTAGTTTCAAAATAGCAAATGACAAAAATACATTATTGATGAGACTGGCATTTAAATTACAGAAAATTCAAAGATACTGAAATGGTTGAATATGCTACAAAGTACCATATCTGAAATGACCCATTAAATATCATAAAGTACTGGCCTCCTATGATCTTATATACTTCATCATGTTTTTCTGCTTGTGTAATCTAGGCACTTTCAATATATATGGTTTTTAAATGAGGATTATACAGTTGGGCAAAGACAGAATGTGAAAAAGACATAACACTTGTTCAAAGTCTATATTTGAAAGAATAATAACAAACAGAATTGGCAGTTTATTGTTAAGTAGCAAAATTGAGAGAAATAAATTCCCAAAACCAAGCTCAAAGTATAGTCAACAAATCATTAGGATATAATAGGGTGGGGAAGGAAGTGGAGGTTGGATAGAAGAGAAAAGATTGCAATAGACATAAACCTTAGATTCCCCAATCACTATTTTTTGTTGGTATCTGATTTAAAGATAACATTTTTTTTTAAATGAAGTTGATATGGCAAACATTCTCTGTTGTACTTAGCTTTCTTTACATTTCAGAGTGTTACCTTGCTCAGTGTATTTAGAAATTTCTCTCTCCCCAGATTCTTTCTCTGCGCTCCCCATAAATACACACGTCATAAGTCCACATAACTTTTTAATATAAACTGCAACAAAAACTACTAATATCTAACTCTTTTGTAGTCTGAGAATTGGTGAAACAGTTATTGTGGGCTCAGTTGACAGGAAAAAACCCATCTAAGGTAAACTCTACGCCAGCCTACTGTTCTAAAATCAGTAGTTTTAACTTGCTTCATTTTATTAGACTGTGGGAAAGCCAGATGCCATCACAGACAGTCTAGTCTTTTTCATTCCCCCTTTTCAGGGAGCCTTTATGATCTAAAAAATGTCTTGGTCCAATATTCGTGAATTCTATTAGTGGAGGCATTCTTGCACTTACGTTAAGTTATACTGCATATAAATGGAGGATAAAAGGATTACCAGCTTATAAATCAAATGAGAGTTTCTGGCAATATAAATCTCAGCTATGTCAGGCTTTTGTGTTAATGGAATTGCAGAATTCCATTGGTCAGTAAGAATTTAAATTCTGTGTTAGAGACCTTGCTAATTTTTCAAAGGACTCTCTCTGTAAAACAGTAAAAAAATAAATTGGGAGGTTTGCAAGCAAATTTGTATCAACTTTAAAATGGTATTTCAAGATAGTGCCAAAAAATACTAATGGTGCTTGAAAATATATTATAATGCTTATATTATTCTAAGACATGTCTTGGAACTTATTTAGCACTTTATCATTCAAAAAAATGCAACCAAATTGTGTTAAATACAAACTAAATAATGTGTTGAGCACTGAGATAAATGATGTGATTTGACCAATAGGTTAGAATTCAATAAGATATTGTCTGATAAAGTCAAATGCCAGAACTTTTTATAATCAGTCTAGTCAAATGAATATGGAAAAATGTGTGTGCTTGAGATTATATCTTTTATATACATATAAGTACAGAATTAACTAGTTGTAGGGATTAACACAGCTTAAGCCATTGTAATTGGTTAAGTGGTAAAAAGCTTTATCTCTAAATATATATCTCTAATACCAATACACATGACAGTATTAATTGGTCAATAAAAATCATATTCAATATATAGTGGTTATTTATGGGATTGGATTTTTAAGTGATAAAATCATTACTTTTATAATGTAATCCAGTTTTTCTTCAACATAGTCTGGATATTTTTAATTCCTTCATAAGACCAATATTTTTGGGCATCAAGAATGAACACAGAAGGGTGCTAGGTGTAGAGGTAGGAAGCATAGTTAGGTGTCAGGCCGGACTTCGCAAATGGGAGTGGCAGATGATCACAGTCATCCTCATTAGGCAGTGGAGTAATGATTCCACCATGTAAGCAGTGATGGTCAGAAACCATGCCTTTTCAAATCAATTATTTTTACCCAAATCTCTTCGAGGATTAAGCATGTGACAGGCCTTTGTCAATGTGCAAAAGGGGACTCCAAGATATTTTAAAATTTTGCTTCTCTTAAGATATTTCTGCCTGTAATTTCCCTTTGATCCTAAATGCTAGATGGAAAATGAAATATCTCATTAAATATACCTGACACAGATGTAAGTATAGCCCAGATCTTTTAGTGTTTATGAACTATGTCACAGATGTCCAAAGTTTATTACAAGATAAAATAGCCCTAAATAAAAACTGCTTATTACTTATCTCACAAACATCCCTTTTAAATGTTTTTTAAACCTGCTTAGAAGACACTACAAATCTGGAAAGAAAACACTCATTACTTTATGTCGCATAATAGGTTATGGATATAAATTGTTCATAAAGAAGGTACATTTCTACATCATCCCAAATTGTAAAAGATCATCCCTCAAAGGTTTCCATACATTAAACCTTTACGATGAATATAGAAACATAGACTATAGTTTAGCATTTTAGATTTTAGGTGGAATTTTTAACATGAACTTTCATGAATGACAAGGCACACACTGGATATTAAAGACAGTTAGAAATAGCATTGAAAGCCAAATAAAAAAAAATAAGTAATGACATGAATATATGTACAAAATTATGGAGGACACTAATATCCAAAGGAACTATTGTAGAATGGACCAGAACTGGGCATGTTGCAATTTCCAGTTCACAGAATTGTCTCTGGAAACATTATGAAATGGAGGACTAAGGACCTGGACTCAGAAAGAGTGATTGGGCAATCACTGTAAGAATTCACAGAAAGATAGTAAAGCCTAGAAGTTGGAATGAGGATGAAAAGAAAATAGATTCAAGAATTAGGTCAAAAGAGGCCCTGAGTGATGCTTTCACTATTGTTCTCTACTGTTATTTGTCTGTTGATGTGGGAATGTACCTGACATAAGATTTGACTGAGGTCAGTGTGTTAATGGTACAGCTTATTAGACATATAAATTTGGAAAAGCTATTTAATCTTTTTAAAGCTTCAGTTTCCTTATAAAAAAGTAGAGATAATAATAAATCCATAATTCATAGAATTTTGGAACTTGCAAACACTAGATATTGGATTTTCCCCCTGCTATAAGCTGGACAATGATACCATAGTTATTATATGTTTTTAAACTTAGTGTGTAGATTTTTTTCCATTATTACTTTTCAGAGATATCAACCTTACTGATTCAACTTTTACTAAATAGAATATATATAATGTATGTATACATAAATATATATTTATATTTTCAATCTTTAAAATGTCGGAGAACAGAACAGCATCAGAAGTAATGGTTTTATTTGGGCTTAAGTTTGATGTTTCTTGGTCTTGGCTATGTATTGGATTCATCAGGAACTTTTGAAAATAGAAATCCTGGGATAAGAGCCAACTCAATTAAATCAGAATATCTTCGAATGGAGTACAAGAGTCATTATTTTTAGATCCCAGGTGATTCTAGTGCACAGTTGAAATTGATCACCACTGCTCTAAATGTTTCAGGTCAGCACTTTTCAAAATTTAATGTGAGTGAAATTGAATTTAATATGGATAACTTGTGAAATGCATACTCTGATTCTGTAGGCCTGGGTTAAGAATGGGTTTCTGTATTTTCAACAAGATCTCAGCAGATGTCCTATAAATGATGAGGAGAGCAAATTTTGAGTAGTAAGAGTCTTGATTGATATCAGAGTGACTGCTATACACAGGAAAATCTGACTGAAGTTTGGGTCAGGGATGGGCTGGATTTCAGTGATTGATGAAGGAGGGGGATTCCATTTCAACTTGATAAGACAGGATGGAAGATGTGTGGAGGACTACAAGACTGATACAAAAGTGGTATTTTGAGGAGCAGTAGAATATATAGCTAGAAAGAACATAAATGATATATGGAAACAGACTGAGACCTTGAGAGCTCTGTAGAGATCCAGGCTTCTTCTTATTTAGACAGAAACTTGGAGGGAGACTTGAAATGTGCTGAAATATGGAAGGGAGACCTGAGATTTAGAAAGATGCCTCTGTGGGAAGATTATATACACAAATGCAGTTAGGATGAAGGATGGAGGCAAGGAGGGGCAAAAGGCAGCCCTGCCCCTAATAATGAACATGGAGCAAGAATACAAATAAGAGTAAAATTCTTTCAAAATAATTTTAATATTTATAATAATCCATGTCACCAATTATTTCAAATATGCCAGGCACTCTGTTAAATACTCCTGTTAATTATGAAATTATGAAATATTATTGTCACAATAGTTCTATGAGCTAGGCACTGTCATCCCATTTTACTTGGTAAATTAAGTAAAGATACGTAAAGATAATTAAGTAAAGACAATCTTGCCCAAACTCAAATGCTCATAATAAATTTAGTCGATTTGTCTTTTCTTCTAGTCTTTGTCAGTTTTTTTTTTTTTTCCGGAAATAGTATAGTGTCATTCCTACTTAAAGAAAAGCAAACAAGTGGTGATATTTATTGTTGTATATTCATATAATGCTGGAAGAATATGTGTAAAATGAGTAAGCCATTAGAGATTCGTCCAAAATCAGCTAAAATGGCAGAAGAAACATTTTGCACTCTTTAGTGTGTGAAACTAAATAACCTTCATTCTATAAATGAACTTTAAATAATGGTTTGGAAAAATCTTTTCTAAAGAATAACATCAGAATTTTAATACAAAGATTATAATGCCTGTTTATACTGGAGCTTAAAGATTTGTTTGTTAAATGAATCTCAGGATAGCTATACTACTTAGAAGATGGTATTTGGGATAGAATAGGCCTTTGCAAAGTTTTACTTGCTTCAATAGCTTTAAAGCATAATTTTTTTTTTTTTTACGTTATTCAAGACCTGAAACAACTTAGTATCCAAGAGAATCTGCCCTTAATTTTTTAGTGTATGTATGCTGATCTGCAAATGTGATAAAAAACGAATAGGATAAGATTACCCTAGATAATTTGATATAGCAGGTCTGTCCCCAAAACCAGCAATCCAAAGTTTTTACAAGAGCCCTATGCAAATAATATGCAATCCACAAAACCCACTTTACAAACCAGTCAATGAATTCCAACAAGTAGTAAGTTAAGACACTTTCTGTAACAGTCTATTGAAAAAAAAAAAATTAAAGATTTATTTATTTATTTATACAAGCACTGGGTACAGTCAGAAGCATGGGAGGGTGAGAGAATTCACCAGAGCCAGAGCAGGGAGCAGAACAGGCAGACTGATGAAGTACACTGCTGAGGGGAGCAGCGGACAGCAGGAGAGGTCTGAGCACCATGTGGGACCCTTGCCCGGTGGCCTGGTATCGAACCGGCCCTGCAGAGGCTGCGGGCAGCTTCGCAACCCAGCGTTCAACCACTGCGCCACCGGGGAAGCCCTGAAAAATATTTTTTTTGAAAATGTGCTATATATAAGGGGACTATGGACATCCTGGTCATGAATGTTGAGAAATATTTTACTGTATGTTTATATATGGATTACTTTAAGGTAACAATACAAACTATACCTTCATCTCCCTGTATGTCTCCCCAGTGGCTATGCAGCAAGACTGTAACCCGTGTCACTTTTATGTACCATGTGAGCCACAGTCCATTCTGGTGCTCCATGACAGGGAAAACAACTTTGATAGAAATGTTTATAAGGACTACAGAATTATCATCACAATGTATATTATTTCAAGAAACATTTATTTTGGTTAATCCAAGTCTGTTATTAAAATGTGTTTTTACCATTGAAGTAGTATGCATTCTTGATGTTTTCCTGCCATTTGCCTCCATTCCCCAACTTCTCTTTCTGTAGTGCAAGGTCTTAGTTCAAAACAACAAATAGGGAAGGGCTGTTTTGGCAAATTTTATAAACTAAAACTGCATGTGACAGATTGCATACAAAGCAAACTTATTTCCAATTGTTTTCAGGGATGGGTATGAAAAGGAAAGCAGTTTTCAGCAAGCTCTCCCTCCCTTCCAAAATGATAACATCTTAAATGTAAAATTGAAATAGAAACTTTCATATGTTTAAAAAAATGGTATAAAATAATTAAAAAGAGATCTTAGTTTAGTTTAGGGACTTAGTGAGTATGAATGATACAGTGTATTTTGTTAATAATTGGATGAGATAATTGCTAAAATCTTTCTTCATTGTGAATAGTTTACTAAGATATTGAGTAGGGTTTTATTTCTAAAATTTATCCATTTTTAACAAAAATGTGAAGATGAAGCTAAAAACTTTTTGATTGTTTAACAGTTAACTGTTTAAAAAATATAATTATTTGTATCTGGGAAAGGCAGAGTCTAGAAATTGTCATCAGATTGTGAGCTATACCTCTCTTGCAATGCACAAGGCCAAACAATGTCAGAGTTAGACATCTGAAAATAAAGGTAAAAGGGAAATCAGTGTCTGTGGATTCATCTTAGGATGATAAATTTAAGACAACATTTCTGAAAATCACATCGTAGGGTTTTTAAGAAAATACCTGACAGCTCAGATGATACTTGGAAGAGGAAATAAATGAAAAATATCCCCAAGAGAACAGTGAGAGACAAATATGAAGTAGTGACCTCAAGGGCAACATGAACTTACTGCCTCCTGATTTTCTTCACAATAACACTTTTTTTGCTGATTATTATAAGAAATAAATGTCAATGAGACAATATGGAAGAAGTCAATTTTGCTAGGTTGGTAAAAATGTGAAGGGTATTTTGTCTCCGAAAGATTGGACGAGAGTTTATAAATACGATTTCTGGAAAGACTGAAAACAAATGAGTTTTAGTGTAAGATGTTCCAAGATGGATTTTATGCTTTCTTGATCTATCAGGTATTTACTGTTAAACTGGCCATTATACTGTTTATTAGGGAGGAGGTGGAAATCAAGCCTTTAATTTTGCTTTAAATATAAAACAAGGAATGGAAAAGTCCTTTGACTGCTGTAGTATGTACAAAATATTTCCAAAAAAGATATTTGGCTAAGCACTTATAAATGTGTGCCATTCTCCAGGATATCCTATTTGAAATAATGGGAATGCTTTGCGAAGCATGACCCTAAGCAATTCAGGGTGTGGGGGGGAGTGCTGGAAAATGAAGGTGGCATGGAAGATATTAAATCATACTTCCTTCTGTCATTGCCAATTATATATTCAATTTCCAAGTCAATGTTTAATATATCATAAGAGCAATGCATTACATTTCTAGGATAGCTGGCACAGTCATAGTAACATCACTCTAATGTCAACTTAGACTCTGGCAAAGGGCCACAATGAGCATGAAGGTTTAGCTATCCTGAGAAATGTTTCTTGTATTTTTTAAAATAAATGATTAATATTAAGCCAAACTAAAGTAACAACTCATATGAAGTAGTAGAGGTCATTTTCCAAATGTTACTTCATAGTGTACACTGGCATCGTGCCAGGGAGACAGAAGGGAAAGCCCTATAATAAAATATGTTTTAATAAATTATTAATTTTTTCATAGCCAGGCTAAAGATTTAGAAGGAGGATGGCATTTTCTAACTAGGCCACAGGCTTATTGAGGTTAAAACTCTTTTTCTTTTGCTCAACACTGCAATATGGATGAGCCTTTGCTCTAGCTTATCATAACTGCAGTGCACAATCGATATTTAAATCCTGAAAGATCAGCAATAATGGATGCAAACTGAACAGATCAATATTTAGCCTTTTGTGGACTATAACTTTTATCTTAGCCCCAATTACTCCATGGGACAGGGGTTGATTTTTAATGTCTTGGGTGTTTGGAATCTCATTAATTTTAATTTTACTTGTGAAAGTTAAAGAATATATTGTGAGACAGCTGAATAGCTGTTGCTAAAAATCATTGTTAGAAAAATGTTGATGAAAACTATTTTAAATATGTACTTATATAGGTTCCACATCATTTCAGGATCATTTAGTAAAAATAAAATTTAATTTTGAAATACACACACATATGGTTTTTTAATTTAGAGGAGATCAGAATACTTTAAAATTCATGAACAGGTATTTTCTTGTACTGTCCTTGAGCAATATTGGCCATTTGAGAGACATTTGGCCAGTTTGTCTTTTTAGAATAAAAACATTACAATTCTGAAAAAATTAACATTAACACATTGTTAACTTATTCAGGTGTCACAGATAATTACTGAAGTATGATCACATAATTCTGAAGTTCTATAAAGGGTTTAAGGGAAATAAAGTTCGTAGGAAAAAAACACTTTAGAAAAAGCAATTTCAATTTATCACTCTTGAGATAATAATTATTCATAAATGTGAACTCTGTTCCCAAAAGCCCAACCCTATTTAGTGCTAAAAACAAACAAACAAACAAACAAACAACAAAAAGACCTGTCCGTTTAGTGACAGGTGAATTAGAACATTTACTAAGAGAAAGGTACAGCGATGCTTTTGTGCGGGACTTGTTTTTAAAGTGTGTTTGTGTGCACATGTGTGTGTGTGTGTGTTTCCTCAGAATTCAAAAGGAGGTAGACAAAACTGAGAGTTGGAATGTGCACAATAAAATCGGTTAATACTTAAGCTTTAACAATAAAATAACTAAGCAAGGAAACTGAAAAGTTTATAAGAGCAAGAAAGCTGGGAAAGACATTACAATTTGAAGAACTATGGTCCCGTTGTTACCTGTTTCTGTTTCTTTATCTCCCCACTGTGAAATAAACTGTATGATGGACATCATCCCCAGTCTCTTGTAATCTCACCGTCTGACCTGAAGAACAGGGATAAAAGGCTTTTCAGTGCAGAGAGAGGAAAAACGTGTTTTCCCCATTTTTAAAGTTCTGTCTGGCTCCAAAGCCATCCTCATTACAGAAATAAACCACTGCAGTGCAGAGTGGCACAAGTGTTGAAAGATCCAAACAAAACCCTCATGACTATGGATTCAGGAAGAGAAAAGAGGGGTTCTGTACAACAAGAGGTAGGGAAATTGCCAATATGTTTCTTCTATCGATATTCCTTTTTCTTTGCCCCAACATCAGGCCCAGACTTACGGAAATACATAACATTGTGGGAGGCTAACACACTGAGAGAATCATATCCTTTTATCCAGATGAACCAAAACACAAATATGCACACACACAGAGTTCACTGAAACTATTAATTTGGGGGAACATTCCAAAGAGGAGTTAGAAGGACAGAAGAATCTATATTCACATATAAACCAATACATGCTCTGAACATATCCCTGTGCAGAATATGGCCAGGAAGCAGGAAGCATAGCCAAGTATTTGAAGGGTGATCAAGTATATAGGTTATTGTCCAAGTCACAGCTCCTCTTTTGAGCTGCTCTGGTGAAAGGCAGACTCAATGAACATAGTAAGCACTAAAAATTGAACTTACATCAGAATCACCACCCACAGAATTTTTTTTTTTTTTTTTTGGTGGGACCCTCACCGGTGGCCGGGGATCCAACTGGTGCTGCAGAGTTTGTGGGCAGCCTCACAACCCAGCGATCAACCGCTGCTCCACCAGGGGAGGCCTACCCACGAATTTTGTACAGTTGACTGCCCACAAAAGCAGGCAGACAAAAATCAACATTGTGTTCTAGATCTAAGAGAATCAAATTTCTCACTAAACGGCATCTAAATGTCTAGGATACAATCTAAAGTTACTCAAAATATCAAGACTCACGACAACTTCATGAACAATTGGGAAAAATCTGACCAATTATCAAGGGAAAAGACAATGGATGCCAATCCTAAGATAATAAAGATTTGAAAGGCTTTAATGAAGTTATTGTGATCATGCTTTATGAGGTAAGCCTGAACGCTGTTGAAATAAATGAGAAGTTAGACATTCTAAATAGAGAATTAGTTATCAGGAAACAAAAGCAAATGAAAATTTTAAAATATAATAAAGTACAATTACTGAAATAAAATCACTGGAAGGGCTCAACAACAGAATAAAGGTAACAGAGGAAAGAGTCAAACTGGAGTAAAAACAATAGGAATTATTCGGAGTGAAAAAGACAAAGAAAAAAGATGAAAACCAAAACAGCCTTAGAGACCCATGAAGTAATATTTAAGTCAGTAGGGTTGCTGAAAGAGAAAAAGAAATTGTTGCAGAAATCCTATTTGAAGAAGCAGTCGTTGAAAGAATCCCAAATTTGGTGAAAGTCATAAAGATTCAAGAAATTCAGTAAACTCCAAACACATGAAAATCTTAGAGAATATGTGTTTTTTATATATATATATATAATACAAGAAAAATTAAATATTACTTTACAAAAGGGAGAAATAAAAATCCATAGGCACTAAGATTTCAACACTCCTTTCTCTGTAATTTATAGAGCAGTTAGAAAATTAACTAAGACATTAACAAGGAATGTACTTAATGTTATCATCAACTAGAACAGAGTTGGCAATCCATGGCTTACCAATAAATCTGGACAATGGCACTTTACAGGTATGGTTCACAAAGTAAGAATGGTTTTTGTACTTTTATCATTGCATTTTAAATGGTAATATAAATACCTATAGAAGATACTCAATTTTATTTCTTGGTCTATAAAGTTTAAAATGTTATTACTTTCCCTTTTTAAACACTCTACTCACAAGGTAGAGCAGATATTCTTCTAAGTTTTCATAGACTAGTCACAAGATAGACATCCTGGGAAGTAAACCCAAGCTTAATACATTTATAAAAACAGAAACAATACAAGGTATGCTTTCTGATATTATCAAGATCGACATAAGCACTGATAACAGAAATATTTTTGGAAAATCCTGAAATATGTTGAAATTAAATGATATACTTCTTTGTAATAAATGCCTATAAAAGCCTGTTTTGAAGAAAAATAAAAATATATTTAATTGCATTACTATACACCAATATATGTGTTATGTAGATAAAGCAGTGCTAAGATGAAAATTTATAGAAACAAATGTTTCTATTAAAATGATAAAAGGTGATGTAAATAATCAGATCTTCCACTGTGACAAATTGGAAAAAGTAAGAAATTTAAAACAAAGTAAGTGGCAAATGAAGGGAATGAAACAATGATAATGTAAAAACAAAATAGAAAGGATTAATGAAAATATTAAGAAAATACTTAAACCCCTACTTAGACTGGCAAGAATAAAATAAAAGTAAACCCAAATCAATACTAAAATCAATAGAAGAGAGGCTATTACTAAAGATTTTTAAAAAGGCGAATTCAGGAAAACAAAACAACAAAAAAAAAAACTTTATAAATCACTGTGGGAAGAAATTAAAGATCTAAATATTTGCCCAAAAACCCATGTTCATGGATCAGAAAAGTTAATGTTAAGGTAGTAAGTCAAATTGATCTACAGATTTATTGTACTCCTTATCAATAGCCCACATTTCTTCTTCTTCATAGAAATTGACAAGATGCTTCTTAGAGAAATCAAAGGTACCCAAGAACAGCCAAAACTTTGAAAAAAAGAACAAAGCTGGAGGACTTACACTTAGTCAGTATAAAGCTGCAGTAATGAAAACAATGTGTTACTGGCATAAGGGTAGACATATAAATCAATGGAATAGAATCGAGAGCCAGAAAGAAAATGTTCATATTTATAGCAAATTGATTTTTACAAGTATGGCAAGACAAATCAGTGAGGAAAGAAGTCTTTTAGAAAAAAATTGTATTGGAAAAACTGGATATCTGCATTGCAAAAAGATGAAGAAAATACTTAGGAAATGCACAAAAATAAACTCAAAATAGATCACAGATTTAAAATTCAGACTTAAGCTACACTATTCTTGGAAGAAACTATAGTAAATCTTGTGTTCATGTGTTAAAACCCTCATGTAAAGATACCAAAGACATAAAAGACAAAAGAAAATTGTAGATTATTTGAACTTTATCATAGATAATTACTTTGTGCTTCAAAAGATAGACTGGAGAGCAAAACAACCACCTAAATAATGGGAGAAAATATACATACATAAATTATAAACTTATATATGATTTTTATCTGGAAGACAGAAAGAACCCTTTCAAATTAATAATTAGAAGACAAAGAGTCCAATCCAAAAATAAACTGGGCAAAAACATGAATATATATTTAAAGATATGCAGATGGCTAAAAAGTATGTGAAACCTACCTTTAATCATTAGTTATTAGAGAAATATAACCATATTCATTAAAATGGTTGAAATCAAAACCTGAGAAAAATCAACTGTTAAGGAGATCGTAGAGAAACTGGAGCTACTGATGGGATTATAAAAGAGGCAATTGCTTTCAAAAAATTATTTGATAATTCCTTAAAATATTAAAATAGAGTTACCATGGGATGATAAAAATGGCCTAAAATATATTGAGTTGATGTCTCATATCTCTATACTGAACACCAGTGAATTAAGTGCATGATTTTTAATGTATGTGAATTACATATGAACAAAAACCTATATGCAGTATCTATAGTAGCTTCATTTGCAAACACTAGAACCTGGGAAAAAAATCTAAACTAGGGAATTCATAGAGAAAAGGAAAATAAAATGGAATAAATTATTTATATATGGAACGATATGGATCAATCACAAATGATATGTGATAGCAACCAGCTTCCTAAAGTAAGCATACTGTATGACATTTACATTATATCCTGGAAAAAGACAAAGCTATAGTGATGGACAACAGATTAGTTCCAAAAGGGCTCTATATCAAGTAAGGTTTTGACTGGAAAGGGGTAGCCAGAGGTTTTATTTTGTTTAGGGTGGGGTGGTGGTAGGCAACAGAACTTCATGTATTAATTTTGCTGGTAATTACATGACTGTATGGATAAGTCAAAAATTATATAACTGTACTCCCCAAAGAGTTTACTTTACTCTGATAAATATAAGAATAATATACAAATAACATTTTTTTCTCTGCTTAGTATGCACTAGGCATCTGTCAGTTTCTTTAGTGTTGCTAGTCCAAATAATGATACTATCAGTTAGATACTATTATTCTCCTATTCATTCTACAGATGAGAAATGAAAGGTTTGAGAGTTTGAGAAATAAAATATGTCACAAAGCTGATGCTAGTTGTAGAAGGAGATTTGAACCCAACTAATATGACAGTATGCCTTAGCCCATTGGGGCTGCTATAACAAAATATCAGAATTGACTTATATACAATTAATATTTACTTCTTACAGTTCTGGAATTGGGGAACTCCAAGATCAAGTGATCTTCAAATGAATATCTGCATCAACTAGGGGGTTAGGATTTCAGTATGAATATTGGAGAACACAAACCTTCAGGCTACTAGAAACCAGAATTTTAAGTTTTATGTAAAATGTCTTTTCACACATTGCCTTTTCTTATATGTTCAGGAAAAAAAACATGCCTATAAACCAAGTGGATTAAAATAATCATATTTCCTGCAAATCAACAACACAATTTACAGTATTAAGTAGTCATTTAAAGAGGCTTGTTGTGAAGGTAAGTGGCCCAGATCTGATTTTTTTATAAAAACTGATTTTTTTGTAAAAGAAATTTCTGATCTGTGTTATTTACCATTCCACATTTTTTGTCTAATCTAACCTGATAAAAAGCTATATCAATTTCACATTTTAAGGGACAAACTACATTGAAAAAATCAAACAAATGTTCATGGGAAAATCTAATGTTTGTTTTCTTCCACCAAATAAAGTCTTTCAGATTTTGTTAGTAACCTCTATTTCATTGTTGGGTTTACATTCCATCTTTAACTACTTTCAACAAGTTTCTTTATGTGCCAATTAATAGAACATTGGCATGTGGAAGTAAAGTTCAAGAACTGTTGGCCTTTTTAAATAAGAGAGATGATGCTTTTTAAGTGGATAAATTCAAACAACCTTAGTACATTACTGTATTTCTCACCCCTTATGTTATTTAATATTGAAGGATTATTTCTAAATGATTTACCACCAACAAAAATGCTATAAAATATATTTTTGGATAGTTAATATTTATTTAATGCTGATTAGAGGAGTAGTCACTGCCCTTTCTATAATCATTTGGTATACTACAGATCTAGTGAAACTAATTCTCACTTTCTAATATGCAGTACTTTTCCCATTGGACACATTCATATATTGTTACTTGCCAAAATAACATACTTCTTTCTATCCAGTGGAATGTGAGTATGTTTCATTCACATCTTAGATTAGAATTCATGATATTGTTACTTCAAAATCCAAAATTATTTTTTAAGTTTTCCATATTTATTTTGTGGCCATTTGAAATTTCTCAAGCAATGAAACAACCAAATACACCACTCCTATGAGAAATCAATCTTCAATTTTCTTAAAATAAAAACCTAATTAAAATAAGAGAGAGATAGATTATCAAATTTGAGCTTCTATTTTATGTCTAAATAATATAATTGTTCTTCCTGTGATGACTAAAACCAGGTGGTATCCATTCATAAAACTCAGTGCTTTCTTTTTATCCCATCCTCAACATATTTTAATCAGTACCACCATATTCTATCTTACTTAGACCATTAAAATGAAGACAATAGACATATACATAAAAGAGGAAAACAAAAAAGTCTCCAATCTCCTGTATGTCTGGGGCAAAAGGAAGCTGAAGTTGAGTATAATGATCAACTCTTCTGCAGCATCCCTGCTGCCTCAGCTCGGTGGTGGACATCATTTACATGCCATTACTCATGAGCATTTCCCACTGGAGTCATTCACATTAGGGTTATTGAAAGACTCCGTTGTCCATATTCTCCTAGAGTCCTGTTGTTAGAGCTGATCATGAATCGCTCTCTCCATTAATTACTCCCTTAATAGTGTAAGCTGGAAATCTTTGGAAACAAGAATATTTCATTCCACAAACCACAGTTGTCATTAAGTGCAATAAATAGGAACCAGAAAGAGTGTTGAGATTTTCTTGAATTTATCTAGGAGATTGGTTCTTAATATGATTGTCAGTTTCTTTTAATTTTCTGAACTTTAATCACTTGAATTTCATATACCTGTAAGAATATTGGTAACACAAAGAAATGTTGAATGTGGTAGGAAGATTGAATAACTGGCGCCTTTTCTGTTGGTATATTTACCCTGATTATTGTTTATAATTATCCTGTAGTATGTAAAATGATAGTTCTATATGCTCCTCTTTAATTATTAGAATAAATTACTATAAGCTCAAATTTCAACTCCTGGCATTTGGGAGTTATGACATATTATTTTTTAGTTTTAGGGGTAAATGGGCTACAGTTAAAATTACCTTACACTATATTTGGTAAGGATGTAAGGGGTTTGAGAAATTGCTGGGATGTCTTGCTTCCATCTCTAAAACTTTCTCTCATTCTATCTCTCTGAAACAAAATCCTTTATCACATTTTCCCAAATTAATTATAAAAGCTAAAAATTAAATCTTACTTTTGTCCCCCACATTAATCCTAAGTAGATCAGTTATTTTGTCTATATTAATGGGAGCATAGCACTAGTGAGATTTAATTTCAAACTTTTGTAATTATAGCTAAAATTAAATTTACCATGGATGAATTGTCCATGTCCTAGATGAAAGCAGACTAGGAGGATTAGCAATTGGACCTCCAAAATGACTTATGTTATCTTTGATAATTAATTAAAATCAATGTGTAGAGGCCTATATTTGGAAACTTAAGGGTTTTCTAAGCAGGGATTTTTAAAAATTCTCTTACAAATTTTGTATAAGGTTTATGGGAGTGGCAGTACTTTGAGAACACTTGAGAAGATCATAAAGTAGTGAGGTGAACCTATAGTACCTTTCTCTGTTTGCTGAAGAAAACAAGATTAGGTGTTCTTCTTCATAAGCTGCAGAAATCTTATTAAGCTGAAAAAACATGATTGTCATTTCCCTAAAGATGAAACAGCTAATAAGCCACCCTAGGGAGTGAAGAGATAGGATAACTCATCCTTAAAACTAAGCCTGTATAAAGAATTATAGGAAAATGGGGTGGGGAGGAAACTTGATAATCCCAAATAATTTCTCTAAGTGGAAAAGGAATAACAACTTTTCTAGTTAATTCTTAAAATATAAATATTTAACGCTAATGCCAGAGTAGAAAATGGTGTAATATAGTTACAGTGTGGACACATACTTACAAAGGAGGTTGCCACTGTATAAAAGCTGTTATGTACCAAAAAGCCTTCAATTAAGTAAATAAACTATGTGTAAATCGTAAAAAAAAAAAAAAAAGAAACAAAAGAAGAAGAGAAAATCATTATCCAGAGAAAGATTTTCAAACAGTTGAAAAAAAAAAGTCTTATATAAAGTAGTAATCACAGTAAACAGATATTAACAAGTCACCTACACAAGTAAGGTTCTTTTCCTGGAAATTTAGGTCTTTCTAAAGGCCATACCATAGCACCGGGCATTCATAAACATGTCACACCACTAACAAGTCCAGCAGGGCATCTATTTTCCTTACCTGGACCCTATGTTTCCAAGTCCAAGGTCATACTTAGAACAGCTGCCCCATTTTACAACCAGCTCTGATGTGCCCACACACGTGTCTTCCCTGACAATGACAAAGTAACTGTAATTTTAGCTGACGTCCAGCTGATGATTACTGGACATTGATCCAGTCTTGCTGCATGTCCTCATCTCAAGAAAGAACATTTTTGAAACTGTTAATAAGAAACTGAGTGTATTTTTTCTTCCATAAGTTAAATGCACTATGTATGACAACAACTCTAAGACCTAGGCCTGCCTATAATGTGAGAGCAATTGTGTTTTTGTGGGAAAGACCTTTATTTTACTCCTTTCCTAATACATACTTAATGCTGATTTGATGAATTTCTTTTCTTCAACTGCTCCTTTTCTTATATCTTTTATTTCTGATCTGAAATTTGCTCTTTGAAGGTGAAATGAGCCACTCTCCACCAACAGCCAGGCTGACTGAATTTAATTGGAAAACTATCAATAGGTAATATGTTATATATACCTCTTCTAAGCCTGGCCATCTGTTAATATGGCCACATATTCAGAAGCATGTTCTGTGCCCTTCTGCCTGAACTTGTGTTTATTTGTCTTTTTTTGTTTCCCCCCCCTCCTCCTGCTGAGTTCTACATACAATTAATGACACTTACATCCTCAGTCTTCAAACTAGCCTTCTCTGGCTACTTCAGGACTGGTCTCCTCCATTCTTTACATACAGTGTTTCATATTTTGGTTCTTCATATGGAAACTTCATTTTGAATTGCTCTGTGGTTTCTCTTGTGCTGTTAGATTAATACCTAATGTAGGCATTTTATTAAGGTCCGATGTGTTTATTTTATCTCTAAAATAGACTGTAAATTGTACAATATTTATTTCTGTATCCTGCCCATTTTTCCTATTCCCCAGTTAAGACAGAGTCTTGGATCAAATAGTCGCTCAGTATAACTTTTTAATCCATATTTTGGTTTCTAATTCTAAGTAGAAAAGAGCAAATCTAATTCCTTATTTTAATATCTAGATGGTTTCATAATTTATCAGAAGTAGCAGATATATCACCAAAGAGAACTGTGGGATTGAAAGTTGGAAAATAATTTTTGGGGATGCACTAATTGAGCTTGTGTCTATTGCTATTTCTGAGTAGATGATGATGCAGTGATCATCTGTCATTCTGGGAAAATAAGATCATTCATTTTGTCCTAGAATGTAGTAATAACATAATAGATTCAATAACTTTTTTTTTTTTTTTTGGTAGCAAGAAGCAACATGTTAAAAGTCAAATACACAATGGAGAGATCATGGCCTTTCATAATTATCATCATCTACAATATGATCTAAATCATCAATGTTCCCACTATTAGGCCACTAATAATTGACATTTTATAGTCACAAATTTCCCTTGACAGAACAGCATGTCAGACATCTGTTACCACTGCACTCCACTGCTTCTGCATATTTATATTAACCTCTTTATTGACCTAATATCTGTCTGCTGTTTTCAGCTACACCATAAGGAATTACTCTGAACCCCATTCTAATGGCTCTAAGGCCCACTACCATGTTAGGCAATAACCTATGTCTTGAGAACCCATGCCCATCAGCTAGTTGACTCTTGGGTTAGATTTTATGCCACATAGCTTAGAATTTCACTCAAAAGCCATTGAACACATTAGAAAGATTATGTTGCCCCTTCTGATTCTAGCAGGAGTAATAAACTTGAACACTATGAAAAGGCTATGAATTGCTGGCCCCTGAGTTTAACAGTTGAAAATAACAAATGACCAGGCTACTATGATGACAGTGTCCATCACTGGAAGTCCACAGGCTCCCACGTTTTCTATCTGCAGCTTTGCTTGGAACACACATTTTCCTTTTCAACCATATGAGAGTGTTGACTGTATGCACAAGCCCTAGGGTACACTAACCAGTAAAATGCACACCCTGAAATATTTCTTTCAGGGGTTTCTCTACCTTTTTCAGATATTTATACATGCTCTTATCTTGAAATTGACTCCACTGGGAGACTTCATCTACCTTTCAAACTAACCCTTTTGCCTTTGTCAGCAGAAAAGGAATTTGATAGCTGTATTTTAAAAAGTGACCTATGGAATTTCCTTTTATTTAGGTAACAAAAACATTTCCTGAGTAAGTTTATCATTTTTATCATTTTCTTAATAATTTGATGATTCTTATATTTTCCCAGAAATGCATTTAGTAAATGATGCTTTCCTGTGGGAACTCTTTTCTTTCTTCTTTTTCACCAGTTGACCATTTCTTTTATTCTAACAAGAGATCACTAGCTCTCAGTTCCCCTCACTTTTCATTGAGATTGTGTCATAGTTTTAAACTAAGTCGATGTCTTTACACCTGAGAATCTTCATTTCTACATGTTTCTTAGATTGCTTTATCCTTTACAAGAGTTGGATGCAGAAATCAGTTCCAAAAGTGCTTCACATATGGAAAACGGTTAAGAAGAGGAGAGTAAAATTTTTAAACCAAATGTGTGATTAACAGATCCTCATAGTTTAGTACAATTGTCTAGATTAATTATCCCTAAAATCTGCCACAGATTTGGGAGGAAGTTACAATTGGGACGAGACAGAGAAATATTATAAACCTCCAAGGAGAGGCTGATGGTGCTTGACAACAGTTATCTCACTCCTTTCTGCACAAAGAATTATTACTCTTGTTGAGAGAACTACTGGGAAAACGAGCATCTTCTATTTGTGGCAGGAAGGCAATCACCACATGGAGGGCATTTTCCCCACTTAAACCAAATAAGGTGGGAGAGATGATGTAGGGTAAGGAAAAATGTCAGGCTTTTCTGCTCTCCCGCCAGCAGGATAGATGATGGATCCTTGTGGTCCTAAATGCATGCCTGATGGTGGGCACCTGGAGTAGGGTGTGGGCATAGGTGGATGGGATTCACCTGGGCTAAGACTGGGTTTTTAAGGGCGGCGTCACGAGGACGCCAGTAGAAGTCGGAAGAGAAGCCGAAAGAGAAGCCGAGAAGCAGGAGAAGCCGAGAGAGAAGGCCGGAGAGCCCACATAGAGTGAAGACTTGCTGGGGGCTGGGAGGCCTGCCAGCCTCCCGGCCCCCCAGCACCCCTGCCTGCTGTGTACCGGGTAAATTCCAATAACAGACCTGCAAAAACCACTGCGGACTCTTATTCCTCCTTTACTCCTTTTGATGCACTCCTATGTGCTAGGGATTAGGGATTATTATTACTTTTTTATTTCAAAGAGCATGAGCTATGAAAGTGCCACCACAACTTTAGGAGTTGGGTGTTACTCCATGTTAAAGAGGAAAACTTAAGCATAGGGATGTTAGATAATTTCTTAAGGTCACAGAACCTAGTATGGTGACAGAGCAAGGAGGTCTACCTGTCACTTTGCATTGAGCTAATGCAATCAAAACTTGCAGTGATTTAAATATCTAATGAGGGGCCTCTCTGGTAGTGCAAGGGGTTAAGATACAACCTATGAAGCTACCCACAGCCACTGCAACATGAGATCAGTCCCCCAGCCAGCCAGGGAGCTACCCACATGGCACAGCAGACCTCTCTTGACTCGCCTGCTACTCCCCTCAGCAGTGTATTTCAGTCAATCTGCCTGTTCTGTTCCCCGCTCTGTCTCTGGTGAATACTCTGACCATCCACACCTCTGCCCTGAACCCCAGTTCTTGTATGCATAAATAAATAAATCTAAAAAAATAAAAACAATTTTAAAAAGTAAATAACAATTGCTATTTCTTTATTTTTACATAAACTATGGGATAAAAGTATTTTACAAGATTTTTTGAATTAAAAAACCTGTAGAAAAAACAATATGCTTACTTTGGTGCTAGAATGGAATCAGATCTTTTATTTTCTCTGCATAGTCTAAGAAGTGTTCAGAGAAAGGGAGATATTTTCCCATATAGTGTGTTATTAGGTGCACTGTCTTTGGAGACCAGTATAATTTTTTTTTTCCTTATGTCGTCTCCAGAGAAGTCATAGTGATGCCAGATTTTCAGTTTGAATCATCCACACACAACAGAAATAACAATAGTTTCCATCTGTATAAACTAGATGACAAACAACTAGAATTATTGGAAGTCAGGTACCTCCCAGGTTTAAATCACTAGAAAAGTAAGATTCTGTCACATCTTGATAAAGTGTGTGTTTAAAAATAACAAATGCAGCAGTCTCAGAAGAGAATTATGTCAGAAAGAGGAAGCTCAAAAGAATAGAACCCATATAAAGTCTCAGTTCCTGAACCATGTCTGTATGGGAAACAACAACCTTATTTTGCTTGCTTTCACTACACAACTGCATATATGTGTCTCAACTCTATGGGTTTAGTTGAGCTTTTATCCTTTTTATTTTGGCCCAGTCTTCTCCTTAGGTAAACAAATGAACAGAGGAAAAATATACACGGATTGCCCTAAAGAACTTAGGGGGTATAGCTTTCAGTGATAGATTTAAATGGCCATGAATTTATATTGACCTTACAATGTCCCTGTTTATACTGCAGTGCACATACCATTTTCCCCCTTTGGTGCCTTGATTAATGACTCTTAACTTCTTTTTTGTAGTTTCTCTTTTCTTAACTTCCCGGTTGATAAGTAGTTTCAATTTGAAAGCAGAGTGTTACCCTGGAGTTGGGGGTCACTTCCTGTTGGTCTTAGTTACTTGCAATTGCCAGCCCCATGGGTTTAGCTTTTACAGAGCTACAAATATTTCATCTTGGTGATGTAGTCCCTGTGACTGGGCCACACTGTCTATTATTTTTCACCGAGTGGCCTGTGTTTCCTTTTTTTGTATGGCATTTGAGTAACATTGTGTGACCACTGATCCTAGAGAAAATGAGATGTGCCTCCCACAAGAGAAGAACTGAGCACAAAAAAACTTCTAAAGGATGTTTAAATAGAAACCAACACACTTATTCAGTATCATAAATACACTCAAGCTTTCTAAGTTCCCAAACTTAATTTTCCTGAAATGTCCTCTGTGCCAGTTTCAGTTCAGTCCTGAAAACTCTACAGTCTCTAAGTACTCTGTCCCCTTTAAGCATCTAGTGGCACAGATTTAATTTTATCACAGAGTTTACTCTAAAAATGAAAACTAAACAAGGCTCTAGTCTGTCCAGATTCAAGTACTTGGTTGCAGCTGTTTTTCTCATGCATAGCAGAAGCACCATATCCCTCAGGTAAAACTCGAGGTTTCTGGTATTTTTCATAATCTGATAAAATAAAAATGAACTGCAAGGTCGGTTTTGTCCTTTATATTATCAAATACAGCTTTTGAGGTAATTTGAGAATAACAGAGTTGGCCTGTACTTATTTGCCAATGGAATCTCTCTCTCTCTCTCTCTCTCTCTCTCTCTCTTCCACTCTCTCTCCTGCTCTCCCGCTCCCTTTTTCTTTTTTTTTTTTTCCTCTCTCCCCTTCCTCTCATCTGTGGAACAACAGTAAGAAAACAAATCTCAACTGCACAATTTGTAACTTTTTTTCCCATGATGCAGTCTATCATTATTTGGATGACTAAAAGCTTTAATTATTTACTTTTGGGAGTCCCTGAAACCCATGTCATCACAAATACAGAAGAATATTCTGGGAAAGGTCTGAAACACTTCCAGTTAAACTCTTGACTTAATATCTCAAGAAGGAAAAAAAATAACATTTTTTACCACATATTTTATTAAACCCTTTAGGTCCTTTTACAAGAGAGGAAATACCAATTAACGTATAATTTAGCAGAACAAAATATTATCCCATTTCAACCAGTACCCACTTCCTTGAAGTTTATTCAAGCATTAATAACCATTTAATGCAATTTAACTACACTGAGGTATCCATTACATTAATATAATATATCCATCAGGAAATTAGAGTTTTGTTTCCATGAATTTTGTATTACAAGAAGGTCTTTATAATTTTATTCTGCGTTTTATGATGCTTAATTTCAACTCCTTAGTCTCTGTTATAGTGTGAGAGGATCAAAATGTTCCTAATGTTATAAGATTAAAATTACTTGATTTATTGAACCACAAATCACAAACGATTTTTATACATACATATTGTAACATATTTGAGGATTTAAGCCACAAGATGTGTCAGGATCATCAAATCTCATTAGGAATAAAACAATGTGTCCACATTTTTAAGAACTAGTCATTAACAGTGATCTTTTCAAAGCACACATATTAGGATGATGTTAATAAAGTTACTTTTACATGGTCTATACTTAGATATATATAGTATTTTTAAGAATAAGTTATATTATCCACATGGACAATTATTTCAGTATATATAACCTTATGTGTTTTAGCTCAAGAAATATCTGGTCCTGGAACTTTAGTTATGTTTCAATATGCAAGCAAACATAATCACAACAGCATGTTAGACTAATATTAGATATTTAGAGGACTGACTAGCCTTTTGTTGGGCATCTTATCTTTCACAAAATACTTAAAGATTTAAAAACTTTACCAGAGAAACTCGAATACTTAGTGTCAGGAAAAAGAACTCACTCTAGATGTACATTTTAAAATACTTCCTGCAAAATAGTGAGTCACTTCTAGTTAGTAAAGAAACATGTGAGAATATCAGGGGAAAGCACAAACGTATGCTTTGTAGTATCTCTGCTCCCATTTTGGGAGAATTGAGGAACTATTTCATCAGACTTCCTTCACCCTTTTTAACTTCTCTCCATATATCATAGAAACAAACTACATTGGAGAGAACTGTCATCTTATATGGATCATGTTTGTCTTTTCAAGTAAAATTTAAATTTTAATCTGAAGATTTTTATCCCTTTTGTCTACTATAATTTACTCAACATTTTCTATGCTTACAGAAGACTACCTTAAATGGTGTCTGAGAAGAGAAGATTTTGAAAGTCCGGGAGGAAAAAAAAAAAAGAAAATGAAGTCCCTACCATTTTGCTAAGTGATTTTTGAGGTCATAATTTGGTTAGAAAAGTTTGGAAAGAAAACTTTCCTGTTACTGAAGAGGTGATAATTGGGAAAGCAAATATAAATTCAGGCAGATATTCTATGAATTTCAGCAAGGTAGACCAGTCATATGGATAAATCTTATCCCCCATCCGTTCCAAAGTCTCTAAACAGAATAATTTTTCATGTTTTTTTCTGCCTACATTTCCTAATTGATTCAGTTCAGGAGGTTACTTATAAACACTCTTCCAAATGCTAGAAGGCAAACAAGTGTAAAAAAGATAAATGTATCTTCCAAGCAATTTTTAGCTAAGTCCATATGAATAAATGTTATATGTCCTAAGCTATCTTCCCCTATTCCATCTTTGTTATCTACATGCCTGTAATGAAATAAAGTGAGATCATAAACATATGTTGTTTGTCTCTATTTATCTTACGGATCCAACAGTTAGGATGAGGTCCTTAAGGAGTAATGCCTCAGTAGGAATAGATCAATAGCTTTAAATTCAATGAGTAGGGCTTTCTTACTAGACAACAAGTACTAAGAGCAGGAGAGAATGAAGAGGCACAGCCAAATGTTGGCTTCAGCAGAGAAATGGATCCTGGAAAGGACATCTGAAAGGTGAGTCCAATCTGTTATTGTCATATTTTTGTTATTGTTTATGTCTCATTTCCCTGCTCTTTTTTAAAAAAAAAAAAATTCTATTCTTATATATTGCTTCCGGTAAATAAACACTGCATTTCTTCCCCTATATTTCTTATTTTAATGTGACTATCAAACACATAATCAAGGTCTCATTCATTTATTTGTAAGCATTTATTAACACCTACTGTGCGCCAAACATTGTGCTGTGTTTATCTTATAGCTCTTGCACCACTTCTTGGTCTCCCCCTCTGCCTCCTGGTTTCCCTCCATCTTGAGGATGTGCTAAGATGAAGATGGTGAATCTGTATTATTAAAATCTCTTGTACAGGATTCCCGGTACCCAGGGGATGTGCTACTTGGAATACCCAGCTCCAACGTCATTTATCACATTTTATCAATTGCCCAGTTTTACATGATATAATATTAGTGAAGATTAAAAAAGGAATATTGTTTCTCATTCGATCAGTATTAGGTGAGGAGGTATGTGCACTGAAAAAAGTATTGTCTCAAATTATTTTCAGATGAATAATTCATTGATTATCGCAAAGTTGTACAGAGACTCTCCCACCCACTTATCTCTCACATTGGGAGATTCCATTCCTACACTTTTGAATCCATTTCCTCTGCTAATGTTTTAGGTCAGCCATTATGACTCGCTACACCCAGAATTGACGAAATGATTACTCATTAGCTAGCATGGGAATGACATGTTCTTAAATTTGATAACTAATGAAGAAAATGAACACCAGAATGAGTTTGTCATACAGAAAACAAAGATAATGAAGAAAACAAAATAAAACATGAAAATGTCATTCATTTTTATGGAAAAATAATTATATGAGAGAATTTTTGAGAATGTGATGGACAGCCTATATAGGTGCCAGTAAAGCTCTCACTACCAGGAATTCAAATTCCTTTTTACTACTTGTATTTTGTAAGATAACATTGTTGGAACCCGTTGATAAGTATTTTAATAGTCCTTATTTCAGTGTCACAAAATGTTAAGAATTATAAATTCAATCATTTATATTCACCAAGAAAAACATTAATAATTTTGCATCAATAAATAGATTACACAGGTAGAAATGTAATATTTGCCCAAATCAGTGGGGTATCAGTTGGCTTACTGAAATGATAAAATTTTTAACAATTATAAAATAAGATATTTACTAGTAAAATATTTAACCTTTTAAAAAAGAAAATACAAGCAATGCCAGTTTCAAAAGGCAGCAATGTTAGAGATTTTCATTTGACTTGGTCTGTTTAGATTTAACAGTTAATTTCCAATTAAAGTTAATGCTGAGACTCCCTGCATCCATGACCTAAAACATAAGGGTTGCCGTTTAAATTGTGTGAATTTCAGCTTTACCAAATTAAACAACACAAATTATACTCTGAAAAATTAAAAATAGGATTGCTGCTATATGCCTTTATGTATTAAACTTTTACTCTTTACCCTAATAAATACTAGCTCTAAAATTAACTGAACATTTGAGTCATTTCTGTGAAATGATCTTTTATTCTCTGAATACTTACAATGAACCCAGAAATGTGGAAGATGCTATCAACAAATTAATCTACAATATGTGAAAGAGTTATTATGATCTCCAATTCTCAGGGTTCAAACAAGGAGCTTCAAAGAAGTAAAATGGCTGTTTTATAAAACCAGCGTTATAACATGCTGAATCTAACAATTCATCTCTGGATCTGTCTGAATCTAAATCCTGTGTACTTTCCATCAAATTGCACAAACTTGGACAATTTGATGTCTCTGTCTCTAGAAACAGGAAGAAATAATCCTCTTTAATCATTGATACGATTTTTCCCTGTTATCCTTTATTTTAACAGTAAATGTAAGGATATTGCATTTGCTATTTCTTCAATTTGCTTTTTCTAATTATAGTTTTTGATGGATTTTTTTAGGGCTTCATTCCTTGTGGAGAGGTGAAGTAATCAATTATTTAAAAGTTTGTGTTCTGGAGTCAGAGAGACTTTCACCTATAAACGCACTCCTCCATGTATGTAGTTTTACTATATTCCACTGTTCTTCAACTTGGAGCCTCAGTTTCTTAATTGTACGTGGGGATAATCATGTTAACTTTTCATGTTATTGCAAAGATGAGAGACAATGTTTATGAAGCAACTGGTGATAAGCAAATATTCAGTATATGGCAGCTATTTAGATTGTGCAGGATGAAATATAATGACAATTTTTCTATTGGACAAAGAATTAATCCAGTAGAAATTTACAACATAAGCATTCTTAACTCTTTGGTAGTGCCACCCAAACATATTACTCATATCAGAGTTATCTCTAGAAGTGTAGAGGGGGTATTATAGTTCAAGGTACTTTTTAAAGAGATTTCTTGTTTATTTTGTTTTCTATTGAGATAGAATCAAAAGACTAGAAGTCATGCTCAAAATGGAAATGTAAATAATATGTGGACTTAATGCTTAGAGTTTCACTTTTTTGTTTTTGTCATTCCTTTTTGAGGGCATTCTCCCAAGTGGTACTAAATAAACATTACAGACTGCAATTGGATAAAGGCTGGTCCCCAAGGTACTGGGAAAGCCTTCCTTGGAAGACAGAATATAGCTTTAGAGTTCCTGTCACAGTCAAAGACAAGTAAATACAAAATGAGTGAATATGGGTTTCTTAAATGTAATTTCTTATCAATGTCCATAAAGATATATTATATCTCAACGTAGCTGGGAAAACGTGACCTGTTATATTAATTAAATAGCCTGGTTCATTGTAATAAACTAAGTATCATCCAATAACCAGATAGTATTTTTTTAAATGCAGATTTTTGGGACTTGTAGTTTCACCACTTTACGAAATAAATAAGATTATAATTTGTCTATATTGTTCAGTAAATGAGTCAGTACTTATCTCCTAACCCTGTTCACTGACAATGAAGTATTTAGGAAGGAAAATCTGATGAAAAAATTTCCTTTAAGTCACAACTACCAGATAAAGCAAACTTTCATAATACAAATTAATTTTGAAAGTGATTATTTATGGAAGTAGCAATTGCCCCTGTAATTTGACTGTTATAAGCATATTTTAAAAAAAAAAGTAACCTAAGAACTGTAGATAGTATCTTTTCACACTCTCCCTACTCTTTCATCAAATGAGTGGATACAGCTCTGTAACTTTCACTAATTTCCTCCGCTGCTGAGACCCCCACCACTTGTTACTGCTCTGTGCTTCTAGTTCTTGTTTGAACTAGATGATAAGGGCCTTGGGAAATAAAGGCCATGTCTTGGCCATGTTAATCCCTTGTACACCACACAATCTCCATGGTTTAGTTAGAAAATTTTAAGATTTCAAACCTACTAAAATATCTAAGAATATAGGCCCTCTTGTGGCATTTTAGGGAGAATGTAAACTGATTCAAACACTCTGAAGGGTGATTTGTCTTATATCAAAATTCAAGTTGTCCAGCTTTACACCTAGTGATCCTGATTGGAACCTTTCTTGGTACCTTTCTCTGTGCATCATTTTCTCCATGCCATCTCATTTCTTATAGTGCCACTTTGTTCTAGCTAGCTAACTTCCATTATTTCTTAATTTTCAACTTAAATACCACATTCCATTGAAAATCCTGCTTATCCTACAATGTTCATTGGCTTCATTTTGGGTTCCCAGAGTTGACAACATATCTCATGCCAACATTTATTTACCCACCGGTTGTATCCTAAGCCTTACAGAATGCTTGCCACATTGAACACACTAGAGAGTGTCCATTCAATAAAGGAGTAAATGATTGGGTGAAAGAATGATTGAATTGTTATGCTTGCACTCAGGAGATAGAACACTGCCTAAAAGCATTTTTAAAAAACATTAAAATTTACACCCACATTAACATTTTTTTTTGCTTAGCAGAATCTCATATCATTAAAGGATTGTTAAAATATAAAAGCAAAATAAACCTAATCTGATGTTGTCTTTCTACAATTTCTGCATCAAGGAATGACTCATATGTTTCCCATCAGAAGGAATGATATGGAGATCTCAAAATAGAAAAGAATATATCTGTGTCCCTCATTAGGGAGAATCATATAACTGGGAATGAACTATCCTATGATCTCTGAATTCTTTGTATTCTGCTATAGTACAAACCAACTTGAATGCTTTCCTCAGGACCACTATAAAGTGCCATGATGGAGGAGAGAATGCTTTTGGATCGTTTGCTTTTGGATCATTCCAGAACAACAACAACAAAAATATTTTGTTTCTTCCACATTTTCATCCTACTAAGAATCCTTTAATAACTGATCTACTCATAAATATTCAGTGAAGGTAAAGAAATGAAGAAATCACCTATATGAGAGGAAGTTCAAAAAAGTTTGTTGCATCCATTCGATTTGCTGCTTATTTGCTGTACATATTGAAAAAGAATGATTACTTTGATTTTCCCCTAAAAATAATCTAAGATTCCACAATGCAATATATTAGTCTACTAGTATTCATTTATATATGTACATATGGGGCCTTCCTGGTGGTGCAAGGGGTTAAGCACCATACTGTGAAGCAATGAAGCAATCTGCAGGCTCTGCAGCACCAGTTCCATCCGGGGCCGGCCAGGGAGCAACCCACCTGGAGTGGCAGACCTCTCCTGACTCGCCCACTGCTCCTCTCAGCAGTGTACTTCAATCAATCTGCCTGTTCTGTTCCCTACTCTGTCTGTGGTGAATCCTCTCACCCCCGCATATCTGGCCTGTACCATAGTTCTTGTATGCATAAATAAATAAATCTTTAAAAAAATATGTACATATGTATGTACATTTGCATAGACTGTGTAGTATATGTATATAAAGTTTTCAAACCACAAATTGTATTCATCTCATTTAGTCAATTAATTGAAATGACTTTAGGACTATCTAGATTCTTAGTGTTCACTTAATGTAACCATCCAAATATGCAAGTGGAGAAACTGAATCACAGAGAGGAATTTTTGTGCATCTTCTTCAAGGACTGAACAAGTACTGATAGAGATGACACTGGAAACTACTTCTTCACACTCAGTCCAGGGCTCCCGGTCCCCCTCAAATTACCTCCCACTTCAATCAGTATGTTACTTTAAAGTGTTGTTGACGGTATTATAGATTTTAACTGTAAATGTCAACCCAGTAATCACTTATCTCTGAATGTTTTCCCATAAAACTCACAAGTCGAAAGATAATATTTTACAATTTTTTCACTATATCTATTTGCCAAAAAGCAGTAACCAAAAGTTACACAAAGACTCATAAGCTAAGGGTGATAATAATTGCTGTCTAAAAGAAAGAAAACCCCAAAAAAATACATCAAATACTTGGCATGCAAATATTTCCTATGACTCTCTTATGCCATCTCTCCCATATCCTTGGTGAGATTAATCGTGTGACAAATGACATAAGATGGCCTTATGAAATTTCGTCTGGAGCAATTTTTACTGCTAATGGAAATTATAAATAATATGTGCCTTTCGTCAACTGCATTCTTCAGTAATCTAATTGTATCAAGCTAATGAGACCTGGGTTAGGAAATGTTCTGAGGTTCCCATGCCCCAGGTCAGGGAATGCTGAAAACATCTCCAAGCAGATGTGCTCAGTCTCACGAGGATGGCAGCTGGAGCACATGGCTACTCCACAGAGGCTGGCTGTGCAGGGGCCTGTGCACTTGACCTTCTGCTAGAGGTAAAGCGCCTTCCTGTTGGTTAGCTGCAAAGCTGAGGAGGGAGGGAAGGCAGAGGGAGATAAAAACTCTCCTTCTCACCCTCTGTTACCCAACCTTTTCTTTTATTAATTGTGTGGCAGATTATCCCTATTTTCTTCCCAGGGAAAATGGCTGCAAATGTTGCCTTTTCAGAAACCAGCACATGGACTGGCATCCATGTGTGTTGAAAGGGGGAGGCAGAAGGCCAGGCTTGCATGGGAAAGAAAACACCTCTTTTCTCCCTTTCTCCAAATCAATATTATTTACTTTACATTTACAAAGGTTGCTACAACACGACTCCAGGCTGTTATAGACTTAAAATGCTTCAAAGATGATTTTATATTATAGTTGGATGAGAGGAGTCTAAATAAAAAATCCCAGCACACTCTAAAAGTGGCATATGCTAGGAGCCCCCCACCCTGTCATCCTTGAGGTTAGGAAGCATGGGCAGCAGCTGAGATATAATTACCTCCATCCTCCAAATGATGTCATGTAAGGACAAAACGACCTCAGGAGTTGATTCTAATATTTGGTCAATCTCCAAAATACAAGAGATTTTTTTCCCCCTTAGTTACTCATAAATTTTTACAAATTTCTACTCATAAATTTTTACAAATTTCTCCATTTCAGTGCAGCTGGGAAATATTTTTTTCTTACTCTTATTTTGTCTTTTGTCTATTTTTTAACCAGCTGCATCCCTATCCATTTCTCTGTACAGTGTGAACAAACGCATGCACGCACACATCTGTGCTTCCTTTCTTTGAATCAAGGCACCGCAGGTTCCATAGCATTGCAACAGTGAATAACTTCTTCAGCATCTCTTCTGGGGTTTTATTTAGGGTGTTTCAAATGACCTCAGAATAAGGACACTCACTGGTTTTCTAAGGATATGATGGGTTCTCACGGTGAGCATCTCCCGCCTCTCTTCTCACAGTTAACTCAAATGCTCTCTTCTTAGTCCTTTGTGCCGTCCACTTGCATCCTGCCAAAGGATTCTTCCTCTCCTGAGGCGTTTACATCTTTCACATATTTGCAGACTGTTATCATGCTCCTCTTAGCAATCACTTAGCCAAGATATACATTACTCTGTGCTCTTTTAATCTCTCCATATAAATCAAGCTCTTGGTCCCCTAATCATTTTAGTGTTCTTCCATGAAATCACTCCAATTTGGCTTTGTGTTCTGAGGCGACAAAAATGGAAGACAGATTTCCCTGTTTAGACTCAATTCTGTCATGTTGAGACACCATTACCTCCTGCTCCTTAATGTGAAACTTTTTCATATGCCAACTAACTCAATACTCTCTCATGTTGTTGAATTGTGCTGCTTTTACATCCTTTCTCCTTGGAGATCTAATGTGGTGGGAACCTTGAGGTGAGTTATTATGTTATTTTTGAGGAAAAATGAGAGTAGAAATCACTTTATTTTTGATAAAGACAGAAGCAGCAGGTCACATGACCACCCTAGATTTCCCAAGTGTTTATTGGGTCTATGAATTTTTCACATTTTTCCAGGAAGTTTCCATTAAAAATAAAACCAGACATGAGAATTTCTAGGTCCCAAAAGGAAAGATTTTAGAAGTGGAATGCGAGAGTTTATAATGTGAATATTTTTAAGTATGCTTTGATAAAGCCATTGAATAAAATGTAGTTTATTTTATAAGCACTAGCTAAATTGCAGAAAGAAAACCAAATGGAACTTGAATACTTAAAGTTCTTTGGAGTCATTTTCTTCCAAAAGTGTATCAGATTGCTGCTTTTAAGTTTGTGTCATTCAGTGATAATCCTTTAGCTTCCTGATAGGCTAAGATATTTGGAACTGACTAGCTTTGAATCACTCTTATGTTGAAGAAGGCAGTGTGGATGTTAATCCATGGGTTATTAACACCTCATATATGTTAGTTCAGAGGTCTGGGGTGTGCCTGTGTTTGCACTGCCGGCATTCAAAGCATTTCTTGGAAATTCAGAGGTTTTGTTTTCTGAAGGTTTAATTTGAAGTATTTTCCAATCTCACTCTAAGTGGTAACTTTTTTTGAATTTGGCTTTAATTCTTATTTTCTGAACGCATTGATTAGCAGCAATATGAACCCCCTGGAAAGTCAGGAGAGGAGGTACAAGACTACTGAATTACCTCTGGAGATTTTATCTTGGGTAGAACTAACTACATCAACCTTTCAGCTCCATTCTAATCACAATTTCTTATCTTTATCTACAGTTTTTCGTTCTTCTGAAAGTTATAGACTACGCTTGACTCTCAATAAATCTGAGATAGTCTTACTTTTCTATTAATTGTGGAAAACTATAAAATTCTCTTTTTCATACTCTCTTCAGTGTTTGAACTTAACTACCGCCATCTAGATCTCCATGCCTTTAATCTAAATTTTATACATAAGACATTAACAAAGCACCAAACTAAATTCAAATATTTATATATACATATATGTGTATATAACATATATTTGATTTTATGACTCATATATATGTGTATATTGATGTACAATTCTTGCTTTTTTCTCGTTAGACTACATGTTCAAAAGCATGATGGTCAATGCAAAATCCTTCCCCACTTTGCCTACCATTTCTCAAAAATCAAAAATTATTGGGAAATAACTATAGCAAATATATCAAGGTAATTAAAGTTAAATGCATTAGTTAAAAGATTGTTTGGTGATTTCATAATTTGTCACTTTTTCTTTCATCATATTTTTGTTGAGCCAGTTCTTCTTAATGAGGCCTTCTTTGTCCAGACAATCCAAAGTTGTGGCATTCATGATAAGCACTTTACTAGGAAATGTTTATTTTCTTTTTTACTTTTGCATATACATACATGCACACACATGTATTCAATCTCCAAATAAACCATTGAGTTTTAACTGATGTACTAGGAATAGACATCACATGTAGTTTCTTCTTTAATTTTGTCTCTGCCAAGGTTCTATAACATATAAAATACAGGAGCGTATTGATTTAACTAAGAGCAGCTACACAAAAGCAATATTTTCCAAGTTCTCTCTGTGCTTCAAGAACTAAATGAAATCATGATTCTTCCATAAAACCACTGCCAACTACTCTATTCATACATATTGCACCCTTTTCTATTTTCATATTTTCAAATTAATAGTTTTGGAGAACTGTTTTGTGCCAGGCACCACCCTTGTGCTAGAAAGACACAGTTAAAGAGACATATTTTCATGAAATAATCTAATTTCGATCTTGCAGTGATATTTAAAAAAAAACAAAAAACCTCACTTTCTATGCACTTCCATTGTTCTCTTTCTTTTGCTCATATTACTATCCAACATACCACATATCTTATTTATTAGTGTTTATTACTGGCAGTTTTTCTACTAGAATGAAAAGTATGCAATCCGACAGCATCCAGGACAATTAAGAACACAGTAAGATTTTCTCATGCTGCTTTTCTTTGACATCATCTGGAAATGTAATAAATAGACTCCTGTATCTCCCTATCCTATCCGTTCTGTGGCATGGAAACAAAGGAAATTCAGGGTCAGGCAATTGATTAGATTAGGATTTGGAGGAGGCTTCAAAGGCAACCAGATTAACAGTACCTTCCACCCTTCCACTTGAGGGACAAAGAGTCAAGAAAGAATGATTGTTACCTAAGGTCACATTCATGTGAAAGAACCTGGAAGCACTGGGGCTCTTCCAATAAAAAGTGAATCACAGAAGAGACAGTGCCACTAGAGGAAACACTTTCAGTACAGAGATGTGAAATCACTCTGTTTTTCAAGTTCCTGCCCTCCAAACTCTCAGCAGTGTCCCCCACTGGCAAAACAGTCAAAAATCAGCTGAGCTCATGAGGCAGGAGTCAGTCCCAGCTGCAAAACTAAACCGAGCAGAGCAAAGGGGCGGGGCAGGGCATCTGCGGACAAACAGGCAACTGGCAACACCTAACAAAACTCTGATGGGATATGCTGTGGGGTATTTATTCAATGAAGAATTTATTGTCTAATAAGGATTCTGGAAATTGGGTGCACTGAAAATTTTAGCTATGAAACAGCGATTCAAACATCGGTAAGGTTTTATAAGGTATTCTCTGACACATGAATGAACTAAATATCTATGCATAATCATGTAGATAAACAGGAGGCTTGATTCCAACGTGTAAGGTTGGTGGTAGTAGCAGAAGGAACATGTTTACTGGAAAAATTATTATCAGAGGATACTTTGGAAATTGTCATTAACAAAGACATGTTCTATGGTTAACTGCATCTATTTTTTTGCAGGTATCAACATTACCCAATGGTGTTTATATTTTCTATACAAGTAAGAATATATTTTAAAAAAGTGACTGCACTAGTTCAGCTCTTTTAGGTGAATGGAAAATAAAAAGTAAATGTTGCTTATCCCCTCCTAAGAAGAAAACTCTCTTTCTCTAGATAGACTTCACTATAAATAGATTTAGATATCAGTATAAATGTAGATATAGAAATCTGGAAACACCGTAACAAATGAGGATCCTCTTTAAATATAGGAGTTTGGTTGATATTTTTCAAACTGCTTAATACTGCTGACTGGACATCTTTATAGACAAACACCAGATGGAAAGCTCAGTTGAAAGTCACAAGCTGAGGATGATTTCATTACGGAATGATCATTTACTTATAATTATCTGAAAAACCCAAAACCATCATGACATTTTTGGTACCAAAATATAGCAAAAGTATACTTGTGTTAAAAGTTTACATTGCAATATTCAGGAGAAACTTAATTATTCTAATATGATAAACACATAAAATGCCTGTCTAATTTTAAAATTGGAATTTCAATTTCCAGTAACACATTTCACTATGACACCATTTGCAGTTTTTCTCCTAAACTGTTATCTACAAAAATACTGTTGCAACACAGCTTTCTGATTAAACAACTAATAATCAACAAGATAAAGTAACTTACTCTCATCCTTATGTAAATAAAAAGCTTGTTTCTTTCTTCATAGCTGCATATAATAAGAAGATGCTTTCAATAAATTTAAGGAGACTTTATAACAATAAAATGCTTTTAATAAGTTTCAAGAAATTGAAACAAAAAGTCACTTTAGCAAATGCCACTTCTAATGACCACACAGCATGTCCTGCGCTGCATCCTGATACGTTTGCATTGTTATTTGGTGATAAACAAAATAAAAGGATCTGTCTTTGAAACTTAAATAAGAGAGATTGGTTACATAAACAGCAACATTCTAAACGTTAGTACTGTGCAGTCAACAGCTTGAAGCAGCTCTCACTGCGAAACATAGTTGGATTGTTTTTTCCAAAGAGGAAAGATTAATAGCTAAAAATCATGACCTTTGACTTTTGTCATAATTCTAAGAAGTGAAATGCAATTGGAAAAACTGGTAAAAGAATGTGTTGTTAAAGAGCAGAATAATAACCATATATCTACAATAACTAAGGATCTACACCCAATTTGGGGTCACAAATTTCCTCTGTAGCTTTTATTAAGGCGCATCCAATGAATGTACAGTTGTGTTTTCATCCTCAGTACACTTATACAAAATAAAGCTTCAAATTGTTCAAATTGTTGACTTGCTAGAGAATGCAAATAGTTTACAAGTATGACTTCCAGAGAAAACAAAACTTTACAAATACAGAGAAGTTGATCTATCATTATAATAACCCTTATTTGGAAGTCACTTTGTTCAGGCATTACTTCACAACACTGCAATCCTGAATCTTATTGAGGAACAGATACCACGGGTGTCCACCATAAACTTGAGCAGTTAACATCAGAAAATCATTGTAAGATTTGGGCATATGTGTAACTTTCTTGAAAGAAAAATGTGTATCTTTTATTATGGAGAATGATTTAGCAGTAATTTATCATATAACCACTACCATTCCAAGAATGATTTTACAGCTTAATTATAAAATAATATAGTACATTAGATCATTCGTAATTCATTTATGGTTGTAATAAAATATCAGCTGCATGCAACTATCAGACACAAGTAAAATCACTAATGTTTTAATTGCCTTCAACCATGCTTCTGATAAAGGGATAATTAAAATAATACTTGTGTACTAAATGACTTTACAATAAAGAGTTAATGGTGCTTTTCTCCAAAATGTAAAAATGGAAGTCCAAATAGTACTCACTGGACATAAGCAGTTTGTCAAGCTGCACTTTTCATATCACTTTAGAAACAGAACTATCATATTATAAATTCTGGAAGAAGCAGCTCCCAGGTGACAGAACTTTTAAGTAACAAGATATATACTGATGAGTCAGATAAAAAAACTTCCTACATAACAATAAAATAGCCTTGTTCATAAATTCCATAATCTGAGCTAGAACACTGCAATGAAACGTGGGTATGTTCCTTTAGTTTCCAAACCAAAATAGAAATATACACACTCTGAAATACTTCCTCAGGAGTTCATCTTTATGATCCTGAAATTCTAACCATTAATCAAGACTCAGCCTTTGAACTTCAAATATCACATATTTTAATTGACAGGGGCATTTTCCCCGTCTTGAAATGAATACCTAATTTAAAGGGACATTTCTATTTGTTGGCCTTCTCTTAAAATTTACCATTTTGTTTGCAAGAAAGTTAAGATAACTTGTTACAATTCTCCAAGGAAAAGGAAGTAGAAGCTTTGTTGCTGACAATTTTAAATGTGCATACCATTAATATTTATTTCAAGATGATAAGCTATTAGGAACCTCAAAATTTGCCTATCTCTTCTTGATTTTTTAATTCAAGATGATGTACCGAAAAATGGTTAATATCCCCTTTCTTCTGAGACCTATTTGAAAAACACACACATGTGAAATTAATCAACACAGAGCACTAAGAAGGACATGTGCCCATCAACACCACCTTGTACATTTCAATGACATACTAGGACACCAAGAGTAGGCTGGTGTTTGTAAATCAGTGAGCAGAACAGAATTTGACATGAGAAGGCTGCTTTGGGAGATAAGTCAATTTTCCCATCAGATCACTGAAGTGACTTTGGGCTCCAAGGAGGAGATTACATGGAGCAAGAGAGTACAAAGCAAAACTGGGACAAAACAATTACTTAATGGTGAGTATTTAAGAGGGTTGTGCTAAGCAGCATTGTTAGCTGCACATATACAGTCCAGGCAGCACAGTATTGGTCTCTGTGGGGAAAAGTAGGAGGGACTTCTATTTTTTTTTTAAAGATTTATTTATTCATTTACACAAGAACCAGGGTACAGGCCAGATTCGCAGGAGGGTGAGAGGATTCACCAAAGACAGAGAGGGGAACAGGACAGGCAGACTGACAAAATACATTGCTGAGGGGAGCAGCAGGCGCGACAGGAGAGATCTGCTGCACCATGTAGGACCCTCACCGGCCGGCCAGGATCGAACTGGCACTGCAGAGGCTGCAGACAGCTTCACAGCGCTGCACTCAACCACCTGCACCACCAGGGGAGACCCAGGAGGGACTTCTTTACTGAAGAATTTGAATGAGCTATCTGGAGAAGCGGTAAGTAGACCAGTGTGTATACTGAACCCTTGAATAAAGCTATCATCATTCTGACATGTGACATGCAGCCACACATTTAGCATCTTGCCTGGTAAATATAATGAAGCCTGCTGTCAAACTGCCTTACTAATATGCACAAGTCCTACAACCTTATTCAAGGGAGGAGCATGAATAAAACAACTGGCACATTTTTTTTTAAAGCAACCCACGACTGTTAATCACTCTGTGTTCTTAAATATGAACATGCAAATAAGATGTTCTAAAATATGAACATGCAAATAATCAACACAGAGCACTAAGAAGGACATGTGGCCATCAACACCACCTTGCACATTTCAGTGACGTACTAGGAGACCAAGAGTAGTACATCAGCTGTGTAAAAAATCGGCATCACCAAAAAGATAAAAAGAAAAAAAACTAATTATAGGGGAAAAGATATTATAGATAATTCAATAAGCACATTAAAAAGAAAGAATAAAAATTTCCTGTATTTACAGAGAAATGGGAGGTGATATATTATTACAAATACATAGAGATTGATTATAAAATTTTCAAGAAATTAAAATGATGACCAAATATCATGGTTCGAATATAACCCTTAATAAAATGCTTCTTAGTTCTTAACAATTGGATGGAGTATAGCAAATAAAAAAATGACTCTGATATTAGAAGTATTTTTCTTGTTTCTTTGAAATTTTCTAAAAGTAGGTGGAGAATGAGACTGGGCACGCAGGGAATGTGTCCCACATCGCCATTTTGGAACAGGGACATTTCTCCAGTAAAGACTGTCTGGAACCAGCAGAAGGCTACCGGAGGAGCCAGAGGTTGCTGGGAAGTTTGCCCACGCCAGGCCCCTTCTGGCCTGTAGTCCCGGCCCAGAGGGGGAGTGGGAACCCACCACCGGGGCAGACCAGGCATGCAGGGAAGCATGCCCCCACACCGGCATTTTAGAACAGGGACCTATCTTCAGTAAGACTGCTTGAAACCGACAGATGGCACCTAGAGGTGCCAGAGGGGAGCAGAGAAGTTCACCCAAGATGCCGGCCAGTCCGAGCAACACAGTGTCCCAATGCATACGGCAAATTAGAAAACAGACAGTAGGGAGTAGAAGAACCACACGCAACCTAGCAACTCCTCAGGAAAAAAAGCACACCACAAAAAGAAAACCACTCCCCAGATTGCAACGACAGTAACTTGGAAGAACTTCTGAGCCTTCCAGAAAGAGAATTTAAAATTGCCACGATTAAAAAACTGACAGAAGTCATAAAGGAAAACAATGATAAGGGAAAAATAATCAATGATCAGAAGAATGAATTGAGTCCCTAAAGAGGGAAGTAAAAGAAATGTAGGAGATCAAAGAATTAATGGAGGCACTAAAGAACTCTGGGAAAAGCAATGAAAGCAGAATAGATGAAATGGAAGAACGAATAAGTACTCTTGAAGACACAGAAATAAAAAGAAACAAAACAGAAAAGGAAAGAGAAGTATGAAGGAAAAAGACAGAAGAAAGACTTCGGGAACTATCTGACTCCATGAGGAAAGGAAATATAAGAGCTATAAGAATACCAGAAGGAGAGGGGAGAGATGCAGGAACAGAGAAAATATTCAAAGAGATAATTGAAGAGAACTTCCCAAATGTGAAGATGGAGCTGAAAATTGGTATACAAGAAGCAAGAAGAACACCAAACTCCCACGACAAAAGGAAAAGTACAGCAAGGCACATAATAGTAAAGCTCCCAAGAATCCAGGACAAGGAAAAAATAATGAAGCTGACAAGAGGGAAGAAACAGATAATATTCAAAGGAAAACCAATCAGGCTGTCATCAGACTTCTCCGAAGAAACAGTACAGGCAAGGAGAGAGTGGAGGGACATAGTCAACAGACTCCAAGAAAACAGATGCCAACCAAGAATACTCTATCCCGCAAAGCTCTCTTTCCTCCATGAAGAAAGAATATGGACCTTCCCAGACAAAGAGAAACTCCGGAATTTCATTACGACTAAACCCCCACTCCAAAAATTACTACAAGGAATCCTAAAGCCAGAACCTCAGAGGGACGAATAACAACGAAAGAAGACCAAAAAAAAAAAAAGTTATTAAAAGAATAAATAAATAAAATCAAAGGAAAGACAAACATAATGGCAAATACAGAAGCTAACATATCAATATTAACTCTAAATGTAAATGGACTAAACTCTTCAATAAAAAGACACAGAGCCGCAGGCTGGATTAAGAAACAAAACCCAACCTTTTGCTGTTTCCAGGGAACATATTTAGCTACAAAAGATAAAAATAGATTCAAAGTTAAAGGATGGAAAACAATCCTACAAGCAAATGGACCAAAAAAGAAAGCAGGAACAGCTATACTTATATCAGATAAAACAGATTTCAAACTCAAAAAGATAAAAAGAGACCCCAATGGTCACTACATTATGATCAAGGGGACAATACTTCAAGAAGAAATAACACTCATTAACATATATTCACCAAACGAAGGAGCACCAAAATATTTCAGACAACTATTGTCATCTCTGAAAACAGATATCAGAGAAAACACATATGTAGTGGGAGACTTCAACACACCACTATCAACAATGGATAGATAAATGAGACAAAAAATAAGTAAAGACACTAAAGCTCTAAATAATGATCTAGAGCGCTTGGGCTTAACAGACATCTATAGAACTCTAAACCCAAAAAAAAACAGAGTACACATTTTTCTCAAGCGCACCCAGATCATTCTCCAGGATCAATCACATACTGGGACACAAGACAAACATCAACAGATACACCAAGATCGAAATCATACCAACCATCTTTTCTGACCATGAAGGCATCAAACTAGAAATAAACCATAAAAAGAAGGCAAGGAACTCTCCTACCTCATGGAGATTGAAACCCACACTACTGGATGACCACTGGACTAATGAGGAGATCAAAGAAGAAATTAAAAAATTCTTTGAATTGAATGACAAGGAAGACACCAATTTCCTAAATGTATGGGATGCAGCAAAAGCAGTAATAAGAGGAAAATATATAGCAATAAAGGCTCACATCAAGACACAAGAAAGAACTCAAAGAAACAACCTAATCTCGAAGATCAAATATCTAGAAAAAGAACAACAAAAAAAACCCCAAAACCAGTAGAAGAAAAGAAAAAATAAAAAACAAGCAGAAATAAAGGTAATTGAAACTAAAAAAAAAAAAAAAAACAATCCAAAAGATCAAGGAAACCAAGAGCTGGTTCTTCAAAAAAATCAATAAAATAGACAAACCCCTAGCCAGGCTAAAAAGGGAGAAAGCACAAATAAACAGTATCATAAATGAAAGAGGAGAAATCACAACAGACACAGCAGAAATCAAAAGAAAATCAGTAACTACTATGAACAGTTATATGGAAACAAGTTCAACAATCTAGAGGAGATGGACAAATTTCTACAACTCTACAATCACCCAAAGCTAGAGAAAGAAGAAATAGAACACCTAAACAGACCAATTACAAGCAGTGAAATTGAAATGGTAATCAAAAACCTCCCCAAAAGCAAAAGCCCATGATCTGATGGATTTACAAATGAATTCTACCAAACATTCAGAGACGAATTAGTGCCTATCCTTCACAAACTCTTCCAAAAAATTGAGAAGGAAGGGACAATAACAAACACGTTCTATGAAGCTAACATTACACTAAAACCAAAACCGAACAAGGACAACACATAAAAGGAAAACTACAGGCCAATCTCCCTAATGAACACTGATGCAAAAATCCTCAATAAAATTTTAGCTATCAGAATCCAACAATGTATCCATAAGATAATTCACCACGACCAAGTAGGATTCATTCCAGGGACGCAAGGATGGTTCAACATCTGAAAATCAATCAACGTTATCCAACACCTCAACAAAAAGAAATATAAAAACCATATGATAATATCAATAGATGCTGAGAAAGCTTTCGACAAAGTGCAACACCCATTCATGATAAAAGCCCTTGAAATTCTTGGGATACAAGGAACATGCCTCAACATCATAAAGGCCATATACGACAAGCCAACAGACAGTATCATTCTCAATGGTGAAAAGCTGAAAGCATTTCCATTAAGATCTTTAACAAGACAAGGATGTTCACTCTCACCACTGCTTTTCAATATAATATTGGGAGTCCTAGCCAGAGCAATAAGACAAGAGAAAGACATACAGGGAATCCAAATAGGAAAAGAAGAAGTCAAACTATCACTATTTGCAGATGATATGATAATATACATAGAGAACCCCAAAACTCCACAGAAAAACTAATTCAACTCATCAATCAGTTCAGTAAAGTGGCAGGATACAAAATCAACGCGCAAAAGTCAGTAGCCTTCCTATACACAAACAATAAATCTGAAGAAGAATAAAAAAAAATCCCTTTTATTATCGAAACAAAAAAAATCAAATACTTGGGAATAAACCTAACAAAAGAGGTAAAGGACCTATACAAAGAACACTATGAAACACTGCTAAAAGAAATAGAAGACACAAAGAAATGGAAAGACATCCCCTGCTCATGGATTGGAAGAATAAACATTATTAAAATGGCCATCCTACCAAAAGCAATATATAGATTCAATACTATTCCAATAAAAATTTCAATGTCATTCTTCAAAGAAATAGAACAATTATTGATGAAATTCATATGGAATCACCTAAAACCCCGAATAGCCAAAGCTCTCCTGAAAAAAAATAAATAAATAAAATAAGGGAATGGAGGCATCACACTCTCAGACTTCAAACTATACTAAAAAACATAATCATCAAAACTGCATGGTATTGGAACAAGAACAGACACACAGATCAATAGAATCAAATAGAAAATCCAGAAATAAACCCACAGATTTATGGTCAACTAATCTTTGAAAAAGGAGCAAAGATTATGTATTGGAGCAAAGAAAATTTGTTCAATAAATGGTGCTGGGAAAACTGGGTCGCTACATGCAAAAGACTGAAGCTTGACCACTACCTCACACCATACACAAAAATCAACTCAAAATGGATTAAAGAACTAGACATAAGACCTGAAACCATAAAATACATAGAAGGAAATACAGGTGAAACACTACGTGATATGCACATCAAAGACATCTTTACAGACACATCACCCAAAGCAGTGATAGTGAAGGCAAAGATAAACAGCTGGGACTACATCAAATTAAAGAGCTTCTGCACAGCAAAAAAGACAATAACAAAAAAAGAGAAACCCCACTGACTGGGAGAACATTTTTGCACACAACACTAATGATAAAGGACTGATCACAAAAATCTACAAAGAGCTGATGAGACTCAACAAAAACAAAGAAAAAAATCCTGTCAAAAAATGGGCATAAGAGCTAAAAAGAAACTTCTCTGAAGAGGAAATGCAAATGGCCAACAGGCATATGAAAAAATGTTCAACATCACTTGCAATCAGGGAAATGCAAATCAAAACTACCATAAGGTACCATCTTACACCAGTGAGAATGGCATATATTAAAAAAAAAAAAAACTAGCAACAACAAATGTTGGCGAGGATGTGGAGAAAAAGAACTCTCCTGCACTGTTGGTGGGAGTGCAAACTGGTCCAACCACTATGGAGAGCTGTGTGGAGATTTCTTGACCTACTAAACATAGAGCTTCCATATGATCCAGCAATTCCACTCCAGGTATTTACCCAAAGGACACAGAAACATCAATTCCAAAGAGCAGCTGCACCCCTATGTTTATAGCAGCACTGTTTACAATAGCTAAGCTTTGGAAACAACCCAAATGCCCAAAAATAGATGACTGGATCAAGAAGATGTGGTACATATACACCATGGGATATTACTCAGCATTCAAAAAAGATATGGATGGCGCTGGAAGGGATCATGCTCAGCAAAATAAGCCAGAAAGAAAAAGAAAAATACCGGATGGTCTCACTCATAGCAGGGATCTAGAAAACTTAAATAAGGGACCAGGAAAATGAATAACTATAAGAAAGTGAAAATCCAAATCAACAAAAAACTATGAACCAGAGACACTCTATGGGGGGTGAGGTGAGGGGAGGGGAGGGACTGGGGTCAAAATAAGGGGGTTGCAACTGTATGGGGAATATAAAAATAAAATTTATTTTAAAAAAATAAATAAAAGTAAAAAATAAAAAAAGAAATTTTCTAAAAGTAACTATAAAAGCTCTCACTATAAAAAATAAAGAAACTATGTGAGATAATGATGTATGTATTAACTAACTTTATTGTAGTGATGTCATAATATATACATGTATCAAATCATCACATTGTATACCTAAAACTTATCCAACATTATATGTCAATTATCTCAATAAATTTGGGAATAGATTAAAATATATCTTTCTTTGAAAGTCCCGGGAATCATGTCATTTGACCTTTAGGGAAAGAAGTTACTCTTGCTGTGAATAGCATTTACATGACCACAACTATGCAAATACTGAAAACCAATTTCCAACATTAAAAGTCAAACTGTGGACAAAGTATGCAAAAATTGCTTGTGTATGAAGAAGAGAATTTAATTATTAACCCTTTTGATAAGTTAAAGTAATTCAGAAGAATGAGGAAAAGAAAACTGGAGAGAAAAGCAATTTAAAATAGTGACTAGGGCCTCCCCGGTGGCGCAGCGGTTGAGCGCTGGGTTGCAAAGCTGCCCACGGCCTCTGCGGCACCGGATCCAATCCCGGCTGCTCCCCGGCCAACGGAGGAGGGTCCCACATGGCGCGCAGACCTCTCCTGCCGCCCGCTGCTCCCCTCAGCAGTGTACTTCGGTCCTTCTGCCTGCTCTGCTCCCCACTCTGGCTCTGGTGATTCTCTCACCCTCCCGCACTTCTGACTGTACCCAGTGCATGTACAAACAAAAACAAACAAATAAATAAATAAAACATGCCTCTATAAAAAAAAAATAAAAAATAAAAAAAATAAAATAAAATGGTGACTGCGGGTCTCCCTGGTGGTACAGGGGGTTAAGATGCAACCTATGAAGCTATTCGCAGCCACTGCAGCATGAGTTCGATCCCTGGCCAGGGAGCTGACACAGATTGCACAGCAGACCTCTCCTGACTCGCCTGTTGCTCCCCTCAGCAGTGTATTTCAGTCAGTCTGCCTGTTCTGTTCCCCACTCTGTCTTTGGTGAATCCTCTCACCCCCACACCTCTGGCCTGTACCCCAGCTCTTGTATGCATAATAAATAAATCTTAAAATAAAATACTGACTGGAGTTGATAATGTAGAAGTATATGTAAATTATTCAAATTTTCAAAGGTAAAGGATGGAAGAACTCGAAGTAATGATAAAATTGTCACACTCTGAGAGGCTGGGGGTGGGAAGATGAAAAAGAATGAGATAAATCCTATCTTTCTGAGGAATATCCGGATAATGTCTCAAGTAGGAAAATTAAGAAATGGTGATATAAACATATCTAATATGTTATTAGGAAGATAACTTATAGAAGAATAGAAACACAAATGTTCAGAAAAAAATTTGTCCCTGGAGATAAGAGAATATGAATCAATGATGCTTTTCATTAGCAACTCTTCTTTACCGTTCCATTAGTTACTATGCACATATAACCTTGACAAAATCTAAAAATATAAAATTCTTTTAGAGTGTTTCCATCCAGTTTTAAATGACCCAATAAAAATATTTCTTTTATCCAGAATAATACTTAACCTACTAAAAGAATTCTTTTGTGAAACCAGCCATTACCTACAACTACAAAAAATATATACTACTTCAACTAGAAACTTCTTTTAGGATGCAGAGAATCTTAATTTAGGAATCCCAAATTTAGCTCTGACTTCACCTATTGTAATTTATTTGAATGTTTGGATGCATGATTGAATGTTCCACTGTTTTCAGTGTCTACTTGCATATCTACCTGTATTTTTAGCAAAACTATTATTTGAAATTATTTCACTGCACAACCATTTCAAACATGAAGGATGGACAAATGCAGTGTTTCCTTTTTAGAATCCAGACACAATTCTAGAGATGAAATTTAGGAGATACATATTCAAATTAGAATCCCAGTTTAGAAATCCAGAATCAGTTTTACTTACTAAGATGGCCCATAGAGTTAATTGGAAGATTTTCAGTATATAATTGCTACTCCCATGTTTTAGAAATCTGTCACCAAGAACTGAGACATCTGAATCAAGGTTACAAAACAGTAGAGTTATATAATGATGAACCCTTTACAGTTTTTCAAAGAGAGTGCTACGTATTTGCATGCTTTATCTCATTTAATCCTCCCCACAAGTTCTGAGGTGAGTATGGTTTGAGTATTACACACATCAGAGTAAAGAGGCATACAGGTAAGTGACTTACCCGAAGGCCATACACAGCTAACAAGTGTCTGAAATAGGATTTGAAATGAGGTGTTAGGTCCACAGAGTGCATGGTTTCTCTTTTCTAGGCTATGTCTACTGGCAAATGTATGAGAAGTAGAATTTTTTCAGTGAAAGTATTTTTTAACTCTAAGGCATAAGATTCCATATAATGACAAAATAATATTTTTCTTGTTCTTGACATAAAAAACTGGGTAAATGTCATGGTTATTGTTAGGAAAAAAATGGAATCTGACTGTATTGATTTCCTTTTCCTGAAAAATATCCTTCCCCATAGATATCTGGCATACTGCACTCAATTCACTTTCTAAATGGCACCATATCAGAGCAACCTTCATGGAAAGCAGTATATCAAATACTACACTCGTGCCTCTTGCTCTCCATCCCCTTAACATTATTTTTATTTATAGGATTTAATAGCATTTACTACCATCTGATGTATTCCGATTAATTTGCTAATTCTTCTTTTTCACTGTGTGTCCCACTAGAGTGTAAACTCCATGGGGACAGGGAGTGTGTCCATATTGTTGTCTGATAACTTGTGAGTATTTGGGACAATGGGTGACACAGGCTTAGCCAGTGTTCAACAGATACATCTTGAATGAATAAAGTGTTTGAAGTCTCATGTTGCCACTTGGCTAGAAAATGGTTATTTTTTGCAGTCGGAAAATCATAGACAAGACCTTTAAATCAAACCAGATAGGGGTACCAGATGAAAATGGGATAAAGTGGAAGGATTACCATAACGTATCACAACTATTGGAAATAAACAATCTAAAGTATACCATTTTTCAAGAAAGGCAGGACATTTATTTTAAATCTATGTACATATATGCATTGTGGCTACAGTAACCAGCAAGTGACTTGTGAATTATTGGTTTATGCAAAAACACATTTTAATTATTTACAGCATTAGGGAAGGATCCATCTCCATATTGGAGTAATATTAAATACGGATCAGTTTCCTTTCTTTTCCCCACCCTTAAAATTTATTGTATCTTACAATAAGCATTGAAGGGTCTTAGAACATGCTTCTATAATATGAAATTGCATTTCACGCAATTCTTCGTTGCTCTGGAATGCTTTAGATATTTCAAGTATTGAAAATACATTGAGAGCCTATGATAGCAATATTGGCATACAAGATAATGCTAACAAGACTGCAGACCTGTTTCGTACTTTTAAAGATGCATTGTACAGCAATGGTGCATGGAGGACATAATTTCTCGTACAGCATAAATGAAAGGAGTTGAAAGGAATGCTACTTTATTGCAGAACTTAGGTAGAATAATTACAACTTAGATTTCTATTTCATCCCATTTGCCCAATGTCATCAACTGGTAAAATTGACTAGCTGATCAGAGTGCTAAGAAAGAGTAATAATTATTAACAGCAAGTAGAGAGCTTACAGAAAAACTAAACCAAATGAAACACACTTTATATTAACTTGATATTGCTCTAGAGTCTGGAAAACTTGGGAGTTTATATTTATGCTGGCTAAAAACTGAGACAAAACACCACAACCTTCCTCAGTCAATTATATTATAAAACAGGATATATATAGTAACATAAAGACGCTAATACATGCTACTTAAATTAAAATCACGTTATTACGTGACACTATAATCCATAGCCTTACAACAAAAACCACTGAAAGTAAACAGTTAAATTCTTTAAGAGAAGTTGCCATGAAGAATTACATGGTAAAAACAGGTTGTTTGTCCTTTTGAAATCTGTAATTCCAGTCCTGCTGCTGGAACTGAAAGGAAGTTGGTTTGCAGTGAATATACGTGGTATGAGTGAATGCTAACTGCCATAGTTACATGCCTCATTTTACAATCAAAGTTTCTATGTGCACGTGAATGTCAGAGTAGCCAGATTAACTCCTGAACTCAGGAATTACTCTAATTAACTGTGTGATGTTGAGGAAGCAAGTTAACATTTCTGTGCCTCAATTAATCCATAAGTAAAAAATAGGATGTAATAGTATACCTAGCGCTGCAAAGAAAGTTGCAGTTAAGGTTGATGAAATTTCTAAATCAAACTGGTCAGATTAAGTACTTAAGAAAACATACATATTATTTTCACTCATACCCAAGTTCAGTTATTCTCTGCAAATTATGACTAGTTTGTGAATTCCCACTTCGGGCATTTTTTAATGTTGTTTTTATGCTCGTTTGTTTTAATGACAGTGATTAATAAATATGTTTCGGTCCTTACACCTTTTCCCTATTCTATAGGAGTATTCTCTTGCAGTAATCTCTTTCAGAATTACCTGAATGACTATCTTTATTGACATTGGACACCTTGGTGAATCAACATCAACCATTAGTGACAAAAATATAACATGATGATAGATTTTATTACACTTTGCACATAAATGTCCATTTATTATTAAAACACAATTAGGATCTAAATAATCCTTACATAAAGAGACTTTTAGGGGGACTGGACTTTTCTCATCTACTCTTAGGTTTCATGACTATTCTCATTCTCATATTTCCATCTTTTGTCTGTCTTCATTCCTTTTATGTTTTTATCGCTCTACATTTATTCATTAACAAATACATCAACCCATAAATTCAGATACTTCAAAAACTTCCCTCTGCTCTAAAGTTTAAACACCCAACAAAATAGTTATCTTACCCTACAAGACTTTGCAGGATCTGGACTCTTCCATTTGTTCTGGCTTCTCCTAGAAACAGGGTCCCAATTACTTCCTGCCCCACCCTCACTTGCCCCCTGCAGTTCCTCCCTTGCATTGTATTCCTTCAATGCACAAGATTTTGCAAGTGCTCTTCAGTCTTCTGAAATCTCTCCCAATCCTATTTTTCCTCTTTTACATACATAATAAAATAAGCAGTGGCAACATTGTACCTCTCCTTTATATATACTATATTTATTTTATATTTAATATATTTGTCAAGGTACAAGAGAAAATCCCCATACTCTTCTGGATTTTTCTCTGAATGAGTAATCAAAACAGCAGCAGACAGATTAGCAAAGGAAAAATCAATTTCATAAAATGTATGGAGAATTTACATGGTTGCAAATTCTAAAGTAAAACGGAGTGAGCCAGAGTTGTTTATCCTCTGTTAAGAGAATTGGGAATAAAGGAGAGAAGTGGGGGAGACTTCACTTGACAAGGAAGGAAAGATGTTAACTTTGACTGAGTGTAAAAAAATGAATTTTTTAAACAGGAAGGAAATGTTCAGTGGTAAAACTGTACCTGGATGATACTCTCCACACGCTACATCCTTCTAGGTCATCATGAAAAGGGGGAGTAGTAATTGCCTTTAGACTACACCAAGGACAAATTTTGAGACCGCTTTTCTTCTCTACCTATACACACTCTCTTGGTGCTCTCATTCAATCCTATGTGCTTTAAATACCAGTTAATTGACACAGTTTGACTTATATCTGCACCCTGGATCTTTGCCCTAAATTCCAGCTTACTGGAATATATTCACTATCTATTTAATATCTCTATTTGATGCTGAACCTCCAGCTAAAACTTAACATATTTCTCCTAAACCTTCTCCACCTACTTATCTCATGTAAGTACATTACAATTTCTCTTTCCAGTACTTCAGGCCTAACAGACTCATTGTTATCTTTGATTCTTCCACTTTCCTGCCCAATAGCTAATCCTGCAGCAAACCCTACTGACTTGATTATAAAAAACAAATTCAGTACATTCTTGACTTGATTATAAAAGTAGAAACTGGGGCCTCCCCGGTGGTGCAGCGGTTGAGCGCTGGGCTACGAAGCTGCCCGCAGCCTCTGCAGTGCCAGTTCGATCCCCGGCCACCGGCGAGGGTCCCATCTGGCATGCAGACCTCTCCTGCCACACCAACTGCTCCCTTCAGCAATGTACTTCAGTCCTTCTGCCTGTTCTGCTCCTTCTCTGGCTCTCACCCTCCCGTGCTTCTGACTGTACCCAGTGCTTGTATAAATAAATAAATAAATAAATAAATAAATCTTAAAAAAAAAAAAAAACATAGAAACTGGAAGAGGTAGTCATACATTCCTATTTATTTCAGCATTATTCACAATAGCCAAAAGGGAGAAACAACTAAAATATCTATCAGTGGATGAATGAATAAATAACATGTAATATATAATGGAATATTATTCAGCCTTAAAATGGAGTGAAATGCTTATATATGCTATAATGTGAATCTACCTTAGACACAGTACGTCGAGTAAGAACATAGTATCATATATGTCCTCAAAATAATAATAAATATAATTATATGTAATATATAATTATATGAGATACCTTAAATCGTTAAATTTATAGACACAGGAAGTAGAATGGTGACTACCATGGCTGAGGGAAGGAAGGAATTGGGAGTTTAATTTAGTTTGATGGGCCTTTTAGCATGGGAAAAAGAAAAAGTTCTGAGATACATGGTAGTAATAGTTGCATGACACTGTGAATGTTCTTAAACCCATAGAACAGTATGTTTATCAATGTTTAAAATGGTACATTTTATGCTATACATATTTAGCACAATAAAAAAAATAGAATATGTCAGGTTTTATTTCCTACCTACTACCCACCCACTTCTAGAAGTTCCAAATGGTCAAAAGTAAAAGAGAAAAAATCCGGCCATATAATACATCGTGATTGTAGACAAACACTGGGTGGGGTGGGGAGCTCCCTAGTGGCCTAGGGCTTAAGTCTCAGTGCTATCACCACTGTGGCCTGAGTTCAATCCCAGCCAGAGAGCTAAACCACATGTGGCACAGCAGATCTCTCCTGTCTTGCCCGCTGCTCCCCTGAGCAGTGTATTTCAGTCAGACTCCCTGCTCTGCATCCCACTCTGTCTCTGGTGAATCCTCTCACCCCGTGTACCTCTGGATGACACCCCAGTTCTTCTGTGCATAAATATTTTTTAAAAAAAATAAGACAAAAAAAAATTCAGAATTTCACACTGTCTCTCTATATCTACAACTACCATGCTGCCCCAGGGTACCATCAACTATCTCTCTGTGTTGGTCTTTCTGTTTCTAGCCAAGGAGCTATCGGTTAAAAATTTGGAGAGAAAGCAAGTTTATTCTCAACTTAACAGTTATGTGACACTTAGAAAGCATCCACATCAGATCAGCTCATCAGATCACTCTTCAACATACAATGATTCCATAATTCACTAACTAAAACTCAATGTCCTAAAATGCGCAAACAGAGCACATTATTAGGACCCCTCTGACTCCTGACCCACTTAAGCTTCCATTCACTTACTTCTACTATTTTGGTTTCCTTGCTTTTCTTGGAATGTATCAGCTAGTTCTTGGGTTTTGTGTGTCTGCTCCATTTTACTCAATCTGGTGTATTTTGCATACTGATGGTTTCCTTGCTTCCCTCAGGTCTTTCTTCAAATCACAAATCACACCATTTAAACTGGAACATCCTCTGCACTGCACTAACCCTCTCCATAGGCTAGTCTTTTCTTATAATCCTTATCCATATCTAGTATTAAATATTTTCATTTATTGTTTGTCCTTCCAATTCCATAGAATGAAAGTCTGTTTAATCTGTTTTATCTACTGCCATTTATCCAACCATGCAGAGCAGTGCAGGTGCAGAAAGATAAAAAAAGTTCTAGGTATGTGGTGTACAACATAGTGGCCTTGCCTAATACTGTTTTGTAATGTTTAGCATTGTTGTTAGAGTAAATCCTAAAAATTCTCATCTCAGGAGGTTTGTTTCTTTTTTTTATCTTGTTTCTTTTGTTGCATCTAAATGAGAAGATGGATTTTAGCTGGATCCATTGTAATCATTTTATAATATACAAATCATACATACTTGCGTCAGTTTTACCTTAATAAAACTGGAAAAAGAAAAATGATTAATCCAACTTATTTCTAAAATTTTCCATCATCACCTAGATTTTATGTCTTTAATACTACAGGAAATAATACCAAAAAGTATTTCTCATGATATATCTACCAAATAATTTAGTTCTAAAAGAAGAATTGAATATTCATGGATATTGGAAAGTTTTCTGTGTTCAACTTCTCAATACTGTTGGGGAAACAGCATTTCTTTCTGAATACTGTCCACCCACTTGTAGAGACAAGAAATGGACAGGGCAGAAGTACAGTTTGTCAGAATGCACACAGCTTGGTCTCAGATCACAGAAGAAGCAATAATAATAACAGTTAAGCCATAAGTAGAAATGTGCTTGTTATTGTGTGTTGTTTCATTGCAATATCCTAAGCTCTTAACTCATGAATATTCTCAACAGTGTAGAAGACAGTACTGTTACAATCCCAATTTTACAGATGGCAGATCTGTGGCCTTATCACATAAAATAGTAAACTACTACCAAACCTAGACAGGATGGTTCCAGAGTCAGTGCTCTTAAGCAGTCTACAATGCTGCCTGCTTATTATTAGCACATATATGCACACATAAACAAAGTTGAAAGGGTAAATAAAATATATTCTTATGCATATTTTTCTAACTACAGGGTTATTGGTATTTAAATAAGGGCAGAAATGGTATAAAGTGGTACAGAAATTGCCTGTGCATTGCAGGCATGCTTTCCATCGGAGTCACTGTCCTCGATATGATGGATCTCCCTTTCAATCACCATCGGACTTGAGAGCCTATTCACATTTACAAATGCCCCTTGGGTGGGGGAATGCAGATAAACCCTAATGTTAAGAATTAGCCCCTTTCCTCATTCTTATCAATAAATTGCCCAGGTAAAATTTACAATCAATGTGACTGTCTTAATTTTTAAAAACTAAGACGATCGGGGCCTCCCCGGTGGCGCAGCGGTTGAGCGCTGGGTTGCGAAGCTGCCCGCAGCCTCTGCAGCACCGGTTCGATTCCCGGCTGCTCCCCGGCCACCGGAGGAGGGTCCCACATGGCGTGCAGACCTCTCCTGCCGCCCGCTGCTCCCCTCAGCAGTGTCCTTCGGTCCTTCTGCCTGCTCTGCTCCCCGCTCTGGCTCTGGTGAATTCTCTCACCCTCCCGCGCTTCTGACTGTACCCAGTGCATGTATAAACGAACAAACAAATAAATAAATAAATAAAACATGCCTCTATTAAAAAAAAAAAAAAAAAAAAAACTAAGACGATCGAAGATTTCCTAACTTCCCACAAGCACAATTCAATGGTAAATAATCTTCGCAGTAAGGAATCGCCTATATTTCTCTGTGGGCTTCATCCTACTATAGCTAATTGCATTTTCTTCTCTATTTTCACTAGATATAAAAAACATGGATGAATGCTTCCCTTTCACAAATTTAATAGACAAAGCATAATTTCGAGCCTGTGAGTCTACTGTAAATTCCTATTTCATATGAAAACTTTCTTTAATCCATCATCCCTCTCTCAAAATATAAATAGTTGATCAGACTAAGAAATAGAATTATATTTGCAATTAAGCATCAATATAATCAGGTGAGTGAGTCTGGAAAGAAATAGAGTTTCTTTAACACATACCTTAAACAATGTATACTATAGGTTGGGCTGACAGCTCTCTCACAATTTTAGTTTCTTCCTAAGATTTACAATGGCATAGATCCCCTTTTTAGCAAATTAAAACTTATGTCAAGGCTTCAAATTAAATCCAAACCCGTTCTCCTTTCTCGGCAGAAGGAACAAATTGTCCCCACATGCCAGTAGTCGAGGAGGTTGATAGGAAATAGTGAAGCGAGAGCCCCCAACCTGGAAGGCGTCTTATGGGCAAATCAATTGGGATAAACAATGAAATCTGCTTAAGGTTTTACATAAAGGACTGGTAAAATACAGAGAATTTAAATATAAGAAATTTTTTATACCACACAAAACTGACTGGGTGCCAAAATTTTACATTTCTGTGCTGTGCAAGCACTTTATGGGGAATGTGCTTTTTATTCCATTTTTACATGTTTGTTATGGGTCTGTTTTGCAAAGATTGCTCCAAGCCTAGGTAATAAAAATAAAAAATGCACACAAATGGCCATGATTAACGCATAGAGCAATCTATGCTTCTATACGTATGAAATGCATAATATCCCTCTCTGGATATTTCAACATCCAAAAGCCTAGGTTGCTCTTGGTTTCACAAATTCATTACAACAGCAGATCTTACATGGGAATTATTTTCAAAGTCTTAGGACACAAAGTTCTTAGTGTGTAAAGTATTTCGCCAGGAAAATACTCTATCTGTTTCTTATATGTTACTTGGCATTAATGTCTTAAGAACTGACAGGAATTTCTTCTCCATAGGAATCTGAGGATGTGGTGCACATATGAAAAAATTTTTAATAGATTATTAGATTATTATCTTGTAGTGCATTGGGCCCTGTCCAAATAATACTGTCTGGTTTTTGAGCACACTTTGATTACCAAATTAATGTGATGCTTTCCAGTGAAAGTGGGACAAAGTCTGGTTCAAAACACTCTAATCAAAGGGTAATGAGGAATTTCTAGATAAGCCATCACCTCATTGAGGAGCTTATTTTCACAATTCATTTCTGTATGAGATTATGCGTTTTTTCACTGCTAAGATAATAGGTAGGAATATTCAGCTCTTCATGGAAAACTGAAGGTATAGAAAAATCAGCATGAGTTTTACTCATATGTTTGTCCAGGTTGGTTGCTAAATAAATCTAAGGGTGTGCATTCATACATGGTGTCATCAGAGTTTTGTAAGTTTATTAACTGTCATGGAAAAATTGTTTTGTTTTTCACACAGGTAACATCTGACTTAAGAAGACAGGCATTTCAGAAGTAAGAGAGAAAATTATCTTTATATTGAGGAAATGGATGGGCAGTAGAAGAATTTCAAAACGTAAATTCTTTTTTTGATGTTTGGTTTTATATGAAATGCCTTATAGAATGTGAACAGATAACTTCAATTTTCTCAATGGTACTTTAGGATTATAAATTAGATTGTGAGAATCTTGTACCTAAAGGTGACAGCTTAGAAAACAAGATATTAAAAAAAAAATCAACATATTATCAAAATGAATTTTTACCCTACTCCTCTCAGTTATTTTGACTTTCACTTCTATTCAAATTCAAGGCTTATCATTTTCCATAACTGGCAGCATATTAAAAAGAAACACCAGTTGCCAATTTATTTTGAAGCTATTTTGTTTGGAATTGTACATGAATTGATATAAAAGGATTGGTCACCTTATCTTATTGTTCAGTTTAAATACAAATTTAGTTTCACAAAATCTTGAATAGAAAGAAAGAAAATCAGGTATATTTTACTAGGGAAATTTCATCATTAATGGTAACTAGTTAGGTGTTAGGAGAAAATGCAAGGATTTCTGTTCATCTCAAAACTTACACACACATCTAACTCACACACACACACACACACACACACACACACACTTAGGACAAATAACTGAATGATGATTTATTTGTTGTGGTCCAAATATTAAATCAACAACAAAGAAGTCATCGTTTGGGGTTGCATTTCGGAATCATTCCTGAACAAGTTATTATGAATTTTTCTGCAGTCATTGCAGGGAATCCAGTGATTAAAACTGTCAGGACTTCTGTGAATGATTATTTTCCATAGCTCCATAGCTCTGTACCCAACGAGTCATTTTTTTTTTTAATTAAATACTGAGAGTTCTTTTACATATGAGCCACAACTGCTTTAGAGGATCCATTTCATCGTTGCCCAATATTGAAATGAGAGTAAAATAAATGTTTGTTCTAGTTTCATCTTTGTATTCAAACTGGATAGTTCTAAGAACTTTTCTCATGAAGGAGTTGAAAAATCAAATCATATAGAAGAGAATGAACTCTTTAGATTCCAGTTAAGTAAGGGGCAGTAAAATGTAAGAATACATGTCCTAATAGAATTAAGAACAGGGTGTCAGGAGAAAAGCCAAAATATTTGAAGATATGAACGAGGCACACCGTATGCTGTTTCAGCTGGGTTTTCTCTAGCCATTCTTCTAAAACATAAAATGTCCATGTCCCACCAATACAATGCACTGGCAGAGGCATTACTGGTTCAGTAAATCTTAATTCTGGACTGGATCCTCATTTGACAACTGCATCACTTCAGCTCATTTCAGTTAGGTCATTTTTTGCTTCCTTCAAACCAGATGCAGACCCTTAATATTTTTACTATTGCCAAAAGTCTGTTACTGCTAACTAGACATCATCTGCTTATTTTCAAAGGCCAGTGAGTGACTGCCTTCTTTCCTTTATGGATCTGGGAAGAAATCTCTGAGAATGGAAAATTTGTTTAAGTTTGCATCCATTATTTGTAATATATAAAAATAAATACATTTCAGAATAGTTAAAATGTCTCACTTTATAATATATCAGGAATTAAAATATATGTTTATTATAAAGGTCGAAAAGTGAAGTCTACTTTTTGACATGGGACATAGCTACATACATTTTTTTCCTAAGGCTGATTATTTTAGAAATTGTTGTCCATTAGCTTTAGAAGCTGCATTTTACATTTCACAAGATTACCTTTAAATATCTAAATTTGTTTCTTTTGTAACAAAGAAAAGTTAATGCTGTCAACATTGTCTAACCAGAAATCCAATTTATGATCCTAAATATTTGACTATGAAATATATGTAGGGCAGGAGGCTCGATGACATTTTTAATATAACTATTTTTTTCAAAAATATTTGGATGTAATATCTGTTATTATAACTGCAAGCATAATTTTCCATGTGCAAAATGATTTCATCACATGTAATATTCAATAATATGACTTTGTTAATTGTCACAATAGATTTCTAATGTTCTATTAAATGTTCCACATTGACATAAATGCATGGTATTTCCCATTTTAGTAATGGAGAAAAGCAAATAACTTCATGGGATTTATCAGAGGAATAGATTTTTTAATATGTTTATTGAGGTAACATTGGTTTATAAGATTGTATATGATTAATGTATGTTACCACTACCACATCTACCACCAAAGTCTCAATAATCCTCCACAATAGTCCACTGGGCCTCCTTTCCCCATTTATTCCATCCTGTCTAGTAGCCACAGGATGGGATAATTGCAGTAATTGCAGGGATTTGTTTTCTTCTGTTCCTTAGCTTTGCTTTGCTATATTAAACATAGAGTGAAATCACACTGTATTTGTCTTTCTCCTTTTGACTTATTTAGCATAGCCCCTATAATTCCATTCATGTTGTTATAAATGGCAAGGCTTCATAGTTTTTATATAGCTAAATAGTATTCCATTGAGTACAACTGTCACATCATCTATCCTTGGGCAATGAAGCTATGGCAAACAGTGCTTCAGTGAATGTAGGAGTGCATATATCCCTTCAAATTAGTGTTTTTTTTTTAATTCTTCAGGAAGCTAATTAGGAGAGAGATCGCTATGATAGATCTATATTTAGTATTGTGTTATTATTGCTAGTATTGTGTGAAATCGCCACACTCCTTTCTGTGAAGGCTGGACTAATATACATTCCATCAATAGAATATAAGGACTCCTTTTTCTTCATACCCTCACCAACATTTGTTGTTTCTGATCTTTTTGAAATGGCCTGTTCTGTGGGTGTGAGATGGTAACTCATTGGTTCTGACTTTATTTAAACAATCATATGTTATGAGCACTTTTTTGTGTGCTTACTGGTTATCAACATGGTCATCAATATGTGTTTTTTGGAAAAGTGTCTATTTAGTTCTTCTGATCAAATTTTGATTGGGTTGTTAAATTTCTGTTGAGTTGTATAAATCCTTTGTAGATTTTGGATATTAGTCCTTTGTCAGATATATTGTGCACACATATTTTCTCCCTTTATTTTTTTAATATTTTATTTATTTATGCATACAAGAACTGGAGTGTAGGCCAGAGGTGCAGGGTAGTGAAAGGATTCACCAGAGACAGAGTGTGGAGCAGAACAGGTGGACTGATTGAAACACACTGCTAAGGGCAGCAGAGGGCGAGACAGAAGTCTGTTGCACCATATGGGTTTCTCCCTGGCTGAGGATCGAACTTGTGCTGCAGTGGCTACTTATAGCTTCATAGTGCTGAGACTTAACCCTTTGCACCACCAGGGAGGCCTTATATTTTCTCCCTTTAAGTAGGGTATCTTTTAGTTTTTATGATAGTTACTTTCATTGCATGAAAGTATTTTTTAATTTTGTGTAGTCCCGTGTTTTTATTTTTGCTTTTGTTTCCATGCCATTATAGTATACTTCCCAAAGGAAGTATGTAGTATATTTAGCATATATGACTATGTTATAATTATATATCTTATATACTATATAATTATAAACTTATTATTATTATACTCTATATATTATTATTATTATACTCTATATATTACATTATTGCTATGCCAACACACCTTGGGAGACTACACAAATAATAGATCATACTTCCTCCCCTTTGTCATTACCATATTCATGCACTAGCATATTTATTTATTTATTTATTTTAAAAGATTTATTTATTTATTTATACAAGATCTGGGCTACAGACCAGATACACGGGAGGGTGAGAGGATTCTCCAGAGACAGCAGGGAACAGAACAGGCAGACTAATGAAATACACTGCTGAGGGGAGCAGCGGGCGAGACAGGAGAGGTCTGCTTATTATATGGGTTGCTCCAAGGCTGGTGGGGATCGAAGCGGTGCTGCAGAGGCCGTGGACAGCTTCACAGTGCAGCGCTCAACTGCCTGCACCACCAGGAGAGGCCCCGCACTAGCATATTTAAATGTCATTAAAACAGTAGCTACTTGGAAAGAAAATTTTATTGTTTCAACTGCATTATCAAAATAGGCAAATGCATTTCTGCAAATAGAACAGATTCTATTTTAAATAAGTTCTACTAGAATCCAAATGGTTTTTTTAACAGCTAACTTTCCAGGCAAGATAATACATTGCTACTTAGTTAATTTCTATACAATGACCCAAATATCTGCAGAAGGCTGTTTTGATTATAATGATAGAAACAACTGTTTTTCTCAATTTAGAAAATTAAAAAGAAATGATTGTCATACAGTAAAAATAATACTATTGATGATACAATTCATATAGTCAAATTATAATGATGATGATAAAAGTAATAAAACTATTTTGGCAATAGGACTGCTTAAATACTTCTGAAAATAACCAAATATATTAAATAGGAAAAATAAGTTACAATAAAGTTTCACAATCAAATTACAATTTATAAGTATTGTCTTGATCAATGTCCTTGCTGGAAATGGAAGAAAACATTCAAGAGTTTAATAAATGAACTCTTTTCAAGAATGTAGGTAAAGTGTAATAATATGACCGTCAGGAAGAATAGGACCCCAAAGATGTTAAGAAAGAAAAACAAATAACCCAGGTCTGAGGGGTAAAGGTAATAGGATGGCTAGTAGACCCCACAGGCAGAGAGTGCCATTTACATAGGACTTGTAATCAGAGCTGCTGTTCTCAAGTCCTGGGATTCAGTGAGTCAGAGCTGAAGCCAGTGCAATACCTTCCCTGAGCATCCTCTTCCTCTATAGTCCTGTTAAATCTCCCCATTGACTGACACATTCTGAGAGGCAGAAGGCCTGTTGATGTCTATATGGACCATTGCCCTGGGTCTTAGGGCAGGGGAAAGAAGAGAAATGCCTCGATCAGCAGAAGCAAAGGAAAATACAAAGAAATGTTTACTTTAGTCTCTTAGACATTCAAATTCATAGATACTTTATGATCACTGCTGGTGATTATGTCTTTTTATCTGAGCTTGATATAAAAGCTCATTGTTTAAGGTTAAGTTTGCTAAATACCCTTCTTAGAACTATACATCTATTAACTTGTTACATTTTCTTCAGTAATCATATTTTATGATCTCCATTTTCATTAGTCCATTTGGCAGATGAAACTGAGGCACTGGTTGGTTAGGTCTGATTCAATAGCTAGGCAGGTCTAACCAGTAGTCTTAACTATGACATAATAAATCCAGCCCATACTGTGTAGTGATTCTTATGCCCCTTCGATTATTCCAAAATAGTTCAAAATGTTACCTGAATTTTAACACTTTTTTAAAAGTTTTATTTATTTATTTTTTCATAATTTATTTTTGTATTTATATATATATATTTTAATTTTATTTTTATATTCCCCATACAATTGCAACCCCTTATTTTGACCCCAAACACTCTTTTAGAGATATGCATGTATGTTAAAACAATATTAACACATAAAGTGCAAAATATTTTTGGTCAATACAAACTGTGAATTATCTTTTAGGTATAGTAGCTAATATAAATGAAATATTGAATACATACAAAGTTCAAAGACCTATTTTTAGGAGATATATCAAATTTTAATTAGTTATATAGGTATTGTATTTACATATAATTGTAGGTGTACTTTGAATTGCATATTTGGGGAAGAAAGTAGTTCAGTTCTGTGAGATTTCATGATTTCAATAAGGCAGAAGATGTCCTCCCTAGTGGCACAGGGGTTAAGCTATCAAGCTATTGCCAGTCACTGCAACATGAGTTCGATCCCTGGCCAGGGTATTGACCCACATGGTACAGCAGACCTCTCCTATCTTGCCCGCTGCTCCCTTCACCAGTGATTTCAGTCAATATGCCTGTTATGATCCCCGTTCTGTCTCTGGTGAATCCTCTCACACACACCCCTACACCTCTGGCCTACACTCCAGTTCTTCTATGCATAAATAAACAAATCTTTAAACAAAAATAAGACAGAAGATCAGAAATCTTGACTGAAAAATTGAAACCAGATTATTAAAGAATTTTACCCTGTTGAAAAGACTTCATATGGATCATGAAGGGATTTTAACCACAAACAAGCCCTGATCATATTTACATTTTAGGACTATAATTTTGATGGCAGTAGGAAGAATTAATTAAAGTAGAATGAGGGGGCATTTTAGAATCAAGCAAAAAGATATGTAAAAAGACTACAGAACATAAAAATGTAAATTTATTATTTATATCAAATATAACAAAAGGTTTTCTCCTTTTCCTGTTTATGTTTTCTTGTCCCACCCCACACACACAATTTTAGACCACATACTAACTCATAAGTTTCCTTTTTTTAAGTTTTTTCTCTGTGTGCCTTAAAAAGTTTGGAAACTGGCCTATGGCAACTATCATGACCCCTGACCTTTCTTGGATCCATGAAGGAAAAGACAAATTGTCCCTTGATAAATGTACTTAGTCAAAATCCTTGGTGATGTGGCTTATTTTGTGAGACTGTCCAGGGGCTACCACAGCAAAATGGGAATCTAAAACAAATGATCAAATCCATTGGCCTACTTTTATCTCTGTAATATTTTATGTTAAAATTTTAAGATGACACCATAAATCCATCCTCTAAAGGAAGTTACACTCTAGTAAAATATTCCCAGACTGAATTTTCATTATTTCCACTAAATGTCTTCTTGAATAGTAACAAAACAAGAGTAGTTATACTTAAGTATAAAAATGATCATAAGAAAAATATTTTTAGAAAGAGATTGCTCATGTGAAATGAATGCTGTTTTCTGTACTTTCATTTTCAATGAGACAAGCATTCATGCAAAACACATGATCTTCTTATATTACTTACAAAATTCCTGAAAAGTCATAATTTAATGCAAAACATAGAAGCTGTTATAAAAACTTGATGTACTTATTTCATATAGTACTAATTTTCATTATTGCTGCTTTAAAATGATGTTTCTAAAAGGAACTAGAAATCATTTAAGTTCTTATTTTTCTTTCATACTACAACAGAACATTATTTGAACAAGAAGCAATATGAAAACAAATGAATCAGAACTACCATATATGAGTATTTGAGACATCAATTGCATTTAATCTGTAATGTGACTAAGAGAATGTTTCATATATAAAGACTGCAGAAAGCACCAGTACTTTTATGCTATTTATATGAAAGAATAATTAGACTTTGGCCAAATATAGCCAAATCAGTTCAGATTGATCGCAAATGAGCTTTATTTTTTTTGAACATGAGTTTTTTCACAAGGGAAAAGAAAAAAAAAAAATCAATAGCTCACCTATATAAAGATGTGCCCTCCCATTAAAGCAAACAACTAAAATAGGAACATATTTTGATAATTCCATAAAGAATGTACCCTTGCTGTAGTATGTCACATAGCGATTTCTGCAAGTGGTGCATAAAAACAGTAAGGATGGATTCTACACTAACTATAGGGTGCTTACTTTTCTTCAACGATAATTGTCTTAATGCCTGTTTTAATCAGTATTAACTACTAGCAATAACATGCTTTTAATTATGTTTTAAACGAGCCCTTTATTGGGCTGTTTTGGGAAGCAAATTAGTCAAAAAGAGCTGTTAATCAAAATGTGTTACTGGCACAAAATAAATGTTCATTTAAGGAGCCATTTGAAATAAACCTGGCTCATTGCCTCTGACAACCTGCAAGGACACTAGGGTCTCCAGAGGATAACTCCTTCAGTACTTGCCTGGATACGCCTTGCTGCTCAGAAGTTATAAGGAGAAACATTAAGCAGTTTAGGTCATTCATCAGCTAACTTTTACTACTGTACTCAAGAAAATGAGCCTCCTAGGAACTTCACAGCAGATCTATTCGTTCATTAGCTAAGTAATATTGAGAGAGATGTTCCTGTCACTGTGAATGGAGAAATCTATTGCACTGAATTTTAGTGGTATCCCTTTTGTCTATGAGCTGTCTTTGCAAATTCCAAGGCATTTAGGCTGAAAAACTAGCATAATTATCTCTGAACATTTTTCGTATATATTCATTTCTTTTTATTGAACGATCTCTGGCTAGAATGTACCACTGGGCAAGATTATATATTTTATGCAGCAATCTAGTCGTAGGACTTAGCTTTCTCACTATTATCCCCTATTAGCAAGATACAAATTGAAGTAGAACTTTGGAAAAGATTTCAGAGAAATTGTTTTGATGTTTTAATTCCTCAATTTTAAAATAAATCAAAAGTATATGAAAAAATATACCTTGTTGGGATGAACATATTTATCTTAAAGTTTATGTATATTCATTTGTTGACTAGATTTCTTGTCCTTAGGCTTTTTGCTTATCATTTACTATTATTTTCCACCCTCCATGTGTGAAGATTAGGACTACTAAAAATTAGATGTCCCTTAGCGAATTATTTTTCTGCTATATCATATTTATGTAAATCCAACTTTCAAAGTAGAACTGCTCCCTTTGAAAAGATTATGTATGTAGCCATTAAATTGATCTTTATATGGCCAGTTACTCCACCACAAGGCTTGATATGCTACAAAGTTTGTTTTCCTAATGTTATTTTAACACACATATATCAAGTCCCTCTTATGGGTAAAGATAGAACAAAGCTGAGGCATACATAGCAGCTCTCCTCACTGGGCTATATGGTCTACAGTAGGGTTTAAACAGTTCCCCAGTTTCCTAACATACTACACTAATCCAACAGAGTATTAAGAAAGCTCAGTAAGATCATCTGAGGGTGTCACAATCTGTGGTCTCTACTTAGTACTTCATGGATTTCTATAAAGTATCGCCATCATCATAGCCTTTTCATCATTGCTATATTTTTGGTTTTTATGTTTAATATATTTTATTTTATATAATTCTTACATCATTTTCATTTTTGCACAATCTATGCATTTTCATTTTGGTTATATTCCCCATACACTTGCACCCCCCCTTATTTTGACCCTAATCTCTCCTCTCCTCCCCCCCCCACAGTGTGTCCCTTGTTTATAGTTGCTTATTGATTTTGATTTTTACTTTATTATAATTAGTCTTTTTCCTGGTCCCTTATTTAGGTTTTCTAAATTCCTGCTATGAGTGAGACCATCCGGTATTTTTCTTTTTCTTCCTGGCTTATTTTGCTGAGCATGATCCCTTCCAGCTCCATCCATGTTGCTGCAAATTGCATTTGTTTATTTTTTTAATTGTTATTTTGTGTTTATCTTAATTTTTCCTGTTGGACTTTAGATTTTTGCATACAGGAAACAATAGTGAATGTTCCATCTCTCCAAGTGAGATCCATCCTATTGACTAAAAATAAAAGTTTTGTAGTCCTGTGTGAAGACAAAAAACTTGGTAGGTCTCCCAAGCTGGCTTCCAAGAGGGAACTGTCCATGTCCTCATTCAGAAGGTAGCAGGAACCTAAAGCAGAGATGCTCTAAAATAATTCCAGGATATCAAGCTATAATCCTATTTGAAGAAAGAACCTGAAATACTTAATTGTTTGCCCCAAAGTGATTTCCTCAGTCAAATGAAGAGGAGGAAACATGAGGAAAGTCATGCTACAGGAAAATTAGGCAGTCCAGACTACACATGCCCAGAAATAACAGTTAGGACAAGGAACATTACTAACAGCATGTCCAAAGTAACTCACAGGTATAAAAAGTGAAGCTATTCACCTTAATCCCTCCTCCCTAGCCCCCCCACCCCAACCCGTAGTGTGTCTCTGGTTTATAGTTGCTTGTTGATTTTGATTTTTTCTTTCTTATAGTTATTCTTTTTCCTGGCCCCTTATTCAGGTTTTCTACATTCCTGCTATGAGTGAGACCATCTGGTATTTTTCTTTTTCTTTCTGGCATATTTCACTGAGCATGATCCCTTCCAGCTCCATCCATGTTGCTGCAAATTGCATGAGTTTATCTTTTTTTTGATTGCTGAGTAATATTCCATGGTGTATATGTACCACATCTTCTTGATCTAGTCATCTATTTTTGGGCATCTGGGTTGTTTCCATAGCTTAGCTATTGTAAATAGTGCTGCTATAAACATAGGCGTGCAGGTGCCCGTTTGAGTTAATGATTCTGTGTCCTTTGGGTAAATACCTAGGAGTGGAATTTTGGGATCATGGGGAAGCTCCATCTTTAGCAGGTTGAGGAATCTCCACCCAGCTCTCCATAGTGGTTAGATAAGGGAGGTGGGAATTGTATGGGGAATATAACCAAGATGAAAATGCATACCTTGTGCAAAAATGAAAAAGATATAAAAAATATATAAAAAATAAAATAGTAAGAAAAAAATGAAGCTATTCGTATTGATAATCACACCAGAGGTTGCAGTCTTGGTGAATGTGGAGGAGGTGGCAGAGATCTAACAATGTGAAGTTCTGTTTCCATAAAGGTGAGAGAATCCTTGAAATATCCTGAATGTATTTATTATTACCTCACACCCAAGCTATTCCCAGACAAATAATGATCCACTGAGCTCATGCTGTGTGTTACTATGTTGCAAAGTACTTTATACACATCATCTCATTTACTTTTCTCTCTAGTTAGCTCCAATTTTTGTCCTCAAATTACAAATGATTAAACTAGTAATTTAAAATATTAAGTATTTTCTCAGCCACACCTCGGAAATAGGACTTGAACTCAGGTCTCCAATGCAAATCCATAGCTTGGATAACAGCCAAGAAAAGCTGCCAGACATGCATCACTTGCCAGGAGTTAGAAATAAGCTTAACTGTGTTGTGGATATTCTCACTGGAACACAGCCTATTTTAACCTAAATGATATAGAAACTCCCACTGAATCTAAGCATGATACTCACTATATATTTTTGAGTGGGAAAGGTGGATAGATATGTGAGTAAACAAATATAGGCATCTACCAAGAGTCAAAAATCTTTATTATTCAACATACAGACTAAATTTAATTATCAAAACTATACTAGAGGTACTAAGACTAGTCTAGACTCTGTATTGCAAAGCTCTTTTGAACTCTATGGCCATACATAACTTTTCTGATGCCTTATATATACACAGTACTTATCCCATAAAAATCCAGTCATATAAAGTTTACTATACTTTTTTTTTGCTTTTGTTTTACTAATAGTAAAGAAAACTGAAGCTTACATTTGTTCAGTAACTTATAAAGTGTCAACTAATTGCTAAATATCAAAGTACTTTTAAACACATATTTTCTTATTCAAAGTTTCTCTAGATTTTTTGCATTGAGCCCTCTCCAATTATAGCTCTTGATAATATGAACATCCTAGAAAATAAATGAGGCAAAGGTTCTCTTTTCAAGCCTGGTCTCCATTTATTAACTTGCTAATGTTGCAATGTGAATTTGAATGATTAAAAATCATTTCTGTATATAATGGACGATTAATATATCAAAGGATTATATACTTGATCTGTACCATAACAGTTATTTTAATGAAAATATATGTTTCAATTTAAGTTATGTCAATTTAAATCATGCTCTCTATTGACTAATTGCCTTCATAAATGAAGTACTCCTATCTTAGGATTTTTCTAGTAGTAGAACTCATTTCCAACTCTTCTGCCAGAAGGTTATAGGCAGACATAAAAGGAGAGCAGAAAACTCAAATCAGACAGGTAAGAAATAATCATAAAAACTCTATTTGATTTTCCTGTTTTTCCCATTGATCCCAAATTTGCTTTGATAGTGCCTATTTCTGTCATTGTTTCTCTCTTAGCTGTCAAAAGAGAAAAGGTCTTCCTAGTCTTTTCTCAGCAGGCCATGTTCGAACAAAGTAGGAATGGAAAATTGAGTTCTTTTTCTGGTACCATGTAGCTGTTCAGTTAATACTTGGTAACTGATTTCATATGAAAGAATTAAGAAATGAAGGTCTGGTTTATCATGGGAGAATTGGGCAATACTCATTTGACTGATTCCCACTAAATTCTGTAACTATGTGTCCAATTGGAAAAATGTATTTAATAATTAAACATTATAAGTTTAACTCACCATTAGGAATCATTCAATTAAACTATGTAGTTAAGCTCTCTGAAACATTGTATCAGTCCAACATTGCAATAAAATTGTGAATTAGTAATAACTTCTTAGTATGAATTAATTTTGATTTGTATGAAAGACCCACAAACAGATAACATAAAATATAATTTGAATATTATCTTTTGATTGATATTTCAAAGCCAAGTATGTTTTGGATAAATACTTCAACATATCAATAATAATGTTAGAGTTGTGTTAGAAGTAGATTTCTTTATTCTAATGGAGACTGGTCATTTAACTTGTCAAATGATTGTTTTCCTCATTAAGTGTCCCGTTAACGCTTCTCCAGCGATTATCATGCTGCACAAGCCACAGTAAGATATTACTTCTAACTTCACTCTATAACTAAAGGGGTTTCCAATTAATGATATAGTCTGCCTCTCTTAGACTTTTGGAACTACAAAATGTGATCTTTGAAATATAATTACCAACCTTCTGTCTATATCATCTATCGTGCTTATTTCAATCAGCCCTGATGGTAACTTTCTTCTGGTTTTATGTATTTTTTTTTTATTTTAAACTTATAAAACCTTCCTTTCCTTTGTTGTGGGTATACAGTCAAATAGTTTTCACTGCCTGAAAAAGACATGAAAGCCAACGACTAGGGTCATGCATGTATTAAAATTGAAACCTCAGCACTCATGTCATAGCCAAACTAGAATAAAATCTTTTTTTTAAAGTTTTAATATCAAAATAACAGCTAGGTTTTTCAAAATTAGATGTTTTAGTTATGTTGCATGTCATTCAGAATGGATCCAGATGTTACAGAAATTAGTTGTGAACATTCTACACAGAATATATTCTGTTACCTGGTATTTAACTTTTTAAATCCTAATGATATACTTGAATCTTTTTTTTTTTTTTCTGAAAGGCACTCATGGTTTTGATGTCCTACAAAACTAAATTTAATGCTCAGGTTTAATATTTTTTCAGAGATACTCAAAGTGTCTGATATTACCCCAAAGGGGTGATAATTAGCTACCTGTAGGTTTAAAAAGTCACTTTTTATGCAAAAAGCACAAATATAAGTGTATGAAGCACAAAATGCACAGCTAATGCCTTAAAATTTCATGGGAGGATTATGTAAAAATGTCTAATAACTTCTAAGAGGAGTGATAACAAGTACAAAGTTGAGAAATGCTGTGCCTTTCTAATGCGCTGAAAGTCAGACAAAAGTCAACATATGATATAAATTTCACAGTAATTTAAAGAATTATTCAGGTTTAAGTTGCTGTTTAAATGAAGATAACACTACTAATTCAACTTCCTTCATTTAAAAATATTTTTTTGAAAAGTTATATCCAGGAATAGAAACTTGCCAGTTCTAAATTATCCTTAATATCTATTTACTTCCACCTATAGAACATGGATTTATAAGTGAGATGTTGAGTCATTGTGACAGGAAGTAACACTCATGTGTGTGTGTGTGTGTTTGTGTACCAAATGATGGCATACCAAGATATATTAGGAAATTATTAACAAAACTAAAGAGATATATTAAAAATATACAATGATAGTAGAGGATCTTAATATTTCACCTTAATATTTGAATGGAAGGTCAATAATACAAAGAATAAATAAGGAAACAATAGACTTAAATGAGACTAGATCAAATAGGCTTAATAGATATCTACACAGCACTCCAACCTAAAACCACTGCAAAGATGTTTTGTTCAAATGCACATGGAATACTTTCAAGGATAGATCACATTTTAACACAAGTCAGTTGTCAATAAATCTACAAAAATTGAAATCATACTCTTTCTGACTATAATCTTATAAAGCTAGTCAACTATAAAAAAAAGGAAGAACTAAAAATGAATACAGACTAGACAGCATGCTGCTTAACAGTTATTGCATAAAAGAATAAATTAAGTGGCCTCCCTGGTGTCAAGGATTTGGGATGCAACCTATGAAGCTGGCCACAGCCACCTCAGCACGAGTTTGCTCCCTGGCTAGGGAGCAGCCAACATGGAGTAGCAGGCCTCTCCTGGTTCACCCGCTGCTCCCCTCAGCCGTGTGTTTCAGTCAGCCTGCCTGTTCTCTTCCCCACTCTGTCTCTGGTGGATCCTCTCACCGCCTGTACCTCTGGCTGTGCCCCCGTTCTTGCATACATAAACAAATAAATCTCTAAAAAAACAGAAATTAAAACAGAAAATCAGAAGATACCTTGATACAAATAAAAATGAGAATAAAAGCTATCAGAATATATAGGATGCAACAAAAGCAGTGTTAAAAAGAATAGAACTGCAATACAGACCCACATGAAAAAGAAAAATCCCAAAAATCCCAATTAAGCAATTTAATACTATATTAAAAGGAAATTGAATAAAAGGAACAACCAAGGGTCAGTAGAAAGAAGGGAATAATAAAAATAAATGTGGAAATAGACAAAATATAGATCAAAGATTATAGGAAAGATCAACTAAGGGTTTCCCTTGTGGTGCAAGGGGTTAAGTCTCAGCACCATGAAGCTGTCTGAAGTCACTGCAGCAGGAGTTCCATCCCGATCCCCGGCCAGGGAGGTGACAAACATGACTCAGTAGACCTCTCCCTTCTCACCCACTGCTCCCCTCAGCAGCGTATTTCAGTAGATAAGCTTGTTTGCTCCTCACTCTGTCTCTGGGAATCCTCTCACCTCCTACACCTCTGGCCTGCACCTCTGCTCTTATATACATAAATATATAAGTCTTAAAAAAATCAATCCAAATGACATTTGTTTCTTCAAGAAGATACTCATAAATCTCTAGCTAGGCTAATAAAATATTAGAATCAGAAATAAAAGAGATGCAATTACCACATTTGGCACAGAGACACAAAAAGATCATAAGAAATTATTACATCTGAACATCTATGCACAAATAAATTTGTTGCCTTGACAAATGGACACATTTCTAGATGGATATAGTTTACCAAATCTAAACCATGAAGAAACAGAAGAGCTGAATGAACTAATTGTAGGCATGGAAATTAAAACAACAAAAATTCTTCCCCAAAATAAAAATGTAGGGTCATACTGCTTCCAAAATGAATTCTATCAAACATTTAAAGAACTAATGTGTATCTGCACAAACCATTTCTAAAAGTCAAAAATATATAAATGACGTATACAATTCAATAATAGGAAAACAAACAGCTCAATTAATAAATGGGCAGTACATATGGCCAGACTAAAGAGGATATCCAGAAAACAATGTATATGGGGGAAAAAATCATTATTGCTTCCAGTAAAAGCAGTGTGGGATATAACCACACCAAAATATCATCTTTCACCTGTGAGAATGGCACAATTAAACAGACCCCAACCACAAGTGCTGGAGAGGATGTGGAAAAAGAACCCTAGTACACTGTTGGAAGACATGTAGACTGGTGCAGCCTTTATGGAAAGCAATCTGGATTTACCTTATAAAACCACAAATAGAAGTAATATACGACAAAGCAATCCCATTCTTGGACATCTATACAGGAAGCATGAAACCATCAACTCAAAAAGCTACAGTCCTGTATACAATATTATTGCAATATTGTTTACACTATCTAGGACATGAAAGTAGCCCACAATAGACAATTCATTCAACAAGCTGGCTATAGAACTGAGGCAACCAGAAATGGGGGTTGGTAGGGATGGAAAGAACAAAGTGGACAGTGAGCATAATGGACTGTGGTAGCAGACTATGGATGCTCTGGGGGTGCATATGCTATGGTAACAACCCCTGAAAAGGGGGTAGGGGATGTATATTTTTAAAATCAAACAACTATGTAAACCAAAGTTGCCTCAACTTAAAAAAAAGAAAAAGACATAGTATATCCAACTATGGAACACTATTTAGCCATAAGACAAAAGAGTGCCATCTGCAGCAAAAGAGAAGGACTCTGAGGAAAGTATATGTAGTAATAAAAGTCAGAATGGCAGGCCAATATTGTATACTTACATAGAGGACAATTTGACAAAACAAAATCTTTATAAAAACTAGCTGACATTAAAACTGAAATGTGGCTTCTGAGGTTAAGAAGGAGAGAGGAAGAAAGGATGGAGAGGATGTTAGAAATGGTTGGGGGGAAATGTTATGATACATGTCTGCTCAAGACCTTTTAACCATGATTGTGCCATACTTTAATGGCATTATGTCTAAGGAAATGCTTTGCAAAAGTTTCAAAAGAAATTGAATTTGGTGTAAACTTCGGTAATTATTAAACTTTCATAGACCTCAGGTTTTTTTTTTTTTTAATCTATAAAATTAGGAGGTCCAACTAGAGTGGGGTTTTTAAAATGTGTCTATTTCACTTTAGGCTGAGGTATGTCATGGGGTAAATAATCTCTTCTTTATCTATACAGTCTAATACTACTGGAAAAACTGATGTTTTGACATTGACATATCCATGGATATTCTAAGGATACCATCATACTAAATTCTCTTTACCTTACTAAGCATACTTTAACAAACTATAGTTATAATCTAGATGGCATAAATCTTATGGTATAGTTAAAGGCCAATGTAGTTAAGAACTTTTAGTTGAGTAAACTTGAGACCCCGTCCATCAAGTCTCAATTCGAGAGTGCATAGCTGTGATGTCTTGTTTTCCTGCATTCCTTGGTCTATCTTGCTATTGACTCTTCTTTGAATGGAAATGTTTGTTTTGATGATGGCAAATATGAAATCAAAGTTCTTCATAGTAGGATTTAAATTTTATACTCTTTTTCAAGGATGGTGTTAAATTCCCATTATTCTAAGGCTTCACCTGTGCACTAAATCCCCTTGCAGAGGCAGAATGTGAAAGTGCAGTACATGCTTCCAAGGATACAATTAACCCCATTCCTATTTGTACTGTATGTCACATGGTCACATTAAAAGATTTTATTGTTTTGCAGATAAAGATTGTTTGAGGCATCCGATGTTCGTCTTGAATTATTCATGAAATAGCATTATTTATTCATTAGTTCCTGAGCAATATTGCTTAGCCCAAGTACCTATACTCTTTTGTTTCTTATATGAAGATGTGTTAGGATATTATCCTAATATGAGATGTACTGTATAAAAGGCTGCTTCTAACCATTTAACCTAGCATGGACATTTAGAGATAGGACTCACTGGTGAAGAATATAGGAGGACAGTAAGATGGAATGCCAACTGGAAACAAAGTCAAATCTTTGTTCAAATGGACAATTGTTCAAATGCTAGTGTCTTCCTGTTAATGGTGTTAATTTAGATTCTAACATCTGAGTCACTGAAAAAAAAAAAAAAACAACTCAAGGACTGAAGGTAAATAAAACATTAGTTTTGGCAAATGAAATCATTCAAAAGATTTAGGTTAGAAACAGCAAAATATTTTCAAATAATGTTTTCTCAACCTGTTGATGTGAGAGTAGAATAGGAACTCCCTAGGGAGAATATGTGATAGACTTTTATGAGGGATCTTATGCAAAGAAATTATTTATGTGAATAAGGAACTGAGCAGTGACAAGGAAGAGCATACAAAATAGGAAAAATGATGAGTAGGGGGCTCAAAAATGTGGTTATGAGTTAGAAAATACCTTAGTATATGAGCATAAAAATTATTTAAGAATGACATACACAACTAAGCAAATGAGATTATAGATGAAATAACCATATAATATGTTTTCCAAACCAGCCTCCAAACTTATAAGGGTAAAAAGTGGTTGCACTATTATACCAGGACAACAGCCATACGCTAGATTCATTGGTTACCAGTGCATGTTAACCTAAATATAGAGGACTTACATACACTCATATAATAATAGTAGTTCATATTTATTATGCCACATTGGAATCTGAGAACTTCTAGTGTACCATACTTCAATAGAAATAATGTTCAGCAAAGTATAATGTGAAAAATATTTTTCAAACTAGATCAGTTGAAGGACGTCAAAACATGCAGCCTATGTAAATTAAGGCAAAAGAAATCTTTATGAGAATCATTTTTAAATAGTTGCAGGCATATCACATTATCTGTAAATGACAAGTACTTTGTCGACCTACATAGAACTGGTACCAATGTGGGGATAAAACATAAAATATTTTTAGTGTAACATAGAAAGATCTTATGTTTTAGGAATCTTGAATTTACCTTGGTTGGAATCACAAATTAGATGTCAATTATCTAGAAGTCCTTAGGAAAGTTACTATCTCTGAGTCTCTGTCTCTCAGAGAAAAAGTAACTTCTCTAAGGCTAATCATATAGCCAGCTCATATTATTCACCACTCAATCAGAGAGGTAGCTAGAGTTATTAAGCCCCTTTCCTGGTTAATTTGACATCTCTGCAACATCTCTTCCTAATTACAGATACTATCACACCTCCTTAGAGTTGTACACATTGCTCCTTTTTTATCTCATATGTGTATACATGTTGGAGCTGACACAGATTTCTACACAAAAATTATATAAGGGGTAGATGCTAAAACAAAGAGAAACAGCATGAAATAAGATATACTAGTATTTAGTATTGTTCATTTTAGGTGTAAAGAAATGCAACAGATTTTTAGTGGTTGCTTTTGTAGCCTACCATTTTGCTAGAATCATGTATTAGCTCCAACAAATTTTGAAAATGTTTAGTGTTTTCTATATATAAGATCATGTTATCTGCAAACTGAAAATTTTATTTCTAGGTTCAATGTTTTTTCTTTCTTTTACTGGTCAATTTTTTTGGCTAGGACTTCCAATACCATAATAGAAAAAAGTGGTAAAAGCTTTCATTCTTTTTGTCTTCCAGGTCTTAGAGGAAAATCTTTAGTCTTTTACCACAGAGTATATTGATTCTGGATTTTCACATGTGTGTGTGTGTTTATATATGTGTGTGTGTTTATATATGTATGAAGGTCATGTCCTTCTATTCCTAGTTTGGAAAGTGTCTTTTTTTTAAAGGCTTATTTATTTATGCATACAAGGACTGGGTTGTAAGCCAGAGGTGCAGGAAGTGAGAGGATTCACCAGAGAGTGGGGAGTAGAACAGGCAGATCTACTGAAGTACACTGCTGAGGGGAGCAGCAGGAGACAGCAGAGGTCTGCTATGCCATGTGGATCAGCTCCCAGGCCTGCCGGGAATTAAACTCATGCTGCCATGGCTGGCAATAGCTTGATAGCACTGTCTTCAACCCCTGTACCACCAGGGAGGTCCCTCTTTTTTTTTTATTTAACATGAAAGGGTCTTGATTCTTATCAAATAATTTTTCTGTGTCAGTTGAGATTATCTTGTGGTTTTTTTGGTCCCTTATTCTGTTAATGTGATCTTTTACAATATTTGATTTTCATATGGTGAGCCATACTTGCATTATAGTAATAAATTTCACTTTACCATAATTTAGAATTCTTTCTTTTTTAAAGATTTATTTATTCATTTACACAAGAACTAGGGTACAGGCCAGATTTGCAGGAGGGTGAAAGGATTCACCAGAGACAGAGTGGGGAACAGAACGGGCAGACTGATGAAATGCACTGCTGAGGGGAGTAGCAGGCAAGACAGGAGAGGTATGCAGAGCTATGTGGGACCCTCGCCAGCCGGCCGGGATCGAACTGGTGCTGCAGAGGCTGTGGACAGCATCATAGTGCGGTGCTCAACCACCTGCACCACCAGGGGAGGCCCTAGAATTCTTTTTAACGCACTATTAAATTAGGTTGGCAGTATTTTCTTCAGAATCTGGGTATTATTATTTATCGGGTATATTGTCTGTAGTTTTTTCTTTGTAGTATCTTTGTTGGAGGTGTTATCAAGGTAATGCAGGCCTCATACAAACAGTTTAGAAGTATTTCCTCTCCTTAGAAGTTTTGGAGGAGTTTGAGGATGGTTGTTTTCAATCCTTTAAATATATGTTACCATCAAATACAAGTTTTTGTTACCATAAGAGTCATCTGGTCCTGGATTTTATGTTGTGAAGAGGATTTTATTTACAGATTCAGTCTCCTTACTAGATATAGATCTTTTCCAATTTTCTATTTCATCATGATTCAGTCTTACTAGGTTGAGTGTTTTGAGGATTTTATTAATTTCATCTAGATCGTGCAGCTGTTTGGCATGAAACTGTTCATAGTGTTGTCTTACAATGCTTTTTATTCTTATAATATCAGTCGTAATGCCCCCTCTTGCATTTCTGGTATTTCTTAAGTCTTCTCTCTTTTTCTCTTATCAATCTAGCTAAGGTTTGTTAATTTTGTTCTTTTAATTGATTCCTTTAGATCATTAATGGTCAATGTAATTTTTTGTGTATTTGGAGTAGTAGCTACAATATTTGCTAATGTCTTTTATTTGTTTCCCTTATTTACATATAATCTAAGTTCACTTTTAAATTACACTATATCACATTGTAGGTGGTATGAGTGCATATTAATAATACAATAATCCTAATTCCTCTATCATTGTATTATATACATATATATTATGTTATATATATATATATATATATAACACAAAATATGCATAATAGTTACATAATTCAATACATTGTTGGTATTAGTTGAACAAACTATTATCTGCTAGGTGAATTAAGAATAAAAAAATAAAGTTTTATTGTACTTTCACTCCTTCCTTTAATGTTTTTTCCTATATGTATATGTGAGGTTCTTACTATATTATTTTCTAAAAATCTTGTGCTATTTTTTACATGACAGTCTTACAGAAAGCAAATTCTTTGTATTTCTGCTTGAAATTCTTTATATAGTTTTCACTTGTGAAGGATAATTTTGCTGAGAATAGAATTCTTGGTTGTTAATTTTTCCTCTCAATAGTTTAAATATTTCAGCCTACTCTTTAATTTCTTGCATGACTTTTTTTATGAATTATTTTATTTTATATAATTTTACATCATTTTCCATTTTTGCATAATGTATGCATTTTCATTTTGGTTATGTTCCCCATACAATTGCACCCCCCCCTTATTTTGACTCTAGTCCTTCCTATCCCCACCCTTCACCCCCCCCCATAGTGTGTCTCTGGTTTATAGTTGCTTGTTGATTTTGATTTTTACTTTGTATTGATTAGTCTTTTTCCTGATCTCTTATTTAGGTTTTCTAAATTCCTGTATGAGTGAGACCATCTGGTATTTTTCTTTTTCTTTCTGACTTATTTCGCTGAGCATGATCCCCTCTAGCTCCATCCATGTTGCTGCAAACTTCATGTGTTTATCTTTTTGATTGCTGAGTAATATGCCATTGTGTATATGCACCACATCTTCTTTATCCAGTCATCTATTTTTGGGCATTTGTGTTGTTTCCATAGACTTTTGAGGGTAAGTTAGGGACAATTTTTTATCTTTGCTTTTTAATATGTATTTGACTTCTCACTTCTCCGAAGATTTTTTTTTTTCATTTTCTATAATTACAAAATAGTATGCCTAGATGAATTTTGTAGGTCATCTGTCATATTTGATGTTCTCTGAGCTTCTAGGGTCTGTTGCTTGGTGTCTGACATTAATTTGATGAAATCCAAATTAACTGTTTTATTTTTTCAATATTTTTTAATTTTTTTTTCTCCCTCTGTTCTTACCATAGTACATATATTACACGTTTTTTAGTTATCCAACAATCCTTGTAGGTCCAGTTCTACACTTGCACTTTGCTTCCTTTGCTTTTCAGTTCTTGAGACTTTTGATTTATCTTGTATCACTGACATTTTCTCCTCAACTAAGTTCAGTTTACTAATAAGCCAATGAAAGGCATACTTCATGTGCATTACAGTGCTGTTTAACACTAACATTCCTCTATTGTTCTTTCTTAGGATTTAGATCTATACGCTGACATTGTCTCCTCACATACTATCTACTTTATCACTTAGACACCTTAGCATATTAATCATAGTTGTTTTCAAATTCTCAATCTGTTAATTTTAATATCTTTATCATGTCTGGTTTTGATGCTTGTTCAGTCTCCTTGCACTTTTTCTTCTGATATTTTATACTTTTCTCCTGATAGTCAAACCTGTTGCACTGGGAAAAAGGAGCTGATATAAAAATGTGTTTAGCAATGTGGTGTTCAGGTTTCAGGGGAGTGGGAGCATAGATTAGCATAAGATTAGGTCTAACTATTTTAGTGAACATGTTTCTGTGCACTATGAACGTCACACGTTTTCTCCCTAATTTAGTTGGACAGAATGGCTAGTTGGGTATTACCTTCTCCCACGTGGAACTGTAAAACAGATTGGAGCTTGACATTTTCATTCCCATGGTTCATTTAGGTTTTGATGATACCCCACTGGGTTAGGCTCTGATTAACTAGTTTCCCCGAGAGCAAAATCTTTAATGGAAAGAGCACTACTTTTGAATATTTCCAAAGGGCTCCAGATAGTAAGGTGAGAAAATTTTCCTTCAATATTTTTATTTTTGGATCACACTGAAGGTCTTGAAAGAATTTCTTATAACAATACTGGGCATCTTTATCAAATGACTAGGTACACTCCCATTTTTAACTCTCAGAGTTCCCCACACAGAGGCCCTAGAAATTTGTCAATACAATTTAGGTTTTCCTATCCAGGTACTTGTTCTCATGGTAATACAACTTCAGTCTCTGCTCTTACGTGAGCTCTCATTACTTGTATTCCCTTTCTCTCTCTCCCCAACATTTTGGACAGAGGTACAGCCTGTGTCCTCCTGTCTTATGCATCCAAAAATAGTTTCTGATTTTCAAATCTGTTCGAGCCTGTTAAGCATTTTATTTGTTCTGATGTTGGGATGATAATAATATCCCCTTACTTATGGAACAGGAAGCCAGAATTTGCCCTCTAGTAAATATTTCATCTTAGCTCCAGAATTTCTTACTTTATTTTAATTTCTGTCATCTGTTTGATTTTTTTTTTTATTTTGGATATTTTGTCTCCTTCAGTTCATGACTCATTTTTTCTTTTTAAAGATATTTAGCACGGGCCTCCCTGGTGGCTCAGGGGCTAAAGTTTCAGCATTATCAAGCTATCACCAGCCACCACAGCATGAGCTCTATCCCTGGCCAGTGAGATAACCTACATGGCTCAGAAGTCCTCTCCTGTCTTGCCTGCTGCTCCCCTCAGCAGAGTGTTTCAGTAGATCCAACTGTTCTCCCCACTCTGTCTCTGGTGAATCTTCTCACCCCTGCACCTCTGGCCTATACCCCAGTTCTTGTATGCATAAATAAAAATCAATCTCTTAAAAAAGATATTTAGCATAGCTGACTCAAAGTTCTACCCAATATGGCCAACATCTGGGTTCTTAGGGACAAGTTTGTCATTATTTTTCTGCATATATTTCTCACTGTACCTTTTCTTTGCATGTCTTATGATTTATTGTGAAAACTGGGCATTTGCATATTACATGATAACTATAGAAATGAGATTTTCCTCATTCCTCAGGGTTTTCTGTTACTAATTGTTCAGTGATGTAGTTGTTCTTTTGTGCATATTGCTAATACATTTTCAAAGAATATATTCATTATATTTAGTGGTCTTTGAAATTTTTGCTCCATTAATACAGTGGACAGTCAGTGACAGGACAGAAATTTCCTTAAATACTTAAACACAGTTAAAAAGAAATAGAAAAAAAATAAGCAACCATTTTTTTGTAGCATGGGTGTGAACTGGGGCTTTTCTCGAATGCTAAACCAGGTTGCTTACAGCTTTATCTTTTGTTTCATCCTCTGCTTTAGTGGATCCTGCAGGTCATCCAGAGGTGCAAACTTAGAAGTATACTCATATCTCTTTTAGTATATATCTGTTTCTGGACATGGATGTTGGACTTTTTCCTCTGAGCTATGTTGGAGACTAATCCCTTTCTTCTCCAAAAGACATCCTTTTCTGCCTCCTCCTTCCATGGATTTTAAGTATATATTCTTCTTGTCTCACTTGATATCCCCTGTGCCTGGTAGACAGTAATATGGGTTTAAAACATGGGCCAGACACTGTTGTCCAGAGAAATGGTTCAGCCTGAGGGGCTACAGAAAACAAAGATAACCCTCTGCACCAGCAACTCCTGCACCATCAGATAGGTGAAAGTTCACAGCCAAAGTAGTTTAAGAAAAAAGTCTCTATTAAGCCCCTTGTATAAGCAGGTTGACTAGAACCAGGGATTAACTATAATACTGCTGGGAATGAAAGATGGTAATCAAGTAAGCACAAATGCGAACTTCTTATGAAAAATCAACTACCTTTTCTTCATTAAGCAGCCCTTCGATTGCTTTATGTTTTGTATTATTCAGAATTCAAAATCTATTTTCTCTGTCAATGCCAACTTGTTTCAGTGGATGAACTGATTCTTTGAAGACTGGGGGAATATGAAACATTCTGTCTTATTCTGTAATATCATTCATGAATCTATTTTTATGTTTTCTTTAGGAATGGGAAGCATCTGGACAGTTTTAGAGCCTTCTATTTGAACTTTCCTACTGTGTTAACTCTTTATCAACAGGTTAGTGGTCCTGTACAGTGTCATATTAACTGCTTTGCATATCAGGTCTAATTAAACAATCAATGATTGAGGAAATAACACTATGTAGATCAGTGGATCCACTAGTTTCTTAGGACCAGTATTTACTGAAGACTAAAGTGAGTACTGGAAAGCAGGACCCCATTTATTATTACAACCTCTTGATAGGCATCCTTTTTAGGGGGAACTGTGATAATTCTTTGGGTTTCCACACATCATTGTCTACTGAAAATCTATGTGTTCAGCATCCTTTGAAGGTCTGCATGTTCTTTTTATAGCACGTGGTTACCCAAGTAAATGGTTGTAGGGTTCCCTGGGAACATTTTATATACCTGCCATCATGTAGTAAGTTTCTTTTTTCTAGATACCCAATCAGCTCTGCATATAAAAATTATTTCATGGCTTCTAATTCAGAAGACTGAATTCACTCTTCATCCTCCATTGTTGTTACAGTTTGTTTAATTATAGGTGTTAAGTTGCCCCCATGTAGAGCACTTGTTTTTTGTTTTTTCCCCACGTTACATGGTACATTTTCATAACTCCCTGCGGTTCAAAACTCAGTGGATGTGTAACCTTTCTAGTCATCACAGTAATTGTCCTCCTGATACCTGGTAGATAAGTGAATTTAGCTCCCCTATACTACTTGGTGGGGGGATTCATCAAATCTATATGGATTTTGACAAGCACAATGTTGTAATTATCTCTCCACATCTGTAACGTCTTCAAATAGATATAAATGTTAAGTTCCACTAAGGAAGGGTAGACCATTTTCACAAGAATTCAGGAAAATTGTAGATTCAACTTCCTCAGGGGTATCCTAATATCTCCACATCATATTACAGAATATCAGACTTTCCTCACCCTTTATATGACAGATGTGTTTTTTCTGAACAACCAAATGTCCCTAGAGTTCTCCAGCTTTTATAACAAGGTCTGCAGTCTGCTGCTCATCTATGTCAGTGCTTCCACCAAGGAAATAATGGCCTCTGTGACTTTTATTTCAGCTGTTTGTAAAAGTTCCCAGTCTCTCATTTAACCTCTGCAGGACTTCAGTAAAATGTACCAGTAACCAACAAACTATGATCTTGGTAGGCATTGTTATTTTACAACTACACACAATTTAAACCTCTCATCACGTTACTCCCATTGGGAAATTTTCCCAGATAACTGTTGGTGACATTTTTAGTAATTGAGCCTCCACATTCCTCTAGGTAATATCCATGCCTACCTACCAACCAAGATGCCATCCTGCCTGTTGGGAAGTGAATGAGTCAGTTCTAAATACCAATCCTGTAGACTGTTTTCTCACACTGCTCTGGCAGCAGTGATACTTGAATTAATCTAGGTCTTCCCAGAAGCAGACATCAGGATGAGATTAAACACAGAATTTCATTAAAGGCAATATCCATGAGGGAAAATGAGGGTGTAGTTAAATAAGATGGGAGATTCAGCACACCACATTGTGGTGGATTTCAGATTGCAATGATTGAATCTTTAGACAATATTCACTGGTTGTTGGAAGTGTGTAGGCATTTTTTTTTTTTTTGCTCCATCCTCAGCTTTGATATTTACTTATATGCTGTGCCTGAGAAGTAGTTTCTCCATTCTCTTGACCTTGCTCTGGTGATATCCTGGTATTGCTTGTTTCTAGATAGATTGTTCAGCTGATAGTGAGGGGCAATAGCTTTTACCTTTTGTCCTATTTCAGCCTTAGTCTTAGACTAGACCTGTGTTCTTGTGTCTCAATGAATAGCTTCATGTTTTGAAATATATGATATAACACTACATATAGTTTTGGACACAAATTTCAAATTGAGTGCCTCCTTGGTGACACAAGGGGTTAAGTACTGCACTATGAAGCAATCTGCTGCCTCTGCAGCACGAGTTGGATCTCTGGCTGGCCAGGGAGCAACCCACGTGGTGCAGCAGACCTCTCCTGGATTGCCTCCTGCTCCCCTCAGCAGTGTATTTCAGTCAGTCTGCCTGTTCTGTTCCCTACTCTGTCTTTGGTGAATCCCCTCACCTCCTGCTCCTCTGGCCTGTACCCCAGCTCTTGTATGCATAAATAAATCTTTAAGAAAAAACATTTCAAATTTTATAGCCATCTGTGATATTAATTGAGTATTAATTGGGCCTCCCCTGGTGGTGCAGCAGTTGAGAGCTGGGCTGCGAGGCTGCTCACAGCCTCTGCAGCGCCGGTTCATTCCCTGGCGGCTGGCAAGGGTACCACACACACAAAAAAAAAATGAGTATTACAGGATTGTGGTATATTTTTGCAGAAAAGGATAGAGAATGAAATTTGAGCAAGGGACTGAGAAATATTAATAACATGTAAAATTTAGTATTTCCTACACAATTTAGTTGTTATAAGAATGCATTATATGATTATGCTTTGTGTTTATCTTAAATGAATATTGTTCAATACTTAAAAAATTTATATTTATATTATATTTATATTTAACTTTAAATTTATACTTAATAAAAACCCCTAACTTAGCTTGAAATTATATTCTTATATCAAGAATGCTTTATTGTTTATTTCTGTTATAGATAGCTATGACAACAATCTATTACACACAGATACAATACTTTCTTTACCATGACCAATCAGATTTTTATGTGACAATTAGTAGCATATAGATAAAGCATTATGTTTTAACCACCTGAAAAGAATTACACAGCTGGTATTTGCTTACAAATACTTCTTGTGATTACATTAAGATTCATTAATTGGGAGTCATAATACTCACCCAAAAAAAGGAGGAGTTAAGACTAGTTGAAAGCAGTATTTAGAATACAAAAAACTGAACCAATATTAAAGTCTACACACATTTGAAGAAGAATTGCCTTTACAGTCAATCTTAAGTAGGTGAGACATTCAGATTATCATGTCAGTTACATAAAGTTGGACAAGTTAATTAGCTTCATGAATTAATTATCTCTTTTCTTTCTTCAAATTTAAATGAAGGTGATATACCTACCTTGAAATAGGGGTTAAATAAACAGGGAACTGACTGTACTTAAATTTTTTACATTATACAGCATAAAAATATGTCATCAACTAGTTTTGTGATTTTAGTGAAGGAACTTCCCTTTTATATACCTCTGTTTTCTTTTTTCCAACTAATGATAAGAACATTTTTATCTATCTACATACTAAAATAAAGATAAAACAAGATAACATTTAAAACCTGCTCCAAAAAGGTATATTTCTACATAATGTGATTACAGTGATTAGGTGTTTGTTTAATGTCAGAATGGAAGGGCAGATTTGAGAGAGATTAGAAATTACCATCCTTCTGTCATTAGGTAAGCTGTCATGACATGTTTATTAGTCCAAAGGGAATAGAGCTGTGAACAAAGGGGATTGAAAAACATTTCGCAAACTAAAAAAGGCAAAATAACAGAAAGTTTGAATTTTATTGCCTTTCTTGGCTTTTATTATTATTTTTTAAAGATTCATTTTATTTATACAAAACCTGGGGTACAGGCCAGATATGAGGGAGGGTGAGCGGATTCACCAGAGACAGAGCAGGGAACAGAACAGGCAAACTGACTGAAATACACTGCCGAGGGAAGCAACAGGCGGCAAGACAGGAGAGGTCTGCTGCCCCATGTGGGTTGCTTTGCAACTGGCGGGGATCGAAACGGCACTGTAGAGGCTGCGGACAGCTTCACAGCGCTGTGCTCAACAACCTGCACCATCAGGAAACCATCTTGGTTTTTATTTTTAATATCATAATTTTATTTTTTTTTAACCAGAATCCCATCTTCAGCTGAATGGCAGTAAGATCCTTAAAATGGTCCATTAAAATTCAAACCATGTATTAAATAAACACATTTATGGAGCTGTGATGTATAGGAATGATTATACAAATTAATTGCAAATTTAAACTTTGAGCATGAGGAAAAGATTTGATTGTATAGACTCAGTTGTAGATACAATTCAGAAGCAACATAAACATGTATCACCAGGGCCTCCCTGGTCATGCAGTGGTTCAAGTCTCAGCATTATCAAGCTTTCTATAGTCACTGATGCATGAGTTCAATCCCTGGCCAGAGAGCTAACCCACATGGTGCAGCAGACCTTTCCTGTCTCACCGGCTGCTCCCCTCAGCAGTGTATTTCAGTAGATCTGCCTGTTCTGCTCCCCACTCTCTATGGTGAATCCTCTCACCTCACCCCCCCACCACCAGTTCTTGTGTATAAATAAATAGAAACAAGTCTTTAAAAATATGTATCACACAACTAAGGGATACATTCATACTTCATATTATTTGATAATGCCCCACCTTTTAATTGTTTTCATATTTATCCCAACAAATACTTTAAGTCTATCCCAGAAGACTTATCACCACTTAAAACTGGCATTATTCCTATAAATCAAAATTAGGCTGTTTACAGAATTTACATATTTGTCTTTCCTTTCACGTTTGGCATTATTCCCCTAGTAGCTATTCTGACTAATCTCAATTCCATTCTATGCAACATTTCTAATGGTGGTGCTAAAAGGGTTTCATGAGGCACATTGAGAGAATTGTTTTAATTTTCTTAAAATAAAAAAAAAAAGTCAAGATACTTGTGATTTCACAAGATGATAGTACTGGTCATAGCATGAGCTCATAGTTTCCTCTAAATGCAAACAATACATGTAATGATTGACTTGGATACCACTTTTAAAGAGATAACATTTAATTGAAATTTGGAACAGTTTTCAAACTAATCTAACTTATCCCATTGGAGGAAAAAACCTAAATCTTGAGGGGCAGAATTTAGTTTAATTATCTAGCACTTATGTCAAGGGAAAATTATTATGAAAAACTTTAACATGTTTCTAAAGTTCACCATGAGGCTACAGTTGTAACAGGAAGAAAATATTAGCAACTTCAAGCTCAACTTACTTTGTTTTCACTTTGGTGGGAATATGTGCTGAAAGTTGAGACATTTGTTACCCTTTCAACAAAATAACTGAGGTGCTGCCTTTTTGACCCTAGTTGGGCACCCATACATGGAAAGAAGAAAAATGATTTCAAATCAGCGTCCCAATATGTGAGTATGTTTTCTCCTTTTCCTTTTTGGTTAGTGGCCCTCGGGCATCAAAAGCATAAGGTATCTTGGCCTCTTCTTTTCACAGCATGAAAGTCAGTAAAGCTTTCAACAATCTTCTGTCCTTAATAGCTTTCTCTTCATATATATTTTTTCCCAAGCCCCAAAGCAGCCATTAAAAGTCACCATCATCTATCCAGTTATAGACGCAGTACAGAAAAAAGCTGAAGCGAACTGTTAGTTGTTGGCATGGAGCCAAGAATTCAAGCATGTTTTTCTGCATCTATTTCTTGAATTACAGAGAATATGTCCCAAAGTAACTGCAGCTTATGAGGATCTCTTCAGATACTATATATATACATACACACATACATACCTACACACATATATATGTATATATAGAAAATGGATGATACATACACATACATAAAGAGAGAAAAAAATGCATGTCAAATGAACTAAGAACTACTAGATTCTCAGATTTTAAAAACTCCTCACCAGAGAACATGAAATTTCAAAGATCCTTTCTCCAAGACTAGTAACCTTTCAAATTAAAGTTTCACAGTGTTGCAAAGTGTGTATGTTCCCACTACAGAAGTGGTTAGGCATGGTGATTTAAGGTAAACTCTTTACCTGACTTTAAGTTGGTTTAAAAGAACAGATTTTTAAGGGGCCTCCCTGGTGGCTCAGAGTTAAGACACAACACTATAAAGCAATCCGCAGCCACTGGGTTTGATACCTGGCTGGGGAGGTGACCCACATGGCGCAGCAGACCTCTCCTGTCTCGCTTGCTGCTCCCCTCAGCAGTGCATTTCAGTCAGTCTGCCTGTTCTGTTCCCCACTCTGTCTCTGGTGAATCCTCTTATCCCCCATACCTCTGGCCTGTACCCCAGTTCTTATATGGATAAATAATCTTAAAAAAAAAAAAAACAGCTTTTTAAAAATCACATGACTATCCAGTAATCTAAATTACTATCTCTCAAGCATAAAATGACATTTAAGGACCAAATTTGACAAAAGTGGCCCTACAATATTCTCACCTATTCTAAGGCTCTCTGCTTCTCTAGTAAACCTGACTGTATTTTCTGTAAAGTTTTTGCTTGTTTCTTTAGAACTGAACTTTCAAAGCATGACTCATTTAGACTCTACTGTCTCTGAAGTCCCTATTTTCTAGAGCATCATGTGCCAGATATGATCTTATAGGTTTTCAAATTTGGCTTTGTTTATGTATGTACATGTGTGTATGTGTAGGCATGTTTTACTGGGCCTTCCTTTACCTTCAAACATGACACTAACTTGTTTATTTTGGTTGTGATGTGTAAAGAAATAAGATAATTTAAAATAGTGTGCATTTACATGAAAAGACTTCATCATCTTATTTTTAGGGAGAAATCAAAATAACAATGAGATATCTGCTCATACCTATGAGAATGGCTATTACATAAACATAAGAAACAATAAGTGTTGAAGCAGAAATAAGCCTTGTACACTGTTGGTGAATTGAAAATTAGTGTAGCCATTATGGAAAGCCATATGGAGAATTTTCAAAAAACTTAAAATAGAAACTCCATATCATACACCAATTCTGGATATTTTACCTCAAAAATAGAAAAACACTAATACCCATACCTTCATGTTTACTGCAGGATTATTTACAATAGCTGAGAACTGGAAACAATCTAAGTGCTCACTGACTGGTGAATTAAAAAATGGATACAGTGGTGTACACACACACACACAGGGATTGGAATACTACTCAGTTCTAAAAAAGATGAAATCACATCATATCTAATAATATGGATGTACCTAGTAGGCATTATGTTTTATGATATAAGTCAGGTAAAGAAGATATACACCATATAATTTAATTCATATGTGCTATAGAGAGTTAATAGATTAGCTAAATAATACAAAATTATCTAGTTGCTTATAAAAATAATTAGCATAACTGAAGGGAAGGGAGAAGGAGATAGGAATATCAGAAAAACAGGGTTAATTTTATTTGAGGAATAGAATTGGATTTTTAGTGGTGAATTTAATGTGCTATATATGCATGTTGATTTTTATGTTGCACATCTGAAACATATATGTTATAATGCAATATTACTTCAATAAAAAACTGCATTTAGAGTTATTTTCCATGTTTTGAAATATGTGATATTATTTGTTATAATAAAATTAATTAATTCTAAACCAGACATTTCTGTATTGAAAATTTGTTTCTTGTTAAGTTATTCAGAGCTAGTCTACAAGGGAAAACCTCAGATTGTTTAATCTTCTTGTTAGCAGGCAGAAAGAGGAGCACCACAGGACCCCCAAACCTCTAAATGGGTTCTGCCATCTGCCACATAAAAGCAACATACTTGGTGCATAAGACTTTTAATAGAAAAGAACTTTAATAGAATTAGCATGCAATAGACAGGTTAACACAGTTTCCCCATGAAGTGCCCTAAGTTACTCATCCCCTTGTGGGTAATTTATGTTCAGCGAAACAGGTTTAGACCAAAGCAGGGCCACTGAGGCCCAAAATCCTGCCACATGTGCAAGGTACCTTCTGGTGGGGAACCATAGGAAAGGGGAAGAAGTGGCCAAACAAGTCTGGCAGGAAAAGAGCAAAATCAAAAGTACAAGTCAAGAAAACAGTTGGCATTGTCGGCCTCCCCATGGGTCTCTCACCCATGTCTCCTTCCATGTGCCCCCAGCCCCTGGTACAAGTCAAGCTAAAAAGCATGTGCAGCTTCTTCACATGTAGTTCCATGTGCCTCCTCCAGGCCATTTACTTAAGTCCACCTTTTCTCAGCTTTTTGTAGCTTCTCCTTGCAGCTCAGCTCCCCAATTCCTTGGGTGGGGCAAGGAACCTGGGGTCTCCCTTTTCTATGGGGATTACACTGTTACACTCAGTAACACTACTACTCGTTTTCAACCAGTATATACCAACACCTAGTACGTCAGGGCCTTTTCCATTTTTTATTGTTGAATGTGATGAAGCAAAGGCCAGGAGGAAGCACATGGAATAGAGTTATGTGAAGAAGTTGCACTTGCGTCTCAGACTTGGACTTACATCAAGAAATTTGGGCGCATGGAAGGAGACACTGTAAGAGACAGAGACATGGGTGAGAGATCCTTGGGGAGGATGCAATGGCAGCCTCAATCCTGATGTGTATTTTTGATGCCAAGAGGTTTGAAGAGTGGGTTAAAAATTTGCAGAAAAACAAAGTTCAGGGCAATATTGGAAAGCAGTCAAAAGAATAGGAGAAGGTGAACTAGAAAATGTACAGTGAAAGAAAGTTCTGAAATACATACTACTTAGAAGTAGACAAAGAACCTTCAAAAAGAAACTAAAATGAGGTCATTAGCTATTGTTCTCCATGACACACACTGTTGGTAAAAGTTGCTATGGAAGTCAGAAGCTGTAATTTGTATTCAAATGCCTCCTATGTTAACATGGACAGTCACCTCCCCCCTAATAGCATTTTAAAAGTCATTATATTACTTCATACATCTTGGGGATTAACTGACCATTTTTTTTTTTCTTTGAAGAGCATGAGGCAAAAATAAAACACTATAATTTTCTAAGTACTTTCTACTTGAAAAAAATACATGAGTTTTGGAAAATGTATACTAATATGTTACATTAAACTTCTAAAACTAGCTATCAGCACAAATCCCTGCTCCTTAACTAGAAATAGCACCATTGATTATTCATAGATGATACTGGTTTTCTTTGCTGTCTTAATGGTGGATCTTGATTTTCCTGAAGAAAAGGAAAGGACAGTGTGACATCACTGAGAATGCACCTTTATGTTAGTGTTAACTGGTATACAACTAAGTTAAAGGAAGTCAGTATATGTGAGGAAGGGCTCTAAATAGTTGTGACTGATTTTGAAAAATAATTCATATTTATATATTCAGGTTAGTATTACCATCTTAAAAAGTGTGGTTATATAACAGTGTGATCCCCAAGGAAGTGTGGAGCTGAGCTGCGATCAGAAGCCAGAAAAGGCTGGGAGTAGAAGGAGGGCTTAAAAAGCAAAATACCCGGAGGAAGCAGTATAGTAGACATGTGAAGAAGCTGTACATGCTTCTCAGACTTGGACTTGTACCAGGGGCTGGGGGCACATGGAAGGAGACACTAATGGGGGAGAGACCCCTGGGGAGGCTGATGATGCCAGCCTCTATCTTGACTTGTATTTTTTGATTTTTCTCTTTTCCTGATTGACTTGCCTGGTCCCTTCTGCCCACTACTGATGGTTCCCTCCAGAAGGTACCTTAGATTTGTGGCAGGATTTTGGACCTCAGTGGCCCTTCTTTGGGCCAAACTTGTTTGGCTGGACATTTATCCACAAGGGGATGAGTCCCTTTAGGTATTTTATGGGAAAACTACTTTAACCATATTCTTTCTTTTTTCTGTATTACACGCTAATTTCTACTGAAGGTCTTATGCGCTCAGAGTATGTTAGCTTTGATGTGGCAGATGGCAGAATCCATTTTGAGCAGGCAGGGGGTCCTGGCGTGCCCCTCATTCTGATACCTAACAGTTATATATTTTGTCCATTACATTTTATTATTCAAAGATTATTTTCTTAAGGAATTTAAATGAAATCAATGTCAGTAGCCATAGTTAAGTGAACCATGATAAAGGACAAAATTTTAAATCTTTTTTTCATATAGAGATACTGAGACTCTGAGGTTAAAACTTTTGATTTCTCTACTCTGTAATGGTAAGTACCACCAAAACAAAACTGAGCTAAACTGACAGAAAAAGAGCAAAAGTGATATATGAGATATGAAGAGATCTGCAACTGAAATTAGAAGTCCTGTTTACAACCCATGATTGTACTAAGTAAACTTAAGCTACCCAAACTGAAGGTTAGCCCTGTTTTAAACTTTGGATAATTTGAATATCTTTATAAAAATCATTATGGCTGCACTGTAGTCACACCTATTCAAGAATCACGTTCCAGGGATCATACCTTTTTCCTGTTTCTGTGAATGAAACATGACTTAAATTAACAAACTGGTGTTTTCCTCTTCACTTTGCCATTTGTTTAAATTTCAGCTTAATATTTTTTATTCAAGAACACAAAAAATATAATATATAAGCAGCATTATTAGTCTAATTTACAGATACTTTCAAATTTTGTGCCTGCTACTATACTAGACAACATCAAGGAAACAATCTTTAGTGTATCCTCTGAATTTCTGATTTTTTTAAAAAGTAATTTCTCCTGTTTTTCCCTCTGCTATAAAAAAAAGTTGTTGCTGAGATTATAGCCATGTATTTTAAGGGATAAATCAGGTATTAAAAGGTCTGTTTGCTTATTTTGATTAGTTTTCTGTCATTAAATCTTCTGAGGGGCCTTCCGTGTATACTGACCTGAAGTGAGTAAAACTTCAACCAATGGAATGATGTGTTTCAGCAAGTGAAAAAAAGCTTATAAATTTCAAGCAGGCATTGTATATAATCAAGTACCTTATGTGACCTTAGAGAAATCACCGTAACTATCTCTAAGAGCAACCTCTACTTAGGTATGAAGACAATAATAGTCAAATTTAATATGAAACTTCAGAATTTCATATCCAAGGACATCAAGTCATTCAGAGACAATAAAGTCATCTGCAAGTCCAATATAATCTACACACCTCCAAAAATCTAAGAATCACAGATTTCTTGGACTTTATGATTAATGGAACCTATGATAATGTTTTAATTAATTATGTTTCAGAACAACTTATTTTGGAAGTTTTACAGGAAATAATATGCAAACCAAAGGAAAATGCTATACTGGGTACCATTTTTATTGCTAGAGATGTGATATTTATTATTTATAAATGCAAAGTGAAAGTGACCTATGCTGTGAGTTCACTGATTATTATCATGGTTATTGGCAAAGTATTTCTTTTTTTTGAATCTTTTTTAAAAAAATATTTATTCATGCAGACAAGAGCTGGGGTGTAGGCCAGAGGTGCAGTGGGTGAGAGGATTCACCAGAGATAGAGTGGGGAGCAGAACAGGCAGATTGACAGAAATACACAGCTGAGGGGAGCAGCAGGTGAGTCAAGAGAGGTCTGCTGCACCATGTGGGTAGCTCCGTGGCCGGGGATCGAACTCATGCTGCAGTGGCTGCCAGTAGCCCCAGAGTGCTGAGACCCAACCCCCTTCACCACCAGGGAGGTCCTGGCGAAGTATTTTTTATTCTAACAGAGATGTCATCCTCTATCCATTTCTCCAAATAAACTAAATACATGGATTTTGTAAAGCAGAAACAAAATATGGGACAAATATTCAAGAGGTGTCTTGGATTCTTGAAAAAAAAAAAACTTATTTATTGACATGGACAAGTGTGACTAGACCTCATATTCTTGTCATGTTGGAGGTGACATGGTGCTACATTCACCTAAGCCCAGCAAAGATCAGCCTCTATTTACTTCAGTCTCTGCCTACTGAAGGAGCCCCTGCTTAGAAGGATCCAAATGTGCAGGATCAATATTTACTTCTGACATGCTGAGGGAAGGGGAGTAACAAAAGTTGTCCCAGATGGAAGTAATTTGAGGTTTCTAAACATTTAACCTTAGTGTTAAACTCTCAAACTATTTTCAACTACCTGAAAATTTCATCCTTTTTAAAAAGTTAAACACTTTGATTTTCCTTTTTTGGTTGTTCATGTTTTAAGTTAACATGATCAATAACATGACATTCAGATCTATTACAAATATCATAATAATTATTGCACATGACATCCTTCATAGTTAAATGTGTATCATTTATCAAGCTAAATTAGAAAATTATCAACTGTCAGAAATATCCAATAATTTTGTAACATTTTCCTAAGGGAATATAAAGAAAGGAAAAATAAAAGATAAATTTTGGTAAAATTTGGAATATAGTCTGGAAAAAATAATATGCTGAATAGTAGTCAGATGAAAAATATCCTATGATTAATTTCAGAGAACTCTTTCTTCAGTTCACCTAATTACCTTAATATCTACAAATGTTTCTGGAAATGTAAGATTAATGAGCTATCCATAGACTAATGTATAAATGTGTGCCACTGAAAATAAAGAAGGTAGTTTGCCTTATCTATTCAGCATCTTCTCTTGAATACCTGCAGACTGATTCCAGATACTCAATTTTTCTAGATAAATTTATATGATAAAACAAACAAACAGGGTAGAAGAGGGTTTTACATTGAAGAGAATAAAAGTCTATTCAGCTATTTCAGTCTATTTGCATTAATTTCAAGGGCACTCCATTTGTTACGTATGTTGTCATAGATTTAAATAATTTTAAGGATGAATTAAAGATTAGAGAAGACCTCATATTTTACATTAAATGAATGATATATTTCTTCACTATAGGCTATTATTATTTTTTTTTTTGCTCCTGATATATCCAGAAGGAAACTACAATCTAAAGAAATGTTTAAAAAATATTCATACCTGATACAAATGCAATAAAATAAGCTGAACACTCAGTGGAAAGGAAGCTCATACCTACAAATATCACTGAAACTCCAGTTAATCAAGGCATCAAAGTAGCTACAGCATTTATACAGATTTTATTGAAAATAAATCTCTTTATCCTATACTCAAATGTATGCATGATTTTCTCATAGAGACTTTTTCCTCCGTCCTCTGTAGTTTTTTTTATAGAGTATCTCCTGCCCTCTTTAGTCCAGATTTTATAACTACATTTAGGGAAAAGATCTAACTCTACAGTTAATTCTCACTTTAGTTTCTTCTATGTCTGAGTGAAAATAGGTCATTATTAGCCATTTCTGGCAAGAGCAGTTGACAGGAAACAGGACAGGAAATGATATAATGATTCCAGAATTGTATATTTCCCTTATGCCCTGCTGTATGGGGAATGACCTTATAGTTAACCAGGAAATTGGGAGGTGGTTCTGAAATTGAAACACTCATACTATCGAACTTCTTTGTCATCTTGGTTGGTCCTCTTCACTTAAAGGAATAGATAATAATTCTGGGGCCAATAAAACTGATAAATTCAACAAAGAAAATATTTGCTAATTTTATACATGTATTTCCAGTTTTTTGAGTAGACTACTCAAAGCACACATTAATAACTAATTAGCTAACACTAGGCATATAAACCACCTAAATATTAAAATAGCAAACTTCTAAATGCTTCAATATTTATGGACTTTAACTATTTTCTCATGAAAATTCAACTTTGATGCTATTTATTATTAAATACATAGTTTTTTATTTACAGTTAAATCACTGTTTTAAAACTGCTTAAGATGTGTGCTTTTATATGCCACATAATGATAAATTACATTAATATATGGTCCATTGTTCATTTTCTCCCTAAGATAGACGATATCTCCTGGATGAAATATACCCAATAAAAATGACATGCCTAAAACTCACACAAACACATAGGCACAAGGATACAAAAGCATAAAATGCAAACTCCTCTATTTAAAATTTTATGCAACTACAATGCCAGTTAGTTCCATTTATACTTTGGGGTTGTTTAGAATAACTTTGTATCTTTAAAAATAGAGATCCAATTCAGGACCTTACCAAGACAATTAATTGTTGCACAAACAAAAATGCAGAATCCATCACAGGAAATCCAGTGCTCAAGGTGTGATCCTAACCAGTTCTGTTACTCCAGCATGGTATTACACCCTTTAATATTTTAAAACACTTAACTATTTTATTTATATTGCCTTACTCATTAACTTCAACCTGTATTAAATTTATGTCACTAGAGAATCAAGAATAACAAATGTGTACAAATTTAACAATTAACCTCACTATGTAATTGCTTAGAATAAACATCCTGATTAGTTAAATAACTATTAAATTTTAATCAATGTGAGTGGGTGTTTCTATTTTTGATTGGGGATTCCACACGGATTTTCTAAGCAACTCCTTTTTGTATATGAAGTTGATGTTTACAACTCTTCATTTTGTTCCTAATGGATTATATCTCAATTTTAAGTAATGCCCTGTTAGTGACTACTCAAAGGCATTTTTCTTTAACAGGAGCTTTCCTTGTGACATTAATGATAACTTCCTTTTACAAATATTTGATTTTTTCTTGGTGTTTAAACAAATAAAAGTATGTAGAGATATTAAAATGTGATAGTTATGATATTTTTTAAGAAATAATTTCATGCAAATATATTACTTTGTATTTTTTGGTAAAAGTTTGACATTTATTCTAAGATCAGTGCTAATTATTTAGAAAATGAGAAATTTTTAAAAGAAACTATTCTGTGATTTAACCTTACACAAGACAGTATCAGAAAATAAGTGATAATATCTAACAATTCTGATATTCAAAAAGGAAGCATTTTTTTTTTTTTGCAGGAAGACACATTCTATTAAACAGGTGTATAAATGTAGGATTTTGATTTTGTTTTCTTTTTTTGATTTGACAATCTCATTATCAGAAATAATCAAGACAAATGTTTAGAACTATTAGCTCCCTTTTAACATTATCTGCTAATTCAGTAATCTATGAGGGACAGGTATAATGGCTTTTGCAGTAACAGGGTTTATTACAAATATAATCAATTCTGTGAAACAACAGGTTTCATTGTTCTGAAATAAACTTTGTTAAAAAGTAAAATACACAGATATTGTATTCATGAAAATAAAATGTTTTTGTTCAATAGAGGAATCATATTTTCTAAAAGCAATCTTTGTATTTTTGGTTATGGTCCAACCGTACTTAATATGACATTACCTTTTTTTTTCTTTTTTATTGATGAAATTAGTGAATGAGTGCAACATTTTTACATTCATTAAGAAAATGAAGACAGGCCTGATTGTTTCAGAGAGAATAGCCATTAAAGTGTATATTGAAATAATAATGCATCAATGATATGTAATTCCTTCTCTGGAATAAGTTAAAAGAAACATTTTTAGTAATATTAGGGTTGGTGAATATTACTGCAAATTTACAATTCTTTTTGTATTTTTACTAATTTACATATTTAATTGAAGTACTGTTTGGGTACCTCCATCAAGTATTGGATATGGCATTACTTTGACTCTTAACCAGAATAAAGCACTATTGAAATAACATGCTGCTTTGTTGCTTCTGGTATAGTTTGTGTTCCACAATTTCTCTTTAGTCTGTGTTTCTTAAATAATTACTCTGCTCTTTGAGAAGTTACAATTTTAATATGCAACTATGTAAATCTTCAGATAAATCAAGTAGTTCTCCTGTAATTAACCATTTCTAAGAAATATTTGCATGGACACAACAGAGAACTCAGTTTTAAAAGTAATGATGACAAAGTTGTGAAATTACAATCCTCAAGAAAGTTAAGGACAAGTTTAAATGTGCCATTTGCTTTTCCTTTGGATCATTAAATAGTTAATCCTAACAAGCATGGGGGTGAGGAAAAAATTAAAGTAAGGGCCTTGTGATACAATGACACTTGCTCTGTGCTCTTACAGAGGAAAAAAAAAACATGATGATAAAACAGCACAAAGTGGAGTGTTATGAATTTTATTAATGACTAGGAGACAGTGCGCAAAACATCAAAGGTCTGTGGAAAAGATTAATGACCCCGTGTGAGACTGTTTAATTACCTCCAGCTAATTAGATTCTTGACCAAATTTTTAATATCTGCATTCCTTCTACAGCCTAATTGAGATTCCACATTATTTATCAATCTTTCAAAAAGCCCTTAGTGGGCTGCTTTTTTAGTTTTTCCCTTTGCACTTTGACTCCATTTATGGTCAATTATTAAATAAATAGCAAAGTAACTATTCCCCACAAATTGTATATGTGGAACACTTTATGCCTGTTTATTTTGACTAGGAGACTATCATTGGCATCTTTTCTACATAATGAACCACTCCAACTAATAAACTGACTAACTCCACTGTAAACAACATGGATAATATTTTTGTTATCTGGGCTGTGCTCAGGAACTCCTCCTGTGGTTTCTGTAAATTAGCCTTTGCAATAGTCAGTTAATCCTTATTTTAGTTTTCCTTGGTCTGGGCCCAGAGACTCATGGAATGTTACTGTACAAACTAGAGAGAACAACTCAATCATTTTTTTTTTTTTTTGGTAAATTTAGATTATCTTCGTGTTCAGAAAGTCCTAATGCATGACAAATTGCAATTAACAAATGTAAACTTGTTCCTTTTGAAATCCTGGAAACTTCTATATGCACACACACATGCATGCATATAGAATATATTACCTATTTGTATTGCATTATGTGTGTGTGTTTGTCCCCAACACACACCATTTCTAAAGGAGAAATATTTGATCAAGTATAGCATCTCAATGGAAGAAGAGGACACCGATAAAGAAACCCACTAATCACCCAGAAAACACTGGTGACATGGATTGGCCTTGACATAAATGGAGTAAAACAAGATGCTCGAATACAGTATGGCCAACTGAGTTATATGAGGGTCCAGGTAAATTTCACCTCTAGTTATTCAATCTGAACAACATATATTGGGCTGAATAATAACAGCAAATTCTCTATTAATAATGATTATCTTCTGTGTGTCTCTTAGTATTGGTCTTATATTCAAGGAAAATAAATAAAATACAGAGAAACGATCCATCCAACATTTATAAAAAGGACATGATGATTTACACAATTTATTTCATAAAAGTTGTAACATCTCCATCATAACACAGGTAGTATGGCAAGAAGAGACATTTGTTTGCTTATGTATTTATTTACTCTTTCACTTTAAATTATATTGATTTTTATTGAAGTAATGTTGATTTACAATATTGCATGTGATTTAGGGGTATATGTTTATATTTCTTCAGATATGTATTACTACAACGCACCACCAAAGCACCCATAATCCTATGCTATAGTCTACTAGATCCACTTGACCATTTGAAGGCCACCCCACATTCCCTCTCTGGCAGCCTCCATTCTCACTCAGATTTCCAGAGTTTGTTTTGATTTAATTTTGTCTATTCCTTTGTTTTATTTCTTTCATTCTACAAATGAGTTAGATCATCTATATTTGTCTTTTTCCTGACTTATGTTACTTATCATAACCTTTTCCAGTTACATTCATCTCAAACGACAAGATTTCACCTTTTATATAGCTGAGTAGTATTCCATTTTGTATATATATCACATCTTTATCCACTTATCTGTCCTTGAGAACTTAGGTTGTTTCCATACCTTGACTCTTGTAAATCATGCTACAATGAATATAGGAGTGCATGTATCCCTTCAAATTAGTGCTTTTGCATAGTACAGATAGATATCTAGGAGTGGAATTTCTGGTCCTTATACATCTATTTTTTAATATTTTGAGAAACATGCATAATTTTTCCATGGTTGCTGGGTCAATTTACATTCCCTCAGTGAAGGGAGGCTCCTTTTTCCCCCACACTCTCACTAATACCTATTTCTGGTTTTTGTCCTATTTTTTTTTTTTTTTTGATGTGGGCCATTCTCACCAGTGTGTGGTTTTGATTTGTATTTCCCTAGTAATAAGTAATGATGAACATTTTCTCATGTGCCTGTTGGTTATCTGTATGTCTTCTTTAGAGGAGGGTCTACTATGTTATTCTGCCCATTTTTTATTTGTTCATTGTATTATTTGCCTACTTTTCATTGAGGTATATGAGTTCAATATAAATCCCAGATATTATCTCCTTGCATAATAATTTATTTTGCTTAAACTTAGCAATTGTTATAGTTAGTGTATTGTACCTATTGTTTCATTTTATTCATACTAATGATTGTCTTTTAAATGAAAGAAAATAGAGGACATGATTCTAAGTTTACACCTATTACAAAAGTTCTATAATTTCAAGTTTCTCACGTCTGTAGGACTTAAATACTTCTCTCAAGTGTAGTACAAAGTTGTACATTCATGAGCAGATCTAGAGCCTCTTATAATAACTTCGCCTTAGAACTGCTTTATAGTTGTGACAATGATTCACACAGATCAAATTAGTATTAATAAGAGGAGTACCAACTTTCTATAAAAATTCTCATGTTAGTGAAAACAAATAACAGTGATAAGATATGGGGAAGTCCAAGAGGTTAGAATATTTCACCAAAATAGCATGGCATGGAAATAATTTCCCTGCTAATTTCCTCTGCATGAATGTAGAGAAAGCTTTGTTATCTGAGACAAGATTCAGACCAATGAGTGGACAGATGGAAAGCCAAAATTTACATCAGTTAAGTGTCTGAACACAAACAGAACTCCATCACCCAGGAATGTATGCCTGAATTTCCACTTCAGACATCTTCCCTCTTGTAAAAACAGAAGACTTTTTCCATTGTTAACATAAATATGACTGTAAGAGGGCAGAACAATATCCACACCAATGCATCTTTATGAAAATGAGATTTCAAATTATTTTTCCAGATAAAGTTTCTACAAGAAGAAAGCAACATGAAAAGATTGGGCACCTAGTTTCAAAATATAGAAAGGAGAGCACGAGAAAAATTATAAGATGCACCAAAGTAAATCTTGATTTCTTCTTTATAACCTTAACCAAGATCAATCACAGTAGTCTCTAGGATTCATTCATGGCAGAAGAAAGGGATATAATGTACTGTGTTTCAGGCAACTTCCTGAAAATCATTTTCAACATACAATTAGAAAATCTAGTCAGGATCTTACACAGATTTTAGAATAACAGAGAAATCTCAGAACAGGCCCCCATTCTTAGTTTTGGCCTGAGCTAACAACATTTATACATTGTCTTAATCTACACATCCACTCACTCCCTCATTGTTTTAAGCAAGCTTCTTGTGAGTGCTGATATTGTGTGTGACTTCATCAAATGATTAATCAAACATGATTCCTGTCTTTCTATATTTGCAATATAATAATCACTTATATATTATCCATACATTTGAACAGATCTAGGGTGAGTCTACCATTAAGTCTATATCCAAATAAAAATGCAGAGGGATATCAATAAAAGTTTACTTTCTCTTTGCAGAAGTCCAGGAATTTTCATTGATGGTTTTGGCACCAATTCACACTCATTTGCATTTACCATTCAGATTCCCCTATTTTGAAAATCAAGGCAAAAGGCCACTGACATTCAGATTATCTGAAATGACAATGAGTATATAGGTCTCCCTTCCCCAATCCTATACCTACCTAGAAAAATAATTTAAAAAAAAAGTGTTGACTTCATGATTAAATCTGAGAGATTATCAAACCCAACTTCCAGACCACACTGGAAATCCATTTTGCAGCATCCTTCATAGAGTTTCCTTTCAAAAATCACATCCCAAGAGTCAGGCCACTTCAAGTTACATTTTAACACATCATTAGTTGTAATGCTGCCATTCATGCTTATTTACTGTGCAGCAATTATTTAAGCAAACACTCTAAATTTCTCCATATAATTGTTATAATTATAAATTCTTATAATTATGTTCTCAAAAACTGAAGGACTAATCTGGGAATAATTTCTCACCATCAGTTTTCTAGCTGCCATGCTTTTGCTTCATATTAAATCACTCTGTAATTTGTTGGAAATACCAATAGATCTTGGTAAGAATTAGGTTGAGACTTTAAGTAAGAAGATTTTTTACAATCATTTAGTACAAATTATAGATGGTAAACTTATCAATGAATGAAACCAACTAAATCTGAAATATCAGGGAAATAACATTCTTACACAAAGTTGGTATACTTTTTGTATTGAGTAATTACCTGATATAAAGCAAGATCCTGAAATCTTTCATGTCCTTTGTTCAATATTTTCCATTATAAAATTAAAAAATAATAGCAAGGAGGAGGGGGAAGAAAAAAAGCTCAGGTATTCAAACTGATACAACATGATTGAAAAGTTTATTGCTCAATAGTGCAATGGTCTTTTATGAAGGTAGCAGAAAATATGAAAATATTACATGATAATGAGAAATTATTGCAATTATCATCATAAGCAAAAAAATGAGAGACATAAAATATACATATCTAGAAGTCTATAAATTTTGTTTATTTTTCCCATCCAATTACTAACCAGGCCTGACCCTGCTTAGCTTTCCATATCAGACAAGATTGGGCACATTCAGGATGGTATGGCCATAGACTATTTTCTTTATTGTTGAGGAAAAATATTTCAAAAGGGCATGCATAAAATAGATGCCTTTCTTTAAAAAACTTAAATATAATCTGCTTTCTTTAAAAAACTTAAATGTAATTTGCTATCTTATTACATACTTTAATTCATGGGAAAAATCTGAAAAACTACATAAGCTATAAATATTAACTCTAGAAATAAAATGTTTAGTAATGAGTATATATTGTATCATAAAATACAAATTACAATTAGAAAACTTAAAACACATAGATGTAATCTGGGAGAGAACAATAAAACATCATAAAGGATTTCTTTTGTATCTCTAATTTTTTATTTTTCTAATTATCAAAATAATTATATTTTATAATCACAAAAATATTTTAATTAGGATATTATCCAAATAAATAAATGAATTTATGAATTAAAATCTCACTTCAGATAAAATCATCTAAGTTAAAAGCACATATCCATTAATATCTAAACTATAACAGTAACATAAAAAGAAATTATTTCTGATACTTTCATATATTATTATCAACATTTCATACCAATAAGTTTTAGCTACTAAAATATCATTCAATCAAATCTTGAAATATATGCTTATAGATATATGAATTGATTAGACAATTTTAAATTTTTCCTTACCAAGACATGCTAGAACTGGAATCACACTGAGTGTAAATTATTCCTAAAAAATGAAGCGTCTATTAATTTTAAATCTATTATTAGTTGTTCTTACATATTCATTAAATGTACATAAAACAATAAAATGTACCATTGCAACAGAGCAGATATGGAGTTTAGTTCACTAATGTTGTTGATACACTATTTAAAAGGTTTAAAAGGAAGATATATGTATGCATGGGTATGTGTCTGTGTTTTCACTGATTGTTACATTTCATGAGACAAATCATCAATTCTATAAATAGAAAGAACACAAAAACTAATCAATAAACTTGATAAAATGCATGCCAGTTATTTTATACTATTTGCTCTCAAATAGTATATCTTTGGATAATTGCTGCTACCTGTAGCCTAAACTATTAACCTTTCAACCTCAGTAAATTGAGATTTCCTAACAGAAAAACCACACTACCAAAAGGAAGCCACATTTCTAACAGGAAAGCGAGAGAGAGCAGTTTGTTAATCAAGAGCGACTACACCACACTCCATTTGAGAGTTCAAGAAAAATTGTGTTGGCATTTTTTATTTTCTTTCAAAAACAGATTCAAGCTCCTAAATGGGCTCTCGATCTTTGCAGCCATGAAAAACAGCAGTATTTCTAACTTTTCACCTTTCAACCAACGTGTCCCTGTAGTATTCATAGTACTAATGAAAGAGATTCTTGACAATGTCACTACAGACCACCCCAGAAGTGGAGTCCTGCCAATGTAAACCATTATTACAGCACTGACCGCTCATCTCTTGCTGTGAGGTCATTCAGAAACTTCCCCTGCTTCCCTGTTGCTCACACTGTCTCTGAAGAGTGACACCCTCCCTTGAACCATAGAAACTGAGGCAAATCCCCTGCAACTGATTCCCATCCAGATCTCTATGGACAACATTCACACTTTGATGCTACTGAATGGACTTTCTTTCTTTGGGGAGAAAATCAAAGAATGTTCAAAGAATAAAACAAGTTGCTGATGACAAGAAATGTCCAGCAACTGATGCAGTCTTTGCTTTGAAATTTTCCTCACATCCTGAGTTTATAACAAGCAGGGAAGTTCCTTAAGCATAATTATATAATAATAAAAGTCCCAAATAATGTAAGAGCTATGTTTTTGCCAGAACCACATTTAAATTTGGGGGACGAATATGATTTGGGTACAAATTTAGTCTTCGTCTATGGCTACTGGCATGAGATGATTTAAATGATATGAATAATGGGGCCTGGTGACTATTAGTCTCTATTAAATAACTGTGACCTATCACACACAATTTGTGTAGAGTGTACAGAAAGTTTAGGTTGCTATTTTTTTTGAGAAATTGCTCTGCAAAGATAAGGAAACATAGATAAGCAAACATTCACTGTTACAAAGAAACAACTCATCTAACCATTTATTTCCCTAAAATAACTATCAAATATCACATATTTTGATATCAGATATTTTGATGTATGCCCAGATCAACACAGGTTGATTTTTTGGAGTTAGGGGAAAACAAACAAACAAACAAACAAACAAAAAAATCCTCACTCATTGGTAAAAGTGCTTTCACCCTCTGTCAGATTAAATAACTTGGACCCTCATGTTCCCATCTTAACACCTTTCCCTTTTAACTTCCTGCCCTAATTTGTTGATTGCATAACATCAAGGATAAATGGTTGTTCATTTTATTCTTTAGTCAAGAAATCAATTCAATTTAGACTCAGCAGTCCCTTATATCCTCTTCATAGAGAGTGATCACCATGACCCTGAATGGAAATATTCACTTAAGAATATAACAGGAAGAGAAAAATATTTGTTCCTCCTCTCACAGAAGTAAATTACTATATAGATAAATAGGCAAAAAAAAAAAAAAGAAAGAAAGAAAATGTGAAGGAAAGGGTGCTGTTTAAACCATGAATAATTAATTCTGCCTAATATTGGAGAAGGAACAAATGCAAAAAAGAAAAAAAAAAAAGAAGGTTTTGATGGATAATTAGAACTTTCTAGTGGGGTAAGTATAAGGCATTTCAATGTATGAGGATGGACAACAGATCATGTTAATGTAAAGAGCCATGGAGAGAAAGCCCAGCAGGCATTGGAGGCAGTGAAGTGCTAGTAAATGTTTAACAACCTGCTCTTTGGAAACAAACAACATCATGATGTCAGTAGGAGCAGTGTTGGGTAAAGACACACACCATTTGCTGTCATGAGCCACTATGAGCAAGCTCCAGCACACCACTGGAGCTTTGCAATGTGGTAGGTCCTCAGTCTTCTTATGTAGAAAATAAAAACAACCAAACGTTTATGAAAATTCTTAATTTCATCAACCAGTGATTCTAAATTTTTAGCCTTCTTTTTGGCAATAGGGGTTGGGGGAATCTCCTTCATTTATTGAATCTGAACAAACCTGGGAGGTAAAGATGATGCCCCAGTTGGTGGGTTGTCACCTATACACTCACAACTATTTACGACTACAAGAATCACTCAAAAAGAGTGTTGAGGGGAAGAAATGATAATAACAAAATGTATTAACAGGGGGTAAGATGAGGGAGAGCTAGGGGGAGGGAGGGAAAGACAGAGTGCTGGTAGTGGGAGGGAAGGAGACAGAGACTGATAGAGTGCCACACATTGGGGCAGTGGGGGGAGGGCTTGGGGGGGGTGGTATTTAGAAGCCTGGGCAGTCCAGTCCCCATGAAAGAAGGGCCTATTGTGGATCTTTCAGCAGGTCAGTCCCTTTCCCAGAAGACCTTTCCCCTTAGAGTCTCAGGGTAAAGTTCAACTCCTAGTCTAAGAGGGGGAAATGGTGTAGAGCAGATCAATCCAGGAGGCTGGCCAGCAGTCCCAGAGAACAAGGGCTCTCCAATAGTATCACAGTGCAACTGTATTTGAATTTAATAATATTCCTGATCTGCTCAGAGCAGCAGAAAAGATAATCAAGCTTGCTAAAACAGGGTAAATAAGAATTGCCAGGACCATCATCAAGGTGAAAAGATTATCGACAGGACTAAAAGAAGTTTAGTTGGGGACAGTTGTTGCAAATGTTCTTTTCCAGGTTCAGGACTATAATTTGAAGTGTTAGGGTGGCCTAAATATGAATTCTCTTTAGTGGAGTTCCAATATATGGATAAACGTCATAAAGAAGTAGGCTATTTTCTGATTAAGCTTGAAAATACCGGTTAGTTCTTGTATGTTAGAAAGAAGTAAAAGCAACAACACAAAAGTCTGTCATTATTTTATTAATAGAAAAAAAAGCTAGTGAATAATGATGAGTTATTTAAACAAATTGCTCATCTCATTAATGCAGAAGCCCCAAGCAAAATCTTTGCAATGTCTAGTAAGTCATATGAATGAAGGCAACAGGGCCAAAAGAAATACAGTGAAAACTGAGTATCAGGGACTGATCAGCTACAGGAGTGGCTACCTTTCAAGCATGGTTGTCATGGAATACAGGTCCCTTTAAGAAAAACTTGGATTTCATGTAAAATTTTCTGATTCTTACATCCTGGCAAGAAATTTATATTTTAAACACACTGTGTGGGCCAAACAAAACATGTCAGTGGGCAGAATTTTGCCTGTTAGCCACCAACTCGAGACCTTTGCTTTCATTCATTCTAAACAGTGCAATGTGGTTTGTATTATGTGGTATTGGCAGGCAGGTAGTATGAGGGGCTAACGTGCCTGGATTTATTTTACTTATTAATTACTTTATATCCTGCCTTGTTCCCAGATGTATTTGAGATAGTTATTAAAAAAATCATACAATAATATGATAAAGTAATTGAAGTGAAGGGAGAAAGGACTGAAATCATAAGAGCCCTAAGGAGGGGTAATGCAAAGAAACAAAGGATATAAAGTGCCATAACATTATTTAAGATGAGATAACAATACCCCATGGAACTTCACAGCAAATCAAAGAGGGAAAAAAAAAAACAAAACTCTGAAAGGTATTTATATCACATGTGACATAAAATATGCTAAATAATTAAGAGAAATGTGGCTTTACAAAACACTGAGGCTTGAGAAAAATTTCTGATAAAGGTCTATTTTCAGCAACAGAAGAATTATAATATTTTCATTCCAGAATGGTTCGATTGTCCCATCTCCAATAAATGATTTTCAGAGCTCTGTGTCAAAAAACAAACAAACAAACAATCTTCTTTTTCCTGCCCATTCAGGAACCCAAAAAGTAGAAACTTCGCTATCACACTAGTGGATTCACCCATCTCTGCTAATTATAAAATATGCAGCCAACACTTTAGTTTAAGCAAGAGTAGTTCTGGAAAGTAAGTTCCAATTAATATTTATGAAACACCCATAGCATGTTAAATATGGTGCTAGGTATCTCATATTTTACAAAGGTGAATAAAAATGTAAAAAGTAATCTGCCATTAATGACCTTTCCTGCTAGTAAATAAGTTTTCAAACAATTATAAGACAGCATGCTAAGTCACATTAATGTATATATATAATACATACACTATATCTATCTATCTATCTATCTATCTATCTATCTATCTATCTATCTATCTATCTATCTATTTATCTATCTATCCATCCACCTACTCAAAGTCCAGGATGACAGAGAGAAGAGTGTGATTATTTTTCTCCTGGATGTATGAGAAAGATTGCAAGATTATATATAGAAAGCCCTTCAAGTAACTTTGAATGATGATTAGAAGTTTATAGTTGTCTTGGAAAAAGGGAAGAAACTTTCAGGAGAAATGCAAAAATACTTTATGTATACAAGAATTGGGGTGTAGGCCTGAGGTGTGGGAAGTGAGAGGATTCACCAGAGACAGAGTGGGAGCAGAACAGGTGGCTTAACTGAAATATACTCCTGAGGGGAGCAGCAGGTGAGACGGGAGAGGTCTGCTGTGCCATGTGAGTCAGCTCTCTGGCCGGGATCAAACTCATGCCGCAGTGGCTTCATAGTGCTGAGACTTAACCCCTTGTACCACCAGGGAGGCCCTCAAAGAGACTTCCAACTAGTCTTTCTCAGAGGTGCACACAGCAAATTCTGAATTATATTCATATCACAATACTAAATACATTCTGGTCCCTTCGGGTTATTATTCCCATGGCTTCCATATGGCTCACCCCTACTGCCCCATGTGTTCCAATTATCATCCCTCTTACATACACAGTTTCAAGAAAATCAGTATATTCTATGCTGGTTTTATTTCCTATCCACTATGGCTTCAAGTTACATGGCACACGTGGCAGTCAGACACTGCTATGCTGTTCAATACTTCAGAAACAGACTGGTTATAACTAAGAATTCATTACTGCCCTTCAGTCATATTTCCTGACTGTTTTGATTAGACTTGACTTTCTTTTTTTTCTTTTTACATCTTTAGTTGTTACACATTTTTTCCCCTTACTGATTAGTTTTGACAAAACAAACTCTCTTTATTCCCTTTAAAAAAAAATAAAACAACATAGCATTTTGCAAACTTTTTTTCTTTACAAGTGTTATGGATCTTATTCCTCCTTGGGAAACAGTACATCAGTTTCTCAGAGAGTCTTACATATTAACGACACGACTATGAGTATCCAAAATAGTAGTGATTCCAAGCATTCTGTCTAATTTTTCTACTCTTACCCTGTAGTAGTAAAAACTCAGCTAATGGAAGAAAATGCTTAGTCAGGAAGAAGAGATATTTTTAGTATTATACTAAATTCCATTACTTTTTAACTCTACCTTCTAAGACTAGAAAAACAGATTTAGCAACAGAGCACTGACATATTTCTGTGATTGCTTACAGATTAGATTCCCTACACATATACTTAAATGTATGAAGGAGAAAAAGAATCAGCTGAGAAGTGCAGACATGTATTAGTACACACACAAAAAATCACAGTCTCAGAATGTCCATAAATGTGGAAGAAAAAATTGCAAAGGTATAAATTCAGCCCTGTATTTCTATTTTGAAGAACAGGGTGGTTTGCATTCTAAAAAATTGGTTATGAGCTTCAGTGTCAATAAGAGACACCAGATCTTACATGTTGGTATTTTTAGACATAAAGAGACAGAATGCATAAGGAGTTGATCGACCAGCTTATTTAGATTTTATCAGGACCAGGGCTCTAAATTTAATAGGAGTGTCTTTCCTTAAACCCCAAAGTTACAAAGAAGTACCATGTTCTAGTGAATAAATAGTACATAGTAATCAATTTTGCCTCTCTTGATTTGAATGTATGCTCCTATTCACAGTTCCTGGCTATTCATTAGAATAGTATATAACTTTTCTCTGAAAAAGAGTTTCTAAAGAAAATGTTTCCAAAGAAGAGCTAGGTTGTCAGAGATATCAGAAGAACAATAAGTAATTTCTCAAAAAAAAAAAAAAAAAGAGATCAGGAGAGGAAGACTCAAGGAGTTAAGAATTGCAGGAGAGTATAAGATCTTTAAAGTATAGAAGAAGAAGTTCTTCATCAAGTGGTGGGTAATAAAACTGCAGAATTTGAAGTATACAAGAAACAGTAAGAGAGTACCCAGCAATAGTTTTACTGAGACTGCACTCTCTCTCCTATTACAGCATCTATATCTGGTCTTCCTGGAAGCCTAGTGCTTAAGTCTCAGCACTACCACCACAATGGCCTGAGTTTGATCCCTGGACAGGGAGCTAACCCACATATGGCACAGCAGACCTCTTCTGTCTCGCCTGCTGAACCCCTAAGTAATGTATTTCAGTCAATCAGCCTACTCTGCTCCCCACTCGATCTCTGGTAAATCCTCTGGTAAATCTTCCCCCACCCCATACCACATCCCATTCTCTGGCCTACACCCCAGTTCTTCCATGCAAAAATAAGTAAATAAAATCCTTTTAAAAAAATCATTTATTTCTGTCAAGGTCAATGTCAGCCATTTCAGTATATAGCAAGAACCCAGAGAGAACACAATCTTTGAGACAAGAAAAAAACTACTCCCCTGGCTATTAATAGATCAGTCTTAGATCCTAGATTTGTACCCTGTTGGTTAGAAAATAGATATTCCAATGTTATTGCTTAAAACCTTCAAAAAGTGGGTGAGGAATAGTAAAAATTGTTGAGTCAAAGTTAAGAAAAAATGTAGGGGGTTATGTTGACCCAGGTCTTTGCATTTATTTTTTAAAAATTGGTTAAAAATAAACCCATTAATTTAGGTCTCTAAGAACATCTTGGGTCCTCACTTAATAATAGAGCTGGCAAAGCTGCAGTGAGAGAAACAAAAGAAAGAAACTTAGTTTTCCTTTTAACATACAATTATTGTCCTACTAAATGTAAATTTAATCCCTATTTGAGTTGTAATTTAAATTGTGACCAAAAATATTATAGCCATGTTGACTACTTCTAATTAAATCAGGTGGCCTTATTTTAATGAAGGGAGAATTCAGAGATGAGACCATTGGCAGTAACAAGCTGATAACTTGTTTTTCACAGTCAACGTATCATTAGCATTTGCACACCAGAAAGAAAGTCATTATTTTTTAGCTAAATTTTTAAAATTAAAGACTAGGTATATGTAACATAGTCAACCTCCATGTTTCTTTCTTTCTAAATGCAATTTGAAAAAGACATAGACTAAACAAATTAAAACATGCAAAAACACACCTGGTCTTTATCTGACCAACAGCTAAACCTTAGCATAAGGACTACATAAACTTATCAGCTTTCCTTTGTTCAGTTAGCATTGTCTTCTGGGTTTATTTTTTAAGACTTGGGTTATGTGTGGTAACCACTTAAACATTTTAAGTTTTGTTCAGCTTTAAGGAATAAGATATAAATTGTTTACTGAATCAGGATATGAAGAAGAGAGCTAAATTCTCCTACTTTTAATATTTCCCTTTGAAATCTGCTCTTCTGGACAGAAATTTCAAGCAACAGTTCCCAGGAAACATATGGAGAATCCCACTGGAAATATTGTAAGGTAGATTAATAATGGCAGAAGCCGGCACGTCTGGATGTTGTTTATGCTGAAGAATCCTGCATTCTTTATGTTTTGAAATTATTCTATTGTAACCATTTTCAGATTCGTTTAGTTTGGCAATGTATTCTCCTCTCCAAAGGTGTCTGCATTTATTTGACTACAGAAAATATTTACTTTAGTAAAGGGCAGCTTAACCTTTGTTTAAATTTGAGGTGAGTTAAAGGTCACCATAATTATTTGCTGTATTATTTGTGTCAGATTTGAATTACTATGAATACAACACATGCTTTGCCCTTTATCATGAAATAAGCTAAAAGAAACTCAACTTCTGCATCCAGCCAGCATATTTTATGGAACCAATCAGTGTTGCAGAACATTTTCAAGGTTCTCTCTTGGACTGTGATTGACTAAAAGTGCTTGAGGTTAAGGTCCTTTCCCAGAGGGAGGGAAGGAGGCGATTTAACATGGCAGCTCACTCTCCTCCCCACCCCCAGCTATGTTTTTGATGGCTAGCAGCCAGCATATGGACAAAGTGGGGTTCAAGGCTATTAGTGAAACACTGCAAGAAGTCACATTGAAAAAAAATATAGAGACAGGGAACTAGAAGGGTGGAATTGCTGAGCATAGGTTGATTTCAAAACAGATACATAGAATTCTTAGGTTTTCACTGAAGAGACAATCAAAGTTGAAAAAAATGAAGGTTGGGATAAGAAAAGTCAGTAGAAAATAAAGAGAAAGTGATGAAAATGTTTTGAACTTAAATAGGTTAGGGTATAAAATAAGTGAACATTCTTTCTTGGCCTGTAACCCCAATTATGGAGAGAAAATAACGTACCATAACACGCTGATCCCACCCTTATACACACATAGATACATAGATACACACACATCAAACAAAGTATTATGCCTAATTCTAGTGTTAAAGAAAGAGCAAAGTTTAATTAGCAAATGAACTATGCTAATAGCAAATGAACTACACTAATAATTCGGAGTTTGTTAATATTAGGAGAATGTTTAATGGAACAGACATGGGTAGCTCATGGAGTTTATACTTCCAAATCAATCAGCTGTTGCAAATGAAGAATATCCTTTTTCCCTCATATAATGATAATTTTATCCTTATTTTTTATTGTGTGTATTAAGACTAATCACTTTATAGTACAAAGGAAGCATCTGGCACATGATAAGTATTAAAAATATTAGCTATTATTTAATGTTACCATCCCTATTATTATTAAAATTCAAGAACTTAAGACAAAAAGCATATTTAGAGCAAATGTAACCTTGTGGTACAAGCTTAAATGGAGGTAAAAGTGAGGCTGAATGCATAGTTTTAGAGCAAATAAATTCAGTATTGGTGAGATACGGTAAAAAGTCTCATTCATAATGTGCCAACTTAATTAACATTATGATCACAAATACATGGAGGTAATATGGATAGGCAAAAAGAAAAGTGTCATTCAAAAGCATCTGTAAATGTTGGTGATAATTATAATGATTATAACCCAAGAGCTATCCAGGATTTTATTCCAGTTTCAGAATAGATACTCTGTATTCGGTTACAGTAAAAAATTCATCCTTTAAGATTCTTCATTTTTTCACAATTCATTTTACACAATAAATAAATGCTGTAAAACTAAATTAACTGTCATTAATAATGAGTATGGTTTTATAATAAATTTTTGGCTGTCTCTTTTTTTTACATACCATGATAGTCTTCCATTCAAATTGTTAAATTCAATGATTTTAGTAAATTTCTTGAGTTGTGTCACCATCCCCTTTATCCAACCAGTTTAATGGCTTTATTGAGATGCAATTCACCTATTATATAATTCACCAACTTAAATTTTATAATCCAATGGTTTCTAGTTTATTCACAGAAATGTGTAAGTATTGCCACAAAATAATTTCAGAACATGTTCATTATCTCATAAAGAAACCCTGTACACATTAGCAGCTAGTTTTCATTTCCCTCAATTTATCCATCCCCTATTCCTAGGATACTACAAATCTGCTATTTTTTTTCTGTTTTACATATTTTATAATTATGGACATTTCATATACATGATATATGAACTATAATGTGATCTTCTGTGACTGAATTCATTCATTTATTGTATTTCCTAAGGTCATATATTATGTAGCATTTTATCTGTCCTCCATTCCTTTTTATTGCCAACTAATATTCCATTGTATAAATACATCACATTCTATTTATCCTTTCACCAGTAAAGAATAATTGGGTTGTTTCCACTTTTGTCCATTAAGATTACTGAAGCTATGAACATTCAAGTGTAGAATTTTTGTGAGCATATGTTTTCACTTTTCTTGAATACCTAGGAGTAAATTGCTGTGTGGTCACAAGGCAAATCTATGTTTAATGTTTTAAGAACTGTCAAACTGTTCTAACAGCACTTACACCATTGTACATTCCCATGAGCAGTATGAGATATTCAATTTCTCCCTGTCAATACTTGTTTTTTTTTTAATACTTTTTTTTAATGATAGTCATTCGAGTCACATAGTGGATGTGAAGTGGTATCTCATGGCAGTATTGATTTGCATTTTCTTAATGGCTAATTATGTTGATCATCTTTTTATGTGCTTTGTATATCTTCCTTGCAGATATGTATATTCAAAGACTATGCCCATGTTTAAATTGGAATATTTGTCTTTTTACTGTTGTGTTTACATATGTTTGATATTAGACACTTACAAGATATATGGTTTGTAAATACTTTCTATCATTCTGTGAGTTGTCCTTTCACATTCTGATAGTGTCCTCTATACAAAAGCTTTTAATTCTAATAAAATCTAATTTATCTTATAGTTGCTTGTGTTTTATGTTCATGTCTGAAGAAATTACTGACTAATCCAAGGTCACAAAAATTTACACCAATCTTTCCTTCTCTGAGTTATACACTCTCAGATCTTTTAGATCTGTGATCATTTTGGTAAATTTTTGTGTGGTATGAACAAGGTGGGGGTCAAACATTCTTTTGCATGTTAATAACTATCTCACGTTATTTGTTGATAAATCTGTCTTCCACACACATTGAATTATTGCGGCATCTTTGTAGACACTTCCTTGATTACAAATGTAATAGTTGATTCTGGGCTTTCAATTCCATTTCTTTGATCCATCTGTCTATCCGTAAGCAACTACCACACGGATCTGATAACTATAATTCATGGTTAGTTTTAAACTGTGAAGTGTTATTCCAATACTGTTCTTCTTCAGAATTGTTTTGGTTATGCTAAATACATTGAATTTCCATGTGAATTTTAAGAACAGATTATCAACTTGTGCAAAAATAAAAGACAAGAAAAGATAAAGATAAGAAAATATATTTCTTAAAAGATAAGAAAATATAATGAATTCTTGATGGGGAATATATTGACTCTTTAGAAAAAATTTGATTATGTTGGTAAAGTATAAGGGAAAGATGAATTAAAGAAATATTTATATCTAAGAAGATAAGAAAACTAGAGAATATAGGAAATTATATTTTACCAATGATTGAGCAGCAGAGAATGAACAAACTGGGCTGATTTAGGATACTTTGAATTAAATCTTTCAGCTAACTTGCCAAGTGTCAGCAATCTTAAAACAAAACAAAACAAAAAACACAGAAACAATACAAAACAATACAAAAACTAACCAAGAAATATACTGTGAGGAATCTGTGTGTAGGGTGTAAATCAATGATCAAAAGTTCAGTCTATTGGCATGCATGAGTAATGATATAGATGTGATGAACAAGCCAAAGAAAAGATCTACATATGTTTTATTAAACTAGAAGTACAGAAATCAGTGGAAGTTCAAATGAGCACGCAACCTGCAGAATTTTAAAATTAAAAGGGATTTAGGCATTTTTCTAATTATCTAATATTTAAATGATTGCAGTTATTTACTCATACAGTTAGCAGTTTTTGAATGGCTAGTTCGTCGAATCCTAAACTCTGACATGAAATGAACAAAGTGATTGAGAAGTCCTCCCACAAAGAAGTTTAAACATTAGGTCCAGAGAAATATAATTAATTCTTGTAAACTAATTTTTGGCATAAGAAAGAGGAAAAGCTTAAAATCATTAATAACAATTCAGTATTCTAACATCAGTGAGAATACACAGAAAATGACATAAAGAAGTGAGAATTGAGATGCTTAGAAATTTGGGTATTAAAAGGGATCACCAGGAAGGAATAGTAGGCTTGAGAAGATACTTACAACGTGTTAAAAACAAAATATAAATTCTGTTTTGACGCTCACTAGTATTTGTACACATGATAATTCATGTTTTTTTTTTTTCAAGAAAGGGGTGCCTGAGAAGCCTCTGAATGCAGATAATAATCTTAAATTACTGAGACCCTACTATATGTCAAATACACGATCCAGATGATCCAGATTGCATTTCCCTGTTCAAGGCATATGACAATCATACGTGCTGTACAAGAGTGCATCTCTAATTTTGCCAGTGAGGAAGCTGAAATTTAATTTCTCTATAGTCAATATAAACTCAATGACAGAGGTGGAATTGGATTCTGGCTTAACCTCTATACCATCTTAAGTAGCACTACATTTAAATTTGCAGAACAGATTCTCTATGCAGTAGTAGAAGAAAATATGCCAAGAGTAGAAAGAAACAAGGAAAAAAACTAAATCCCTTAGGAAAATGTACTAGGTGTATGCAAAATCCACCTTAGTAACTAAATAAATGTACAGACTATTGTGCTTTATAGTACAGATATAGCCTTGTGATTATATGGTCACTAGTTGCCTCAAGTGAATTAATAAAATCCACAGGTTTAACAATGACATCCTTTGAATCTCCTTACATGTCTTATTATACAAAGAATAAGAAAAAGATCTATTTATTTTCTGTTACCAGTTGATTCACAGTTGATTAATAATGACTAACTTCTGAACTAATTTAAGCAGTAGAATTCAGACCCTTGAAGTTTGTTCTATTTATTAAACCACACTTTCTCTTATGGTTTGTTTTTCATAACTGAAAACTTGACCTCCTAAATAAATATGAGGTGATTTCAGATCCCTTAGCACTATGGAAAGTGACATCTATCTTCACCCACAGTTCTCATGCTAATTGTAGTCTCTAGGGAGTCAGTGAGTGCTGTGCCTTACTCAATACTTCTGGGCTTGAACTAAGAATGTTTTTTAATAAGTGCTTACAGAGTTGATTAGCAAACATTGTCACATACAGGTGGGAAAATGCCATTCTCTTGGCTGGAGGAGGGTATTAGTTCCAGAAAAAGAGGACAATCGAGTTTGCTACAGTTTTCATGGATGTCTCCATTGGCAGCAGTCCTGGGTGGGAAAAGGATATAATACCTTTTGAGAAAATCCTGGCTTTCTGGTAGAATTGTGGCTTTCATAATTCTCTATGTACATATGAATTCAAGACAATGTTTTTGTGTTAATGCCAACATTTTTAGAAGACTATCTTGTATTAAATTATTGATTCTACCCTTGATAATAGCAAAAAAAAAAAAAGGATATACTTAGAGGATAAAGAGGAAAAACACATGAGATAATGTGTTATTATGAGATTATAGAATTCCCACATCAGCACATCAGATTCACATGTTCTACCTGTAATATCAGTACAACTACAATGCTTTATAGCAAAAAGTCACGTAATATTTTTGCTCTGTTATATTTAGGATATAGAACCAAAGAAAAAAAATTGCTTCAGTGTATTTCTGTAACAAAATGAGGATCCAAATAGAAAAAAATAATTCTCTTTTTTCTAGGAGAGGTCATGGAACATTCAACAAAAGTGTACATCGTTTGCCCTATTGCTGAGCAAATGCTTAACTACAGTGTAGTGTCTAATACTGTATATCCAGGTTGTTAAAATAACAACCACCACGCAAAACATCCTGCATAATGAACTGGAATTCAAGGTAAAGAGTAAGAAATAAGCATGTTAAAAAGCTTTTAGCAGATGGAAGCCCATTTTGAATTTATAAGGATACCCAACTGGTGTAAAGGGAGCAAAAATGATAAACTCAAGAGACCCAGATGTTATTTTACAGCCAATGTAGTGAAGAGAAAATAACCAAGCTTACTTTGTAGCTGGGGAAAAAAAAGCAAGCAGTGTGAAGTGTTTATAGAACTCTTTATCAAATTACTTCTTTAGTATATAAATAGATTGATAAACCATGAGATACACAATAATAGTCAGGAAATTGCTAGCTAAGCAAATTGTTAGCCATTCCAGTAATCTCACTTTTAAGAAGTTTTGGGAGCAAGAAAATAGGTTATGCCAAAACCAAATTGGTCTTAAAAACATTATCAAGTGTTCATAAGTATTGGTTAATAATATATTTTCTCTTATTAAATCTAACAAGAGGCTCACAGGTCACAGACTTTAAATTAATTTGTCCATCTTAAGAAAATAGGTAAAATGAGAAAATGAGTCAAAATTCAACTTTTAGACCAAACATTTCTTGCTAGACTATTAGAGTCATAAGTGTGATAGCTGCTATATCCTACTCATGTTATAGCAATTATTTTAGGTGCTAGAGTCAGGGTAATAATGAAGTTAGTTGATAGAACAAAGAATCTGGAGCTGAGTTGAGTACAGAAATGGAATAACCACTTTCAAGGTGGCAAAGGGTTGAAAATGACAAGGAAAAAGATCATTGTCTGTCTAATATTCTCATAATTCATCTGCCAACACCTCATTTTTCTTTCTCCAACCAATGAATATAAACAAAGGTTAATTCCATAGCGCTATTCTATTCACTTTTGATTGGGAGAACATTCCAAGCTCTCATCCTAAACTGTCCTATCTGTAACAACTTTCTACTTTCCTTAATTTGGACAATTGTTCTTAAGCATTCAGAATTTAGCTCAGATATTATATTTTATAGAAAGCACTCTCTGGACCACATATTGTCCTGCATGACCCCACTCCAGAAACTGACTTATCAGCAATATTAAATTACATGACTAATAAATGTTTACAATAGTATTTTGGACTAGATGGGAAACCTCTTGAGGGTAAGGCACTATGCCTTATTTTCTTGGCACCCTTAGTTACCTGAATGTAGCATATTACAGAGCTTCAATGAATATTTTATTGATTACATTGAAGTTCAGTAACTCAAATAACAACTTTTTATTCAAAGTTGCTTTATTAAAATATTGTGGAAAGAGGAACTTCCTGGTGGCGCAAGGGGTAAGACACAACCTATGAAGCTACCCAGAGCCACTACAGCACAAGTTCGATCCCCGGCCAGGAAGGTGACCCACATAGCACTGCAGACCTCTCCTGTCTCGCCCACTGCTCCCCTCAGCAGGGTATTTCAGTACATCTGCCTGTTCTGCTCCCCACTCTGTATCTGGTGAATCCTCTCACCCCCCATACCTCTGGCCTGTACCCCAGTTCTTGTATGCATAAATATTTAAAAAAATATTGTGGAAAGAAGAATACATAACCAGCCAATGCTGAATGGATGTTACTAGAGGACCTGCTTTCTTACAGTATAGTCCCTTAAAGTAACAGATTCCAAAAACGAGGAAATCAAGACTACTAAGTGAGAACTTACTATATAGTCTTAGGAAAAATAATTAAATCTATAGTAAAGTTTTAGAAATAATGTAAATTTTGGTTACCCAATTGAAAACATTTTGGTTGCTGAAAATGGAGTCAATATTTGGGGATTCATATTCAGAATTATTTAAACTCACTAATCCCAGGTTTTCAATTCACATAACAGAGATATTGATAGAATTCAGTTCATTCTATACCTTATAATGTAATTAATTAAAATCCCCGACTCACCATAAACATCTAGTAAGTAATAACAGCTCATATTGCTGTTAGGAAAGGCTATATGCTATAAGTAGTAGTACCTAAGAATAAGAATCTATGAACAGCATAGGTATGTTCAAGATGGTTAATGCAATCATTTTAATGTGTTTTATCAACATAAATAGTATGTGCCTTGTAACTTTTTCATTGTAAGTATTACTTTCAATGGTAATTTTTCAAATTTCATATTTCAGACTGAGAATCCCCTAATTTTGCCATCATCATTTGTTAGTATCTTTAATGACTTAACTTGGATATTTTGAAAAGTTTAAATTAAGAAAACTCATAAACTACCTTCAGTATTTAAAATACCTGCAAAGTTGTAAACACTGTTCATGCAAAATTCAAAGAAATAAAATGAAAGATATGTTTAATTAAATATTTTCTCATGCTTTGATATGTTTTACTATATGCAGTAAGGAATTCACTGTCTAAGGGATGATTACTTTGGGATATAATTTATTGAAATAAAACATACTTTTTAAAATTAATAATGCATTTATTACATAATGAATCTACTCAGTCTTGTGTAAATATTCTATGTAACTTATGGCAAAAAATTTTTAAATGTCAAACATTAAAAGTATATGCCCCTAAAACAAGTTTTTCTTTAATATTTAGAATTAAAATATTTTAACTGAAAGAGCACATATGCTCTACTTCTTTTATGATAAATCCACACATTCATCCATTTTCTCTTATTAAAATATCAACTTTCTACATTAAAATACTAAAGATAAGGGAATGGAGAAGAGAGCTAAATTTTCTTTGAAACAACAGAAAATTTCCATTAAAACATTCTAGGCAAATAGCTTCCTTCAATAACACAATTTGCTTTCATGACATAGTATTTATTTTGCAGCATCTCTATAAATCCAAGTGATTCCATGGGCACTAAATACTCACATCGTGAGTATGCTATGGAACTAAAGTATCTATCATTGGCTTCGACATATTGGAAAATAGCAATTTTGTGCTCAACTGTAAATTTATTTTATTTGTATTAATCACAATTGCATACCCCCGTCTATCTAATCGTGGAAGATATAAACTCAATGAATTTACATCCCGTTTCATTCACAAATGAATTGTGCTCCTGAATTTTAACATGCTATTCCTAAAAACTATTAGCTGTGTATCTGCTTTATGGGATGTTCCTACATAAGCTAGCTGTTCATCAATTTGGTGTCCATACATTTCTTTGAAAGCTATATTATAATTAGAGTTTAGGTTAATACTATTCAGTAACCATAAAACAGACATAAAATAATTATAACTCATTTAGTGAAATTAGAAAAGAAGCAATTATTAGACTCCCATTGTGAAGCTTTGCTGTGAGGGATAGATAATCTATCTGCAAGATGTACTTTAAGAACACCATTTTCAAAGAAATAAACTAGATAGATTACTGCTTTGTCTTTGTGCACTTCAGGCAGAAGGGGTGGAACTGAAACTTGTGTTGTATGTGAGATTCCTGAACTTTCCTGAATGTTTATAGGCAAATTAAAAAAAAAAATTCTAGGGAGAGTAAAACAAATTCACTTATGAGACAGTTCTGTTCACTGTATTTGTGAAGCAGATAAGTTATATGTCTGAAAGTTTGTGAATATGGTATATGAATTGGTGTTGGTGAAGTACATTTCCCATGGATTTGCAAAAAAAAAAAAATACTGTCTGAGGCACTTTAACACTGAAAATCTTAATAACTACTCATTTTGTTAGGAGGCTCCAGAATAATTGATTTGTTTGAGTGCCAAGAGAAATATATTGGGCTTCACAATTTGCTTTTTTATCCAATCGTCCACCCCCTGGAAAAGGTATGTTCATTCATTTGGAGATAAATGAGAAGAGATGATGTCTAAAACTTAGAAGTTTAAAGTGGAGAAAGGAATTGACTTTTTCTGCATTCCCTTTCATTAAACTTTCTTAAACCTAAATAGTTTAACTATAATGTGAGACTTTCAATGTCCAACAAAGAAATATACATATATATCTGTATGTACACATATATCTGTTCTATAGAAAATAAACTAGACTGTACTAGATTGATCATACTTACATAACTTTAATTTCTTTCAATTGTTGCTGAGGCTGGTAGCAAGAATTCCTATTTCTAGGGTGGATGAAATGTCACATTTTATTAAATGAAAGGACTTAGTGATGTGTCTACACCAACCCCATGTATAACTGAGATGAAAAATAAAATCTTTGGCATGAGCTTTAAGAAAGACAAGTAGGTTTATTCTTTTTAGTTATCCTTAGTGATCTGGTAACATTTGCTTTATGTTGTAATATTGTCAAATCTATAGTATAACCCCAATAAAACAAAAAAAAATAATTTTCACATATTTGGAATGGGAGGGCACTGAGAAAAAATTAAATGGGGATAAACCATTTAAAAAAAATCAGTGAATTCATCACTGATTTTATTCAGATAAATGGCATATAACTTCTGTTGTTTATTGTTCAATGAAAACAAAGAGAATTGTCTCAGACAGCTATAAACAAAAAGGAAGAAAGAAAAGGTTTACTTTTGAGAGTACTTTTCTGTCATTTAAGCTGTTTACATGTTTCTTCGCTTTTACCTTTCTCGCCTTCCGATCACCAGGGACCCCGTCTTAGCCCAAGGTCAGTGGGGGTCTGTCCAGCTGTAGACAGATGTTGCTACAGTCAGTTTTATGATGACAGAATGAGATTTCCAGAATGCACTGGTGAGTTCTGTGACAATTGTTAAGCTTGTCATTTAGAGCAAATAAAAGGTAAGTCATTGATTACTTTCAACACACTACCTTTTCTTTGAGTATGTGAAATGCTTTTATTTTTTATCCAAGAAAAACAGCAGCTCCACAAAAGAAGTCATACTACAAATAGTTCATAATTCTCAGGCATCATAATTTACAGTGAGCCGAAAGGAATTAAGACTTTTAAGATGAGTTTAGTCTTGCTAGACAAGTAAGGGGAATTAATTGAATGAAAATGCAAAATTAAAAGCAAATGATGAATTTGGTTAATTTCTTCCTCTACCAATGTTCCAGTATATTCTTCTGACCATTCTCCAGGAACATTGCTTGAGCTAACAGTTATGAATTACAGGTTTCTAGTAAAGTGTGGAGGATTTTTTTTTTCCTTTTAAGAAAAGACATCTGATGAACAGTTGTCTCAAAGATTTACAGGATTCATTCCAGTTTTTAATAATCCCATGTGGTTTTAAAATATTTTAATAATTTTTCTCAACATGTTTCCCACTATACAGCTGTGAAATTAGTAGGGCAATTGAAATGGGAACAAATGGCATTCTTATTTTTTTGTGTCACACAAGTATTTTTAGGGATCAGGTAAGAATTCAACAACAAAAAGAAATACATTATTGTTCAATGCTTATAGTTAATTAAATTGATTAATTATCAAAAATAACCAACTTGTGTTTTTTTAATTTAAAAAATTAAAATCACCATCATCATCTATTTACAGCTAGCCAGATTTGAAACAAGTCAATTTAGATAAAATCATAAAGCATTCAATGTATAACATACAGCATGGAATAAGAAAATAACTTATTATGGTAAATTATTTTACATTTGCCATGAATGTTTTCCCTGTCACATTTCTCTTAGACAAATAACATAAATGAGGTTTTAATATTGATAAAATTTAATTGTCAGGTGGAGTGGAGTTAAAGAAAGGAGGAGAATATATTGATTATCCAAATAGATTTATTAATAGCCCCATATAAATCAGTGCTAAAAACCTTTATTAAGAAGTCTAAATTTATGTATCCATGATAATAATTCACATACATTTTAGAAGCATTAATTAGAAAAGAAAGGGAGATTCAGAAAAATAGATTGCAATAACGAAAAAAGTCACATGAAATATCCTTAAGATGATTCTTACCATAGACAATGTATTTCCTAATCTGGACACTTACTACTACCTTGAACATCATTTTTATGGCAGTAACAATGAAAAAATAGTAACTTCTTAATGAAAGTGAAATAAATGTGTGAAGAGTGCTATACTTGGAAGAAATAATTTTTAAATTTAATATAAGGTAGACCTCCCAAATTTTCTAGTAATTTAAATCTTTAAAATTTAAATATAGAATATCAATATTTATATGAAAAATTGGATCTGAAGATTTTAGATATGACCCTATAATTTTCTTTTTATGCTACTTTGATTTAACTTTCAATTGCAAAGCCTTTCCCCACAAATATGATGTAAGAAATTATTGAAATTTATGGGTAATATTTATTTGTTTAACTTATCATATATACATATAATTTATTTGTAATAAATTTAGCTTTTAGGCACAAGTACTGCTTTTAACTATTAATTAAATATATATAGAAAATTAATGTTTCTATATAACATCTATTTGTACTATTGCATAGAATAAAATCTAGCACCTTAACATATCCCCAATATTCTGGAAATGATACATGTCTTAGGTAAAATCTGAAAGATTTTATCATAAAATACTATTAGTGTTGGTTGTGAATATGTGAGAATTTCGGTCTGTATACTTTAACTGTGTCCCTAATATATTAAAATAAGCAGGACCTTCTGTCTCTTCCCTCTACTTTGAGACCACTTCAGAGTCCTGTGATGTTCCCTTAATCCAACCTAATCTTCTGAAAGACCTTTTTATTAATTTGTTTGTATAATTTTGGTTATTTTTCTCTGCTATATCTTAATCAAGCATTCTGAGATGTTTAAGATGAAAAACAAAGCAAACTCAAGAAGTGCTAGAACTGCAAGCAGTTAGATTTAGGATTATTTTCAGGCCCAAGACTTAGATGTACTTACAGAACATTAGAAATAATATTATTAGAATGAAAAGTTCATCCTATCCCTTTCTTGAAATCAAACAATAGGCTTATCCTCATGGATGAACCATCTTAAGAAAGAGATGTTCTTCTCCAAAAGTTTCTATTTCCTAGGTTGTTAAGTCTATGACAAATGAGACTGAAATCATAACTAACCTAGATATATCTTTATTCATGAGAAACAAATGACTCTCCAACTGTATGTCTTTATAACTAAGCACGAGTTTAGGTAGTCATAGTTTGTTATCAGTATAAATTTTAATCATATGAGGACTAACTTACAGAGCAAAATAAAATTTGCAGAACTATACTATACTACTATAATTTTATTCTAGTCTAAAATAAAAAAAAATCACAGAGAAATGATAAAATAACTACATACATCATCCCGCAGATAATATAAAACAAAATCTAGTTAAATTGTGCATTTGAGGTGATACAATGAATTATTTCTCCAGAGTCCCTTAGAACAGTAATTCTTTGAATGCATGTCAGGCCCACAAAAATTTAATGAAGAGAAAAAAAGTGAGCCTGGGAGTAAGAGAGGGATATAAGAGGAAAGTTTAAAAAAAGAAAGAAGGGAAAAAAATTGAGAGCAGAAAACTAAACAAAATTGAGCATTGTTATAATTTTACTAGAATTTGATGGTTGATCAGATTATTTTGCTACATCAAACTCAGAACCTTACAACTTGTCTTTGTAGAATGATAACTGATGATATTTAACAAATTAAATTTGTATGCTTTGTTTGCCTTATCATATTCTTTCTATAACCTCTCTTGATGTTGATAGCAGTAAATTTGCACAGACATCAATGACAGGAGACTCTCCAAAGAAAAAGTAGACATCTGTCTTTTTGAACAGGGGCAGAGTGCTCAAGAGGAATGAAGCAAAAAGAAAAATTTTGTGTAAAAGGCAACACAAAGCAAGAGACTGAAGTGATTCTGACTTGAATTCAAAGCCAAAGTGGTTATCATTCATTGATACTACTAAGGGAAAGAGTAAAAAGTAGGGGACAGGTCTTACACCCCCCACCCCACTCCCCACACACCCTGTATTCTAGTAGAAGCACTGAGGAAAACATTTTATTACAGATGTAAAAATCAGTGCACAGTGAATTACATGAATTCTCACCAGATTAGAAAATCAGAAAGAAACAAAGATATTTAAGGTTTATAAACTTCATATAGTGTTATGCCAAAAGGCAGGGACTGGGTAGTGATTAAAACAATTATTTAAGCAATTGAATTTCTTTTCTATAACCAAATAAAATCCATTTGTAAGAACTAGAATTTCATTAAAAATTGCAATAGAAACTATTTTAGAGAATATTTAAGTTCAAAGACTTTTAAGGGGCCTTCCAGTGGTGCAAGGGGTTAACTTGCAGCACTGAGAAGCTATGCACAGCCACTACAGCATGAGTTTGTTTCCACCAGGGAGGTGACCCACATGGAGCAGCAGACCTGTCCTGTCTCACCTGCTGCTCTCCTTTAGCAGTGTTTTTCAGCACATTTTCCTGTTCTGCTCCCCACTCTGTCTCTGGTGAATCCTCTCACTGCCCCGGCCCCTCCCTACCTCTGGCCTGTGCCTCAGTTCTTATATGCATAAATAAATAAATCTTTAAAAACAAAACAAAGACTTTTAAAGGGCAAACTAATTTTAAAATCATATAGGATACCTTCCATATTTTTAAAAGAAGAAAACCAAGACCCAGGGGATTAAATTTGCTAATCCAGATATCTCTTAATCACTAATATGTATTTATAGATGAGCTGTAGATATATAAAACAGAAAATGTATAGATTTATATTTTTGTAACTATATACCTACAACTACATCTTACCTATCTCTATATGTACTATCATTTTTCTACTCAAATACCTATCTACAAGAGATAACTTATAAAAATATTTTTAACATGGTGTTAGCTTTTCTAATGACATTTTTAGTTAAGTCTTAACCCACCTTTCTTTAGAAGGGTTCTAGGTACATTCACAAACATTTCTTTGCCGCAAGCATTTTCATCACATTTTCTCTTCACAACTAAATGGCCACAGATAATTTTGTCATAAGAGATAAAATATCTAGTTGATAAATGGGTTTGACTGTTTCATTTCAAGTTTGGGTTCAACTGACGTGGTAGTCCTATTATCAATCTTTGCCCTCATAAAGGACCATAAAATGATGCATACTCATGGAAATCTTAAAATGTGATACATTTACAAACATTTCAGGGACAAAATCATCCCTTCCACCCATTAAAGCCAAAAGTTCACTGAGCTATGGCAAACATAAGAGAGGTGTTTGGGGCCTCCCCAGTGGCGCAGTGGTTGAGCGCTGGGTTGCGAAGCTGCCCGGGGCCTCTGTGGCTCCGGTTCGATCCCCGGCTGCTCCCCGGCCACCAGAGGAGGGTCCCACATGGCGCGCAGACCTCTCCTGCCGCCCGCTGCTCCCCTCAGCAGTGTACTTCGGTCCTTCTGCCTGCTCTGCTCCTACTCTGGCTCTGGTGAATTCTCTCACCCTCCCGCACTTCTGACTGTACCCAGTGCATGTATAAACAAAAAACAAACAAACAAATAAATAAATAAATAAAGCATGCCTCTATTAAAAAAAAAAAAAAAGAGAGGTGTTTGGTAATTCACAACAGTCCTCGAGTGCATTTACTGCTAATTCTTTATTTATTTAGATACAACCATTTGTTCTCTAATTCTGTCTTTACCAAATCTATTAGAAGATGGGGGTGAATGAAGAAATCAAACTCCTCTTATTCCCTCAGAAATACATAATTCCTAATGAGTGCAAGAATTTTTAAACTTGTAGAATTTTATTTATTTATTTATTTTATTTTATTTATTTATCTTGCTATTTGAAATTGGATGTGTCTGGTGTCATCTGTTTTCCTTTTTCTAAATAACACATACAAATATATTATTTTTCATAGCCTAAAATCTCCAGTTTATGCAAAATCAAAGCAATAGCAGTGTAGTTTATTTAAACTTAATATATTTCAAGCAGTTCATAGCCCTTCTGTTCAAGATATATTCATTACCTTATAATAAAGAGGACTGAATTTCATTTTCTCCTAACTCTATTTGTAGTGCTTGGTCTAATGTACTATTTCTTAACTTATGTCTATTAACATCAATAGGCCTTCTTTTTATTAGTTCTTAGTAGTCACTGAATTTTCATACATAATGATGTTTCAATTTAATCGAGTTGTAGGTTTCTGTTTAATTATGAGGCTCTGTGATACCTTCAGCACTTTTTCCTATTTTGGTTAACAGTTTATTTATAGTCCCTTTAAAACAATTCATTATTAAACTCCTCATAGGCAAGCCATTTTTAAGAGAAAGACTAATCAGAATCTTGCAATTATCTTAATGTATGTTTTGGGTTTTGGGAAAAAAATGCTTTTGTTTAAATACACTGAGTGTAATAGTCTTACAGATTCTACTTTTAATGGTGTAGTTCTTACTGGAAAATTCTTTGGCCTGAAAATCAAATATATATTTAATCACAAAAAAGGATCATGTTTCAATTACACTTTTTTTTTTTACCACTCTAGTTTATTTGTGTTCAAGTGGTGCTTACTATTTTCCACAGTGTTATCTCAGTGTGAGAGCTATTCTGATGAATTAGAGCTGCAAAATTGTCCTCTGTGACAGGTATTAAGTTAGTCACTTGACAGTTGTGTGCAATGCACATAAGTAAAAATTAAAACTATTGGTTAATTATTAGAATAACTTTTCTTTACATTAAAACAATCCAACACTGATATTAAATACATTTTCTAATTAATTTGAATGATAATTATGCAGGCATACAATGAGAATTAGAAACTGAAATTATGCAACTTCAGACCAAAACTTTAAAAATGACAATAGTTCAGTAGGGGATGATACTTTCTCTGTCCTTTCATGCTAGGTCACAACTTCAAAGCTACAGTTCCTCTCTTAATCTGCCAAGTTGACCGGGTTTTATGAAAGGAATCACTTTGACAAACAGTCCATTCCTAGTTATTTCGTGAGACTCAACAGTTATTTAGATATTTCTTAAAAATCTTCCAGAAAAAAATTTCACCTTACAATGAAATGAATCTGCATAAAATCTGATGTCAGTACTTTATGACTTTCATGCCACAGAATTTCAGGTATTAATTATTCTTCCTCTACCATTGGAGAAAACTTGCCCTAAGAATGGATATGCATATGCATGAGTGAAATTCTTGCTATCTTTAGTTTAGTTTCCTAAAAGCAGAGCCTGAAACAGGGATTCAACTGCATGTATAGGTTGAAGGAATGCTCACAGGAAAAGCTCGCAAGGAAAAGGAGACTGCAATATAAAGGATGGGGCAAGGAGATAGTTTCTGCTAAAATATGCAGCATGGTCTGAGATTCTCAGCTGTCCCATGTTGAGGCAAAGGGATCTCAGATGAATTGTCTGTAAGTTTTTGTTGTGGGCTTTGAGGTCATACAACTGTTCATATACCTCTGTGAAGTAGTTTTTATTGAAATTGATTAAGTCTCCTGAAAAGATCAAGAATGTAAGTAGTTAGCCATAGATATTTAAGCATATATGGAGAAATAAGAGCGAGGTAGCAAAAACAGCAAGCACACTTGACTTTTTTTTAATTTATTTTTTTTGTGTTTTTTTTTTAATTTATTATTTTTTATTTAGCTAACATTGATATACAGTACTATACATGACTCAGAGATTTAGGTTCAAACTTCCATAAATGTAACTCTGGGATGGGCCTCAGAGCCTATGTAAATTTCATGGTAAACAATAACTATGAAAGAATATTTGTCCTTGTCTGCCTTCGTAAGTAAAAGAACGTCCATTGGCTCTATAAATTGGAATGTTGAGATGGGGAGGAGAAATAAAAGGTGAGATGTTAATTTTGAACATTGGAAATGAGTCCTTAAGCTCTTCCTCCTATCCAAAACAGCAACATGGACAGGAATGACTAAAATCCAGGATGAGTAAGGGATATTTCTGAGCATGTCCCCTGTTGGAAACTATCTAAGTGCTACCAATCTTCACAACACCTATATATTTGCCTGCTATTGCTGTTTCAGTAGTTCCTGACACAAAATTACAAATGAAAACCCTGCAACAATGCCAAATTTTTATAAGGAATAAAATGGGGATCAAAGCATTATTATTTGAGACTGCTTATTCTAGCAAACAAACAGTAACAGAAACAATATTTATCCTTTCATCTTAAACCAACAGAAAACAGGATGAACTATATTTTTTTAAAGATTTACTTATTTATGCTTACAAGAGCTGGGGTACAGGCCAGAGATATGGAGGGTGAGAGGATTCACCAGAAACAGAGTGGGGAACAGAACAGGCAGACTGACTGAAATACAATTCTGAGGGGAGCAGCGGGTGAGACAGGAGAGGTCTGCTTCGCCATGTGGGCTGCTCTCTGGCCGGCCGGGATTGAACTAGTGCTGCAGAGGCTGCAGATTGCTTCATAGCGCAGTGCTTAACCACTTGTGCCCCAAGTGGGAGGGAGGCCCCAAGATGAAATATTTTTAAAGAATATTTCAGATATTTGGCACTATACAGCTAAAAAACTTCAATTTTTGAGGTCTGCATATAAATAAGGTTAGTCCTAAAATTGCTTAATCTTACTGGATGATTTTCTCTTTCCAGACCAAGTATTCAGATGTGCAATCCAAATGAAGTACAAAAGTCATTGTCACCTTAAGTCTAGGAGAAGGTGCTTAGAGCTCTGTGAGTCTTCGACAATTAGAATTTGAAGGAAGGATATGAAAGAGGAAAGAGGTACATTGAGGGGAAGTCCAGAGATCCACAAATAGGTTACTTTAACTTCTTTGGCTGAATCCTGATATGTTGGACATGTATGAGAAAAAAGAAAAAAATACTTAGGACCAAGGGGAGGAGGAACCACAGCAGAGAGTAGGCAGAACAACGCATGGATTTCATGCAGGGCTGGACATTATTATTTTTCTGAACAGCCATAATGGAAAACAATAATCAAAACCTTCAAACATGGGATATTAGATCAAAATTCCTATTTGGTATTCCTTTGATACAAGGCAAATTAGTCTCAAACTAAAGGTTGCTCTGGAATTGTCTTAACATATCTTAAAAGCAATTTTCAAGAGGATATGGCTGAATCCAAGCAATCTACCTGCCCTGAAGGAAAAAAATATGCTACTATCATATGATAATAAAACCTAGCCATGAACAACAAAAATTTTACAACACCTAGTACTTGGTTATGACTGATCAAATATAGAATAAAAAAAAAACAAAACAGGAAGATTACCCAGCCAATGGAAACAGATACAGAAATGTCAGAGAATTGCAGCTATAAGATAGGATATTAAAATATATTAAAAATATGTCATAAATATATAATAAGGTAGAGGAAAGCATGAAAATACTGAATTTAAAAATAAAAGATACAAAAGTATTCAAAAGATCTTATGTATACTTATAAAATATGAAATAGAACACTGAAGAGGAGTAACAGCAATTTGGACACTGCATATACTGTACATGGAAGAAGATAATGAAAAGAGTGGAAGACAATGAAATACAAAACAGAAAAAAACACTCCAGTAAGATGGATTAAGAAATAATTTAGAGATAACTGAAATCGTCAATATCAGGACTATAGAGGCATATCACTATAGATTATAAACGTATTAAGAAGATGATAATGGAATATTATTCACTTTATACTAATACATTTATAGCATGGATGAAAGGGAAAGTTATTGAGACATACAAAATAATAAAGCCACCCAAGAAGATATGGCAATGTTAATAGCTCCATGTCTATAGAAGAATTCATATGTATACTTAAAAATCTTCGCACAGAGAAAAAACTAAAATACAAATATGAGATGGCTTCATTTGATGAAATTTACCAAATATTTAAGTACCTAAAATTCAAATTTAAGATTTTATTAAGATTTCAGCCCTTTGCTATCTATTTAGCACAGGAAAGAGGAAGACTCTCGGGTAGAGGGTAACAATGTTAAACTACTGTGTTTCCTTTGTATATAATTTGTGACCTACAATAAAAAATATGCAAGACTTTTTAAATTTTATATATTTTATATCATTTTTCATTTTTGCACAATGTATGCATTTTCATTTGTTTAAATTCCCCATACAATTCCCACTCCCCCTATTTTGACCCTAATCCCTCCTCTCCCCGCTCCCACCGTGTGTTTCTGGTGTATAGTTGCTTGTTGATTTTGATTTTTATTTTTTTATAAGTCGTCTTTTTCCTGGTCTCTTATTCAAGTTTTCTAAATATCTGCTATGTGTGTGGTGTGCGTGTGCACGTGGGTGGGGGCCATGGGTAGGGGAGAGAAAGAAAAGGGTAAAGTAATTGTGATAGAATATTAACATTTGGGGAATCTGGGTAAAGGGTACACAGGAATTCTTTGTACTATTTTTACAATTTTCTTTTTTTTTTAAAGATTTATTTATTTTTATACAAGAATTGGGGTACAGGCCAGAGATGGGGTGTGAGAGGATTCACCAGAGACAGAGCAGGGAACAGAAAAGGCAGACGGACCAAAGTACACTGCTGAGGGGAGCAGTGGGCGAGACAGAAGAGGTCTGTCCCACCATGTGGGTTTCTCCCTGGCCTGCTGGGAATTGAACTCATGCTGCAGTGGTTGCGGATTGCTTCATAGGTTGCGTCTTAACCCCTGCACCACCAGGGAGGCCCTATTTTTACAATTTTCTTTAAGTCTAAATTATTTCAAAATAAAAAGCTAATACAATGACAAAAAATATGCAAGATTTAAAAGAGACAGGGAATCAAACAAAATAATCAAAAGGAAATAGAGTTTACTAGAAGATTACACAGAGATTAGAATTAATAAGCATACACTTAATACTATACATTATAATTATGATTAAAATAATAGAGAATTAATATGAAAGGGTTGAAAGAATGGTGTTTCAACAGAATATTGGAAAATTTAAAAAAGAAGCATTTTATACTGAAAAATAAGTTATCTGAAAATTAAAACTCAATGTACAGGCTATATTGCAGATTGTGAGCAGAAAGTATAGGATTTATAAACTGGAATAGAGTTCAATAGCAAATATAAACACTGAGACAAAGAAAGAAAAAAAAAGACTGAAAAGAAAAATAAAACAGAATATGAGTCATATAAAACATGTTAAAATATTTGAGTATAATTCCAATGAATAGAGACTTAGAGGAATAGGAGAAAGAAAATGGGTTGTAATATTTCCAGGTATAATGGCAATGGATTTCCAAATCAAATGGAAGATGTCAAATCAGAGATTTGTGAAGATTAGTGAAACCTAAGAACAAGAAATAACAAGAAAACACCAAGTAAACTGAAGAAACACATAAAAATAGAAAATCTTAAGAATAGCTAAAGAAATGCATGCCTTATTTAAACAGGGACAACAGAGAGACTTAGCAACAGAAATTAAGTGCTAAAAGCTATTGCCAGTCACTGCAACAGGAGTTCAATTCCCTGGCCAGCCAGGGAGGTGACCCACATGGTGCAACAGACCTTGCTGCTCCCTTCAGCAGTGTATTTCACTAGATCCAACAGATCCCGTTCTGTTCCCCACTCTGTCTCTGGTGAATCCTCTCACCCCTTCACCCCCACACATCTGGCCTACACCCCAGCTCTTATATGCATAAATAAATCTTTATAAAAAAAAGAGTGGAATGGCATCTTATTGCTAACAGAAAATAACTGTTAGACCATATATTTAGGCAAAAAAAAAAATCCTCATAAAAGGTAAGGAAAACAGGTAATTTCTAACAAATAGAGAAAATCTTCCATCATCAGATTTTCGAAGTTATATACTTTTAAAATAAAACTGTAATCTAATAGGTTAAACATTTCTCTGATTTCTGTGAGCCTCACACAAAAAATCATCAATCCAAAGAAAGGAATCATTGGAGTCTCCTATCTATAGCCAGTTGATTAGAGGCACAGGACTTGTGTATGGTGAGGGGTGGGGGAGACATGGAGTGGGGGATAGAGAGAGAGAGAGAGAGAGAGAGAGAGAGAGAGAGAGAGAGAGAGAGAGAGAGATGCGGGTAGCAATCTTGAAGAACAGAGGTCTTAAATCTATAGAATTTTATGCTGTCTTCAGGTAGATAGTGTCAGAATTATGTTAATTTGTAGAATGTCCAGTTGTGTCAAGAAAATGCTTTATGGTGTGGGGGGAAACCATATCACATTGTAATTGGCAGCTATAATTCATTATAGCTAATACACGTCATCCAAAATCTTTAATGCATTAATGACTAAAGATTAAATAATATCCTCTTGCAAATTTGCAAAACAGTTTAATTCAATTCAAAATTCAACTAATTTAACTCTATACCCCTTCAAATGAGTTTAGGTAAAATTCACTTCTTTATAGAATAATTATGGTTAATAATTTCAACTCAATTCTCAAAACATGTTTTGAGTGAATTTGTGAATCTATGTTGAATGAATTTTCCTATGTCACACAGCATTTTGAGACTGCTGCACTTTCATCAATGTTGGAGTAAAGGAAATATGGAATAGAAGACATGGGTAAAGTGGAAACTCAATGAATGATTTAGAAAATAGCTGTGGTGGTGATGCAGGAGTAAATAGGATATGTAGTATTTTGTGCCTTGCACAAGACAAAGTAGTTTTGTTTTTTGTTTTTTTGGGGGGAATAAAAGAGAGGAACTAAAAACTTCAGACAGGAGTCAGAACTATATTATATAACTAATTATATTATAACTAGTTATTATATAACTAATATTATCTATATAGGTCTTGTTTTGATAGGAGAGAAATAAATGATTCAAAAGGTGCTGCCTTAAAATCCAGGCGGATTACATATTTAGTCCACTTATGCAGAATAGTAACAATGAAAGAAAAACCATCCCATCATGCCAAATCTTAGACTGACTTAGAAATTAGAGAAAAGTAAAGCTACATAACTAATGTGATGTTGTCTTTCCTTACAAGAGGCTACAAAGACAGGTACAGATGATGTAGACTCAGCAAGATAAATAAATCACCCTCCCTGTCTTTTAGAGTCTCCTAATTTAGGGAGTTAGACCCATAAATAAAAAACCCGGTAACTTAAGATAACAAATAAAACTCTGTATGTGAAAAATAAGCACAAACTTTGGTGAACACTTTTAACAAAGATAATAAAGTTTAGATTATGGATTGAATACCAAAGCCAACTAATCATTTTTTTCCTTCAAACCCCCCCCCCAAAAAAAAACCAAAAAACCCTAAAGCAGTGGGCTTTATGGTTCTCGGAGCATTAGCTGAAGATTATCTGCAGAAAAGTCAAAAATTTAAATCTGGTATTTGTGAATTTATTATACTTTAAAAGAGGGACTCTGCTTCAAATAGTTTGGGTTTGATAAATTCACCACTTATTATGTGTCTATAGGCAGGTTTCTTATCTGTGCTTAAATTTCCTCATCTATAAAATAGCTATAATAATAATGGCAACTTCTCGTGAGTATTTAAGGTAAAATGAATTACGTAAAGAGCTTACAAGTATGCCTGGTATATAATAAAGGCCATAAAAATATGTGAGATAATCACTGTTATTATCAAGTAGAACTAATAAATCATGTATAAACATTACCATTGTAATTCTTTACTCCTTTCTACAAAACCCTCATTTTTGCTAATATATGTTGAAAATTATTCTCCTATTAACATTAAAAACTACTAACAAATGCTCCTGAATAACATTACAGTGTTTCTCTGAGCAAATCACATTACAGTGACATAATATTAGTATTTTATTGAAATCAAATTTCAATGAAAATTTCATAACTGTCCATGCTGAATAATCAGTCAATCATAGGACTAATATGATAAAACCCGGATACCTGAGTGGAAACTTGAATAAATTCAGATATACTCAGAATCATACATAAATGAAACACAAAAAGAAAATCAACATAAATAGGAAAATACTTTTAAAAAGATTTAGGATTTCTTATTTCAAAGACTTAGACTAAGTAATACAAAATGCAGGCTGGTAGTAATATTTTTGGCACAATAGAAAAGAGCAAAAAAGAAAAATCTCATAATTTATCCATGCAGACCCTGCCCTTTCTGACACCTTAAAAGCCTCTGACAATTTTTTCTAATGTACATTCTTGGGTAATGTTGCAATAGTACAATTCAAATCTTGAGGTTTGAAGACCAATATTTTATTCTAGTTTTCCTTATGTCAAGACAGTGTGGTAGATGAGCTAACCTCATTACAAACCACATTATTAGAAGGTGAAATAGTAATAAGGCTGACTTGCAAAATGTATGAGCTATTGAAATGCCACAGATGAATGGTGTGGACAACTCACAGAGCAAGGGCATCTTAATATTAACTGAGACTTTTTTGAAGAAAATAGATGAAAAGTGAAGGAATACATTTCTGGTGAAGAAAATGGTTGCATTCTAATACAGAAACTGGTATATTCACCAATGTTTATAGCAGTGAGTGATACAATGATTATACAAAAGCTGAAAGGACAGAACCTTCACTTTGGGGCTTCATTTTAAAATTCTCTCCCGTGGCTTAAATTGTGTAATTAAGAAACCATAGATCATATTTTGATGTTGACCTCTTTTTCCCCATTACTCTGTTATGTTATCCATCTAAACTACTGCTGATAATGCCTAGCTGTTTTCTTTATCATTTACTGGGAGAACTTTTATTTTCCTTTCATACCCTTACCAAATAAAAGTACAAAATGAAAAAGAGAATTCAAAATATTCATGTAACACTCAGCTAGGCAATCTCTTCAACTATAATCTTATAATAATCAAAATCCACTTCTCATCCCTGATCCATATTGGCTGGAAATATTTTCTGAGATTCAACTTAATCCCATTCTGAAGTTTAACTTAGTTAAGACACCTTCATTTAATCTTTGTTATATATCAAGCTTCAGTATATCTTGTTAGTCAAAACATTTCTCAATTTTAGAGTTACTGGTTAGAGAAAACTCACACTTGCATCTTTCAATCCTGAAAATTCTGAAATTTTTAGATCTGTTTTCCTTCCACTATTTTTAAACCCCCCCACCAAGTCATTAACTTCTTAAATGCTGCTAAAAGCAACCAAGTTACTTCAATCACATTTTGTTCCTCTGTATCTAAAACAACTAATTTGCACATATGTTATTAGCCTTTCAAGTTATCACAGGAGAAAGATTTACTAAATACCATTCCATAAAGTTTCTCCACATTTTCAGTATCTAAAGAGTTTCCATACTTCCACTTTCCATAACCCTGAAGCCAGTTCCATATACTTTAGGATTTTTCTTACAGCAGCATCTCACTGACAGGTATCCATTTCTATTCTAGTTCACCTTTCCTAGCTATGTTCTGGTAACAACAAACACTATGTATACTTCACAATGTAAAGATTTATATTTTGCTTGCATTGATTTTTTTTAATTACAATAACATTGATTTACTGATTTACAAAACTGTATGAAGTTTAGAAGCATAGGATCGTCTCTTCAGATGCATGTCACTAAATCATACCTACTACAAAGGTACCACAGTCCTCCACCATAGTCCACTGTTACATTGCATGTAAATTGTAAATCATCTCTGCTTCACTTTCCTATTTCAAATAGGATGAAAGGAGAAATCTGAAGAAATCGCAAAGGCTGAAGATGTCACACCCAGGTATGCCATTTTCATGTCAGAAAGAAAATGAAATGACCTGATTATTCTTAAAGTTTTTCCTCAGACATGAAGAATGCCAATTCTGATCACATCAATGCTAACCAAATGACCAACCTCCCCAAATGGGCTGAAGTTTAATGTACCTGTCTAGAGATAAATAAATAATTTCAAATAATAGTATAGTCTACTATAACCCATAATTCCATAATTAATGTGAAAGTGTTAAAACTGGATCCAATGTTTCCATTTTAAGACTATAGCAATCAAGCTTAAACTTAATAAATTGTGTTTTTATGTTTGTGAGGAAAGAGCAAGTGAAAAATGAGAAACCAAACAAAAAACCCTAGATTCTAGGCAATATTCTTGAAAAAAGCTATTGAAATAATGATACTACTTGTAATAGATTAACTTTTATTGTCACCTCATGCTATGATCATGAAATTGCAAACAGATATGTAGTTGAAACTGTGTGAATCTCAAATCAAACAAATACAAGCATTCAGAATTAACAAAGTTCAAAATACAGATCTCCTCACCTTTGGTGACAACGTTCATCTGAATCTTGTATTTGTGGGGATTTAGAAATTAAACCATACAAACTGAAGGTTGTGAGTTGATTAGGCATCTTTTACAGATAAACATACAAAACTGAAGATGCTTATGATGTTAAAAAATTCACACTTTGTGTCACCTACACAGATGTGCCATAGAAAAAGAACATTCAGCTCTGGAGTAAATGATTCTTGTCCCAAGTAAAGGAACTGCAGAATTCTCTCATAGCTGCACCAGCTGCCTCATCTGTTAACAATGTCTGCAACTCACAGAAAAGGTGACTAAGAAAGCTGATTCTGGGGAAAGCACCTGTGGGACTTTTTCTACCCTTGACAAGCACTACTGAATATAGTCTTTATGTATTGAACATAAATGGAATGTAGAGTCCAACAAAAGAGTGCACCCGATTACATCAAATTAGCATCTGAGTGTATGTAATCACAGAGTTTAGATCAGAGTTATTAAGCTGTCCTTTGTAGCACAGTGACAATGATTGAAAATGATCCCATAGTATAATGTAAGTGTTTTATGAATGCACTGTGGCATCCTTTATAATGCTTGGATGCTGACAGTGGGGTTTTACAAAATTATTTCCACACATGCAAGACTGAGAGAAAAGAACACACTTCATCTTTTCCTATGTACTTTCTGATCATTTAAAATTTTTGCCATTTGGCAAAAATTGTATTTTTATGGCAATCTTAGCATTAGATTAGAAGAATGAGTATGAATAATAGAATTAAAGTTCACACTACTTGGATCTGTTGGGGGGAAAGGAAGTCCTGAACAATCTCCACAAATGGGGTTGCCCTGCAACAGATTTTCAAAAACAATAACAATTGCAACAACAACAATCTAAAGATCTCAAAGTTTTTATGATAGGGAGGGACAGGGAAAGAATGTTTGCATAGACACAAGCAGGCAGAAAGAGCTACCACCGAAAGGGACAGGTTTTCTGTGAGAGGCCTGCATAGTCACAGGTGGGCAGTCTTGGAGGAGAGCTGCCTCTGCTGCTTTACAAAGGAGAAGGTCAGAGAAGAGAAGCACTGGCATGGACACAGGTCACAGGCAAACAAGAGCGTTGCTGCTCTGCAAAGGAAGAAAGTCGGCAGCAAGGAGTACCCAAATAGGCACAGGCAGGCAGAAATTGCACAGATAAAATCTTCTCTTTGGGTGGGGCTCATTCCTTTGTGGAGTTAACTTTTGTTAACCTAACTGCTTTTAGGGTGTGACTAAGTTGATTTGTAAGGACCCATGATTCTCTGCAAAGGCCCTCCATCTCCATATCCCCATCTCGGGTCTGCACCTTTTGATACTATCTACAGCAGTCTGATACTTGGTATAGCAGCTGGTGCCTAATTTCTATGGCTGGTTTAATGACTGTGTTAATCACTTCTACCCTTGCTGCCAGCTCCCAGCATTGCTTGAGCCAGGTTTCTGGTCTTGTGGTGCCGCCTTTCCAACTTTTCTACTTTTAACCTCCATCAGCTTCCACTAAGTCTCTCAAAATGCCAAACCCAATAAAACATTTCTGGTTAAAAGTTGCAGAAAGAGAAGATACGGGGCAAACAAGCTTAACTTGCTGTTGCAACCAATATCCTTAAATGAATGTCGGTATCAAGTATGTGATCACTTTGTTATTCACAAATAAACGGAATGGGTTGCTCAGTAACAGGTGGTCCCCAGGAAAAGGGGAGGTTCCAGGTTCCCTGCCCCACCCAAGGGAGGGTAGAGCTGAGCAGGGCAGAGTAGACTCTGGAGAGGAGACGGAGAAGGAAGCAGGATGGAGAGCCAGAAGGAGACCTGGAGGAGGCACAAGGAGCAGAGAGACATGTGAAGAAACTGCACTTGCTTCTTGGTCCTGAACTGGTTGAAACAGATGTGGGTAAGAGACCTGCAGGGAGGTTAACAATGGCAGCATTGATCTTGGTTTTGATTTTGATTTTACACTTTTTCTTTCAGACTCCTCTGGCTGTGACTGCTCCTTTTATATGATTATCCACCAGAAGGTGCTTTAAACTTGTGGCAGGCTTTTGGGTCTCAGAGGCCTTGCTTTGGGCCAACCCTGATTGACTGGGCATTTACCCACGAGGGGATGGGTAACTTCGGGTATTTGATTTGAACTCTAGTCTTCCCTATTCTTCCCCTTTTCTGTATTGCACACTAATTGTATTAAAGTCCCTTTCCTTAAAGTCTTATGCACTAGAGTATGTTTTATCTTGATGAAGCGGGAAGAGCCTATTTAGAGTGGGCAGGTTTGAGGGTTCAGGGGTCCCTTTCCCCAGTCCTGTAACAATTCTTCCTCCTGCATCTTTGATGGGGCAATGGAAGCCATGGACATAGGCTAGAAAACTTACTTGACATTTTGTTATCAACGACAATGCATAGCTTTCTTCTCTGTAGTTTAGTTCTTATGATACTAAACTCTCTGAAGAGCAGAAGCCATTTATCAACCTTTGATAAGAGGTAAAAAAAAAAAAAAGGCTCTAGAATGAGACACAGCTGACTTTTAATCCAGGCTCTGCTATTCACTATCTATGACTTTTCTAGATTCCACATCCATAAAATAGAAACAATCATTATGCTAAATGTCTTTTTACCCTGCCTTCCCTCTACATTTCTTTCCTCTGCCCTGAGGCTAACCTTAAAGACTTCAAAGTACATATTTGCTCTCTGGCTGGTTTACTGGTTTTTGGAGCTTGCTTTGCAGAGGGAATGGATATGGGAGTGTTACAGGGCCCCACCCTGTTACAGGAGTGCCTTGCTGGGTGAAGAGGGCTCTTATATTATTCCCTGTGGGGTTCATCTCCCTCTCAGTCCTCACTGTCTTCAACTTTGGTAACCACTCAATCCTTTTCCTCCACAAGGCCCAGGGTGGCAGAATTACCCATGCCCCTTACTAAATTAAAGTTATCTTCTATCCCTTGTGTAATATCTAATCTCTGCTATATAATTTGAATTATATCTCTTTATTAACTGAATTATCTACATTTAAATATGGACATTTCTCCATAGTTGGTTACTTTTTAAAAGATCCTAAGTATTTATGCCTGTATTTTTATCCTAAGTACCTGGTACAAGTGCTGATATGTGTTATGCACTTAATATATTGAATCATTCAATTCAACAATCAGTTAAACCAAAATTGAATAATAAAGGATTTTTTTCAGAAATCCGAGTATAAGATATATGCTAATAATACAGCCAAAGAGTATAGCTTCTAAAATAATCATCTGTATGTAGCAATGTATGTGCTTTATATAAAGAAGATAATTTATGGATTTGTTAATGCAGGCCTTCTACCCATTTCTGTTGATAAATTATTACAAAATTACTATGTACATTTTATTTTGGATTGTTCCACTTTTAGTCAAAGACCTTAATGACAATAATAGAAACAAGTAAAAATCAGGATTAATCATCCAAATTTGTATTGGCAATTTCTGATTGATTTTCATAAACTTTAAGATGTGTGATATTTTATCCTAATTTTAATTTGATCAATAATTATAATTGCCTTGTATAAGCTATAAGTTGGGGATTTCTTCTCAAGTTTGAAAAATTCATTATTACTACTAATTAAAAATTTGTTCCCATTCTGTTATATTCCTGAATAAACATTCATTACATGACTTCCTGGTTATTTTAATATCCTGTGGAAGATGTTACAATGCTCAGTATCAAAACAGCTGAGAGTTAACAAATGTAATTTTTGTTTTTAGTAACAATTTGTAAATAATGGAAAAACTTCTGTAAATTGATACCCAATTTTTCACGAGTTATATATCATCTTTTGTCATAGCTTACTGTAACAGTACTGTAGAAAAACAGACCATTGAAACTCTTTCATCTTCTAAAATATTTCATTTTCTAACTTAAAAGTCACTCTAAATCATAGAAACTAGTATAGTACTAGAGGAACTAAGCAAGCATTTGCGATATATTTATAGAATGTGGAGCAGGGAGTGGCAGAATGTAGAAAAATGGATAAAAGTTTTGAAAGAAAAATACTTTAAATGTTATTCTGTAGGTAACAGTAGTCATAGGAGGTTTTTTTTTGAGCAGAGAAGGAAGCAAAAAGGCATGTTTTAGAGAAAATAACAAATAACTAAAAAGGGAACTTATTGGAAGAAGTGAAGTGTATTAGGAAAAGTAAACTCCAATAATAAGCATGATAGATTTTCTTTCTTTTTCATGTAACAATGCAAAGCAGGTGTTTCTGATGCGAAGTAGAGTGGGGAAGCAACACCATATTCACAGACATGGTCAGTATATGGTTTTCAGACAGAATACTCATCACTTTCCATCTCCAGGGAAGAAGAAAAAAGTGCCATGGGAATTTTTATGGCACAGACATAAAAATGCCAGACATCATACCCACAAATATTCCACTGAAGAGATTTTAGTCACGTGGCCAGATTTAACAGAGGAAGAGGCTGAGATTTTATCCTCTAGCTGGGCAGTTACATCTCAGATGTAACTCCACTGCACTGAGCAAAAAAGAGAACAGAATATCTTGGATAGCTGGAAAACTTCACAACTTCACTCTTTATGCCAAATATACCCTTTGAAACAACAAAGTGAGTTTAAAAAGTTTCCTTTGCCTTCTTGGTGAAATCTTTTTTTCACCAAGATCCTATCCGATTGTTCAATTAATAAAATTATCAGCACTGCTTTCTGATCTCTCCAACTCACTGTATTTCTCACCTCCCGTTCATGTCAGGCTTAGAATAAAATCCACACTTTCAAAATCTAACAAAAAGGAGACAAAAACATTTGCAGTTAGATACTTTGATTTTAAACTACCAATGTGACAAATTATATTATATTTACAGATATAACAAATGTTATTATTGCCCCAAATTATTTCCTATTCTCCAGTCAAGGGTTATACACTGCAACTGATTTTCCAGTCATTTGCAGAGCCTTTTTGTGGGATGTCACATGGATATGACAGAGATATCAGCTTGTCATGTGACTTGCTCTAGCTAATAAATGTGAGAAGACTCGATAAAACAATTTAAGAGATGTATTATTATTTCATTGTGATCTTTAGGACTGGAACCAAAAATGAATGCAAATCAGAGACACAGAAAATGCACAATTGCAGGCAGGTAATCTAGTGAGAAATAACTGTTTGTATAAAATTAATGTGATTTGTTACTGAAACATAACCCTGAAAAATGGACTAACATATTAGAAGAGCTCACTGAATTCTGTAGGAATCTTGGTTTGTAGTTAAATTTTACATTGTGATTTCACCAAGGACATAACCCAAATTTAAGATATCATTTTTGCTGAATAGAATGAAGATTTCACTAAAATAGCATAAATATAATAGTTATTAAACAGAAAGAAATAGCAAATGGCAGAGCAACATAAAGATATTCTCAATGGAAATCACTTAGGATTGAAGCATCATAGGTCTCAATTCACCAACTTACTCCTTTCCTCATTATTTCTGTCTCACTAAGCATTTATGTGTAACAGGCCATACTTTGTCCTTTTCTCTACAAACATTTACCAACTCAGTCTCACTTTATTTCTTTCCATTGCAACCTAGTCCTATATCTGTAGTCACTTTAGTTAAAAAGACTGAGCACACAAGAATGGTTATTTTCTCAGCACTTGTAGTTTCTCCACCTTGTCTCTCCAAAATGTTCTCCCACTAGCACTTTTTGTCTTCCTTGAAACAAATAAACAAATGCAATAAAAACTTTATTTGTTGATTCTGCAATGGGATATGGACTTTTAGGCAATTAACAATGTGGATAGCTATTATTTTATAAGGAAGATTAATGTCATTTTCATCTACCTGAAAGCATTTTTAACATATCACAAAACATTTAAAATATGTAGTCATAACAGAACAATATAAGCATTATGTGTGAACAAGAAGGCATTATTAAATAAATCAGTAGCAGACATTATTAAGATGAGGTCTATTAGACAAGCTTAATATCTTATTGGAAGTATTTTGCATTTAATTAATATAATTTTAAATGTTTCTGAATTTTCATTCTATCAAATTCTGAATGTTTTCTACTTGGCCACACTCTGCTGATCTATAGTTCATTTATTGTGCATGCCAAAAAAATAATAATACTATCATACATTTTTAAAGGTGTACTTCTATATAGTATTGTAAAATGAAAATTATAGATTATTATCTACATGTAATCTAGAAAACCTATTACATATATATTTAGTTAGAAATCATAGGCTGATTTTATACAACATATTATTCTTAGAACAAATTCTAGAATAGTGTATATGAACATTTCAAAAGACTCAGAAATTTAATATATGTATATGTGTACTTTTAAGATTATAAGAATATTAAAGGACTATGTATTACATAAAATAGTTATTTTGTTATTTATCTTTTCTACAACAATTTCACTTATATACAAAGATATATATATGAATTTGCTCTTACAAAATCAAAGTTATATATATAATTGCTCTTTTATAATGAACTTGGGGAATGCTTACTACCCTAAAATACTTTTTTATAAATTATGTATCTTATAAGTCACTGTTCTATTTCCATAAACAATAAAACAAATTATTAGAAGAAAATTGAACTATAAACCTAGGAACAAAATTTTTCCCCTAATTTGGCAAAATGGAGTTCTACCTAAATAATTATGAAAAGTTAAGGTCTAGTTCACAACTTGTAAAAACAGATTTTTGAGAGGAGTCTTTTTAAAAGTATTATTTCATTCATAATCTAGATATTTGGTTCCAAACTAGCATAATCACTATCACATAAATTATCTTCCTACATAAATAGTTATTTCCTTAATTCCCATTGACAATCACTGGCTCTTGCTCCTCTCTAAGCTACGACTTTTCACAAATGTAGCAGAGCTACTAATAAAACCTCATCATTTATTACAAATTTTGCAATGTCCCATAAAGCCTAAAATCCTTTAGTAATTTATTAATGAAAAACACTGGTTTACCATCAATGTCATGTAAGCAATATTTTATATTAAAAGTAAATTTTAGCTTCCATCTACTGTTCTCTGGACAAGTGTAACTATTGCGAGTGGGTCAGCCCTCATTCGTTGGGTAGCATGTCGTCTTATCCAATCACTAATAAAAAGGAATAAGAACTGTCTGACTGTGGGTATTTTCATACCCACTGGCTAATAATGAGTAAAGTTTTATTTACCCTTGGAAAGAATACAGACTTCCTTTAGAACACTAGTGTGTGTGCACATGAGCACACACGGGGACACACACGCACACACACACAATCAAAAGAACATGTCTCCCCCGAAACTCTTATCTGATAATAAACTTTCCTAATATTTTTCTGCTAAAGATTAATAAACTTCTCTTGAAACTTATATCTAATTTATGTGACTTTAAGGGTCATGCTTTAATAACAATGATGAAACACGATTATTACTTCCTAATGCTGAAATTACAGTTTTTACATTGTAAATTTTTCCTGCTATGCGCCCTGTGGCACTAACATCTTTATCACTCCATGTGTTTCTAGTTTTAAAACCTTTACCCCTGCTGTTTGAAAAATATTTCTCATTTTCGTCCCCTATGGAGTACAGAAATCCCTAAAGGCAAAGCCATTAGTGATTTCTCTGCCTTTCCCCAAACACGTATTATGATCACCAGTGCTGCTCCCACTGCCTCATTGGCTTTTGGTAAAGTATGCAAATGAGATGTTCAAAATACACACTTTTTGCAACTGTGCAAGTTCATACTGATTTATAAAATGGGCAGGCTATTAAAGTGACTGAAAATGTCAGCAAGATTTATGCATGGGTGACAAATTGTATTGGAAATGTTCATTTTTAACATGCTGCCCTAGGTTTTTTTTTTTTTTTTTAACAACCTAGATATTTCCTGTGATACATTTGTTTTAAGACCATTTTTTCCTCCCCAAACATACTTTTGACAGTGACTTTTTGACTGGAAAAATAAACAATGCTACTTCACAATCATACAAATTGTATTTTATCATGGAAAGCAGTACTTGGAAGATATAATAAATTTCTTTTTGACACCCATTTTCCCTATGTACCATTAGTCCACCATGGTTAAATAGTTTCCCTTTGTAACAGATAACTTGAATTGCATGCATAAATATTTCATCACTAAGATATAAAATTATGTAACTATCAAAACAATTACCCAGTCACCTCTGAGGAAAATATTTCATTCATATTAAAAATGCACAACTTAGGGAACAAAAGATAGAAATGACAGCTGACATATATCTTCTGGAGTTTATGATTCCGTCTTTGGAAAATTCCATGTTAAAAATGGTCTGAGCAGTATACAGATGACTTTTCCCTGTTATTTGTGAATTTATTCTGGAACACCCCAGCTCTGTCTGATTCAACCAAGCAGTGATAGCACTCTTGCCAGTCTAAGTGTGGTCTTTGGGCAGAGGTCTTGATATTATATATCTCTGGATGATAGCCACTCATTCACTAACAGAAGCAATGGAATAGGAAAAATATTGCTGGAGCCAGTTTATGCAATGCCATTTAAGAAATTAAATAGACCATCTTAGCAGACCCCAAGATATTTACATACAGCAGAAATATCACAAGTATAACAGTGTGGTGTATCTCAATTACAAAAGAGTGGATTATAAAAATCAGATGCAAGGAATGAAGAACTGCCTATGATTAACTTTACAAAGAACAGATCTTATGAGCATTATTGTGTAGGCTTTCTAGTTGGAAAAGTTTAGTATTAGAATTCTAATTCTACTTTTTATATTCAGATCAGTTTGTACCAATACTATTATTGCAACTGATTTTCCTAATTAGTTCATTAAGTTGCATAACAATTGGTTTACAACTAACAACTCTTCTTAATGCTAAAATGGTGAAGATAAAATTGATTTAAAGCCCACTTCTGATCATTCATTCTTACACATTCGTATGTCCTGGTGTTTGATGAAGCTCTCCTTATATGACTGCCAGCTTCTCTGCCCTGTTTTTACTTAAGTGCATGGCTAAATTCTTGCTTATTAAAAAGAGCTAGCATTATATATTTTGCTGAAAAAATCCAAACACTCTTAAAAGGAAAAAAAAGAAGAAACAAAAAACATCTGTTTTTCATCAAGGGACGCCATCTTATAGCTTATATTAAAATGAAGGTTTGAAGATGAAAGCAATAGGAGTTACTGAATAAGTAAAGATTTGTAAAGGTAAAGATGCTGCTTTAAAAGACCAGGAGAAATAGGTAATCTTTTTTTGTTGTTATTTCTACCTAGAAACTGCTTCACTTTAACAGTGTAAAAAGAACAAATGACATTTGGAAGATATTGAGTACTTTCTGTTTAAAAGAAATAAATGTTTTATGCTAATGTTGAAATAACCTCATAACAATATTTCCATCTAGATTTTTAACTTTGTTTCTTTGATTGTTAGGACCCATCAGTCTCTTCACAACAGTGAGACTCTGCCTTGAAGTTACTATCAAGAAACACACTTTTCCTTATTGACAATCATTCCCACAGAAACATTTTTACCCCAGAGGTTACAAGTGGAAATATTCAAAGAAGAGGAACATCTGGTATAACATCAAGAAGATCTGTCTAGGAGACAGGCAAAGTCCATCTCCTTTTCTGGTCCTGCATTAGGTGCTTTAGAGGGGTAATTTACTACAAGTGGCCCATTCAAGAATTTAACTTGGGCAATCTGGGGGTGACTTAACATAACAACAACAACAAAATACGCACACATTTAAGCATATGTATGTGGATATACATATAATTATGTGGATATGTTTGCTAAAAATCATTTTAAAATCTCATTTGACCATGTTATCATTCTTAAAGATTAGAAAAAAACTCCACAACATATGCTGAGAACAACTGAGGCCTTTGGCCTGCATTCAAATTGCTACTAATGCCTTTTAAGTAGAAATATCATTATTTTCTTCATTGTTTGACTCTCCTTATAGGTGTCTCCTAATGAGTCATTCCCCTAGTAGTAAGCCCTTGATTTGCAGATCAAAAATAGATTGGTTTCATTGAAGAAATATTAATTGAAAACCTGACAAATTCTAAATACTTCAAACAGTGGGAATACAACTATGAAAAAGGCATGCTTCCTATGTATGAGAGGGAAGTCGAATTACAATGAGCAGAGCGCCTAGGCTATCCTTTAAGATAAAGCTCCATCGCCAATATAGTCATTTTGGGTGGGTGGATGGAACTGGGAAAGCTCACCAAGAGTTAGAATGCTTTCCTTTGTATAATGAAGAGTGTCTCTCATAAACTGGTGACTCTCTAATGAGACAAACTATTTCATTTTGACAATTTATATGAATTAAAATATAAAATCCTTCTATAATATATTCCCCAATAATACAGACAAATTTCCAACTTCTCCAAAAATAATTCCTAGGAAAACAGGCCATTTAACTGAGCCTCCCCACCACCACTTATATCATTCTCATTTATCTTTTGAAATTCCAGCCTTGATGTTATTGGACAGTAAAAAGCCTGCAACGGGACCCCTGTCAAAAGACAATTTTCTTCCTTGAATGATAAGCAATGGAACATGTAAGAACAAAAAGCCAACTGATTAATGGCATGCAATTCATCTACAATTATCTTGCCCATGTTACACAGTCATTGTATAGATTGGACTAGATCATTAAATTATGTGACAGCAATCAGCCATCTAACTTTAAAAGAGGTGGGAAGAGCCAATTTAAAAACTTAATATCTCAGGATGATACAGTAGCCTGAGAAAACCAGCCAATTTAGAGAAAATTACCATATGTACCAACCAGAATGATAGATGTGAGCCTTAGCTAAGCATTTGTCCCTGTGCCGATGACGTTTGGAAGTCAGTAAAGAACTCAGTGCTTTTTAAATTTGTATTTAGGAATGGTTGTGGGCCAAGACAGTAAATATCTGAAAAAAAGTGAAATATAGACTTCTAGAGGGAATTTGTTTTATTGGCAACTTGCCACAACTTCGTTGGAAACTTTGGGATCATATTCGAAATTTAAAGATCAAGGTTGTATTCTTTCATATATTTAATGTTAGTTGTGCCCTGTAAGTACAGTAACGTTATTTGATATACTTATATTAGATATGCATACTACAACTCCTATACCATGAGGTTCTCATTCAAAATGGGATTGTGAATTTTACATACTAATGGAAAGGTCCAATATGAATTATCCCTATAATTATAATGTGACTACAGTTGGCAGAACACAGATATAAAAGCAGCCAAGTGAGTTGTTAAGAAAGTAAAACATATATCCACACCTCATCCCTTTCAGTTAAACAACATCATTGAAAATGCAACATTGTGTAAGACATGGTAATAGTCACCAGGGATTCAGGGAAATGTGGACTTAAAAGTACTTGGAATCCAGTGGAGAGACAGAATCTATGATTATAGTTTACATGGTAAATGTTATGACATGGCGAAGAGCACATGGGGAGCAACATAATGGAAGAGAACACATTAAAGATAAAACTAGTGCAGGTTACGATCACCTAGAATGTCATCATGTCAGAGTAAATAGTATAATGAAGTCAACTATAAGTTTTCCTAAAAGAATTGAAGATATATTCCATCCATAATATCTGTCAGCTCAGACTGTTATATCAACATACCATACACTGGGTGGTTTAACAAGAAAATTTACTTCTAAGGTCTGGATACGGAAAATCCAAGATCAAGGTGTTGTCATATTTGGTTCCCTGCTAAGGATCCTCTTTCTGACCTGCAGATGGTCATCTTCTGACAGGGCAGTAAGAAAGACTGCTCTGGTCTCTCTCCATCTTATAAGGACATTAATCCCATCACGGGGTCCCACCCTCATGATGTCATGTAAAACTAATTATCTTTCAAGGATGCTATAGATGTTATTTTGGGGTTTGGTGCTTCATCATATGGATTCTTAGGATGACACAAGCATCTGTCCATAACATAAACTTTATGTTACACAAGCCTATGTTGCTCTTATTCAATATCTATGGCAATTTCCTTGTATGTAAAATCATTGTTTCTTTTACTTCAGAAACATCACTTGACTCTATGGTGAATGCTTACCATCAAATCTCTATACTGAGATAATGGATGTTAGAACAGTTTATGAGCAGTTTTCAGGGTCAGCATAACTGCCTCTAGATCATCCAGACTGATGGTCAATTTCTTTTTCTACTTGTGAAAACCAATTATGAATGTGGTGTTAGTGGACCTGAGCAAATGTGGCTTTAAATGGTATAATTTTATATTGAATCACTTTGACATTCTAAAGTAGAGTATCATATGCTATGATTTTTTTTTCTCCTCTACATTGAGAAGAAAAATTCCTTTATAACATTTCTGCCTTTTGAGCTCAGGTAGTAGGTAACTGATTCAGAATCACAGTAGTTTTTCCTAAAACCGAAAAGCTCCCAAGATCCAGAAGACAGACCAAATACAATATGAACAAAACCCTTTGTTTCTCGATGGTTTTCATTTGGAGTGCACAGCAAAGGGGCACTTGAGGTCACACATTTTTCTTTGCTCTCCATTATTAAAACCTATCTATCTTCATGTAGACAATCTCATGAAGTAACTTTTAAATGATCTATGAGATGGTAAGTCTAACATACTATACCTACTGTTTTTTAATGGGTTAGATCAGGTGAATTTTTTATGGCAAAGATTTTATTAAACATTAAATGGAACCAAACTTGAAAAAATATAAAGGACTTAGTCTCATGATAGCATCATAACAGTGACAGACTTGTTGACAACTTACTGAGCCTCTAAACTATGTTTCAGCTATTCTTCTAAGGATCAAATGCATCATCTCACTTAGTACTAATGATAACCTATTCACTGAGGTGCAAAGTGAGAGCAATTTTCCTAAACTCACAAAAGTAAAAAGAGGATGGGGTTTAGCAAGATTACAGGCAATCTGACACCACAGGTAATGTCCAACCATCACACCACAGAGTTGGTAAGTGACACAGAATCACAGTTACTCTGTTTCTTTGCTTTATTATTATTATTTTTTTAATTGAGGTAACCTTGGTTTAAAATATTGCATATGATTCAGAGGGCCTTTTTTTTTTGTGTGTGTGTTGTTACCACACAACACCCATCACCAAGATAACCATAATCCTCCACTTTACCAGAGCAAGGGCCCCGAGTGGTCTCTACACCCCAACACGCCTGAATGGAGGGAAATGGCAAGGAAGAAAAAATTGAGTGGGGTATAGGAACAGTTTAAAACATTATGGTTCAAATTTCTTACCATTTTGACCACAAAAGCATGTAGCCACAACCACTACCAGTACCGGAATCCATGTATGTGAATAACCTCAAAGGTTGATTTTATTAGCTTGGAGTTAATCGGCTCTGTATCTCTAAATCACATACAATATTGTAATCCAACATTACCTCTATAAAATTAATGATAATACAATGAAAATTGCACTTAAATGATGTGTACATGATTACTCATGAACCGGCACAAAAAAAAATATAACATTTCTCTGACCCATGTCCAAGTGCTGTGACTATGAGCCAAAACACCCCAGAAAGTTCCACAAACTCTCTCTGAATTTTCAAATTTTATTCTCTAAGTATTCATGTGCTCAGAGTGTATATTACCTTATGTGTATATGTTTGTACTTAAAAAACTGGCTATTTTGTTTCTCAGATATCTCTCTGTTTATCTAGCTGTCAATCATTTGTCCATCTTTCTGCAGTCACTACAAACTTTTTTACAACTGATTTAAATTTCTCCAAGTTATTGTTAAGGCTTTCCCCTGACTTCATATACTTCCTATGGCTATTCATACCAGTCCTCAATTAACATATCACATAGCATTTGTAAAATTCATATAAATAGAGAATAGCAGAATTTCCTTAAAAAGGTATAGCTTCTTATTTAGGGAAACTTGCTGGATGTCTCTTGGTTTGTAGGACAAGTTCATCAGCATGTGATCTTGGGAAAGTGGGCAATATAAAGAGAGAACAACGGAATGATAGTACATAATCATAGTAAAACAATACTTTGGCAAGAAGTTCAGTACTAGAGAGAATGAGAGAGAAGATGTGCAGAGAGCTGGATGAGATGAAGAGGCCAACTTTTATGCAAAGAGGTCAGGGGGATGTTTTCCAAGATGGGGAATACTAACACATTTTTTTGTACACAGTGCTTAATACTGGACTTAAAGGATGTCTTTTCACTTTGCTAGGGACAAATAATTCTCCAGTTTTTAAAAATTCAATCAACATTTGAGTGAATGGTACACTGGATATATTAGTCTATCTTAGGGTTAGAAAAGTAAGAAGAACTGAATTTAATTACAGAATAACCATATTCTCTGAGCAGGATAGATTTTGCAATGGAAGGTATTTATAATGCCCATAAAAATCCATAGAGAAATTGAGACTACAGAACTCCAAATGCTGATCTGGAACCACAGTGTTTGAGTACTTTTTAAAGGGAAACCATAAGCAAAGTGGACAAGAAGATATTATGAAGTGGACAAAATTTATCAATCTATGCTAACTGGCTTAACAACTATCGCTTTTCCTTACAGGTTACACTCTCTACTGTAGTTTTTAAATTTTTGTCCTTTATCCTTCATCTATCAGTTACTTGGGAAATGCAGGGAAAAAAAGATTTTTGCTAGCTGCTTACCATTTCAAGCAATGCCTATCACAATGTGCATGCTAGCCCTGATCCCGTTGAGTGTCTCTTGTTTCCTCACTGCCCTTTATTTATAGAACTCCAGCTACAGGCCAAGCACAGGTAAAATGTCAGGCAATGTAAACCATATTTCCCTGCAGCCCTTTGGCCATAATATTACAAAGAAAGCACCTTTAATTTATCATGTCCTCCTTGAGTGCCCACAGCTGTTTCACTTAGCAGAGCCCAGCATCCTTCTGTGAGGGCTTGGAGCAATGTGACAAGACTATAAAATGAAGGGGTTGCATGGGGTGATCTCTAAGATACCTTCCAGCCTGTGCTGTGACTCTCTTCTCCATAGATAAATGTTCAGCTGAGTGCAGAAGAAAGCAGCCCTGCCTCACAAGTAGCCTGTATTAAGACAAGACCTCTTGGCAGTTTTGCATAATTCCTGGCTAAATTTCCTACCTACATTGTAACATATGCTTTGTTATAATATTCTAAAGCTGAAATTAAATTTTCAGAAAAGTCAACTCTAATGGTATCTACCTACATACTTTCTTGAGTATTTTTATTTGAAGAGGCAAGGGCTACAGTTTGGGTGTCTGTGGAAGGGTTTCTTAAAAGCATTATGTGACACCTAGTTAAAAAAAAAAAGAAAAATGTATTTCTAAGAGTAATTTTATATTTATTGCACTTAATTTAACAAATTATTGCAGGAAACACATAGACAGCATTTTCCCAGTAAAATTATTATACTTAAATGAACTTTTGACAATGTATTAATTACAAGGACATGACCACATTTATTCTGCTGATCCAGTAATTACACGCATTAAAGAAATATTTATCCACAAACCATGCAGTGTACTTCAAAACAGCATTTATTGCCAAATTACATTTCCTGGATATCTGTGCCCTATTTCCAGTTACTAGTAATTCTTCAATTTTAAGAGGAAGAGGCAACTGATGGGAAATTTGAAAAATATGGTAGAAATAAAAGCATGCTGATAGGAAAAGATTGAAATGTACATCATATTAATCATAGGCCTCGAAAGGACAACTGCAAGCCACCTAGTCCATGTGTTTCAGATAGAAGAGATAGCCACAATCATGATATTTCAAGTGCCTTATTTTTGGCCCTGCCTCTCTTTAGTCATGAAGAAAAAAATACCATGAATTTTAAGCCAAACTATGATTTCACACTGGATAACAACACTGAAAATTAATGTAATTTGCATCTGTCTGAAAGATTTAAATGCATAGCTTATTTGCGAAAGACTGAAACTTTTATGGAATATTAGAAATTCTTTATGATATAATCTGAATAGTACTACCTCTAGAAATTCATAAATAAAAACACACTTACCTTTACTTTAGATGTTGTGAATGATTCCTTCCTTAAGCTCTCATAGCTAGTGAGAGGTTAGAGAGAACTGAAGAACTAGCTCACTAACTTAACAAAAGAGACTGTTTTTCTCTCCAGTGGTTTATTTTATTGTGCTTATGAAATAGTGGAAACATATATATTAAGCATTTGAGTTCTGATAGTAAACACATTTCTAGTAAACTCATTTCCCCGTGTCTTTGGAAGAGCAAGAGTTTCCAAACTCTTTAATCACAGCACTTAGATTTTAAGCTCTTGGGTATTTGGAATGAAAATATGGTGAATTTACCTTAAACCTACCTTGATTTTAATTTTTTTAGGAAAAGAAAATGCATGATCTTCTTAACCTATTTCTGGTGAAAGGTGGGACTTTTATTGAAAGTTTAACATTTACTATGAAAATTAATAATAATGAAATAGGAGAAATACTTGAAAAATCTATTTCTGAATGCCTTCTTTGAGTTAACATTTTATATACATTAGATCATATGAATTTTTTAATGTGATTAATGGCAAAACATATATCTAAATAAGATTAAAGCTAGCATGGTGTATATCATGATCAGATTAAATTTGAAGGAACATGAAAAACATGGAGAAACTATAACAATGTTTTTTTTTCCATATTGAAATGTTTTAGGAAACAAAATACATCATCAAACCGATGTTCATATTTAATATGCCTGTGTTTCTACTCCTCAATTCCTTTATCAATACCCAAAGTAATTGGTACATATTGGTACTTACAAAGAAGACTCTTCCTCAAATCCTGAGCAGAGACAGGCATGTACAAGTTGGAATGATGGGAAACATCAACAGCAATTACTAACCTTCCATAGTGGATCGACTCTCTAATGCAAGCAGATATATCACCTTATTTGTTCATGGTGGGACTGCATCAGAATACTGTAGAAGACAGAGTACATGTGAATGGGACAGTTACATACAGTAGGAAACTTCAGATTTGGTTGTCTTCTGCTGTGAAACCACAGATAAATTTGGGCTAGATTTCTAAAAGTATTTCTCAGCTCTAAATTCAATGAAGATATTTCATAAATTATAAAAACACTACTTAAATGAACATATGCATATTTTTAAAAAGTAACTTGTAAATATAAGAGATAAGAATGGAATATACTTTAAGCAACAACAGTAGCATATAGCAGACAATCCCTGCTATAAAATTTAAAGTATTATTCTTATGAAAACACCAAAATGGATTACTATAAAAATATGCCTCTAAAATATTTGCATGTATGAAGTAGTTATTGCCTTGGGGGGAACAAAGTAGTGAACAAATGAGAAAAGTAATAGGGTTCTCATGTCCAGGATTCTGTTTATTAAGATCAGAATAGCCCCCTGTCTCCCACCAAATCTAATTGAATACCCTTATTGTGGTTCTCCCTGAATTACTATATAACTGTTTCTACTACTGGCAGTGACTGAGAAATAATATAACTTAAAGTATGTTATATCAAATAGATAAATGTAGGTATGGTTAAAAAGACAAATGAAAGATTGAAACAAATTATATTCATTTGGGCCTCCCTGGTGGCTCAAGGGAGACCACACTATGAAGCAATCCACAGCCTCTGCAGCATGAGTTTGATCCCTGGCCGGCCAGGGAGAAACCCACATGGCACAGCACACCTCTCCAGACTTGCCTGCTGCTCCCCTCAGCAATGTATTTTAGTATATCTGCCTGTTCTGCTCCCCACTCTGTTTCTGGTGAATGCTCTACCCTCTGTACCTCTGGCCTGTACCCCAGCTCTTGTATGCATAAATAAATAAATCTTTAAAAAAACAGAAATTATATTCATTTATTTTTAAATGCTTTTGATAGCCTACTTTCTACAAAATTATGACTAGATGAACTGCCAAGAAAAAAAAAAAAAGCAAGAGTTTAAAAGGTGTTTTACAGTATTTCTTCTTCATGTAACAAGCTGTGTATTTACTGTTCCTGAGTCACAACTACTGACAATTTTGGCTTCCAAAGCACTCTGTCAAAAGTTCAGTGAAAAATGCTTTTCATTGACTTCATATATCAAAGCCTTCACTATCTCCCCCAAATCTTTTTTTGAGGGTTTTGTGGTTATAGCAATTAGATTTCCACATCTGACTCTGTCCCAACAGTCACAGAATCTTGCCATAAGAAAATAAGACTCAGCTAAGAATCCTACTTCAGTGCAATTAGATTACAAAGCTGTGCTTCCCTTTCAAAATACTATTTTAATTCATGGAGCTCCTGATCAAGACACTATCTATCACTTATTTCTCATCAACTATCCAAACCAAAATGACCATATTCCAAGGATAATAGAATTTGAATAATAAGAAATTGGTCACTGTAATTAAATACTATAGCAACAGGCATAAAAATAAAGCACAAAATAATAACAAATGTTTAAAATATGATAAAAATTAACACTAATTCTTGGGGAAAAACTATAATATATTAGGCTTGATAATTGGTGTGAAATGTTCAATCTATTCCATGGCAATTAGTTAAACTCTAAAGCCAAAAAACCCTAAGACTTAGTATATCAAAACAGCATTTAAATGTTGCTTTGGAAATTCTGATCATAGGAACATCTGTTGAAATGTTACTAAGTAGAAACACTGGAAAAATTGATGAAAAATAATTGTTTTTCTAAAGATAATTTTTCTCCACATTAAAAATAAAAGTTGGGGCCCTCCCTGGTGGCACAAGGGGTTAAAATGCAGCCTGTGATGCTATCCGCAGCCTCTGCGGCATAAGTTTGATCCCCGGCTGGCCAGGGAGCAACCCACATGGTGCCGCAGATCTCCCTTTTCCTGTTTACTCTATTTTCTATATATATCTCTCTTATAGTATTCATACTGTATAGAATTTTTATCAGGTGATTATATATAACTGTTTTCTCCAACATGCAGTACATGTTTTTGTTTGTTTCATTTTGTGTGTGTGTGTGTGTGTGGTTCCCCCACCTACCACCATCTCTTGTATGTTCTTGTCCCCAAAAAGCTTGTTCCCATAAACCACATAAATTCCAACATTTAACTATAACTCTTGTGACTTTCAAATTAATTTATAAAGTATAAAACTGAATCAATAAATGATATATTTACTGAATTATCCATAAATTACAATAATGGACAATTGCCTCTTAACATAAACAACATCTTGGTATTGTTTTGAAAAGTTTTTATTCAGACCCTGAGTGAGAACCATTATCCTCAAATGAAATGTCAGTATATTTTAGCGTATGAAAGAGTCTAATGCAAGAGAAATCTTGGAAAAAAATTTTTATTTTTCCTGGTATATAACACCTAGGTATGTAAAGAAATGTCAAACATGTTAATTAACATTTTGGCAGTTTGCTTAATCTTACTAGGTTTACTTCCTTGGTTTAATAAATAATGCCTTTAATTACTGTAAAATGTTAGCTTTTTTACCAACTTTACCTACGTGGCCTTGAAAGTAAAGAGTCTATATTTTATCAGAATAGTCGATCTGTACTTTATGTTGAATTAATAGTACCTATGGCTATTAAGTAAAAAGAAGTTTTCTTATTTGTGGAAGACTATGGGTTCTTTACAATCACATTGACTTTGATGTTTATTGTTAAGTTTTCTTGTCACTGTGATTAAATAGGTAGCTATGCACTGTCTTCAGACACTAATGATGCTATCTTAGTAAGTGCCCAGATCTCAAGATTGTCTTTTCTAAATTAAATCTTAAATATGGCAAAAAATGTTTCAGGATAACTTTAACATAAATTGATTTTTCAAATTTCTCAGAAAGTCGAAAGTATTTGTTCTTTCACCTTAGGAAAGAGGAAAATGGTAGGAATGACTAGATTTGTTTGCTGTGTTACAACTGTAAGTGTTACATCGGAAAAGCTGTCAAGTCAGAAGAGACATGCCATCTGCCTATGCTAAACTTGTATAAGCAAGTTGTTATTATTGTGCATATTACACAAATGGTATGCTTCATAGGAACCCCCTGGAGATCTGTCAATGCTATTGCTGGCTACACTATATTTTACCCTCATCAGGAACACTAATAAAAATTGTTCTAAAAATCTTGTTTTTCTCTACCTTGAAAGAAAACCATGTTCTCCATTCTGATATTTTCTATACCAGTAATAAGTAAGCCACAGGCATTAAATTTTTATTAACCAAAGAGAGATTGTTTTATTTTCACGTTGATATGAAGGTTCTGATATGAACTTTAGGTTAAAGTTTGTGTCATCAATCTAGGACAGTCTCAGGAACTTGTAGGAAAGTACTATAGCAGGTACTTCAAATTTTGATCATTCAAAGAACAAATTCTTGGCAATACAGTTATTTACTTAGTGTCAATAAATTTAAGGGGACTCAATTGTACAAAAAATAAATTTTATATTGGAGAATTATGGTCATTTAATCAGATAGGAAAAGGTGATTTTAAGAGAAAAAAATGGGTTTATGTTTGAAGCCAATGCCAACAAAGTCCTCTCAAGGAAACTGACCTGACACATGGCATACCAGGTTCTGGTCTTACAAGAATCAAGAAAAGTCATTTCATGGCAGGCCATGACTATCGGTAAGTCAGGTTTCGCTGAGCAGTGAAATAAGCCAGAAAGAGAAAGAAGAGTACTGGATGGTCTCACTCATAGCAGGACTCTAGAAAACCTAAATAAGGGACCAGGAAAAAGAATAACTATAAGAAAGAAAAAATCAAAATCAACAACCAACTATAAACCAGAGATGCACTATAGGGGGAAGGAGGGATTGGAGTCAAAATAAGGGGGTTGCAATTGTATGGGGAATATAAAAATAAAATTAAAAAAAAGTCAGGTGCAGCAAAGGGCAGCATTCATCAGAATTCACAGGTACAGCTGGTGAAATCTGATGGAGTTTCTGAAACTTAGCATCCTTGCCTTGGGAGAGTAAATTATATAGACTTTTAAAACTCTATCTGAGATTCTTTTTGAAAACATCCAGAAGATTAAATTTATGGTTTTAGTAATCTTAATATCTTAATCTTACTACCTTAAAGGATAATCTTTGAGAATTTTATGATCACTATGAGAGGGCTGCTCAAGGAAAATTGTGAAAGGAGCACAAAATCCCACTGGAAATCATGACTTGGTAGCTCCGGATGATTTAGAGCCTTTCATTGTATTTGGGCCATTTTATAGTCTAGTAAATTGTAAACAACAAATAGTAATGCAAATAATTCTTATTCATTGAAATGCAAACAAATTTCTTCCAGTGACAAATGATTGTTACCCTATGGATATTGATCAGTTTTACATCTATTTGTAAAATCATGTCAGTATTCTTCCTCACTTCTCTATCTTCCCTCTCCCATTATACATACACACACACACAGAGGAGAGAGAGAGAGAGAGATTTGTATGTGTGTGGTATATCGATATAATATGAACTTTGAAATCTCTTTTAAAATATTTATAATATCTTATTAGTCCTTTCATTAACCGATTAGTTAAATGAAAGCTTGTAGATTTATTCATAAAAAAATCTTAATACTTCATGTATCCAGATAACAGTACAAGAGAGAACTGGGTGTATTCCCAAGGAAGAAATGTGAATTCAGGCAATATGATGGCAGAGTAGGGCCTCCCCGGGGGCACAGTGGTTCAGCGCTGGGTTGCGAAGCTGCCCGCAGCCTCTGCAGCGCCAGTTCGATCCCAGGCTGCTCCCCGGCCACCGGAGGAGGGTCCCACAAGGCGCGCAGACCTCTCCTGCTGCCTGCTGCTCCCCTCAGCAGTGTACTTCGGTCCTTCTGCCTGCTCAGCTCTCTGCTCTGACTCTGGTGAACTCTCTCACCCTCCTGCACTTCTGACTGTACCCAGTGCTTGAATAAATAAATAAATAAATAAACAAATAAATATTAAAAAAAATATGATGGCAGAGTAAAGAAATGGAGCTTGCCTCCTTCATATACTTACAATCAAATTACAATTTAAAAAGGGCAACAGCAGATAGAAAAGCCATAGGTAGATAAATGACATGGCAAGAAGAGTAAGAAGGAGAATGCAATTGAATTGTGTTTGGAGTGATGCTGGGCAGTAAAATCCATGAAAAGGAGGAACAGCTGCTGTAAGAAGCTCCTCAATTGCTGACTGAATGGTGCACCCCCACATAGGGAACTTCAGAAACTGGGCATTGCACTGAGAGGGTGTGGCACAGAATTGGCATGCAGGACAGAGTGAACTACTGAAGCACTAGAGGAGTAAAAGTGCAAATTGTCCATTACTGACCTGAGCCTTAGGTTCCCAAACTAAACTAAAGCATTTGGACCCCAAACTGACAGAGAAAGCCCCACCTGAGCACTGATAGTTCATCATAGAAGAGGCCATTATTTGCAGACTGACTGAAGATGTGCTATGCAAAACACCTGCCTTATCCCCACCCAGTGCCAAAACTGAGACAAGATGAGACTGTTAAAACAGGAAATTGAAGCACCTGCATCATCATAACAGGAGCAAGCAGCCCAGGGTAAGGCTATGTACTCAAAAAAGCAAGCAATTCTTGGCTTGTGACCCTCAACTATAATTCCCATCTAGGTGACAAGTGGCTGTGGCATGTATGAGACTTATGAATTGTTTTGACCAAGGAAGTGGCCCCTCACTGTGGATTCCCACAACACACCTCAGGTATCTACAATCTGTAGGAAGCTTGAATTTTCAATACTCTCTGGAGGCAACATTTTGTTGCCCCAGTTTCCCTCATCCTTATTATCCCTTACTACCACCTGTGCCCTTCTCAGCTGAATATGTGCAAAGTTATCAGTTTATGAAATCATAAACCCCTAAAAATCCTAAGAACCAAACCCTAGGATTATACCCAGCATTCTATAGGAGGGGTGTAACCAATTTATGAAGATACAAAAAGGAACCTCACTATTACAATCCATAAAAGCTAGAAATAAAGATAATGAAGAACATATCATAGATTTTAGATAAAAATAAAACAAGCAAGAAAAGTCTCCATCCAGTCGAACTATAGAATATGCATGTATAGGAGTTTAAGATACCGTTATGACCATGCTTGCAAGTTAATAAAAATAATGGATAAAAAAAAGATTGAGGGAATATACCACTATTACATCTAAAATGAATGGATTTAAAATTAATATTAACTAAATTTAAATTTAAAGCTGCAATAGAGAATCTCAAAAGTACATAACAAATTTGACAGAATTAGTGAGTTTGAAAGCAGAGTGAGGAACACATAAAAAGAACAAAAAAGAGAAAAAAATAAAAAGAGTTTAAGAGATCTAAAGAAAATTAATATCTTTATCATGAGGGGGGCAGAAATAGAAGAGAAATAGAGAATAGAAGAAATAGAAAGAGAAAAAAAAAAGGCATAGAAATTTTATTTAAAGATACTATTTTTGAGAAACAATTCAAAATGGAAAATGAACCAGACATTCTGATCTAAGAGGACAAAATAATTCCAAATAAAATAATACCAGAGTGATATGCTGTAATTATAATAAAAATGTTGAAATATTTTTTTCAATTATAGTAAAACTTTTGAAAGTCAATGACAAGGACAGAATATTAAAATCATCCAGAGAAAGTAGAGTGAGCTACAACAGAACACCTATTAGATATATTTGGACTTCTGTATGTCAGAAGAAAATAGCAAAAGATATTTAAAGTGCTTAAAAAAAATATCAGCCTAAAATACTTATCCTGCAAGACTTTCTTTCAAGACAGAAGGAAGGGAAAACAGCTTCACTGGAAAGGAAAAAAATTAAAATATGGTTATAAACACCAGGCCAAAAACAAAAGAAGAAAGGGGCATTTAAAAAGCAAAAACAAACATTGATTCAAAAGAACACCTGTACCCCTATGTTTATTGCAGCACTATTTACAATAGGTAAAACCTGGAAACAACCCAAATGCCCAAAAATAGATGACTGGATCAAGAAGATGTGGCATATATGCACAATAGAATATCATTCAGCAATCAAAAAAGATAAACTCATGCCATTCACAGCAATGTGGATGGAGCTAGAAGGAATTATGCTCAGTCAGTGATATAAGTCAGAAGGAAAAAGAAAAATAATGGATGGTTTCACTTATAGCAGGAATATAGGGAAAACAAATAAGACATCAGTGCAAAAAAATAATACAAAACACAACAAAGCAAAAACAGATAATTATGAATCAGAAACTTCCTGCAGGGGAGGAGGTGAGAGAGGGATCCGAGAGAGGCAGGGAGGAGTGCAGGGGACTGAGGTGATAATGCATAGGTGCATTGGTGACAAAAATTCTATGGGGCCTATAACTGAGGGGGTGGGGGGAAGAAAATATTGTTTAAAAATGAACAATGATGTAAAAAAATAAAAATAATAATAATAATTAAAAAAGAAAAAATAAGAAATTGGGGGGAAAAAAAAGCAACAACAGGGCTTCCCTTGTGGTGCAGGGGTTGAGCACAGCATGGCACTGTGGGGCTGTCCACAGCCCCTGCAACATGAGTTTGATCCCTGGACAGCCAGGGAGCTACTCACATGACGAGGCAGCCCTCTCTTCTCTTGTCCACTGCTCCCCTTAGCAGTGTATTTCACTTGGTCTGCCTGTTCTGTTCCCTCTCTGTCTCTGGTGAGTCCTCTCACCCCCAACCTTGCACCTCTGGCCTGGCCTGTACCCCAGTTCTTGTGTGCATGGATGGATAAAGCTTTAAAATAAAAAAAGACCTGTGGAATACCTAGAGAGCAGCAAATAGCTCCTTTCAGTTATTAAAAAAAAAAAGAAAAGCAACAAAAGACACCTAAATTATAAAACAAGGAGGAAGAGAGTAAAAATGGCACATCAGAATGAGTTTCAGATCAAACAATCCAGTGGCCACAAAAATAGACCATCATATACTAACCAACAGAAAAGTCAAACAAAAAAAAAATCAATGAAAGTAACATTACAGACAATGGAAATGAAACTTCAACAAAACAGGGAAGATACCAAAAAATAAAAAGATGAAAAAAATACAAAAATTGAAACATTAAAAAAAATGGCATTGGACCTCCCTGGTGGCTCAGGTGGTTGAGCGCAGGGCTGTGAAGCTGTCCTCAGCCTCTGCAGTGCTGGTTTGATTCCTGCCAGCCACAGAGCTACCCATATGGCGCAGCAGACCTCTCCTGTCTCGCCCACTGCTCCCCTCAGCAGTGTATTTCAGTCTGCCTGTTCTGTTCCCCACTCTGTCTCTGGTGAATTCTCTTATCCTCCTGCACATCTGACCTGTACCGCGGTTCTTGTATAAATAAATAAATCTCTAAAAAAATGGCATTAAACATTTAAGTCTCAATAATCTCCTTCTATGTAAATAGCTTCAAAATACCAATTATAAATCCCACTTGCTCATGGTATATAAACCTTTTAATAAATTGTTGAATTAGGTTTGCTAAGATTTTATTGAGGGCTTTTTCATCTGTGTTCATTAGGAGATTGGTCTGTAGCTTTTTTTTGTACTTGTGTTTGTTGGGTTTGGGTTAAGGGTCAGAGAATGTGAAATTTAAAAAGCTAACCCTTGAAAGATGACTATAGAACTGAAGAATGCAGAGGGAGTGCTGGAAGGGATAAGGTGAGAACAGAGTGGGGAGGAGGCACAAAAAAGAAAACTTTAAAGAGAAAATTACCCCCATATTGCTTTATTTTTAATATTTTGAGAAACCTCATTATTGTTTCACATAGGGGTTGAACCAGTATATACTCCCACCAAAAGTGTATGGACTTTTCTCCACATCCTTGCCAACAATTGTTGGTTTTGGTTCTTTTTGATATGGATCATTTTTATAGGAGTGAATTGGCATCTCATTGTGGTTTTGATTTACATTTCCCTAGTAAGTGCCAATGAACATTTTTTAAATGCCAGTTTCTTATTTTTCAAAAAAAAAAAGATTATATAAATTCATTTTTCCACAGATTTAATTAGTAAATTTAGAATTTATTCAGGTAGGCAGTATCCTAGCCTATTGGAAACTGAAGGACATGTCTAAGAATTTTATATCTTTTTTTATTTAATCTCAAATGTACATCCATTTGATGTTTGAAGGTGATCAGGGGGATACAGATTTTAGATTTGATTTCAAATATATGACCTTTTGCAATATGGGAAATGTTTGGAAAGGAGACTATAGAAGCAGGCTGCTATAGTCAAGGTGATCTATTGTAGAAACTTGAAAACAACATAGAGATGGAGATAAATCAATTAATTTGAGAGATATTTTCTAAAACAAGGGGTTATCTACTCATTAACTTTTCTAGTTTTGACATTCATACATTCAAATTTGGTTTACTAATATAATCCATAATTATATGAGGAATATATAATTTCAAGTAGATAGGTGGTGATAGATGACAGATAGATAGCTACATAGCTACATGCATACATATATACATACATACATATAAGGATATATATTTAATTTAGTTCTAGATATCATTTGATTGTCTATGAGTTTGTTTGCTAGAACAGGTATAGGAAGAAAACAGTTGTAGAACCATTGGCATATTACTAGACAGGCAGCATTTCCTGGAGATAGCTTTCTGAAGAATAAGAATTGGAGCAGCTATAACCCATTATAATTCCACTAACCATCAGAGAATATACAAGCATATGAGGAGAAGGGAATTTTGTGATTGTCTTATTATTTTGACCGGCAAGGGTGGAGGGATAGTGAAGGTACGGTGTTGATATTAGTAGGACTTCCAGTTAGTCACAGAGGTATGAAACAGGCTCCAGTTTCATGCAATTCAAGGAGGTGGGACTGGCAAACTTGTGTTTCTGAGTCATAAACACAGTATTACCCATGGCAAAGGAGCTTGAAATAGGACTGCAGCTGCCTGCTTTACTCACCTCCACACCAACACTTTGAATCATTATAGAAAATAAATATTCAGGAACAAATGTATTTATTTTAAAAAGATAAATATTGGAAAATATATCAACCCCATTATGTAGAAAATATTTTTTATTCCAAATTCTAATGTATTTGTGTAACAGACTGCCTTGGCATTTATTGTGCCTAGGAAGTCAAGAAAAAAAAAAAGTCCCATAGAAATTAGGAATAGAAGAATTGCATTTATTGGGTTAGGGAGACAGCAGTGAGACTCAAATATATATTATTTACACTGACTTGTTGCATGTTATGAGTATTTTAATAATTATTTGTTTATCCTGTATAGGACAGACCTGAGAGAAAAGTAGATAATCTGTTTTCAGACTACTGGACAAGACCCAAAAGCAGATACAGAGATAGACAAGTGGTTTATTTACATAGAAAGTGAGGAAAAGAGACAGCTGCAAGACTGAAAAGAAAATGAATTGTCCAGGATATCCCAGATGCTGTGGTTCTACCCCAGATAGCATCCATTGAACAGAGACTAGGCTGCAAGTGGGAGCTGTATATGGCAGGACACTGACTATCCCCCAACCAGGAGCAGCGTGTGGCAGAAAGAAAGAGATTGGTTCACCTGTGCACCAAGGCTGTGTGAAGACCATTTCTAATCTTCCTAAATAATTTTTGGGATAAAATGATGTGGTTGTATTTTGAACTTTTTTATCACACCTTCCCAAAGGTAACACTGTTCTAATTTTTATTTATTTTTTATCTTTATTATTTATTTTTAAAGATTTATTTATTTGTTTATACAAGCACTGGGTACAGTCAGAAGCGCAGGAGGGTGAGAGAATTCACCAGAGCCAGAGCGGGGAGCAGAGCAGGCAGAAGGACCGAAGTACACTGCTGAGGGGAGCAGCGGGCATCAGGAGAGGTCTGCGCGCCATGTGGGACCCTCCTCCGGTGGCCGGGAAGCAGCCGGGGATCGAACCTGCGCTGCAGAGGCTGCGGGCAGCTTCGCAACCCAGCGCTCAACCACTGCGCCACCAGGGAGGCCCACAGATGACATTATTATTAGGATGATGAGGGAGATCTGAATATGGAACATGCAATAGATAACAAGATTAGATCAATGCTAAATTGCATAACAATTGCAATATGTGTATGAAAATGTTCTCGTATAGGGGGCTTCCCCGGTGGCACAGGGGTTAATTGCTCAGCTGTGAAGCTACCCGCAGCCTCTGCAGCACCGGCTCGATCCCTGGCTGCTGGGCAAGGGTCCCACATGGTGCGCAGACCTCTCCTGACGCCCGCTGCTCCCCTCAGCAGTGTACCTCATCAGTCTGCCTGCTTTGCTCCCCACTCTGGCTCTGGTGAATTCTCTCACCCTCCCGTGTGCCCCTGACTGTACCTAGTTCTTGTATAAATAAATAAATAAATCTTTAAAAAAAAAAAAAGAAAAGAAAATGTTCTCATACATAGGAGATACTTGCTAAGGATGAGTGCTGGAGTAACAGGTAGGTAAATGTGAAAAAATGCTAACAAATGAAGAATTCTGCTGAAGAGTTTATATGTGTTCATTGAATTATTTTTTCAACTTTCCTGGAGGTTTTATTTTTTTACAACACTTATTTGGGAAAATGAAATAATTTTAAGTTAAGATTCATTTCTTTTTTTTAGTGCATGGTTTTTCAAATAATAAAATCAGTCTTGGGTGCTTTTATATGGTTTTAGGCACACAGTTTATTTTTGAAATACACCTGAAAGCTAGGTGCTCCTTTCTCTACAGATGAAGAAATAGACTCTCAAATCAAGCAAGAGCTGCAAGTCCATTCCACATTTCTGGAATCCAATGCCACTGACCTATATGCTTTCCAGAAACAAGGCTACTGTAAGGCAACCATCCTCACAACCATGTCTTCTACACTTCCAGCTTAAAGAAATTTTTATTCAAGAATTATACTTCCAAAGACCAGAGAACTGCCTTCAAAGATAGAAAACTGGTTTCATTTCTGTGTCTTCTGATTCCTAATGTATCATTTTTTACTATTTTTATAAACAGTATTCCTTAAACCCCATTTTCCACAAATGATAGATATATATCTATCATTTGTGGAACTTAATACTTCAGTTCTTCCCAGAATCCTTAATAGAATTTTCCCTTAAGCCCTCAACTTAAGTTTCCTGGTGAGTTTATCAACTAAAATGCCAAACAATTCTTTTTCCAATTTAAACTTCGCCGTAGCCTACCTAATTGATTTCGCAAATGCAGCTAACAGCCATGTAACCTCTTGTGTCCACCCTGCAGTTATTATTGTGTTATCCATACAGGCCTTCCCTAGGGGGCTGTTCCACTGCTGCTGACATTAGACCCCACCATTCTCTTTCTCAAGGATTTGCTCACAAGCCACCAGCACTGCAGTTATCAGCACTGTGCTGCCTGCTGGCAGAACGCCTTGGTCCTCCTCTATTCTTGCCATTTTGTCAATTCTACTATAAACCTGATGTATATAAAATCATTTTTTTTTACTATTTTCAACATAATACTAGAATTTGTATGTGTGTTTATTTTTGTGGATTTCTTTTGATAAGTTTCTGAAATATGATACAGAATAGAAATAATTTTCCAAATTTCTTTCTCGCCTCTTATTTTAAGCAGAATATTCAACTTGAACATTTATATAATTATAGAATTAAAGATATCCATGATTTACTGAAAGCAGATCAAATGGGATTAATATAAGTCAACTGGAATAGACATTTTAAAATATGGAAATGAGGATAGATATAACTTAAATTTAAAAAGATTGTTCAAAAATAATGCAGAGCCAATCAAGAGTGAGTCAGAGTAGAACAACGCTATGGCTCAACCACAGCTCCCTGAGGCCACTTCTTGAGAAATCAGACCTAAATTTTGAGGAAGGGATATTGTAAATGAGTAAGACTCACTTCTGTCTAATTCCCATGGACAATGAGAAAACTATCTTACCCTTGCTGACCCTGCTAGTGGCAGAAGCAAGTATGGCAATGGCAAATGACTGACATGGAAAAATGGTACTAGTACTACAGCAGGCCACAGTTATGTAGGGGATGACAACAATCTCTTCTTATCTTGGGGTAAAGAAAATATGTACTGTTGGCAAAGGCATCCATGATTTTGGCCTTGGGTTATAGAATTCACATGGCTTCTATGAGTATCAGCAGTGATAGTGAACACATTGGTAATATTGGTGTGATTCCTTTAGTTACTGGCAGTTAATGGAAGTATTGTCACAATGAGTAGAGGAAAAAAAGAAAAGATTTACATTCCACATGCTGTGAAAGAACAATTGAACATGACCTAAGTCCCTGTGGATATTTCAACAATTAATTTAGAGATAATTAGAACTTACAGAGTTCTGATATACTTGGTAAAGTGTATGTCAGAGAAATACTAAGGTTGGCTCCAACTCATTCCGTTATTACCTCTAGTTGGGGTACCCATAAGTACAAATGCTAAACTTTACCAGAAAATAGAATACACAACTTCATGGATGCCTGAAACCATGTTGTTTCCACCTTTATTATTTCATGACTAATAATTGGAATCCCACCTTTCTGTAGAGAAAGTCTTGAAAACGTCACAAAACAAAAACAAATATCAAACACCTGATACTGAATATTTGGGGATAGATAGAGGGAAATAAAGAATTCAATAAGATAGACCAAATTTATCATTAACTAATGAATTCACTTTTAGATAAACCAATTGTATTGTCACCAAAATATTTAATGATGGATTGCAGTGATTAGGCAATTTAGGTAGAGACCAATGAACCAGATGCTACTTAAAATGAAGGATAGAGGTTTTCCCAGTGACCACAAACTGTGAAAATATGAGTTGTAAGAGAAGTAATAATGCTGTACTGGCTTTGTGTCATAGGTAATAGCATCCATCTTCATATCAGTTTATAGCAAGAGTCTCCTGATGATTCCATAACCAATTATCTATCATCACCTCCCCCAAAATTACACCTACTAATGAAACAAACTGAGTTTAAGTAAATGAAGGCGTGATAAAGAATACTATCTAGACAGAGGAGCAGGGTATCAAATGTTTTCCTGCCTATTCTGGACAAGTATGTGATAGTTCTTAAACTCAGGATCTGAGTGGAATGGGCAAGGTTTATGACATAAAGACTTTGGATCATAAATAAGCACTGAGTCCGGGTATTGAGGAGTAAACAATCTATTACTTATTTGGTTTGTATTATCTCTTGGAATAAGTATTACATTAAAATGAACAACTATCTTTTTGTTAATCCTAATAAAATAGGAAGCAAAAGGGCCTCCCCTGGTGGTGCAGGAGGTTGAGCGAAGAACTGTGAAGCTGTCCGCAGTCTCTGCAGTGCTGGTTTGATCCCAGCTGGCGACCTCTGCCCCACATGGCACAGTAGACCTCTCCTGTCTCACCCACTGCTCCTCTCAGCAATGTATTTCGTCAGTCTGCCTGTTCTGTTTCCCACTCTGTCTTTGGTGAATCCTCTCACCCTCCCGAGCTGGTCTGTACCCTAGTTCTTGTATATATAAATAAGTAAATCTTTAAAAAAATAGGAATCAAGAAAAGGCCAATAATGCTGGATTCAGGATTATTTAAATTAAGTATAAACATGTTCGTTTTGTTTTTAAACAAAAAATGCAAGTCTGACCTTAAGACCTTTTAATTCTTTCCTAAGTAATATCTGTTAGTTGAATTTCAGACTCTTGGATCCGGAAATGCAAATTGACTACTTTTATTTTAAACAAAACCTTGTCAAATGGAAGATGTGATGTTTTCATAATTCTGAATTTTGTTGACTAAATTTTTCCCATATCATTCCTAAGTATTCAAATATGTATTTATTACTTTTGTGAACCAAAAAGCATTTCTTAGTTATGGACCTACTTGTTTCTTATATTTTCTTAAATTTATTTTTTGTGTTCTATATTTTTGAATTAAAAAAAAAATATTTTGCCGAAGTACCACCTTTATAATTTCTTTTGGGTATAGTCTTATACCCAAAGACTCAATTTCTAAGTCTTTACATTTCTGGAAATGACTTTCTTTTTCCCATCCATTTAATGTGAGTTTGGTATTCTAACTTTAAAGTCATTTTTCTCTTTGGACTTTGAAGATATTTCCAGTGAGTAAGAAGATACCACTCTGATTATTACTCATTCATAAAAAGTTTTATTCTCACGTATGCTTATTTCCCTGTAATATCGAGAACACAGTAGGTAATTTGTATCTCTCTTTAAAGATTTATTTTGCTGTTTCCCCCATCCTTCCTTTACTTTTCAACGGACATACTAACTAAGGAATACCAAAGTTGTCAAGAAGTAAGAAAAGTTGGAAGCCATGTCAAAGCAGAAGTTAGAGCTCTGAAAATCAGCTACAAAGAACTATTTAAGCAGTAGGAACAAGATTGTAAAGAGAAGACAGCCAAATGTGGAATCATGGGACTATTCCAAATCTGGGAGAAAGGGCTTTTTCTTGGTTTCTGTTATTAACTAATGCTCTTTTTCTCTTCTATCCAATGGATATAACATTAACTGTGATTTCCTGAAGAGGTAAAGAGTCATCTATAGCCAGTGGTAGATTGTCTTTGTTTTTCCAATAGTTCTTCTCCAAAGTACTTGTTTTATCAACAGCTCTGGGAAGCAATACAGAAGATTTCAATCTATACCTTGATGTTTTATTTTATCATACAAAAGTTTATTTTACTATGACATGATGAAAGATTTGAACATGAGTGATAAAAACAGTTAATGTTTTCAATGCTTCCCTTAAAATATTATAGATATCTGTAATTTATAGAAGTAGATACTCAAAAATTCTTTTGAATTTAAAATGACCAAATTCTTTGTATTTTCCTATTTTGTCAATTATATTGTTTCTGCTGATATTATAGTATGAGTAGAAAAACAATGAAAAATATGTATAATCAAGAAAATGAAAATAATTTCTGTTCTATTATGCACAAATAGTAACTACAGTATTTTGTGTCTGTATTCGCCACTACTTTTTGTGCAGTGTCTTGAAGATGAAGTTGTCTAACATTAATGTGTATTAAAACTACATTTCTTATCAGAGACTTTTTTTGTTTGCTTTTGTAAATTTAGTTTTAGTTCAATGAGAGCATAGAATATATTATACTTAGAATATAGTATTACATCACATATAATAATATGTTATATAATATACACTATCTTAGAATACAGCATTACATGATGAAAAGGGACTTTCAGTCTTAACCCACTATGAACAAATGAACACAAGGATATGAAGGGATACTTCTTTTCCAGACCCTTCTTTGCTTGAATATCCTAGCCCTATATATGGCAGAGACTCTTTTTGATCTTGCTTGTTATAGTGTGACCCAAGGATGAGATGGTAGCATTGGAATCACTTGAGTTCTTGTTTAAACTTCTGGTCCTGGTCCCACCACAAAGTGACAAAATCAGAATGTACCCTTTCAAAAAAAATTAAGGTGATTTTTGTTTACATGAAATTTTGAGGAACTGGTATATAACAACAGGGTCTTTCAGACGTTCTTATCCCAATGCTCTAGACCCTCCTCCTCAAGTTCTGGAAATTGTAATTTTTCTCTTGCTACTTCGAGCCTCTGAATAGTGATAGCTTCTCATGCTCATTACTCCCTGGGTTTCTGTTCCTCAATTTTTGGTGGATTCATTTAACCTTTTAATACCTCCATAAATACAACCCTCAATAAGTTCTTTTAAATCCAGCAGTGAGCGCTTTTGATTTTCTTCCAGAATCCTGAGGATACCCCTCCTGATAAGCAGGCTTGGGAGTAGAGAGAGCTGGCAGAATGTTTCTCTAACTCATTCTTTCTGAATCTTTAAATCCAGAATTCATACAATTTCACTTCATCCATTCTGCCATACTTAGTCTTTGACACAAACCTCATGTTCACAGCCAATGCTCTCTCCAATGAACATATGCTCTCTTAAGGAGAATAAAGGAAATCCTATATAGCTACAAGTGTGACTGTAATCAATCCCAATGTATGCCCAGAAAATTAGTTCTCAGAATGTTCTGAGGATGTGGAGGCAATTCTGGAATCTAAAAAAACACCATAACTCACTCATCGATCCCTGTCTCCCTAAGTCTCCTGTTGGAACACCACACCTCTTCTAGATTCTCATGAGGTCTCTGTTTTAATAATAATAGCAGATAAGAGCAGTCTTACATTTCCTAAGGTGGAACTGGGTCATAGTTTGGGGTTTTTTTGGGGGGAGTGAGGGTTATTGGAGGAAAATTGTTTATTTAGGATCTGAGAACAGTCAGAACCAGGGACTGAACTGGTGCTGCTGTGGATAGCTTCATAGTGCTGTGTCTTAACCGCTTGCATTACCAGAGAGCCCTCTCATATAGATTTTTAACTTAAATCTAGTCATATTGTGAAGCAGCTATTACTATTCTTTTCACTTTATAAATGTGAAAATCGAGATTTTCTACTGTGTGAGCACCATGCCCATCTGATTGGCAAATATTTAAAATCAGACAATGTAAAGATACAGAAATAAAGACATTTCCATTGAGTGTAAAGGCACAGCCAATATAGAGATCTATACAAGTAAAATCAGGGATATTTGAACAATAATGGATTGTACCAATATCAATATCCTGGTTATAATGTGTTATCATAATTTTTGTAAGATGTTACCATTAGGGGACATTAGATAAAGCATAATGAAGATCTTTCTTCATAATTTCTTACAAATGCAGGTGAATTTTTAATCATATGAATAAAAATTCAATTTAAAAATAAAAATAGAACAGATAGTAAAAAATATGATAGTCCCACAAAATACATAAGATATCATTAACTTTTGCTAAAAATTCAAGGAATTAAAAAACTCAGAGGGGTCAAGAACATAAACAACACTACCAATCAAAAAATTTTTTTCAAGTAAATTATTTCTAATATTGAGAATGCTTTTGTCTGAAATTGATAGTGCATGTACTGGGTTTGCCCATAGGGAAAAAAGAAATAGCAAAATAGCATAGGAAAATAAACAATGAGAAAATTATCTGTCTTCGGGGAATTACAGATGTAAACCTGAAAAAAATTCCTCAATTCATTAAAGAAATGAAAAAATATCTAGCTCACAATCTTTATATATGAATAACAAACTATTTTTGTTAATGATATTAGTAAAAGTTTATAGTGAGTATATACTTAATAATTTTAACACAAACGTTGATAACCAAACAATATTTCAAGGCTAGTCTTATATCAAAACATAAACATCTTTGGAACCTGCTAAATGAAATAAGTCAGAAAGGGAAAAATAAATAGGGTATTTATATGTGGAATACAGAGATACAAATAAAGGGCCAGATAGTCAAACTTAATTCTAACCCTTGAAAGCTGACCTTAGAACCAAGGCATCCACAGGGGGATGGAGAGGCAAAAGGGTGAGACCAAAGTAGGAAGGGGGACAGTGTACTATGGTGGTAGACTCTGGGTGCTTTGGTAGTGGGTGAACTATGGTGACCACACCTGGGTTTGGTGGGTGGGGAGATGATATATTTACAAACTACCAACAGGGATGTAAACCAATGGTACTTCAATTTAAAAAAAATAAAAAACAAAACCCTCGGATTGGAATCTCCTGTGATAAGTTCAAGGAATGTATCTTCATATAAACAGTGTGTGAATTCTTGCTAAATGAAGATTGAGAAGTGTTCATTTGGATATCTGAATTCTCTCTTCTGTTTATCATAGTTTACAAAAGTAATACAACTACATCCAGCATTCCACATTTAGTTTTCATTTTGAAATTATAAAAACGATTCTCCTTTAATCTGATAGATTATTTGATGTCTAACTGGCATGGGTAAGTGTTATGCGTAGCTAACTGAGAATGATAGTAGCTGCTATGATATTTAGCCCCTAGATGAACTTAAAATGAACTTAAGATATATATATATATATATATATATATATATATATATATATATGCCATGCAGGCAGAGCTTGAAAAATATTTTCTAAGGTACCTTTTAGCCAGACATTGGAATAATTTGATTTTTCTATAGGCAACCACACTAATACTCTGAGGTAGAGGTCTAATTTCAATGTCTTTCCACATCCCCAAACTATTTTGAGATCACCTGATTTTAACCCACATCAGTATCCAGAACTGTATTGCTGGGATAATGGAGAGTCATGTGGTACCCATCAGGGGGTAGTTAAATATGGTTGCTCCTGCTGCTTCCCTCATTGCCCAATTACCTAACTGACTCTTGGAAGTTATAGCTCAGGGAATCCTGGAACTGGGCACACCAGGGCACTTGATCAGACAAACATGATTTCCCAGCCCCAGAAGTCACAATTCAGTTCTAACTCAGACCAAGGACCTGTCATGCTCATGGGATGATTTAGCCTAGAGGATTCTAAATAGGCTCAGGAAATGCAAAACTTTCTCTCAATTTGAATGGCTCCTGTCACTTCTTAGAACCCCTGGCACTCAAATATTTAAATTACAATTTCAGTTTTAATTTGAAGAAACCTAACAATAAGCCCTTTCTAGTCCCATAGTACTTTAGGTCTGACTTTTCTTTCATTTTCTAAAAATGCATATTTGGGGAATGAAATTAGCAATGCAAGGTGAACCTAGTGTGAATTTTACTGAAGATTATGCAAGTGCAGGAAATTATAATTCTATCAGGATGTCATTACATGTGTCTACTTAGACACACATTTTCTGCTATGTTTAAGTTAAACAAAACACTAAATGACTATGTAGTATGACATCTCATTAATATGTTTCCATTCACATCTGTGCCTTTAGTATTAAAAAAAAAAGACTGCTTCAGTGATAAGAGATTAGGTCCTTTAATTAGAAACAAATGACAAATCGCTGTTAACCCCATGTGATGCTTTCTAAAACTTCCATCAAATATTCCTCTTAAAATATTATTAAACACAAGTTCCCCAGTTCTACTTCCTAGAAAGTGCCATTTAACAAAACCCAGGCAGGATGTTAATACTGGGGCCGAATTACAGGTTGCCAAAGCATTTCCTGTGAGGGGATTGACAGGGGATCATTTTGTTATGGGGCCACCTCCAGTGTGTTGTGACAACCACTCATTACACCTCTGAGCACAGCACTCAGCTGTAGGTTCTACAAGATGCAAATAGCTCCAAATGGGTTCAATTTAGAGCAAGTGGATAATGTATCATTCACTTCTCTAAGGTAGAAGCTTTTAATTTTCCAAGAACAAGGAAGAGAAGAACATTGCAGTTTCTTGAAATAAAGATTTAGTTAACCAACTACGCCTGAGAAATGGAGTGACAATAACAATATCTGTTACATTATAAATAAAAACACTTCACCTGCCTAGTTTCCCCTTGGCCCAAACCAAAACACCAAGTGGTCAAGTGAGCATCACCTCTCAATAAGTGTAATTATCCACTTATGAGTTCAATGTCAAAAACTAGTAACCTCTAAGTGATGGTAGGTTTTTCTCTTTCAAAAGGAACTGCTTACAAAGCTACTATAGTTAATTATAATAATACTCAAAAAGTGTTTAAAACACATTTTGATATAGGGAAAAATATCATGGAAAGCTTTTCACAGTTGGACTTTAATATTTTAGTGTGCTAGCTTTTATACCCCTCTGTGATTTTACTCCCACTGTTCTATTACTGATTTCAGTAAGTGTTGCTCACAATGAAATGCAGCAAGTGCCTACTACCAGCTACGGAGAAGAGAGGTTTGCTGACGCGGATTGGAAAAAGTCAATAAGCACATTTAAGATTCTTATGTTTAACAAAGCCACAGCAGAAGCCATTGAGTGGCAAACCAGGTCCTTAAGGAAAGATGGTTGTTTTTGCTATCAGCACGTTAATGAACAGAATGCCTTTACTCCAAAGCACCAGCGTAGTCTGGCCATGACTATGAAAATCCTCTGGATGTAAATGTCCTTTTGTTTTGAGCACTCTACTAAGATATTAATTATCTACCAGAAATCCATTGAGTTGGACCTATAGCTGACCTATGTAAAAATAATAATGAAATCGTCTGAAAATATTTGAGCTGAGAAAACAAAAAGAAGTTTCTTTTAAACCTACTCAAGATGTAGAATGCTTATTAAAGTAAGGATTCATAAAGTTTGTTATTCTTTTATTCTGAAAGTAATTTTCAAACATTCTAAAACACATGTGTGCATGCATGTATATATACACATATGTCTCTGTATGTGTATGTATGTATGTGTGTTTATAAAAATATATATATATATAGTATGAATCTCCATATTTAGAGAGGAAGGGAGAAGGTTGGGAGGAGGAAGGGAAGAAGAGGGAGAGAAAATTGGGATAGGGATGGAGATCACTCCAGGAACATTACAATACTGGTAGGAGAGAGTGAAAGTGGTATTGAGGAGAAAGGGCATCACTCTGCAATAAGGTATACATTATCAAGCAAATTGTTTACTTCTGTTGAGGAACACTAGGGATCTGTGTAAATGTACCTCAAAGTTATCCACCCATGGGGCAAGGGAGCCTGGCATTTATAGACTCACTTTCATCAGTCATTTGTCTGGGTGCTATTCTTAGGGTATAATTCTCCAACACTTAGATGATTCAGTTAAAAGAAAACTCAAGGCACAAGGACTGTTGAATTTATACTATTATTTCTTCTTTCTTTCATAATTATTGTCTTACTCTTTACTACTGAATGGGTGGCTTAGAAACAACAGAAATTCATTTTTTACAGTTCTGGAGACTGAGAAGTCCAAAATCAAGTAATAAGCAGCAGATTCAATGTCTGGTGAGATTCTGTGGCTTGGTTCAGAGACAGACTCTCACTGGGATCTCACATGGTAGAAGAGGCAAAGGGGGCTCTCTGGTGTCTTTTATAACTATAATAATCCCATTTGTGAGGGTCTGCCCTCCTGACATACCTTTCAAAGGCTCATCTTCTGATACTATCCCATTGAAGGTTAGGATTTCAACATAGAAATTTTGAGGGATCACAAACATATAGTATACAACAGTAGTAGAATATATAATACTTAATCATGTATCTTTCTATACAAAGATTATATTTCCTAGTCACCCCGACCAGGTTTTACCTAATGAAATATAATCAGAATCATCTGTGTAACAACTAAGCTGTAGTTTTAAAGGGAAGAGTTTCTTTTTCTTCAATTTTGTTTTTTCCCACTAGCTAGAATGTGTACCTATAACCTGGAGCTCTGCAGTTATCCTGAACTATAAGAATAAAATTTTGTGATTAAGAAAAATAATTTCCAGAATACTCATCTCTATACTTTTTTGAATGGGGAAAAATACATTTGTATATTAGTAATAGAATTTTGGATGTTCCATCACAAGCATCAGAATATAATGTCAATTGTTACAGGTATAGGTGATAATACATTAAAAAACTATCAAGCATCTGGTCACATATTTTATAAAAAAATATACCTATTGTAGAAATAATAATAATGAAATAAGTTGAATATTGGAATATAATAAGGTATCAAAATATTGGCTAGAAATGCTCATTATAAGAAATCAATTTCTTTCTAATATAACCTAGAAATTATGTGCAATTCCAGACATTTAAATATTAAGGTAATCATTAATAATCCAAGATTTGGCAAATCAGTAACAAACCACTTCAAGTTACCATATTAAATGTTTAAATGTCTGAGAATTAGAACTTATAGTCTGGGAGTGTAAATGTAAGTTGGGACCACCACTTTAGAAAACAAGTTATACTGTTTAGTACGTGGAATAGTTGCTTTGTTGTTTCTTTCAATTAATGTTTCTCATATATATTAAAAAGTGCAAGTTATGTTTAATAATGTTTATAGGAGCATTTTCATAGTAGCAAAATATCAGTGGGGAGAGACCATTAATACAATAACAGACAATTGTTGACATTTATACAGCAGAATATTATAGAGTGGAGAAATAATTGAAGTATATTATATGCAGAAACATGCAAGAATCTTAAAATATATTAAACAAAAAAGAATTAGGAGGGAATACATACAGGATGACTCTTTAAAAAACAAAACAAAAAGTAAACAGATTTCCATTTCTGTTTATAAGCAGTTCAGTCCCATGAAAACTGGATTCTATCATAAAACTAAAAACAATATAAATTTTATGGAACTATTTGCACAGATATTTGGCAACAGACTATTAGAAACTGAGATTCCTGAGAAAAAGATGACAAAGTGAACTTTACAATTACTTCCTGGGTACAATTTCCAGACCACAGAATAGAAGCAGAAAACCAAAGAGTGGTAGTCTCAATGTGGTTAGGAGACAGGAGATAGATACCAAAATTTGGAGATGCTGGGAAGAAATGCTGGGAAGAAGCATATTGAAAATAAAGGAACTAAGGAAAAGCAGAGCTCTTGAGATGTGCAGAGGGTCTGATGGAGTTATCTCTGGCTATGGACTAGTCTGAACATAGTTTGCACACAATGGAATATTACTAAGCAATCAACAAAGATAAATGCATGTCACTCGCAGCAATGTGGATGGAGCTAGAAGGAATTATGCTCAGTGAAATAAGTCAGAAGAAAAAAGAAAAGTATCAGATGGTTTCAGTTATAGGAGGAATATAGGGGAACCAAATAGGACATCAGTGTAAAAAAATAATAACAGTACAACACACAACAAAACAAAAATAGACAATTATAAACCAGAGATATCCTGCAGGGGAGGAGAAGGGAGAGGGATCAGAGAGAGGGAGGGAGGAGCACAGGGGACTGTGGTGATGGTGCACGGGTGCATTGGTAAAGAAAACTCTATATGGACTAAACTGGGGTGGGGGGAACAGATAGTTTAAAAATGAACAATGATGTAAAAAATTAATAAATTACATATATATATGTTTTATATATATATATAAAACACCACAAGATTATGATTTACCAAAATACCAAATGATTCCTGACACCAACAAAAGTCAAGGAATATGTCAAGTTACCAGTATCAGAATGAAAAACATCTCATTAAAAAATTAAACATTGGTTATAATCCTCAGAATTTTCCACTGTTGGCTAAGTTAACACTAGAATAGATGTGTTGTGCTACCCTTCCTCAGCAGAGTTTTATTAAAAAGTATCTCAGAAGCATCAAATTGATTCACCAGTAACTGCATGGCAGGATAAAGTTAATGTTGTTTAAAGGAATATTATAAAATTCAGCATTCAACAGTATAAATTTTAGAATGTCTAACATTCAAAAAATTGTAGCTATGCAGAAGGATAAAAAAATACAACTGGATCACACATCTAAACAAATGTTAAACCTACATAAATTTAAAATGAAAACCAGACAATTATCTTGCGACCTACGAAAAAGCGAATATTTAACATTTAAGATAACGAAATTTTAATAAATATAAAATGTAAATAGGAGTTTTTCAAAAGTAAAAGCTTCTGCTTTTTGAAAGATGTTATTGAGAACACAATAAGGCAAGGAAAAGACTTTAGGTAAATATCGCAAAGCACATATCTGACACATGGCTTCTATCCAAATTAGGTAATGGAGTCTTAAAACTCAATAATAGAGACAGTGTGACTAAAAATAAAATGTACAAAAGATATAACGTTCATAAAAATGGATATATACATTATAAAAAATATAAAATATATAGAGAGAGCACCAGTTATTAAAGGTAAATTAAAATCTCAATTTGATACTACCACAAACCCACTAGAAAGTTGAAAGAGAAAAACTACAAGATGACACTAAGTGCTAGAAAGAAATTGGAGTAACTGAAACATATACATTGTTGGTGAAAAGGTATAATGGTATGGACATTTTGAAAAACTTTTTGGCATTTGTTTAAGAAAGTTAATCATATATTTGCCACACAAACTTAGCAAATATACTCCCAAGCACTTGCTCAAGAGGGAAAAAAAATATAACTATACAAAACAGTATGCAAATTTTCATAGCCACTCTATGTATGATAGCCAAATACTTGAAACAACAAAAATTGATGGAAACTAATAAACAGATAAGGAAAATGTAGTATATCCATACCATGGACTACCACTGAGCAACTGAAAAAGTAAACTGCTGATAAATGCAAATTTGATAGCTCTCAAATGTGTTAAGTGAAAGAAGACAGACATGGAAGACGATATACTGAATCAGCCAATGCACTTAAGAGTCATGATATGGCAAAAGTGGAATGACAAAAAGTTGACCAAAGCCTGTGGTGGGAGAGGGAGAAGATTGCTGACAAAGAGGTTCACCTTCATGGTAAAGGACACATTCTACATCTTGGTATAAACATATATTGATTATTTTAAAATTCAGCAAAGGTAGGTTTTTAGTACATGAAATTACATTTTGATAAAGTTGATTTAAAGGTACACATGTTGTTTTTTTTTTAATACTGTAAGGGGCATATTTATTATAGAAAAAAGGGAAATTAAAGGATGATTTACAGACACAAATAAGCAGAAAGAGTTGCCCCCCAAAAGGGATGGGGTTTGTCAAAAAACATACCTGCATGGACATAGGTGGGCAGGCTTGGGAGGAGAGCTGCCTCTGCTGCTTTGCAAGGAGAAAAGGCTGGTGATGATTAACACCTGCATAGTTACAGGCAGGTGCGAGAGCTACATACATGTTGTTTTTAAAAATAGATGTATATGGTAAAATGATATGGATTTAGTGTATTAACACAAATACACAGTAGTGATAAGTAACTGGTAGTGAGGAGGGTCACACAGTGTTCTACAAAATTATTTGAAACTCATTTTTTAATTTATTATTGATATTCATGTTGCAATGTTATGTACATTCTTTTGTACGTATGACATATCCAACAGTGAAAAATAAAAATATTAAATAAAATTTAAACAGAAAGGTTAAATAGCCTACTGGAAATGTGTCATTGCTTTTCCAGGCAATGCCATCTTTAATGTATGCAATTATTATAACTGAAGTCAACCAGTTTAAAAATGATCATTAAGGAAATGAGGAATATGTTGAGAGAGCAGGTTCCTTGATCGCTCTTGAAAGGTTCATTGAAAAGTTAACCAGAGGGACACTAATACCCAGAGACATCCATTATCTGTGGAGAAAGCTGGACATGCCTTGGACATTCGTTGGCAAACAGCATTGACTATGACAGAGAAGGGGAGACAGAGTGGCGAGTCATAATTCATGGAACTAAACAGGATGTGAATGGAAAGAAGCACCTGGAGGCTAGAGCTTGGGGTACAGGACAAAGACAGCCAGTGCTCCTGATCAGTCAGGGGTCCTTGGGAGGGGAGAACTGAATTGTATGGAGGCACAGACCCTTAATTGAGGGAAAATTCATGTGGAATTAACTGTAGTGCTCCCTACAGGCCAAAATGGATCCTGGTAACAAGCAAAACGTCAGTGTGCTGGATTGCACTTCCCTACTCCTCAGGAAAGGTCCTGAGGGAAGCAGCAGTTCACAAACCAGAGGATCACATGTCTAGAATCACAGAGAGGAAGGCTATTGGTGGTGTCAGAAACACAAGCCAGAAATTCCTCCTACCCCCCACCTCCCAGCAAATTGGCATGGGCATATGGATTTTCCAGACATCTCCCCATCCTATGACTCAGCAAATGTAAAATCAGTTTTAGTACCTAGAGAAGATAGCAAAGGTTGAAAACTTAAAATCAAAAACAGAGTGCCACTGGCTGTAAATGTAAAAGCAGATCATCTCTAAGTTAGTACAAGTATTTTTATAAAAATCAAGAAATCGAAAATGGTAAAATGGGCCAAATATATATATATTTGGCCCATTTTACCATATATATATATATATATATATATATATATATATATATATATATAAAACATATCATACTTGGAGACCTCAAGGAATATGAGATTACAGGTGAAATTATTCCACAGAAACCAACCACAAAACATGGAAGATATTTTATCTCCCCATCACACAGACAGCTCATAAATACTTTGCAAAGAAGACATAGAGATTATCAAGGGGCACATGATAAAATGGACACCATCACTTGTCAGGGAAATATAAGCTGAATCCATAATGAGACCCCATTCCATAGTGGTGATAATGGACCACATTAAAAAAAAAAAAAGAAACAAACAAAACCCTGAAAGAAGTGTCGCTGAGGATGTAAAGAAAAATATCCTTACTTTTTTGTTGATGGGAACATAGGTTGGTACAGCTCCCATGGAAAACAGTTTCTGAGGTTTCTCAGAATATTAAAAATATATCCACCAAATAATCCAGCTATTCTCCTTTGCATCTATCCAAAGAGTACAGAAACATGTATTTGCAAGGATATATTCAGTTCTGTGTAAATTGCAGCACTATTTATAATACTTAAATTATGAATACACCCTAAGTGTCCGACAACAGATGAGTGGATTAAGAGGTGGTATATAGAGGGGGCCTCCCCGGTGGTGCAGCGGTTGAGCGCTGGGTTGCGAAGCTGCCCGCGGCCTCGGCGGCGCCGGTTCGATCCCCGGCTGCTCCCCGGCCACCAGAGGAGGGTCCCACATGGCGTGCAGACCTCTCCTGCCGCCCGCTGCTCCCCTCAGCAGTGTACTTCCGTCCTTCTGCCTGCTCTGCTCTCCGCTCTGGCTCTGGTGAATTCTCTCACCCTCCCGCGCTTCTGACTGTACCCAGTGCTTGTATAAATAAATAAATAAATAAATAAATCTTTAAAAAAAAAAAAAAAAAAAGAGGTGGTATATAGAGAGTGGAACACTACTGGACTATTAAAACAGTAGAATCTTTTCATTTGTAACAAGAACATAACTGAAGGGGATTATGCTAAGTGAGGTAAGTCAGAGGAGAAAGAAAATACCAGATGATTTCAGATTTCACTCATGTGAGGAATATAAAGAGACAAGCAAAGGAAGAAACAATACTAAGCCAAAATAAATCTTAGAAACCTGATTGCAGATTTGAGGCTACAAGAGGGGGAGGATGGTTTGGGAAGCAAAGGGGGAGGGGGCAGGCGATGGACTTTGGTTGAGGACTATGGATCACTTGGTGTTGGGTGTGGTGTGGTAATACACTTCTGAAGAATTGTAAACTTATACCCCTAAATCATATAGAGTGTTGTTAGCCAAAGTTACCTCACTATAAATACAAAAAAAAATAAAAATAATTAACAAACCCTCCTTACACATCTCCTACTTCTGTACAGAATATACCCATTTGATTCATATCCAGTTATTTGATAGAAAAATTTTAATTATCTATTCATATTTCTCTTTCAAACTCTTTCACCTCCCATATTTCTCCCCTTCCTCCCTCTCTCTCTCCTTCCTGCCCTCCCTTCCAAAGTGTCCAGTGTACTGTGAGGAATGTGTTATTTGGGGTTATGAATTGATCAAGCATTGACCTAGCTGACATGAAGCCGGGAATTCATAAAATGAAACAAAAAGCTAAACAAGCAAATGCAACAGTAAAGTGCAAAATAAACAACTAAACAAATAAATCCAAAGAAAAGTAATCAAATAATGATGAATATTGCAAGGAAAAATATCAGGGGCAGGAATGTATAATAATGGGTTCACGTCTTCCAGATAGGACTGAGGCTGAGAAGCAGTCAGGGGGATACTCAGAAGAGTCCTCTATAAAAGGTTTTATGAAGTGAAGATATTTGGAGGCTTGAACAATGCAAAGGGAGACAGTATGATAAAGACATTTAAAATTTCAGATTATTTATGTAATAGTTTTGTGATCCTTGTTGAAATGCTGAATCTCTTATGTCTCAACATTATCATGTACACAATGAGGGCAAGATGCTAAGTAATCTCAAAGATTTCTTAAGACTAAATAATAAAATATATTCTGCAAAACATTCAGGCATTTTCAACCTGGTAAATTTATATAATAAAAAGTCATTGCAACACTGATCAGTACTATTCAATAAAACAATAGGAATTTGATTTAGACATTTTTCTCAAATTCAATTGAAACAATCTACTTCACAGAAATTCAGAACATGTGCAAAAGGAAAGTTCACCTTTGCCTCACAGTAAAAATAAGACCAGAATTGAAAATCATTCTACTTGTATCCAATCAAAAGTGAGGTTAAGTATATAAAGAATATAGAACGAGCAAGTAATTAAAAAGAATTTGGAATATATTCTGTCATAATAAGAACAAAAGGTAATATCACATATATATATTTGAAGTAGTACATGAAAACCAAGCTTCAGAATCTTATTCATGTAATATTCTCTGCCACACTTTACCAATCAAGCAAATGGGTATATGAAAACATATGTATCTATTTTAGAAAATTATGTGTGACTTTTTCTTTTTTATGATTTACAGAGATCGAAATCTCCACTGGAGTTCAGGATAGAAGGGGTGGGTCATTAGGTTTCTGCCTCAAGGAAATAGGTCTCAGCATGCCACCATCAGAACTGAAAGAGTAGTAATAAGGTCATTAATTATCTTGGCCTGGATACAGTTTGAAACCCTGGGAGGTGAAACTTATACCCATAAAAAGATAAATTACCTTTCTGTTGGATTAAGCAACATCATCATGGGGAGACAGGTGATTGGAGTGTCTGCCCAATATGGTCTAGGAAAATGTTTCCAATAATTAAATAATGAAAACCAACATCATCTCCTCTGAGAAATGGGATTGCGTAAATGCCTTTAACCAGGACTTATTTCTCTGCTACTTCAAATGCAAAAAAGTTTACTTTCATTGATATATAAACAGGTATAATCTACATCATGTATATACATACAAGGACAAGTTCAAGGCAAAACAAACAGATCAACAAGCAAAATAACTTTCAGATACAAAAAAACAAGAAAAATTAAATTAATACAACAAATTAAATACTATCTTCAAGAGCTACTACCCTACAACATACTGCCTTAGAGACAAATAAATTTTAAAAAATGGGTTGTGCACACTGTCTTTGAACTCTTCCAGAACAGGGTAGTTGGAGTACTCTATAAACATCTTGGCAGAAGACCATTTCCCTGGGAATGCATGCTGGCCAATGGGATCTGTTCTCTGCTAATTAGATGAGATGTGGTGAGTTCCCATGGGTGTCATATCTATGCACAAACTCTCAACACTTAGCACCATGTCACTAACATTCACTTGACTAGTTGCACACATAAATGGTTTACTTGTCCTTTTCATCAGCATACTCTCCCCTTAGAGAGCTGCTTGGCATTAATTCTACCTCATATAGCTAACTTCATAGGAACAGCGATTTGTTGATAAATATGCTGATGTGTGATCGTCTGCTGGTGCTGACTTGTAAGAACAGAAAGTAATATTTTTAGAAGTCAATTGTCAACACTATTATTAGCAACTAAATTACATAAAAATTATAGAAGAATAAAATTAATAAATTCAACTTGTTACTTCATAATTATATTATTAAAATTTTACTGTTTTATATGTTCTTGAAGTTATTTACATTTATTTCATTTGTATGGTAGAAATATATTACAATGATGGGCCACTGTGCATCTCTTACCAGCTCTGTGTTTAGTGGCATCCCATAAATAGTTTGAAATTGACCGTCGTGGGTGCGTTTACCTGCCAAAAATCAGGTAACATAGCAAAACAGAGACCCTGGCTCAAGCCCCATCCCCATAGCATCAAAGATTTACCACAACACCATGGTAAATCTGTTTTGTCCAAAAATTTACCCTTGGATAAAACATTACAAGACCTTAGACATTTTCTTTGATAATAAGAGTGATATCAGTTCAAGGTCACCTGGACTCTTTTGCAAGCAGATATGGATACAAGGTTGATGAGTATAGAGAGCTAGCTTGTACAGGTGGCTTGCTGTGTGAAAATGCTCCGTGTACATCTCACAAGCCTCATGAGATAGGAGGCATATTTCCATTTTGCAAATGCACAAATTGGAGCTTACAAAAGCTAATACTATCCTGGAGGTCATCCAGCCAAGAAGTGGAAGAAACTGGATCTTCAACCAAGACAGAGTTCTTGAGCAGAAATTTTTCCTACATGCATTCCACACAGAAGCTAAGAGTGCCTAACTCTAATCAAAGACCCAACATTTTAAGTAAGCAGCAACCTCAAATCCTAATTTTATAGCAGAGAATAGTGGAGGAGGGTGGATAGGGTAAACCAGTGGAAAGATGCCATATAATACGCTCATTTGAAAAACTGGAAGGGGGGAAACATCATCTATTCTTTTAAAATAACATATTACATAATGAACAAATGCTAAAAAGCTTCTGGATAAAACAAAAGCTAAATAAGTCACCTTCAAATGTTCTATTACTCAGAGATCAAAATTATAGCAAAAAAGGTAGAGAATTATTCTCATGTCAAAAAAGGTTTTATATAAACTATGCATACATTTGCAATTTTTCATTTTCCTCTTATGGTTATATTGTACCTGCTATAAACAAAAGAAGATTGTTCACATTGAAATAATACTGAAAATACCATTCCCCAGGGAGTTGGTACTAATGCCTATCCTTTCCTCTTTACAGAATAAGCATGTAGCAAGCATTCATGCTAAATGCCAATGCACTTGGAAACTGACATGTTGATTATCATGTTTGGATATTATTCATTTTATTTATCTTTGAAAATACAAACAAGCAGGCCCATTCTATAAATATTATCTCCATTGGAAAGCTACTGCTAATGAAAAATCTACATCTTTTTGGCTACCAAATCCACTAAAACTCACTGTAAACATACAGTACTTATTATAATAACATATTTTTTTCAGTACATACAAAAGACTATTGGGAAGAAAGGAGAGGTGGGGTGCGGAGGAGGGTGGATAGGGTAAACCAGTGGAAAGATGCAATTAGAGCTATGTTGGCTTGGCAAAGTACCACTGAACAGCAAGCTGGGGTATTTTCTTTGCCAAACCACTCCAGGCTCCTTGGGGGTCTCATATCTGTTAAGAGGGTTTCATTCCAGTAAGTATCTTCCACAATAGGAGAAAAATAAAGACGTAAAAAGAATTAACAAACAAAAAACAACAATGCAAGTGTACACAGAGATAAAACACACACATGGAAACATAGTCAGTGGGAAACGTTACATTAAGTTGACTATGTTAACTTGACCATTAATGGCAGGCACAGATTCAGAAATCATCAAAAACCAGTAACCTGTGATAACATACACTGGGTTGGAAAGTTGGAAGTATTCAACTAGTCTTTCAGTATTATGTTGTACAAGGTAGGATTAGGGTTCAGAGAAAAAGTTTTCAGAATTGGCTGTATGATGGATTGAACATGCTCATGGGAGTTCACTAAATGGATTTTTGAATAAGACATGCACCCAAAATGAAGCAGAAAGGTCAAGTTTTGCAATTTAGAATGGCATTAGCATCTTCATTATAAAAGTCATCATCACCATCATCATCAACATCGCCGTGATCATCATCACTGGCAATTACTGATTGACACTGACCACACAAAATGTTTTGGTATGACAGTGTGTCTAATTGTTGCATGCATGTTTGTTTTCTAGTGGAATTGTTAGTGGCAGAAGGAGGAGCATCCTGAGATGCCCAAAGCAGAATGCTCTAAATGGGTTCTGCCATCTGTAGCATAAAGACAAGCATACTCTTAGTATGTGAGACCTTCAATAGGAAAAGAAAACAAAATTTAAAGATTTATTTATGCATACAAGAACTAGGGTACAGGTCAGAGATGAGGGAGGAGGGGCAGTGAGAGGATTCACGAGAGACAGAGTAGGGAGTAAAACAGCCAGATCTCCTGAAATACACTGCTGAAGGAAGCAGAGCGCGAGGACAGGAGAGGTCTGCTGTGCCATGTGGGTTAGCTCCTGGGTCAGGGATCGAGCTCATGTTGCAGAGGCTTTGGATAGCTTACACTGCTGTGCTTAACCCCTTGTACCACCAGGGAGGCCCCAATAGGAATAATAATAATAATAATAATAATAATAATAATAATAATAATGTGCAGTAAAAAGAAGAGAAAGAATAAGAAACACTCATTGGGCAAATGCCCCAAACCAAGCAATAGTGCCAAAGAGGGGCCACTGAGGCTCAAAACTTTGCCCTAAATCTAAGGTACCTTCTGGTGGGGAGTCATAGGAAAGGGGAGAAGAGGCCAGGCAAGTCTGGAAGGAAAACAGCAAAATCAAAATGCAAGTCCAGATAAAGCCCGCCATTGCTGGCCATTGTCAGCCCCCTAACAGGCCTCTCACCCACGTCTCTATCTCTTTCAAGTGTCGCTATGCTGCCCAAGTCTCAGGTACAAATCCAAGGCTGACACATATCTCCCTGCTCCAGGTACCTCCTTCAATACTCTCTTTCCTCCTCTTTCCTTCCATTTCCTAGTCTTTTTCTAGGAAATATATTTAATTTTTTATAAAAATTTAAAAATTTTATTTTTAAAATGTAAATCTGGAGAAGCCACTCCACCCTTCCTTGGGTGGGGCAGAGCACCTGAACCTCCTCTTTCTATCACACTGTTAAAGAACTAGAAGATTTAATCAAGTTGAGAGGTGGGTCTCCTATGAACCAGCAGAAGTTTCAGTCAGTCTCATTTTGTCTGCAAATTACATTCAACTGGGGTAGGCTTGATGAATATCTCGCACATTACACAGTTAGCATGTCTTTAAGTAACTTTCCCTTAGTGAGGTCCAGAACTCCTTTGCAGCCTTGTGTCAGGTGGATGGAAGGCCTGTCTCCTTTTCACCTTTGCTCTGCAATTTGAGTCACATAAAATATATTGCAATCACTCTGTTATCAACACCAGAGGGTAAGAGAAAATCAGGAGAAAAAAATACTAAGATAAAAGTGAGTTTTAGGCATTGTTTCATATTATGAGATAAAATGGGTGTGGTGAGTAAAATGATGTACTTTGGATACAGTAAAATTTTATGAATTGTTATTAAGTTCTATGAAATTGTACAAAGGTCAAGATTTATTAGTCTGAAGAAACAGGGAACATCTGAAAAATCAATTTAAATACTTAATTTTAAAGTATGAATGCATAGGAATTGCAGTAGAAGAGTTAAAATTGTTAAGAACTTTTGCTTTTTTTGTTTTTACAATAAATTACAATGGTTTTGAAAAGTGTTTTAGTGACTAAAACTTGAATTCGTCAGTGTCCTTAGCTGATCTTTGAATGCTTCAAGTGGACATTCTTGACATCCTGCCTAAGTGTTATTTTTAAAATGTAAATCTGGAGAAGCTAATCCACTGATTAGAATTTCCCTTTAGCAAAATCACTGTAAACCTTTTGTTTATTCCTCTTTTTTCAGTGGGCTCTTCCACTCTGCAAATCTCCCACCCTTGCCTGCAGGCTCACATATGATCTTCCTGCACTGAAATGGGAAACACTGAACTTTTCATGACAGTGCCTTCTAATAACCCTTCCCCCAGCCAGTCCTTGCTTCTTTCATCTCAATGGGTAACTCTAAGAAAGCATCATTTCCTCTGTTTGGCATACGGGTAAGGAAACGTTTAGTAATTTATTCCCTCTTCAGTTTTTCATGAAACTTGTTTATATTCATCTCATTTTGATATTTGTTTACATTCACACTTACCTATTAGAATACACACTCCCTGATGATAAGGATTTTGTATTATTCATATAGTTTTTTTTTCCCCAAAGTTTGGCATTTATGCCTTTTCCCCCAATGTTTAACATTATACCTTTTAAAAAATTCACTGAATAAAAGAATATAAAAGACATATACAAATATTAATTTAGCAATAATTAAGGATCCAGGAGAGGTCCTGGGATTAAGGAGAAAATTTGGGATTAAATTCTCTGGGAGTTAGGATTACCACATGAAATATTAGTCCATAGCTAAATTATAAATCTTATTAATATCTGTGAATGACACACAAGGGAGATGCTTTAGGTTAAAGACAGAAGAAGCCTAAGATATCTTAGAATCTACTAGAGAAACAATATACATTCATTAATTTATATTAAGAAGCCATGCTAGATAATATATTATTTAAATAAAAATTAAGAATCAATATCTTTTTCCCTATGCTATTTCCTCTTCCATTTTCCCTTACATATATGTTTCCTTTATTGTGTTCAATTTCAATTGCATTAATGCCAGCTTTATAAGCACCAGAACAGTAAGGGTACCATGGATGAAATTAGCATTGAACAAGTTTTCCAAATGTTATGCTTTCTTTTATCATATGACAAAATGATGATGATGGATGACAACTCTCATCTTGGAAATAGATATCTAACAGTTATAAGTCCACAACCAAACTATTTGGTTCATTTCATTTGCTCATAAAATTTTCTGAATTATTTTCCTTTTGTAGGAATGTTTAAATCATATAATCATATGTAGGATAAGATCATCTAGTCTGACCTTACATTTTATTTTTGAAGAAACTTAGGGAAACAAAGTAAGAGAACTTGTCCAAGGTAACAAAATGTGCTGAACTAAGGTTAGAATCTAGAGTTCTCAAATTTCTAGTCAACATTCTTGAAGATGTTTAGAACATTTTTAGAAATGGATACAATACAATGCATGTATTATTGCAACTAATTTATCTCAGGTTCTTTCATGAGCTATCTCTTCAAATATAATCTCATGTGTGTATGTATAAGTAGATTAGGATAATAGATAGATTTGACATAGGAGAAGTCGAGATGGGAAGAAAATCCTTATGCTACTTATTAGAGGATAAGTCCCTGGCACAGATCCAGGTTAGGAAATTCAGTTATTTTGACCTTGACAGATTTGACAGCAAATGGACATTTAAGAAAATACAAAGTTCATTGTCCGGGCAGAGCAAATTACAGATTTTTTTAGTTGATAATTTAAGATGAGATGACAGTGTTCTAGATTCTACATTTCTAAGGTCCTGTGTAGAGATGGTATCATTTGCTCATTAATACACCAAACATTTATTGAGAGTCTGCTATGTCCGACTTTTCTAAGCAATGGAGATACATCAGCATATAAAAGAGATAAAGATTCACATTCCAGTGGAAGAAAAGACAATAAACCATAAACTCAATCAATTAAAAGTGTCAAATCTTATGTATACAAGAAAGAAAACACAAAGCTGGATAAGGGTGGTCATAATTTCTGGGAGAGGGAAGAGGCAAATCACAGATAAATTTGGAATTAAAACATTGAGGAAAGATGTTGAACACTATACGGAAGATTTATCCAAGCAAATATATAATGGAAAGAGCTTCAGGCAGAGGGAACTTCCACTGACAATCAGCCTGGCATGTTCCAGGAATATCAGAAGGAGTTAAGGACAACTGGAGGGAGGAGAGAAGCAGGAAAATTACAATGATGAGATAGGGAGAAAATGGAGGACCAGGGCATGAAAGATAGTGTGTGCAAAATCACAAAAAAATACTGCTCATATAAATCAAAATAAAAATATTTGAGAGAAATAAAAAGGAAACTGAAATGCAGACATAGATTTGATACCTTATGAATCCAAAAGAAGTTGCTCTGAGTTTTGGTGACATTTTTTGCAATTGTTATCTTCCCGATTACTCACTATAATTTCAACAAACCTCTTTATTCACCAAAGTTATAGACAGTTTGCAACAAAAGAAGCCAGATTTGATGGCATTAGTTTTAAACAAACATGACCAAAACAACTACTACAAAGTGAGTTGTCTACATTCACTAAGCATATATCAAAATAATACTTCACATAAGGGTAAAATTGAAGAATGACATTAATAAGAATATTACTAGAATGTTCACAATAGAGGTGCAAAATATCTTGAGTACATTTTATAAAATAAAATTTGTATAAGACATATTTAAATCCCTTTATCGTGTGAAATGTAGGTACATTAAAATAGTTTCTGCATTAATGTGCTAAAAGCATATGTATGGTACAGATCATGATCTTGGCAAAGGACATCTACTTAGGCAGTTCTGATCCTTTCTGGTTTAACATTTTGAAACTAATGATAATAAAGTAACAAGGATAGGATGAGTGGTTCAAAATATGTATTTAAACTGAAATATGAAAATAAACACTGAGAAAACTCATAACCTTCCAAAAGAAACATGAGTTCCAAAAGAAGTTGCCTTCTGAAATAAGAATAAGTGGGGGGGGGGAGACAGAAAAAACTAAATTGAAAAATTAGCTGAGCCCTTGTTTGTCTTTCTGCAATTAAGGAATTGGAACCAGATGATCCTTAAGGTCCTTTCCAGAGCAGATATCTATGTGACATCCAAGTGCTGTTACCAAGTGACTCACTAAAACCTTATGTGAGAGTTCTTCTCTAAGGCAACCATTGAGAACCAAACTGGTAAAGCCCCAAAGAACAGAAAATGGATGGAATCCTGGGGTTAGGAGGCGATGCTTGGATGCAAGAACATTTAAGATGCTTGACGGGCCTCAGTACCTCGCAAGGTCAGGACCTCAGCCACTTAGAGGATATCTGGATGTGTCTCTAAGGACTCTCAGGCCTTCCTGTCCAAAGAAAAATGATCAGAAAACATAACCTTTATTTTTAAGGTTCATAGAATTTTTTAAATTGTAAGGGAACTGCAAGGTAATATAAAGCAAACCTAGACAAGCACAAAACTTCCCCTATTACTATAAGACAACTGTAACTCAGAGAGATTAGGTCTTCTTATCCAAGGTCATAGAACTAGTGGTAGGGTTGGGATGTGAACTCTGGTCTCTTAACACTCACTGCAGTGTTATTTTTCATAACTCACATAGATATTCCTTAGAGAACTTAAAATCACTTCACACAAATCCTATTCACCAACTACAACTGTCCCTTAGCTATGAGCCTGCTATCGATGGTTTATACTCAAGGATTTTCACTAGAGGATGGAGAAAATTATACATATTAAATTTGGGGGGATAGAGATTAATATTCTGAAATATAAAAATACAAAAGTCACAGAAGTAACCAAAGATAAACATTAGTTTGTACCCATCCTGAGTGTTGGCTTCAAATGAAGGGAATTCCCAGGGAAATGTTGAGATACTACTCTCAGATTGAAATTTGAAACCTCCCATCCTTTTTGGACTGGGAAATTTGCATGTGCAATGGCTACATTTGCATGCCTAATTACCTCACAGGAAGACACAAATGCCAGTTGGCATTTGAAAATGTGTTAAATGTACAGGAGGGTGGCCCTTTAAAATGTTGTCCCTAGGAATCAAGGGTCTTATGAGTCAGAGTAGGGAAAGAAAGATGGTGCATTTTGAAGAGCTGAGCACATCCAGTTTGGATACAGACAAGAATTGATTGATGCACAAGTAGATCAAATACTGAGTTTTGAGGAAGTACTTTGGAAACTAGGGGAATCCGCAGGGAAAGTATTTCAGGCATTAGTTAATTGGATTAGCCATGGTGTTTTCTGTGGATCCTAAGGAATTCATAAGCTATAGATTAAAATCATCAAACAACTGAGGTCACAGAGGTTAGGATGCTCTTTTCTTGTTCTAGAAAACATTTAGTCCTGTGGAAGCAGCCCTCTTCTTCTAAAGCAAATGGAATGTATTCCATGAAATTTGAAGTATAAGTCTTTTTTCTCTTGCATTTTATAAACAAACAAAAAAACCTGGGGAAGATAAATCATAACTTTGAATCTTTCATTGTGGTAAAACAGATTGCCTATTTTCCCAGAATTGTGTAATTTCCTCTCAGCAGGAAAAAAATGTGGTATAATCAGTTTCCTTATTTCTTTGCTCTGCTCAGGACAGCCCTACTTAGTAGTCTTCTGTTTCTCTACCATGCACAAAAAATAAAAAAAAAAAAGAAAAAGGACTTGAAAATTCCAGCAAGGGCAGATTCAACCCTTGAGAACACAAAAATAATCCGGATCACTAGATATTTTAGGCTAGAATAATAAAACAGGTTGGGGGCATGGATTCCAAAATGATATGGGCCAGTGTAAAAAATACCTGATCACAAACACTCTTAAACACCACAGTGGGGAGTTTATTGGACTCTTCAGATATCACCTGGAAGTCTATCTAGGTGACTTTTGGGATTCCTCAAGAAAGCCATGGATTCACTCCATCAATTAAATCATTGAAAATAGAAATATACTCTGTATATTATGTAAACACCTCTTTTGTATTAATTTATATGTAAATTTATCATGTAATAATAATGTAATATTATGTAATAATAATGAAATATACTCTGTATATTATGTAAACACCTCTTTTATATTAATTTATATAAATACCTTTACAATCTGCCCTCCCAGAAGCTAAAGTTATTTCTTTTCATATGAGGATTCCCTGCTTGCATCATCAAATCTTATTCATCCAATTATAGTAATTAACTAAAATGGACTTACAAGCCATCAAAGTTATTTTTCTAATTTCAAGTATTGCCAGACTATCTCAAAAAATGAAAAAAATCCAGAATAAGTATTGAAAATCTAATACTTCCTTTAACAGTCTTCTATAAGGGAATAATGGAAAGATAGACAATACTGCCCTCGAATGTATACATATGAGGTCTATAAAAATACAAATGGCTACCATGATCCCTTATTTCAATTTATCATCAATTGATGCTCAGAGCAATCAATTCCTTTTTTTTAAGATTTATTTATTTATGCATACAAGAATTGGAATACAGGCCAGAGGTGCAGGGGGTGAGAGGATTCACCAGAGACAGAGTGGGGAGTAGAACAGGCAGACTGACTGAAATACACTGCTGAGGGGAGCAGCTGGTGAGACAGAGAGGTCTGCTGCAGCATGTGGGTCACCTCCCTGGCCGGGGATTGAAATTGCTCCAGTAGCTGCAGATTGCTTCATAGTGCTGATGCTTAACACCTTGCACCATCAGGGAGGCCCACAATCAATATTTTTTATCACTTACGTGTCCCATATGAATTTCCTTCTGAGTGACGTTTTCCTGATCATCACATACTATAACTATCTTTACATCTACTGATCCCCTGGCACTAAAAACCCGTTTTTATTATTTCGACTCACTCAGCCAAACCACAAGGTGTTAAATTCCATGTGAACTGAAACAAAGTTAATATTTTCTTCTCTATATACCCTTATCATCTAGAATGAAGCCCAACACATTTTATTTATTCCAGGAATATTAGTTCAGTGACTCCATTGATTATCTATTGATACTACATGCCAGGTAATCTTTAAATCATTATCCCCTTGAAACCTCAAGACAAAACATTATGGAAAAATACTATAAAAGGAGGTTGGGATGCCAAGGAGCTGACAAACATGTCCAAACTGGCATAGCTACTAAGTGGGGAGTTGGTCCTTATTCCCAGACCTGCCCTGCTACAAAGACTGTTCCTTCCCACTATGTTGTCAACTATATTAAGACTGTATCCTAATTATGAAGGTGACCCGAGATAAATATTTTTTTGCATCCAAGTTTTAGTAATTTACCCAAAAAAGGGAAAAGACTTTGGACTAGATAATATTTTAAGCTATTAGTAGTCTGTGACTTTATAACTATTTTCTCCACTGCATTTATAAATATTTTAACATTCTAAACAAAGTGTGAATATACAATCTGATTTTTTTTCAAAATAAACTGAATGCAAAAAGGTTTGATATAGTAATTTAATGACAGTATTAAATTTCATTAATTCAGTTCTTTTTTGTGGACATGATTATAGTAAAAATAAATGTCAAAACAAGTAGACTAGAAGAAAGTTGGTGATTTTGAGACATTCATCATCTAACTTTAAAGAAAAAAACATAGTGAAGTTATCTGTGTATCAGAGGATCTTTTTTTTTTTTCCTAGCAGATGACTTTCAGTTAAAATCAAATATAACACTATAAGGGCTGTACTGTTTTCTTCATCTATCAAGTATATTTTCCAAAGCTGTTTGATTCTTAAAGGACTTCAGGCTTTAAAAAATAGTTAGAATATAAATATATCCAAACTGTGATTCTTTTGAGAATTCTCTTTGCTAAACTCTTGTGTAAAGGAAATATACAAATTTCATGATACACTATGATGTCTAGAACTAAGTTTTAAAAAGTAAATTAGAAGCAATTATTGATTTTTAAAAAGCTCACTTTATCCAACAGTTTTAGTTCCCCTGCTCATTTCCTTATGTAAAAGAATTTAACCAAAGAAAGCCAGCATTCTAATTCAATTTCTCCTCCAAAGTATATAATTTTATTTCGTCATAATGGCTGCTTTTATATCCAGGGTCAGATTTTATTTAAATTTCAGTCCATTAGCAACAAAAACTTGCCATTTTCTGATAAACAAAATCAGCAGGGGAGCCTCTTCAAAAGAGAAATGTATTTCCATCGACCTTTGTTTTATTTGATCTAAATGACAGGTATACACCACTTTTCCTGTGTTTACTTTTAAAGATTCTGAAAAAATGGGGGTGACATTTTTAACAACAAAACTAGCAATCACCCTAGTAGTCCTGTGACAGGCAGATGGAAGAAATGATAAAAAGATGTAATCCATTCTTTAGACCACCAAAGAGGCCTAATATGAGTCATTAGCAGAAAACCGTTAATTTTCTTTTTTCCCTATTCTGACTGTTGTTTGTAGAAGTACTCAACCTCTTAGGAATTGGAACATTTAACTGTTTCTTGCTATTTTGCAAGAGGGAGGCCAAAACATTAACAGAAGGAAATTAAAGAATATGTCATTATATAGTTTAAGATATCTGAATGATATAGATCAGCTATATACTTGTAGAAGCTCTTAGGTTGAGCTTGATGATAGCTAATAAGAAATAACACTAATAAAACACTGTAAAATTATAAAAAACTTTCACAAAGAATATTTCATTTCTTGGATAGCCTCACAAAAAATCTGAGCCTCTGAAAGTCAATCATGTTGAAAACAGAACACAAAATCCAGGTATTTTTGATTTCAAATTCAAGACCATCTTAATTCATGAGAGTAATAGAAAATACTGTGATATTTCATCTAAATAAGGATGAATCACTTTTCCCAAGTTGTTCTGAAAATCACCAGTTCTCAAGTATGCTAAAAGTTGTCATTTAAGTGGGGAAGGATTTGAGTCTCTTTCTCTCTGTCTCTAATTTACCATTTAATTATCTATATACAAATCATACAATGTGTTTTCAAGATATAATGATAAAGGGAGCTTTTGTTCTGATCATCTCTAAGGACTAAAGTTAAGAAAACTCTTGGTGAATGAATGCTAAAGCAGAATTAAAGTCTCTTTCAATATAGATACTCTATCTTTGTATATATATATAAAAAACAATACACATTTGCATGCATGTATATATACACATAATATGCAACTATATAGTTATATGCATGTACAAAGTATATGTATTTACACATTACACATATGTACAGATGTGCATGCATGTACGTGCGGGCATTTTTTTTTCCATTGAGAAAATTCATGCATTCTCTGAGGATTGGCTTTTGTGCAATAATCTTTGATATGTAAATGTTTCCAAGTCACTCTGATATGACAGGTAATTAGCAATATACTTCTAAGCACTACAAATCTTAGTGCCTTTTCAGTCAATAAAATTGTGTTGATTAGTGTTAATGCTTGATTTAGGTAAGTTTATTTTAACAACTCATAGGGTATTTAACCAATTTTTCTTATAATTATGTAAATCTGATTTAAAACCATGGTTTTAAATGTGAATACCTGAAGGTGACTTCTGTATGATAATATGTTATTTGTTTACTATGTGAGTTAAGATCCTGAACATAATGGAAATACATAAAACCCACTTTATATGCAGTATTATAGCTTCACTGCATCTTAAAGCAGATCAAACAAATTATTCCCCTATTGCAGTTACTTCTTTTAAATAGTTTTTTTGTGTTTCATTTATATCCATAGAAGATGAAAAATTTATAGATGTCGTATTTCTTGAGATCAATATAGAGACAACATGAAACTATTGCAATAGATTTGCCCAATTTGAAACTCTTCTTTTCAGAGATATCTTGTTGTCCAAGGGATATAGAAATACGGATGAACTGTGCTAAGTAAAATAAGTCAGAAGGAGAAAGACAAATACAATGATCTCATTCATTAGGGGATCATAAAGAAACAAAGCCAAAAAAAAAAAAAAGAAACAAAACCAAAACTGTGCTCTTAGACTCTGACAACAGAATGGTGATGATGGGAGTAGGACTGGGGTGAAACAGGTAAAGGGGTCAATTGATGGTGGGTGGTGACTAGACATTTGGTGGTATTGATACAGATGTCCAGGTGAGAAGCTATACACCTGAAACCTATATAGTGTTATAACCCACTATTACCTTAGTAAAGAAAAAGATAATAGACTAAGAAACTAACAATTGATTTCTATTACCTTCTCTACCATACATACATGTACAGATTTAATATGAAAATCTCTAATAATAGTGTTACTAATGTTTGAGTGGTAAAAGTCATGATTTTGAAACACAATGAAAAATAACTGGCTGGGAAAAAAAAAACCTTCTTTTAGGGCTTCCCCGGTGGAACAGCGGTTGAGTACTGGGTTGCGAAGCTGCCCGCAGCCTCTGTAGCACCGGTTCGAACCCCAGCCGCCTGGTGAGGGTCCCACATGGCTCGCAGACCTCTCCTGCCGCCCGCTGCTTCTCTCAGCAGTGTACTTCGTCAGTCTGCCTGCTCTGCTCTCCCCTCTAGCTCTGGTGAATTCTCTCACCCTCCCGCCCTTCTGACTGTACCCAGTGCTTGTATAAATAAATTAAAAAAAAAAAAATCTTTAAATAGTGCTGCTATAAAAAAAAAAAAACCTTCCTTTAACATTTTCTGGTAGGTCATTAACTATCTAGAGAAACTCATGATCAATTCATAAGAGAGTCTAATGTAATCAAGAGATTTTGGAGGAATCATCATAGGTTTGCTTTAATGGTATGAAATAAATGTTTGCTAAACAGACAGTTCTAGTTAAGATAAATAACAACCCCCAGTATTCCATTCTATCTTAATGTTTTACTGGCTGGATTATAAAAACAACAACAACAACTAGATACTAGATGAATAATCAAGGCTTTGTGAAGACCATTTCTAATCTTCCTAAATAATTTTTGGGATAAAATGATGTGGTTGTATTTTGAACTTTTTTATCACACCTTCCCAAAGGTAACACTGTTCTAAGTTTTATTTATTTTTTTTTAAGATTTATTTATTTATTTATACAAGCACTGGGTACAGTCAGAAGCACGGGAGGGTGAGAGAAGCCAATAGAGCGAGAGCAGGGAGCAGAGCAGGCAGAAGGACCGAAGTACACTGCTGAGGGGAGCAGCAGGGGGCAGGAGAGGTCTGCGCGCCATGTGGGACCCTCCTCCGGTAGCCAGGGAGCAGCCGGGGATCAAACTGGTACTGCAAAGGCTGAGGGCAGCTTTGCAACCCAGCACTGAACCACTGTGCCACGGGGGAGGCCCTGTTCTAATTTTTTTTTTAAAGATTTATTTATTTATTTGTTTATTTATACAAGCACTGGGTACAGTCAGAAGTACAGGAGGGTGAGAGAATTCACCAGAGCCAGAGTGGGGAACAGAACAGAAAGACTGACGAAATACACTGCTGAGGGGAGCAGCGGGCGGCAGGAGAGGCCTGCGCACCATGCGGGACCCTCTCTGGTGGCCGGGGATCGAACCAGTGCTGCAGAGGCTGCAGGCAGCTCTGCAGCCCAGCGCTCAACCGCTGTGCCACCAGGGGAGGCTCCCTGTTCTAATTTTTTTTTTAATTCATTTTTTTTTTAATAGAGGCATGTTTTATTTATTTATTTTATTTATTTGTTTGTTTTGTTTATACATGCACTGGGTACAGTCAGAAGCGCGGGAGGGTGAGAGAATTCACCAGAGCCAGAGTGGGGAGCAGAGCAGGCAGAAGGACTGAAGTACACTGCTGAGGGGATCAGCGGGTGGCAGGAGAGGTCTGCGCACCATGTGGGATCCTCCTCCAGTGGCCGGGGAGCAGCTGGGGATCGAACCGGTGCCGCAGAGGCCGCGGGAAGCTTCGCAACCCAGCGCTCAACCGCTGCGCCACCGGGGAGGCCCCCCCCCGTTCTAATTTTTAAGTAGAGAAAAATCAAGCCAATTTTCTCATTTATTCTCAAGAGTATAACATTCTAAGTGATTTAATCCAGTAAACTGAACCTTTCTCAAGGACATATGGTAATGTCTGGAGACTTTTGGCCTTCCCAATTATGAAATGCTGCTAGGATCTAGTGGGAGGACAGAGAGAGGTGCTGCTAAACATTCTATAGTACACAGGACAGCCCTCCACCCCAAAGAGCTCGCTGACCTAAAATGTAATTATTTGCAGTAGCTGATAATTTCTGCCCTACACCAAGACTAGTCATGGTGTATTTATTTTTACATTACCTTTTCCACACAAACAAAATTAAAATGTCTTGAGGAAAAGTACATCAATAGAGTAGAACATACATGCATGTATCACCATCCAAATAAAATATCACAGCGAACTGCCTATCAAAACTAGGGAGAACATGAAAATGAATGTGGATGGAGTATGGTCTAAAACTGGGGAACAAGAGTGAGCCCTTACCTACCCCAAGGATCTACCAAAGTACCTTTTCTCTAAGTCAAAGTGAAGATTCAAACTTTAACCAGCATCAACAATCCTCCTGTGCCAGATTAGGGAGTCCACATATTTCCTCTCTAACATGGGAAATACTTTCTGTTCTTGATGTACTTAGTTTACTGCCATTCACAGTTTAGGATTTTTAATGCAATATAATAGATTTATTTTTAAATGCTTTGAGTTTACTTTTCAATTTAATGATTTGTTACATTATTTACAGGCTAATTTAGTGAACCTACATAAGATTAATTGCATGGACTTTTAGGACACGTGACAAATCATTAAAAAGTGATAAAACCAGGCAAGTGAAAAACAAATGATTTGTGACATATGAATGGAATCCCCAGGACCATTTATTAATGCATGTTTTGGAGAGATTTGTTGGAAGGTCTACAGCAATACTAGCTCAAAACTGAACATAGGATTATACACTATGAAAACAAGATATCTGGATAATTCAGCAGACCAGAACAGAATAATGAGTTTATTTTTGTAAATGGAAGAAAACTCTGACATATGAATTTAAAAAATACAAACACAGAGTCTTTAGTGTCATATTTCTTATAAGAAATAATTGATAAAACTATCTTAAGGGAGCTTATTTATTTTTAATTTGAAAATCACAAAATATTAACAAAGCATGTTTTTTATATAGCTTGTGTTTCAACATCCAGATAAGGTCCATATTAATAAAAGTAAAGGATGTTTGCAATAAAGATAAATTTTACAAGAAATGCTTTAGGGGAAAGGGGCAACATTTGTTGCATGTGGTTAAATGATTTTCTGTTTAAATATAGGGAATTCTTAGTGGGTAGACTTTTAGCTTGTTTTAGATAATAATATATTACTGTACTGGGGTGGGAAGAAGAATAAAATGAATCATTCTGTATGTTTAAAAAATGCTGCTGCATTATTAGCTTTATGTTCAAACACATTTGAAGCAATACATTTTACACAATTTCTAAACTTTGTCTACTGGTTTTAAAATAGTATGACCAACTACATTCAAATATGCCCAAGACTGAAGGAATTCCCCAAATCCCAGAATTTCAGTGTTAAAGCTAGGAAAGTCCTGGGCAGCAGAAAGATTTGGTCACCACTTTATAAGTTTTTTTTAGAATTAAACACTATGTAAGATTCCTCATACTGTGGTAATTGGAACTCATATTGGAATAAGATATGAAACAAAATAAATATAACAATTATGGTGAAATTGGAGATAAAAGCTCTATGAGAATTCTTTGGTCATGAATCCCCCAAGAAACAGAGGAAGTAAGAGATAGATCTATGAAAGAGATATAGTTAATCGATTATATACAGTTATAGATAAGAGGATATCTCTCTTTTACTCTTAGAACTCAAGAGGAATTAGAACTCATGGCATTAGGAAATGAAACATTCTGCTATTAGCAAGCTAGAGAACCAGAAAAATCAGTGGTGTGATTCAACCTAACTCTGAAGAACTGAGAATCAGGGTGTAGATGATGGAAGTCCCAGACTGAATCTAAAGGTCAGAGAATCAGGAAAACTGATGAATGAGGCCAGGAGAAGATGGACATTTATCCCAGAAAAAAGAAAAGTTTGTGTTCACACAAAAATGTATACATAGACATTTTTTATTCATAATAGCCCCAAAGTAGAAACAGCCCAAATGACCCTTATTGGGTGAATGGTTAAACAAGCTGAAGAAAATCTACAATGTGGAACACTACTCAAAAATCAAAAGGAACAAGCTAGTGATATACCCAGTGGCTTAGAAGATCTCAAAGCAATTAAACTGTGAAAGAAAAAGATTGTATATTGTTATGATGCCATTTATATAACATTGTAACATTTTAAAATGACAAAATTTTAAAAATGGGTTCCAGGGGTCAGGGATGGGGAATGTGGACTTTTTGTAATATAAAGACAGTTACAAAAGGTCAATATGAAAGATACTTGTGCTGATAGGACTCTTGTGTCTTCACACTGATGCCACACTTAAACTTACACATGTAATAAAATTATATAGATATGAATACAAATACATTTATATAAACAATCATACACACATAAAAATCTAGAGAACCTGAACAAGATGGAAGGATTATATACATAACAATTTCTTGTAATTTTGCAAGTTTCACCATGGGAAAACTAATTAAAGTGCACATGGTAAATCTCTATATTACTTCTTACAACTGCATAGGTATCTACTATTATCTTGAAATAAAATGCTTAACTTATAAAAGAATGAAATTTATATCATTCAAGAAAAAGAAAGTTTTCCAGGAGATGCTGATGGGTAGTGAGTTTTAACCACCACCAGATTGACACATAAAAGCTAAAAAACTAAACACACACATACCAGGGTTAATTCTAGAAATGTAGAAGGGTACAGATAGTACAGTTTGGATTTCTTTCCAGTCTTCAAGAGGCACTGGATGAGAAACAAAATTTTATGAAGAGAAAGAAGAAATTACATTAACGATTTATTTGAATTCTTGTTTATACTTAACATTCACAGGTCTTCTATGACCAGTCAAAAATTTTATCCTATTTTAATTGTTGGATATCCCTTATTGTTGCCTAAAATCATCTTTATATATTCATTTGCATATTTAATGTGTCTCTTTGTACTCCCAATTATAATCTGCAGATTATAAGTAGGGACACTTTCTACTATGGAGAGTGACTATCTTTTTTTCCCTAACAATGAGAACAAATCCTGAGAATAGAAGTCATTCAATTAATATGTGTTGAATAAATAAATGAATAATAAATGAGCAATTAAATACAGAATATAAAAGAGATAGATGCTATAGAAGCAGGTTCCTTTATCCATTTAATCATCAAATATTTATTGAGTACTTACTACTACCTGGCATAGTAAGAGGTGCAGCAGTTCACTGAAGAGATAGAGACCAGTATTGCTTTATCTGTTGAAAAAATAATTTCTGCCTTGTGAATCTATGTAATAAATATTGCATGCCTGCTATGTGCCAGAGCTGATCTAGAGTCTGAAGATACAAATGTGAAGAAAGACTATCCTCTTTCTTCTCAGATTTACATTTCATTGAACCTAGTCTGAGAGCTATTGCTTAAGTGGATCTTAAAATACACATAAAGAGATTGATATTGGCATTGATTGAAAGTGAAGAACTGAAGGTAAGCATAATATGAAGAAATTTTAAGGACAGGCCTTTTGTTGTATTTAGGAAAACCAGTGCTTTAGAGATCCTTTCCACTTCAGATTGTTGAATTAAATCAATGGTTTATAATGTTGGTTTAACTTATTAGACCCTCTATTATCAAAGCCTGCTTCAATGAAGTTTTATAAATGAATCTCAGCAGCTTAATTTTATTTCTCACTCTGCTACAAGTATAAAACAGCTCAGTTCATCATATTTACTGAGGGATTCAGGCAGAAGTAAGTCATATTTCATTCAGTACATGCTTACACACTTCCTTCCATAAAGGGAAGGAAACCTGATGGTTAGGTACAAACCTTGCTATTCAGTAATGATAATACACATCAATTTTACAAAAGCAAGTTATATTATCTCACCAGCATTCAGAGGAATTTGGGAAGGATAATACCTTAATGTATTCAAGAAGAATATCAGGAAATTTGTTAAGTAATTTTGAATAAGACTATACTCAACTACTTATTATTTTAATGTTCAAATACTTCCAACCTTTCGAGAGTTGCCCTAAGTTACACCCTAGTCATATTCTAATTAATGATACATTTAAAGAGGTTTAAGTTTTTGCTGACTCAACGAGAAAAAAAAATAAGCAAAATGTGATTAGAAGTTTGGACAAAGATGAATAATAGAAGGTTTAGGGCAAAAAAAAATCTAAGACAGCAAAAATATTTCAGAGGTTAAGGTATATATTAAAAAAATCACCTCCCTTGTTTTAACAATTACTTCATTATCCACATTGATCCTATGGGAGTTTTAATAATTCTTAAAACTGTATTGAATTTAAAAGAAAAAATCAACAGCTCATTTGATCACCCTTGCTTTTGGTACTTTTTATTTTTCAGACCATTTAAGGCTTATTTAAAATTGCAGGCTACTTTCAACTCTATCTTGCCTGAAAAAGTTGGCTAACTTTCCAAATTATTCAGAAATCGACTTACTTTAAAAATGCATCATTAAAATCTTTTGTCAATGCAATCTCAAATCTTATTATAAACAAGAAGAAAGCAAGCTAATACTTGAGAAATTAAGAGAGAGAGAATAATTTATATCAAAATATTTAATGGGACCTATGGAAGGATAACATGATTAATTAACTGTGTCAATCAAGGCAAAAGTCAAGGATGATAAAACCTTGGAGACTGCACTGATTATACTCTCCCAAAAGAATAAAATGACAAATGAACTATGAAAGCTACCAGCATTTAACAAATATTTTTCCTCATTCATTACAGGTAAGTCAGCATCTACTTTATATTTTAAAAAGAACCCTGGAGGTAAAAATCTTAAAAAAAATCTCTGATTAGATTTTCTTCTCTCTTTGAAATTAAGTAATTGTCCTACAATTAATAATTTTATTTTTTTTTCATTTATTTTGCCAAGGATTGGCGATTGAATGTTGCTGGAATTTTCTGTGCATGTGGAGATCAAAGTGTGCTTTGAGAATTTCCAAAAAGGAAATTTCTTTAAAGAAAAATTCTCTTAATATCTTTTTCTCTCTCTCAATCTCTTTTTTTTTCTTTCTCTCTCCCCCCCTCCACACACTTTTTCTCTTTCAATTTTTATCCATAAGGTTCAACTGGAATAATTACAGTATTTCTTGTCATTCTAAAAATTCACTTGTAAACTCTATGCTGCCTTTTTCAAGAACAAAACAGTAAATATATTTACTTTAAATGAATATTTTCCTACTTTCTTAATCTTAGATCAATTATTTAAGATCCAATTACTCAATTACATGACAACCATATCCATAAGGGAAATACAGCTCTGACAGATTTGTAATTTAAATATTAGTAGTAAAATTAAATTAAATGATACATGATTGCTAGATACAATACTAACAATATCAGCATACCGTAGGGAATCCTGGACTCAAAATTAAGGAAAATGACATGGCAGAAAACTAATTAAGAAAACATATACATGAACTTATATGGTATACACTGGTATATTTTTAACATCACAAAGTATAAACATTTAATCAAGTTGCTTTCAGCACATATGATGAAGGGAGATGAAAATAAAAGAAAATTAGACTGAGGAAATACTAACTTATATTGTTCAATAAAAGACTAGTATAAAATCATGGACGTGTTGTCTCTTTATGTCTGAGAGCTAAAACTGTACATAAAAAGAGGAGGAGGGATGAAAAATTACATTGACAGAATGTCACAATCATTAGAGCCAATTGCAAATACAATTGAAAAACTGTTAACTGATTTACTGACTTGAGAAAGACAATGGAAATTTGGGGTTCTATATGACCCCTATATGAAGACTGTTTGATTTAATTTCATTTTAAAACATAAAAAAGAAAGTTTTATACAAAACTGAGAGTTGGCACAACCCACATCACTGCACACCTGATGGCACCTGACTGTGACTCCAGAGTGGCTGAATTCAAGAAACGTTTTCCAGTTTGCTTAAATTTTGCTATTTGGGTGGATTATTTTCACATCCTATTCTCTTTTCTTTTGCCTTTCAAGCTCAAATTTAGTCCACTAAATTAGTCCAGAGCTGTGTTCATTTGCCCTAACAATGAAATTGCATCTGAAACAATTGGCTTATTTGAGTTTACACCTTGTTAAATGTACGATAATCCACTTCAATTATCTAAGATCCATTTGTCTTCTGTGCTGGACATTCTGGTCAATTAAGAGGAGGAATGATAGTGATAACAATAGTGTCTTTCAAGGTGGTTTTAGTTTTGGTATTCTCTTGGAAGCATGATGCTTTCCTGAGGAAACTGAAGTCCAGAATTTCAAGATTACTATTCTTAACATGATAGTCCTTATTCCATGGGCTGAGAACCAATGTAGGGATTCTGACAGTTTCTTAGAATATTTTAATTATATAAGAACTATAGCACTAACTATATGTGGGATTGGTGACTCAGTGGATTCACTGTGAAATATCCATTTGATTGGATCATTTTTTTCCCTATAGAAATCCATTCTGATTAGATTGTGGTAACATTAAATACCACCATAATCACTGAAAGGAAAGCCATTTTGAAAAACAATATAAAATGAACAATATGATCCAGTTATCACACTTTTGAGTATTTACCTGAAAAAATGCAAAGACACAAACTCAAAAGGAAAAATGCACTCCCATGTCTACAATAAAACTATCTACAATAGCTAAGAACTAGAAACAACCTAAGTACCCATCAATTGATAAACAGCTAAATATATTATTCAACTACAAAAAATTACTAAATCCTGCCATTTGCAGTATGGATGAACCAAAAATTGTCAGCATTTTGGTATCTAGGAATTTCCTTCTTTTCAAAACTTCTCATTATATTATAACACTTCACTTTTATTTGTTTTTTGTTTTCCTTTTTTTTTTTAATGGAGGCATGTTTTATTTATTTATTTGTTTGTTTGTTTTGTTTATACATGCACTGGGTGCAGTCAGAAGCGCAGGAGGGTGAGAGAATTCACCAGAGCCAGAGCGAGGAGCAGAGCAGGCAGGACTGAAGTACACTGCCGAGGGGAGCAGCGGGCGGCAGGAGAGGTCTGTGCGCCATGTGGGACCCTCCTCCGGTGTCCTGGGAGCAGCCGGGGATTGAACCGGCGCCGCAGAGGCCGCGGGCAGCTTCTCAACCCAGTGCTCAACCGCTGCGCCATAAGGGAGGCCCAACACTTCACTTTCAAAACAAATCTACAGTAGTACTTGCTTTCACTAATTGAAAGACACATGAAAACAATTTTTAATTTAGGACAAATGGCAAAAGTGAAAATAGGGTTAAATGCTTGTCCTTCAGTGGCCCTAAAGGCAGCACACACCATGAACAGCAGCAGTGAGACCACCTAGCTCCTTCCCTGGGAAGGAATCAACACAGGCTCTGTACGTATCTATATTTCTGCTTTTACTGCATGTATTATTTTTGGTAATATGTATTATATAAGATTTTGTAGTTTTTTTTTTTTTTTAGGTCTCAGAACAACAAAAATGTTTTACATACAAATGAATAGTAATTGATTCTTTATGACAAATACTACAAAAATTACCATAGGAATGCTCTACTTTTGAGTAGTGAGGGATACTTTACATTTTGCTTTATTATAGATCCACCTGCCCATCAAGCGATCTAAATTTTTTTTAAAATAAGTCAAAGTGCATAGAAAGTTGCAAAAATAGTGCAGAGTATACTATGTATCCTTTCCCTACCTGTTCTCAGTGGTTATATTTAATATAACTACAGTAATATACCAAAACCATGGCTGATACAATATGTGTAGAGTTAGTTCTATACCATTTTATTATATGTGTGGACTATGTAATCATCACAATTATCAAGATACAGACTATTCCATCACTATAAAGACCTCACTCATTATATTCTGTCATAGCTACCTAACCTATACCAAAACCCACACAGACTAGTTGACTAGTCTGTTCTGCTATACTCATTACTTTATCATGATTTCTGATGTATACTCATTTAATTATTATCTGCCTTTTCTACCAGAAATCAAACTTGAAAAAGACAGGGACATGCAAGTCTTATCCTCTGTTTTATTCTAATCTGTATTCCCCCAAATTCAAAATTGGTCTCTTTTGAGGGTGTCCCTAATCCAGTTTCAAAGTTCTATTTAGAAACCTGCTTGTAGCTTTTTTCTTTTTTTAAGAGGAACTCTTAATAAATTCAGCATATTAAAATTTTAATATTTTTATTAATACTCTTATTAATTACCAATAGGTAGTGAATATTATGTAATAAGTTGATCAATGCACTGAAAATAATGCATCACAAAGGAAGCATATAGTAAAGGGGGCAACTATTTCATTGTGCCAAGAATCAGAATGCTTTATAAGAAACCTATCAGGGCCTCCCTGGTGGCACAGGCGGTTGAGCGCAGTGCTATGAAGCTGTCTGCAGCCTCTGCAGTGCTGGTTCAATCCCCACCAGCCGCGAGGCAACCCACATGGTGAGGCAGACCTCTCCTGTCTCATCCGCTGCTCCCCTTAGCAGTGTATTTCAGTCAGTCTGCCTGTTCTGTTCCCCACTCTGTCTCTGGCGAGTACTCTCATCCTCACGCACATCTGGCCTGTACCCCAGTTCTTGTATAAATAAATAAATCTTAAAAAGAAACCTATCATGTTACAGTGTTTTAGAATATTATTTATTGTAAAACTTGCACACTTTGTGAATAGTTATGTAAAATGAACAGCTGGATGGAGTTTCAAAATTGTTTGCCAACCAGTCATGTCTTATGAACAATTGCTCTAAATGTATTGACTTGATTTTTAAAAGAGCTGTTGACAACTTTGTGAAGACCTTGAAAAGCATTTTAGTCAAAAAAACAATTCTCCTAGGAGTGCATATGATTTCTGTGTTTATTTTATCTGGCTTTTATTGACAGTGTATTTTCATTTCAATTGTCAACTTCAGAAATATTTACCATCCCCTGTAAAAATTATTTGCATCACAGCAACCTCTTTAACTGTAAAGACTTCATTTGCACTCCTACTCACTTGTCTCCTGACATCATCTCTTGTATTTAAAATCAGGGCTATTTAAAACTAGAAATGATTGCAACATCATACAAAGTGAAGAATTGAAGCAAGATGACAATTGTGTTCTATCAGTCATTACATCTGTCCCTCGTCTATTTTGCATTTATAAAATACCCATTGCTTTATCCCAGGGATCACTCATTTACAGGTTGTATAAGAATCTTTATTTTCCTCAATAATCCTGGAGAAGATACAGAAACTGAAATACTAACAAGTACCTGGGTATGAATAAATTCCTTTCTTATTTTTAGCAAAACATTACCAAAAGTTCCAAAGTCATTCTTTATTCTTGATGAAGGTTAATTGTGCCTTTTTTTTAGGAATGAAAAAAGCACTATAAAAGTACTTTGCATAGAAAAATAGATTTTACCAAGAAAAAAAAATGACATTTTCCTTTATATGTAGTTTCATCAGGCAATTTTGACAAAAGTGGACATGCAAACAGATATTTTGATTTGATAAGAACTATAAGAGTGTGAGCAAGTCAGTGCCACTATAACTTTGTGAAAAGAACTCAAGTATGAGAGCTGAAGTAGGACATTTTGTAAGACATACCTGAAGGAGACATTATAAGGAAGATTTTATTGTCACCTATTAATCATTTATAATAAAAGCAAAAGCATTATAAAATATGTATTAAACACCATTAGGTAATGTTGCTATTACCATTTCTTCTGAATATACAATTAAGTCTTAGGAAGATTTACAAGCCTATTACCTTTTTATTCTTTTCCCAATGTGTTTCTAATAAAATCTCATATTTGTTCTGATGATATATCTGGAGGAAATATGTAAAAGTTTTCAATGCTAAAGAGAGATGAATGAGAAATAACATCAACTAAAAAAATGTATGATACATCTAAAATATTTCTAAACTGACACCTGACTCAACTATACTGGTCAATTTTGGATTTGGTACCTAAAGAAATCTGTTGTTTAATTATTCAAAAGATTTTCTCAACATAGTTTGTGTTTCATCCAATGATATATAAGTAAAATAAAGTTTCCAGCAACATAAATGAATGATAGAAATTTCTTCTACTTGGCACAAATTTTAGCTTATTGACTTCTCCTTTGGAATACCACGAGTATGGGTTTTGGAGTCATCAAGATACTAGTTCAAATACCAGTTTCAACCTTTGCTACTTATATGATCTTAGCCAAACTGAGCCAAATACTGAGCCAGAATTTGCTGATGTGGAACATAAAAATATTTAACTCTGCTGTGTAGGAATGACTGAAGTTTAGACTAAATGAGAATATGGATATTTACATCTATAGATGTTTGGGTTTTTTAATTCTTCCTAAAGTCTTTATCATTTTGAAATTCTTCTCTGAATGCTTTACCACGTCTACTTCTTTCATGTTACTATTCCTTAGAATTTCTACTTAAATCTTTTTCTCATTATGTACATTCGTTCAGGAAATCTCATTTTTACCCATGATTTCCATTACTATCAATAGTTAGGCAAAAGTCCTGCAAATGCACACATCTCATCTCATCTACATCTCAATTTCAATCACCATAGTTTAGATCCAACCCATTTTATACCCTCTCTGAACCATTTACCATGAATATTTTGCAGATTTTTATTCTCTTAATTCTGGCTCCCATAATCTGCCGGGGAAAAAAATATGGAAATATAGAGGGCCCCAATGTAGTTTATCTCTCAAACTCTCAATTTTGCTCATCAATACTACTAAATGCATTGTGCCCTTTTCTTTGTAGGTGATATTTTGTACTCATCATTCCAAGACTAGGTGAAGCGTAAACGATTTTCTTTCAAAAATTTTTCTGTTTTGAATCTTCATGCAAAAGAGAAACATTACAAGTAGCGAGGAACTCCAATCCTTAATGCCTCCTCCAGCAACCCAGGTTCCTCACTTCAAGAGAATTCCCAGAATGAGTCCCCAAAAGAACCACAGTCAAAACAATATGACTAAGTTCACAACTTGGGCCAAAGGCACCATCATCCATAGATGCTCAGTGATTTCAGGAGCAATGAATTAGGGTGAGAGGGGTTACCATTTTAAGTGGATTAACTGATTTTTTCACCAATTATATGCAAAGTCTTTCTCCGTACTATTATATTTTAAACTTCTAATCCCTCCTGTCAAGCTGCTATCCAAAGCCTTCAATTAATCTATATTAATCTAGTTTGTTTATGAGAAGATAAGTGGCTTGTGGACACCCATAAAAGCATTCAAACATGTCCTGGGACATTTTATTTTCATTATTTCAAAAATAGTGATGCTTGGCTTTTATTTTTGACCTTGCTTTTATGTCAAATGTGGCCAAATTTTTATATGGTATGACAAGCAGGATAACTTTTCCATTATCAAGCAGGATTTGGGAACACAGAAAATATTCAGGAAAAAAAATCCATTACAAATTCACTGGAACTCTGGAAAAGAGAACACTTCAAACTTCCTTTTAGGATATGTGGGTTCAACCTACTATATTGTGCGATAATTGTTTTCTCTTTGTACAGATTCCAGGAGTCTCCTTATTTAATTTTAGCAAACCGTGTTTACTGTGCTCTAGGCTCTATTCTGGTTCCTAAGGATAAAGTAGACAAATAACAAACTCCAGCTTCACAGAGCTTATACTTTAGTGATGAGAAAGATAAATAAAATATAGAGGATTTTCTGCTAGTAATAAATGCTACCTATGTATTAGTATCAATGTCGCTATCTATCTCCTATTTTATCTTAAAATTTAATGTTTCCACTGACTTTCTCTTGTTTCTTAATTTTCTGAACACTCTGGGCTTTTTTTCTACTTCCTTACTTTAAATCTGTGATCCTTCAGCCTCTGCACCCTGTCTTCTCTAACAATTTCTCTCTCTAAATGATTTGTGTTCCACTGGCAGCTCTGCACTGAAGAAAGTGATATATCCTGATGAAGCCATTAAGCACTGTACTACAGACATTAAGAGGATGATATAGGCATGATTTCAATCAGGCAAAAGGAAACTACCCTAGTTCTGAGAAGGAAAAGCACTAGAGAGCTTAACCCACTCTGGTCTACATTTTCATTTCATTAGATTCAAATCTGGAGATGTCAGAACAAATTAACACTTACCCCCCACCCCACCCCCCACTCCAAGACAATCACTGTAAGTATTATCATCAGTTGCATGTTGAGCACCCACAGCGAGAAGGGTCAGGACTTAGCATATGCTGCATAATGAAGAGAACCTAAATGCAAACGGAGGAGAAATGGGTTGATAATATGGAAAACATGCTAAAAGAAAGTTGGACTTTTTACTCTGCGCTGTCATGAGAGTTTTCTTTAAAAATCACCATAGAAGTCACAGTATTGTTTCCAAGCTCTGTTATAACCTCAATTTACACTTAAGTATCATTTAATTACCCCCACACTGAAAGTATTCTGATATTCAATTCTCAGTGAATTAGATGTGTAACTTGCTTTATGAAATAGATACTTAAATGGAATATAGAAATTATGCATTTTTGGTAAATCGAGAACTGTAAGAACACTAAGAGCAATAGGAGACAATTATATATGAGGAAATGTACTTACCAAATGTAAAATTAGAATAATATTGCTTTAATTTGATATTGTAGGGATGAATATGAAATAACAATGTTTAAGGCATTTCACATAGAGTGCCTGCTTGGTTAAGGTTTAACTGAAATACTAGATTATATTGTATGCTATATGTACCTTTTACATATATGCTATTAAATTATGTTCTGTAAAGAATATCATATTTTGATAAAATATTAATAATTTTGGTCTAAAAATCAGATATGTTTTCCCTTTAGGAGGCTCAGTTCAAAGTAGATTTTTTTTAAAAAAATTGTATTAAATCCTTTAGCAATGTTAGCTATTTCACTAAAACCTATGCTGTCTTTCATAGTAATACTTTCTGGCTAATAAAATGTAGAATTTTAAGCACAAAAAAACAAAAATAAGCACTTAAAATTAAAATCATAGAAAATACAAAACTCACTTATTTTCCTAATGGTAATTTAAACAACTTGAGCACTCAGATTATGTTCACCACAAATCTCCTATTTATCCTGAAAAAATATTGACTATATTTCAAACTTTTATTGGTGCCCTAGGTTCATAATTAATAATACCAATAATGTAACTGAGCTATATTAGCATGAAGACCCCAGGGCCCATGGGACTAAGAAGGGCAATTTGCCTCTACAGAAAATCACATCAAACTCTTCAGTTTTAAATATGCAAGGGACTGCTTTTCTTATTTTATCATCTCTTCCTTCATATCATATTGAATGTTTTTAATTTTCAGTGTCATTTTTGCAGCTAATAAAAGCATCATCTCTCTTTGTAGTTACTCTAGATCAGAAATAAAAACAAACTAAGAGTAAATAGATCTTGAATGAGGATCCCAAGGTCTTCTCTTTAAACTATATAGAGATAGTAAAATTGTTTTGACCCCATTATTGTGTGTGTGTGTGTGTGTGTGTGATGTATTGCTAATGTGACTTATCTTAAAAAAAAAAGGACAAAATTCATTATTTGGAAATATAGTCATTAGGACTATAATTAAAAATCTATCAGAATTTAGGACCTCCCTGGTGGTGCAGGCGATTGAGCGCCATACCGTAAAGCAGCCCGCAGCCTCTGCAGCGTGGGTTCCATCTGGGCCAGCAGGTAAGAATCCCACATAGCGAAATAGACCTCTCCTGTCTCACCCACTGCTCCCCTCAGCAGTGTATTTCATTAGTCTGCCTGTTCTGTTCCCCTTTCTGTATCTGGTGAATCCCCTCACCCTCCCTCACATCTAGCCTGTACCCCAGTTCTTGTATAAATAAATAAATCTTTAAAGAAAAATCTATCAGAATTTAAATTTGCACTTAGATCTAGCAACTCACTGATCTAACTTGCTCTCATATTCTTTTGGAATTACTGTTTGTTTGTTTGTTTGTTTGTTTGTTTGTTTGTTTGATATGTGATAGTTCATACATAATTGTACATATATCTACCTAACACCAATTTAAATGATTTTTTTTGACAGAGGGGAGCAATACAAGGAATGAACTCTTTCATAAAACAATTTAAATGCTATTGGAGAATAGGGAACTACATAAGGAAAAAGTTGAATAAAAAATACAGAACAATACTATAAGGATTCAGTTTTTTTATTTGATTGTGGGAATTTTCTATTCAAAGTGTGATCTGCTCTGCAGAAGTACATGTTTACCTGATGACTTTTTAGAAATGCAGACCAGAAGGTCCATCTCACACCTATTATGCAATAATTTGCATATGCTCATTAAATATGCAATATTTGAAAAAAATGTTTTCATATTAATACTAGATAACAGCAGATTTAATACAATTATGGATATTTTATAACTGTAAGAAAGATGTCACCCTAGTCATAGTAGTATCACATAAACCAGCACATACCCCACGAGATTTTGGAGCTCAGATTCAGATTGGGGTAACGATATCTAGACACAGAAATGCACACCTGGGCAGGTTGCTGGCTGGTAGGAAAGGCAGGGTGGTGTCTCAAATAATTGCTGAAAGGTTCGGCGCGGTAAAGAAAAGGAGAGCCAGGCTACATTTCTCAAAGGGAGGGAAAGTTTATTGCGCCCTGGCGGACCTCACAGACCCAAGGTGGGGGTCAGTGAAGCCGTGCACATTGTTAGGGGGAAGCAGGGTTTTATAGGGCGAGGAGAGGTCAGGTGGGTAGTTGGGCTCCTACAGCGGGAAAAGTTTGTAGGGCAGGTAGAGGTTCTTTGTCTGAGATGAGACTCATAGGGGGAGGGGGGAGGCTCATTGTCTGAGTCCTCCAGGCAGGTATCCGCATTCCTGCCTTCCAGGTGGGCTTCCTGGTTGGCTCCTGCATTCTGGCTTCCTGCATGGACCTTTCAATTGCCTAATAGTAAATTCTATAAATATTCTACTAAATGTATACACTTTAAATGTGTACCCTTATCTATGAGGATACAATCCTTATTAGAACTGAAATACATCCTAATTAAATCATACTCCATCTCTCTAAATTCTTCCAGTCTTCAACTCTCCTATTTATGACTCCCCTTCTTTGAGATCTCTTTCAGGCACTCAATCAAAGAGAACACTTACCCTCAGAAAAGCCATAGAAAAATCATATCTGGTCCATTTCTCTGATACTGACTTTTCAGTACCACACTACTAAGAAAAGTTGTTTGCATATTCTGCGAAAGATCAAAAATGCTAATATGTATCTAATCTCATAGCATGAACCAGATTGTCAAACTCTTTTTTTTATACTTCTAACATAGAATTTATTGTATTAAAATTTATTTAATGTTGCTAGACTAGGCTTAATTCCTTATAGGAGGAGCTGCAGCATATGCATAAATAAAGAAGTTTTAAAAAAAAATAAAGAATAGATGCAGATAGAAAGAGAACAAGAGTAAATTGAATCAAGTTATCCTTCCTGATGGGAACATCTTATTTAATTAATCCCTTTTATTTAGGGTAAAGACAAAGTATACAAACTTACTAATGCCCACATATTGAAATAAAAATTATGTTTGTATGAGAATTCTACATTTTTTTAAAGATTTACTTTTATTTATTTATAACAAGCACTGGGTACAGTCAGAAGCACGGGAGGGTGAGAAAATTCACTAGAGCCAGAGCGGGGAGCAGAACAGGCAAAAGGACCGAAGTACACTGCTGAGGGGAGCAGCGGGCAGTAGGAGAGTTCTGAGCGCCATGTGGGATCCTTGCTGGTGGTTGATAATTGAACCGGTGCTGTAGAGGCTGCGGGCAACTTCGCAACCCAGCACTCAACCACTGCACCACTGGGGAGGCCCGAGAATTCTATATTTAATCTATTTGGATTTTCATTGTTCACACTGATATACACTGTCACAAAAAATAATAAAATATTTAACTTGAAAGGCTGTGATATAAGGGTTGAATTTGATTTAGACATTTTCTAGGTTGGACAAATCCTTCTCTACTAAAGCCAGCTCGTAGTTGTATCTGGAAATCAACTAGACAGTATGTAAACATACACATTCATGGGTTCTGAGTCTCAGTCATTCTGACTTTCAAGTTCTAAAATAAGGAACACACTCTTTGAAAATGGAACCCCTTGTTATTCTGATGTGGAAAAAAGACTACCTGCCCCAACTGTTGTTACAAAAGAGCAAATTCAAAATACATTATTTCAGCAGCCCCCAGTCAATTCTTTATATTAGGATTGTCGCTTTATAAATGCTTTTTTGTGTCTTCACAGTTTTCTTCATTTCCCCTTTACCCCCAGAGTGAACAGCAGAGAAGGCAAGATATGAAAGTATTTAGTCTGCTGATCAGTATTCAAAAACAATTTTCTGGAGAGGGTGTCTCAAGTCCCAGTGACCCAGAACATTCCCTGTTTAGGCTGTTTGTCCCATACATTTTCTCTCATTATCAAAGAGTGCAAGTTTGAACAAAATGTCCCATACTCACTCTAATCCTGTATAGGTAAGGGTCATGGAGAAATGCATTTGTTCTGAAATAACTCTATATTCTGCTTCAAAGTGTTTCTTAAATAAAGGATCTAAATCCCATTCAAACTATGTTTTTCCCCTCAAATGAAGTGATTATATAAATATTTAAAGGATTATAATCTTCAACATATACACATATAAATAAATTCTCCACTCTTATTATTTGGGGGGGGGTATTAGGAAAACTATCTTATGTCAACAACTAGGATGAAAATCTAATGTCAATAAAATGTCAAAACATAAATCTAAAAATAATTTAATTTAAAATAAATGAAACCATCATTTATATAATTCCATTAGGTTTTTCTGCCAGACCCTAATTCAAAATGTGTAAATTATTAACCACATTACATTGTATTCAGTTCTTCATTTTTCACTAATAGGTGGCTGCCTAAATTTCTACAGTTGCTATAATTTTTCTTGAGAATTTATAGAATTTTAATATTAGATTACATGAAAAAAATGCTTCCTAGGGTTTTTTCTGACCTTACATTCTTACTCACCCTATTCAACTACTAAAAATCAATTTATTAAAAGCATATATGCAGCTAAAAGAAGCAGGGAACTCTGATACAGCTCATACAATCTCAAATTCCTGAAAATTGGAAATATCGCACAGAATCTTCAGCGTACATACCTCAAAATGAACACAGAAGCAGGCTTGCATAACAAATAGGCACCCTTCTAAGAAATGCATGTGCCAGCTATTATTATATTGTTATTATTCTAATTTTATACAGGTGTTTGTAACAAAGCCTGGGCTACTTTCAGGATTTTTCAATCTGTCTGCCCACCTGCCTACATATTTAGTTACAATTCAGCACCCCAAATTCACTCCCCAGTGATCTTGAATATGTCCACTTGCTGTAAAGCAAGTACTTTTGCCTTGGTTCTCCATTTCACCTGACTTCGCTCCTCCAACCTAGGCAAGATGTCTCATCTAAATGAATGCTTAAATCTCAACATACCTCCTCCCCTCTTGGAAAAGAGAACAGGAGATGGGGCCTCCCTCGTGGCGCAGGTGGTTGAGCGCAGCTCTGTGAAGCTGTCCTCAGCCTCTGCAGTGCCGGTTCGATCCCCGCTGGCCTCAGAGCAACCCACATGGCGAGCAGACCTCTTCTGTCTCGCCTGCCGCTCCCCTCAGCAGTGTATTTCAGTAGATCTGCCTGTTCTGTTCCCCATTCTGTCTCTGGTGAGTCCTCTGCACCCTCCTGGCCTCTACCCTGGTTCTTGTATTAAAAAAATATATATAAATAAATAAATCTTAAATTAAAAAAAGAGAACAGGAGAGCACCACATTCATCACGTGCAAGTAGACATGCTGAAAGCACTGTCTGCCAAGACCTGGTAGCTACACATCATCATGCATAAGTGGTGCTAAAAGTCAAGTTTCCTAATCCAGAGTGCCCCTGTGTTTCAGAATCAGAATTGAGTAACACTAGCCACAACAGCACCAATGGAATGGAGATCAAAACAAGGTGATTTCTCTGAACACAAATGAGTTGAATGAATGGAAAGAGAAAGTCTAGTCTAACATCTTGGTCGCAGTCATTTCCAGCACTAGAGAAGAAAAGTTCATCTGAAAACCACCTTCTATCATTCTACTTTCAAATTCTTCAGTCATGCCCTGTTTCTGCATACAGAAATTCTATCCAATTACCTAAACTCAGTTTCTAATTATACTTGACTAGGTACAGTGCATATATTACCAGTTTATAAGAATAAAGGGCACACTCAATTCTATCAGAACCAATGCAGTCAACACCTTCAAGCATAACTCTTAACTGAAATCACTGATTTATTGGGTAAAAATGGCTAATTCATTTCCTGAAAATTTGATATCAATGCTGACTGTTTGGATTATCAAGATTAGATCTTGTAGAAATTCCAGACATTATGAAATCTATAAAACTTTCTCTTTGGGTAATTTATAAATACATTGGATTGGACATCCCAGTTCTTACCAAATATTGGTAAAAAAGTATAAGGAAGGATTCTTTTCAAACACAATTTCTAACCAAAACTCCACGCAATTAGGGAAGGGAAATTTAGGGCTACAAAAGGGCTTCTGTAAGCAGCCATGAGAAGTGGACCATCTGATCTACTTAAAAATTCCTGTCTCGGGCCTCCCTGGTGGCACAAGAGATTAAGACACAACCTATGAAGCTGTCCTCAGCCACTGCAGCATGAGTTCGATCCCCAACCAGGGAGATGGCACAGCAGACCTCTCCAGACTTGCCCACTGCTCCCCTCAGCAGTGTATTTCACTGTTTGCCTGTTCTGTTCCCCGCTCTGTCTCTGGTGAATCCTCTCCCCTCCACCCCTCTGGCCCAGTTCTTGTATGCATAAATAAATAAATCTTTAAAAAAATCCCTGTCATATTTGTAGATGATTGGTTTCCTTGATATGTAAGTTATGCAAAACAAAGACCTAGTGCTCAACCAAATACCACAAAATGGAAGAAAAACTAGGAGGAAAGGGGAAAAAAGGTCATAATATCCTTAAGCAGAAATTTCTGAGTTTTAAATAAAACTTGTTTGAACCTAAAATATGAACAATGTCTGAAACTCATAGTTTGTAAACAACCTCTAATTGACAATGAACAGAATTTCATGGACATAGGAATTGGGCAATTACTCTACATGGATTGCCTTTTTTTTTTTTTAAGATTTATTTACTTGTATACAAGAAACGGGGTACAGACCAGATGTGTGGGAGGGTGAGAGGATTCTCCAGAGACAGAGTGGGGAACAGAACAGGCAGGTTGACGAAATACACTGCTGAGGGGAACATTGGGCGAGACAGGAGAGGTCTGCTGGGCCGTGCAGGACCATCGCTGGCTGGCCAGGTTCGAACCCATGCTGCAGAGCCTGCGGACAGCTTCACAGCGCTGTGCTCAACCACCTGTGCCACCAGGGGAGGCCCTACATGGATTGCTTTATTATGATTATGTTCTTGAGGGTTTGTTTAAAAGATGATCAGTGTCTTTATAAAAATGGTAGATCTGGGCTACAACAAATTGGTGCTTATCACAAAACTGTCATCTTCTATATGAGGCACAACCTTGAAATACATTTCTATGGATGTTCTTCTATGATTTGAAATGGACTATGCTTATAAGCAATTTTTGGATACCTATCCAAAAAGTTTACCTTTGGCATATGTGTAACATCATTTGTCCTTGCTAAACCATGAAGAAAAAAGTGACAAGTCAGTTGCTCTAATGATTATGAATTTGTAAACTGAGAGCATCGTTTATAATTGCAGATGTTAAATAGTCTGTTACATGTAAAATTTTTCTGCCTGCATTTGGCAAATATTATTAATTATATTTAAATGGTTCAAGCACCAAAATGAGTTTATCAGTGGGAACTAAAATCTTAAGATTGATGACCAGGTTTTTTTTTCCTATTTGACCTATTTTGTTGTACTTCTGGGATAAAAAGGTATGATCAAACAATGTTGTCTATGCTGCCTCTATTACATTTTCAAAATGTAATAGAGAAAACAAAATCATAAATCATGATATTACTTTTAAGGGTAAGTTTCAGTGACTATATCTACTGAAAACAAAGTATTTCTGTGAATGTTTAAAAACTGGGCAATGAGTTGATTTTTAAATATTCAGATGTTTGGGATTATAGTCCAAAATACACAGCCCCACCTACCCTTCTTCTGAAAATTTGCCTCCAGATGTCTGGCATCATGTAGGTGCCAGTATGTCCTGTAGAGCTATTTGTGGCTAACTTGCTCACTGTACACTGGTGAATTTCCATGATTATCTGCAAAGAAAAGCAAATGTTGTTTTTCAAAATTTTTTTCTGTCATAAGAAGCAATTAAACTCATTAAAGGAGAGTGGCCACTGAAATGTAGTGTTGTGCTTCTCTGCTTTTGCCATTTCCTAAACACAGACTGGAAACCTCAACCCCCCAGAGAATAAGTATTAACACTGCCTGAAAATGAAAAACAGATTAAGTCCATCTAAACCACTGCATCTTTTCTCTTAATGTTTTAGTCTGGGGGTGATAGAAACATAGGCAGTTGAAAGTTGACAACTTGTAGTACATTATCTCCAAGAGTCCACTAGAGAACAAGTAAGACTTTTATCCTTCTTTCATTAATGAAGATTGTTTAGCTCATGACTTTGGGAGCAATGGAAAACCAATCCTGCTTTTCAACAAGATGATAATCAACAAAAAAAGCTTCAATAGAAGTTGGAATCATAATGATAGGCACATGATTAAGAAGCAACCCAAGAAAAAGAGAAGGTTGAAATATGGGTCAGTTGACCAGAAGGACCCAGTCATAAACGCTGGTTAACCACATATGTGTATTTTCATACTCAGTTGATAGATGTTTGCAATTTTTTCAACTTTTCTTTGATCAGCTTTCTTTTCTGTTTTCCATAGATATAAATTTAGACCTTTTACTGTTTTCGAGTTCCTTTCCTCATGATCACTATCCTTTACTTCTAGAAAATTTTCCTCAAGTGGTTTTTATGACTATATTGGCTTTTACTCATCTTTCTGTTTCTCTGCCTACTACTTAATCTTTGCAGTCTCTTAGTTATCAATTTTTTGCACATCAGTGCCCCATTGTGAGTTTTCTTTTTTTTCTCTATGTATCCTCTCTGGGCGGTCTTCTCTTTGCCTATAGCTTCACTTGTAGCAGATACATCAATGACTCACTAATCTCACTCCTCTTTTTTTTCTTTTTTTTTTTTAAGATTTATTTATTTTTATACAAGAGCTGGGGTACAGGCCAGAGGCATGGGTGGGTAGAGGATTCACCAGAGACAGTGCAGGGAGAAGAACAGGCAGACAGCAGAAATACACTGCTGAGGGGAGCAGTGGGCAAAACAGGAGAGGTCTGCCTCACCATGTGGGTTTCTTCCCAGCCGGCCAGATTGAACCCGCACTGCAGAGGCTGCGGACAGCTTCACAGTGCTGCACTCAACCCGCTGTGCCACCAGGGAGGCCCACCAACCAATCCAACAAATTCAATTAACTATAGGGTATTTCTACTTCATTTTCACAATCATTGCCTTTAACATGAATTATTCAGAACAGAAGCCCTTAAAAATTCTAAAGCTCAGTGAATTCTCAACTTTGATGAATAAGAAAAGTTACTTCTCTCCAATTATGAAGAGACCTTTTCAATACTTCATTTCCATTTCCCTTTATATTTAAGAATTATAATACTTCACACTATATCCTAAATGTCTCATGGATTGAGTTCTTATTCTTAACTTGCTTGGCTACTTGACTTGGTCAACTTTTAGAATTTCTTATCACAGATTAATATAGCAGCTCCTTAACAAGTCTCAAGCTCCCTAATCTTTTACTCTCCCAATAATTGTTCTTAAGTGTAAGGGGACATTCCATATCACTACTTAAAAATTCTTCAGTATCTCCATTTCTTGATGAAATCCAAAGTCCTTAACATGATCCATACATACCTTATCATCTAACTCTAGCTTTCCTCTCAACCCCATCCCCATCTTGGCAATCTACCTCTAGTAATACTACATGAGGCTCTGCAGCCTTATTCCTCAATCTAGTAAAGAAGAGGATGTGGGTTAGCTAATTCATTTGCATCAAATTCATTTTTATCCTTTAAGATTAAAAAAAGTATCACCTGATGGTAGCAGCTTCTTCTGGTTCAAATACATCTGTGCACTTCACCACCAAAATACTTGGTTAAGTACTCTCATAATGCAGCACTTCCTGTGATTATTTCTCACTTCTTCACTGTTCTGTAATCCCTTCTACTGTGGGAAGGTCATGAATAGATTGGAAATTCCTCAAAACACAAATCCAGGATTAATTTGCTTTTGTATCCACAGTGTCTTTGAAAATCAGAAATATCTAATCTTAGAAAATGCTCAATAATTGTGTGTGTGAGCACTTCAATCACTTGTAAAATTATCAGTCGTGAGTTTTAGGGATTGTATCTCCTGGTATAATTTTGCCTTAAATATGGAGAAAGAAATGAGGAAATTGTGCTAAGTGAGATGAGACTGGAGAGACTTGGGAGTTAATGCTGGGTCTTGACCTTCTCTCAGTGCGTACCCTATCCCTATTGAGAAATAAAGGCATAAAGTATTTTAAAACACAGTGTATTTTTCATAATGTTTATTGATTTTGTATACCTTATGGCTATATCTGGCTGATAGGTATACATTTGAGGAAAGGGTTGTGCCTATTTATTTTTTATTTCAAAACTCTGATACATAGTCCATGATCTACATACATTTTAAAACTCATTTATGCAAATAATCAGATGATGAGGACTTTGTAGACTTGACACAACTGATCTGTATTCTTTAGTATCCTGAAAACCATAGAGGTAAAGGAGAAGGCATGACTCTTTCAGGATTTAATGTGGTTGACTATTTTTCTTTTGTCCAAGTGTATTTCCCCATGGCTGGATCCCATTATTGCATTTCCTCTGACACAGGAACTCCTTCTATATCTGACTTTCATATACCATCCATTAACAAGTCCAATAATTTTTACTTCCAAATATTTAAGTGTGCCTACTTTTTCTTAGTTACAATCATGCTAATCTAGTTTATTATTGCTTTTCCGACTTACTAATAGAACACAGCTCCCTCACTCGTCTTTGTAAACCAGCCTCTATAAAAGAATCACAAATACTTTTCAAACTACAAATCTGTGTCATTTTCCTGTATAGGTTTCCATTTGTTCATAAAATAAAATGCCAATCCCATAGCATAACTTGTGAAACCTACATGGCTGAAACTTACCTTCTCCCCTTGGATTATATCCATCTGTTTATCTCCCTATAATAGCATGATTCTAGTCTTAGAGATTCTCTCTAACAAACTGTAGCAGATATTAAGGCTCCATATAAAACCCCTTGCATTCCTTTTACCATTTCTATGCACCCCAGTTCTGGGTTCTGTGGACTTTTGCTTCTACATTCTTAGAGCAGTGGCTTGTTTTGAAGTACTACTTTTTGACTACCTACTGGAGCTTCTCTTCCTATACATGCAAAGACCAGGGAATACTTGGGAGCTTGTAACCCCTAGATAGCTCTTAGCCAGTGACTGACTGGAGCAGGAGGATGGAAACCATGCAGGCCTCAGGCAGGAGTCAGTTTGAGCTATAGCTTGTACAATAGGGTTCTGTACTATATCAGGCTGAAAGTGGTGTTGAGACAAAAAAATCCCACCCTTATTTGGTTTTCTGCCTTTCCTTTCCTGCCCTGTTTTAGGTTCTCCTGAAAGCATTTCCTTAATAAATCATTTGCACATGAACCCTCTTCTCACAGTCAGTTTCTGGGCACCACAAATTAACACATGACCCAAGTGTTACTTATTAGGTATTTGCAAATGGAATTTCCTCTGCCAGAACACTCCCCCCCTCCATGTTTGTCTTTGGGTAATTTCTTATCTTCCAAGTCTCATTTAGCATTACCTCATTTCCAGGTCTTTCCTGACCACCTCATTAACAAGGAGCATATTTTAACTTTAAAATTATTTTATTGTGAAAAGAACAGTTAATAGATCTATCTTTCAAACATATACTTAAGTGTATATAATACAATGTTGTCATCTCTAGCAAAGTGTTATACAGTAAAGTTCTAGAACTTATTCACTTTGTAAGATTGATATGTATATCTACTGATCAGTGGTTCCTCCTTCCTTCCTCCCCTAATCCCTGGCCACCACCATTTTTGTTTCTGCTGCAATATGCTTGGCTATTTTAGATATCACAACTAAATGAAATAATGCAGTACTTATCTTTCTGTGACTGGCTTATTTTATTTTGCATTATGTCTGCAAGGTTCATATAAGTGGCTGCATATGGAAGATTTTTCTTAAATTTTTTAAGCAGTATGAAATTTCCTCAAAAAATTTTAAAATAGGGCTATCATATATTCTGGCAATCCTCTTTCTGGGTATTTACTCCCCAAAATGTAACAAAGGATCTTAGCATACCCACATTCATTGCAGCATTATTCACAATAATCAGGGTGTGGAAACAACATAATACCCATAAAAATGGATGAATGGAAAAAGAAAATGTAATATATACATATAATGGAATATTATTCAACCTATTTGTTTTTATTTTAGCCTTTTTCCATGTATAGTAATTATTTTTGCTCATGTTGTTTAGTGTCAGTCTCACTTTAGACTGAATTTCCATGGAGCGAGGCTACGTGCTTTGTTCATAAGGCTGTTACTAGCATCTCACACAGAGTAGACAATCAAATATTTATTGACTGGATTAATTAAAGACTTCTAAGACTTCTAATTTTAAAGGAAGGAACATAAGTTGAGATGTCAACTACAAAGAAAAACACAGCATAAATCACGAAACTTTTTGATGCCTAATTATTCCTTAACAATTTCTCTATTTTCTGGTAGGCATAAAGGTGCTTACATAAAGGTGATTATTTCAACATATTTTATTTTCACACAAGCCTGCATTTTTTGAAATTTAACAGGCTACAGTAATGAAGCAATCTCAATTACTTTCCATGCCAAACTTATCAGGTGGGTTCCCTGAAAATACATCTTTATTATTTCTTATGTCTTTTTATTTTAATAGTGGAAATCTACACACACCTATTGTGATAGGTTGCTTTCTCTCTCATATTAGAATTTCAAGGGAAAAGAGCAATTAATTATTGGCTCTGAAGAAAGAACTAAAGTCATAAGTTCTTGTCTAGATTCTTTTAATAAAGGAGAAAAAAAGACTCAGTCAATTTTAAAATTTAGTGTCAGATAATGGCATATGTCATCTTGTGGGTGCCTAAGAAAGCACCTTAGCTAGGAACTGTAAGAAGTAAATAACTAAACAGGCAACAGAAAATCGAAGGGTAACGTAATGTTCACCACATAAACAATTTTTGGTAGCTTTCTAACTAATATACAATTTATATTCATATGTATTTCAATAACCTATTTCTGCCTCTTGTGCCTTCCACAGAAGATGTATTGAATATGTTTCTACTGAATAAGTTATTTTTCATTTCTAGTGAAGCCTGGTCTTTTCTTGTCTTTGGGCTGCCTCTTTTTTGCTTTTGAACATTCCAGGTACCCGAGGTTCTTAAAATAATACACAGTGCCCCTGTATTTTCCAGCTAGTAGCACATTTACAATGGAAATTTCATTATTTAATTCCATTTCTAATTTTCTTTAGGTTGTAGATAGATTCTGATTATTAAATATAGTTTCAGGTATAACCTTCCAAGCTCCAATTACATAAGACTACAGGCATGTTGTAACAAAGACCTTTTGAACTCTCATTACTTTCTACATGAAAGCTCTGTTTTGCCACACTTGCCTATTCACTAAACAATTCATGTGGAAAGCTATCTAAACATGTTTATATGTGTGTGTAGATATAGATACAAACATACACAGAGAAACACACACATATGCTACATCATTTATTTCTTTGCTTATGCTAATCTAAGCTACAATATATTAAGAATTCTAATTTGACTGAGAAAGCATATTATGAATTGTTCTATGTGAATATGCAATATTAAATTACATTTATATGCTTCCTTCATTTTGAAACTATCATTTCTAGAAAATAACGATCATTTATTGAGAGTTAAGTAGCACTTTTTATTATTATAATGCCTACACATTGGATGAAAGCAAATGATCCAACTACCTGAGCAGTGTAACAAACACTAATTACTACTATAGCAATTGACCTTCCGTATACATTCAGTTGATGTTTAATTGAAATGGTAAAACCTTGCAAAGGGCAGTTTTAGAAAACATTACCTTTTGAAAGATATATCAAGTTTTTTCTATTACAAGGAAACCAAAAAGTACAGACTAAAGTATGCTTGAGACATGTAGCGATTTATTAACCCACATAATTTAAATCAAGTAGAGTTCGGGTGAATGAAATCACCAGATCATATATTCTTTTTATTTTCTGAGTCTGTTCTTTTCCATCCTGAGTCATTCTCAAACTTGGTGTGACGGCAAGATGGATTATTAATACCTCTTAGGCTTATATTTTCCAGATTCCGATCTAGCTAAAAAAAAAAAAAAAAGAAAGAAAGAAAAAAGAAAGGAAGGGAGGGAAAAAGGAAGGAAAAACGAAATGGAGGGAGAAATGAAGGAAGGAAGGTAAAGAAAGCATTTCATTTTTTCAATAATTAAATCAAAGTCACTAGCATTGAATCTATTTAATTTTCTATACTCAGGACTTACCCTCCCGCTATCAACTATATAACTGAAGATACAGTAAAGATTTTTTGGAAGAGTCCCCCATCCTAGCAGACAAGAGAGTGAAACCACTTGCTCTATCCATTAGCCTGTGCAGAAATATGCTGTCTGAGGGTAAAGTCAGTAATTCTTCAGAAAGAAAATATTAAATTTGGTGTTATCTTCCTCTGGTATCAACAAATCTAAGGCCAGCTTAGAGCCATAAGCCCCTCCCATCACAGATAATGACATTCCTCATGCCAGTGAATCATTGGTCTAAACTTGTAATTTTTAGAAAAGTTCTCACAGAGTAAAATCTGTTGGACTTCTGGTTTGAATCCTCACTTTGATTAGCTAATAAATTTATGGTGTAACTATTGAGACTTTATGTTTAATTAACACTGGGTAAAACATGTGAACTAATTGGTCACAATTGTTTCACTGGAGGAAGCATAGGGTTATGGTTTCTTAGTGAAGGGAAATAAATAAAGGAAATAACCGCACTGACTTTTTTGCATGGTGACACTTTCTGGGTCATGGTACCAAGGCTGGGCGAACCAAAAGAACAAATCAGTATCGGGAGATAAGACAACAGATCAGAGTTGGGGACTAGTGAAGTGGTTGATTCAAAGACAATATTCAATGAAAGGAACTGTGAAGAAAGAAACTCCAGAAATTCTACCCTTACAACTCTGACTAAATACTGAGACTTGCATGCTCAGCACAAAATTCTGTAAAATCAGGCAAAAAATCACTACTGGAAAGAGAAACACTAATGGAGAATTATATTTTAGGTTATCATGAACTAAACTATTTTGAGTCCACACACATTCATGGTAACATTTATTTCCAATAGCCAAAAGGAGAAACCATCCTGCTCACTTTGGACCTTCAGTAGAGATGTCAGAAAGGCCACATCTCTGAAGAAGGGATAATTTAGTCCAAGGAGCAAGGCTATCATGGATGGATTGTAATAAAGGAAGTCTCAAAAGAATCAAGCTAATTAGCAAGTGGATTTGCTATAAAGACTTTCAATACTTTAAGGCCTCTCTGATAGCTCATGTGTTAAAGACACAGCACTATCAAGTTATCAGCAGCCACGGCAATCCCCTGCCTGCCAGGAAGCTAACCAAAACGACATAGCAGACCTCTCCTGCCTCCCCTGCTGCTCCCCACAGCAGTATATTTCAGTAGATCTGCCTGTTCTGCTCCCCACTCTCTCTGGTAAATCCTCTCACCCCCCACACTTCTGGCCTACACCCCAGTTTTTGTATGCATAAATAAATAAATCTTTTAAAAAAATAAAGTGCTAAAAGAGGGGCCTCCCTGGTGATGCAAGGGGTTAAAATGCAACCTATAAAGCTATCCACAGCCACTACTGGCCGAGTTCGATCCCTGACCAGGAAGCTACCCACATGGTGCAGCAGACCTCTCCTGTTTTGCCCATTGCTCCCCTCCCTCACCAGTGTATTTCAGTAGATATGCCTGTTCTGCTCTTCATTCTGTCTCTGGTGAATCCCCTCACTTCCCATACCTCTGGACTGTACCCCAGTTCTTGTATGCATAAATAAGTCTTTAAAAAATAAAGTGCTAAAAGAAAAAAAAAAAAGCATTATTCTAAATTTTTAAATTTAACCAAGGAAAAAACACTTTAAAAAAGATTATCTAGACAAAAGTTGAGATGTTTCACTAGCAGATGAGTACAATTATGAGATGTTCAAAGTAGTCAGGACAGAAGAAAAATAATACCATATGGAAGCATGGGACAAGACAAAGAAATGAAAAGCACAAATCAATGGTCAAGTTAAAAGACAAATAGTTTTTTCTCTAGGTTCTTAATTTCTTTCAAAGCTAATTGGCTGTTGAAAGCAAAAATAACACTGGCTTGTGAAGTTTGTAACTGATCCAGAAGTAAAATGTATAATGATGGAACAAATGACAGGAGAGAAATGGAAGACTATTGTTATAAAGGTAAAAACTTGAACAAAGATTTCACATGCACACACCCACTGGAGTGCTAAATATCATTACTCATCTGGGAAATGAAACCACAATGAACAAAGACCACAATGAGATTTTATTATTCACAAAAAATGGCTAAAATTAAAGAGTAACAATACCACATTTTTATGAGGATGGGAAGTTAAAATGATAGAAGCTCTTTGGAAATTCATCTGGCATTTTCTCATAAAATATATTGTATGCATACCCTAGCAATTCCACTATGTATCTGCTCAAGATAAAGGAAAACATATGTCCACAAAAAATTTTGTTAAAATTGCTCATAATAGTACCTTTATATATAAAACCCCCAACAAAAACAACACAAATATTCTTCAATAGAAAAAATAAACAAATTGTGATACCTGCTCAGCAATAAAAAGGGGTGAATTGATGAAACATACACCACCATAGATGAAACTTAAAATATATTGTGTTGAGTAAAAGAAGCCAGACTACATACAGACTGATTTCATTTAAGTGGTGATACAGTAGATGAATTATTAGGTGTAAATCCTGATGATCTTGATACGTGGGATAACATTTAAAAAGTACAAAAATATATGATAGTGGGTGAAATGAAAGAACTGATTCACTCTTTTGGGACCTGGATTTAGTTGACTGGAAAGAACAAATGATATTTTTTCTGGATTTAAAAATATTTCGATAAGGGTGTGAATTACATGGAAGATGCCAACTTTCAAGACTCATCAAACCATTCACTTAAAATCTGCACATTCTACAAATGTACACTATGTCAACTGAAAAAAATTGTTAGGGTCATCAAATTGGAATTATTTTTGTCTCAAGCCCAACCCTTGAAATACCAATCACTGTGACTGAGAGAACTGCATGTTCTACCTGATGTGGTCTGAATCACATGTGCTCTAGGGGACTCCTTCTACAGCACAGAAGTGGAGTGGATGAAGACTGCACATTACATAAAACCACAGCACAGGTAGCAGTGGAAAATGCCCTGGATGCTGAGAAAGAACATAATACATATGTTACATAAGGGCTGCCCTCCTTCAGCTTCAAGTCAAAGCAAAGTGCTGACAGATGATATACTTTCCCTACTGATCTGCTTTCAATAATTTAATCTAGTTATTATTTCCATACACTTTAACTTGAGGTGTCAAGTAACATAATTTAGTACCTCTCATAGGAAGAAATAATTTGAAAATTGTTCTTAATACAACTCTTTGAATACATAAGAACCCAAGCATTATTTATCCTCCTATGTAAAAATAACTACAATAGATTGACAACAAATAGCTTTATTTATTCTTACTTCCCTTCCTCTTGTCACCAACTCCCCCCATCCCTTTCCTGTAGTAAAGGGTAATAGGATGATTTCTGTGCACATTACTGTTTTACTTTTATTATTATGAGTAATATATGAGATCTATCTTACCTACAAGGCAATTTTTGATGTATGTACCATTTGGGGGTGTAACTTTTAATTCATAAATATCAAATTATGCACATGCTTGTCTATTCCTTGACTAATCTAACCCATGCATAATTTTGAATAGATTTTCATCTGTCATCTTTGTTTACCTTAAAGCATTTGTTTCTAAAAATTTAGGAAATTTTTTTTAATATTTGCCTTTAATGTAGTGAGGTATGAGAAGCATCAGCTCCAATTATAAATGCTTATGAATGTTGGTTATAAAAAAATAACTAATTGTACTTCTGACATACAGTATTATATGGAAAGAACAATGTTATGCATATGTCAACTGTGCATTGTTGGATAAATTATATCTAGCCCTTATTTTGTTAGGTTTTTTTAATAAATAGGATAAACTAATATATGTTTTGTCTCTAAAACTGTTACGATTTTGCTCATTATAGTCTAACAGTATCTAAATAATAGAGCAATACAGAATAAGAAGTAACATTTTATGATTAGGTAGATCATGCTCTGATTATCTTAGCTGCCCTCATAGTTTCTATTTAAGAACATACCATATTTTATGCTGCTACTTTTTTACATTATGTGTCTTTTCTGCTAAATTTTCAGATATATGAAAGTAGGAAGTGCATTTAACTTACTAATCACTGTATCTCTGACATCTAGTACCTTGTCTGGCACAAAGTATGTAGATAAGAATAACATTTATAGTTATTACTAGCTTTTAAATTTGCCCTACCTAATTTCTCAAAACTGTATACCCAGCACTGTACTAAGTGTGGTTAGGATGCCATGATTCACGGATCTATTCACATTTTATTCTGTGTACCCATATTCTATTTGGAATGAAATATTAGTGTCCTCTAACACAATGTTCCTGATGGACTTTTTTGTAGGGTTTCTCATTTAATCCTTAATAAAGAACTTATAAATTAAATAGCAGCATTGTATTTCACAAAATAAAACTGAGGCACAGACAGACTATCTTCCATGATAATTCAACAAGTAGTAGTGTTAGAAAGTGAGCCATGGTAGTCTGACTCTAGAACCTTCTCTTTTATCTTCTATATAATATTGCCAACCTAATAAGTTTTTATAAGTAGAAATAGATGTCCTTCACATTTTGCCATAGAGGGACACATGTTATCCTTACTTGTATCTAATTCATCTCAAGTTTGTTTCATTTAACTCTCGAACCTCCTCTTTTTGCTTAGTTATTATCGTTGGTTAGAACACAAATGAAAAATAAAAAACCTTGCTTAATCTCTCAGAAATGGGATCCTCAACCAGGGGCTGAACTATAACTTTACAGTTTTTAACAGAGCTAGTGCTAATTTTATTTTCCACCTTTAAAAGTGTTAGTTTATCCCAACTGAACAACAGCATGCCTGGCAGGAATGAATCTTTTCAAGATGTTTTGCATCTTATGCTCTTTCTTTGAGCACAGAAAACAGGAGGATTAGGAATTTTTTAACAGCATACTCTTGGAAATTTCCCTTCCCCATTTTTTACACACTACTGATTCTGCTAACCAACTAAATTCCCAGATGTTTCTTCAATCAATTTCCTAGAGAAAAATATGGCAAGTCGCCCAATTTATCAACAGGGGACAATATGAGAGAAAAAGAAACACATAATCCTCCCTGTTCAGGAAAGACCTCAATATCAAGGCAATAGAGCAATTGCTCCCTTAACAAACATATTTTAAAAGTGAATTATAACAATGATAGATCTTTCCTACAGAAAGTACATTAGCACTCTAATGAAATAGCTGTATTCTTTCTTCACACTTCATGTCTCATCCTATGTAATGTGGAAGTAAAGAAGGGGTCATATAAAGATCTTGGGAGTAGACACATGACTAACTTTTCCCATAAAATAGACTACTTTGTGGTAAGTGTTTTATTGCAAATATTAGTGATATCAGCTTGAATTGCAGCTGGCCTAGAGGTATTATTTGTGTTTTTTTTTTGTTTTTTGTTTTTTTTTTTTTTGCCTCAGGCTTAAATTAAAGCCAGAAAACAAACAGCTTCTACCCATTCCACTCCTCTTCATAATGCAAGAGAGGAAGAAGAGGGAAATTAATTTTGAAAGAAAGTTTTTTAAACACCAAAAATTTGTCATGAATGTAACAAGAAGATCCAAAAAGGAAAATAACTTTCCTTATACAAGCAGCAGGTGGAATCTACTTAAGCAGAATCTAAGTATATAGTAATCTTTAAAAGATCAAAGTGATCATTCATTCATTCATTCAATCAATATTTACTTAGTATCATGACCAGATTTTGTGGATAATACAGAAATGGGTGCCAGAGTTTTATCCTCAAAGAATTCACTTTGCCATGGAGACTTTTATGAATCACAATTTTTTTCAGCTGAATTATTTTATGTCAAGGTAATTTTGGTTTACGATACTGTATATATTTTAGGGTTATAGATTCACACATTTTCAGACTTAAATTACCATATCATACCCACCACCAAAACACAAATAATCCTTCATCATATCCCTCTGGACCCCTTCCTCCCTTTATTTCACAAACCTTAACCTTCCTCTCTGGCATTTTCAATTCTATAGTCTGATTTCTAGGGTTTCTGATGTGTTTAGTTTTATCTGTTCCTTTGCTTTCAGTCTTTATATTACACTTATGAATCAAGTCATATAGTATTTGCCTTTATCCTCTGACTTACTTCACTTCAAATAATCTCATCCAGTTCTACCCAGGTGTATCAAATATCAATAGCTCACCTTTTTTACAAAGCTGACTAGTATCCTATTGAGTACATATACACTACATCTTAATACACTCATCTGTTGTTGGGCACTTAGGTTGTTTCTATGATAAGTCTATTGTAAACAGTGCTGAAATGAACACAGAAATACATATATCCCTATGAGTTAGCATTTTTGCATTCCTCAGATAAGAGATCAAATGAATGGTAGATCTATTTTTTTATTATTTTGAGAAATCTCCATATTCTTTTCCATAGGGGATAGCTCAATCTATATTCCTACCAAGAGTGCATGAGTGTTCCTTTTTTCCCCACATCCTCGTCAATTTTGATGTTTTTCACCACTTTGATATGGGCCATTCTCATGAGTATGAGGTTGTACCTCATTGCCATTTACATTTCTTTGATGATAAGTGCTGATGAACATATTTTCATGTGTCTGTTGACCAAGTGTATGTCTTCCTTGGAGAAGTGTAAATTAAACTCTTCTGCCCATTTTTTGATTCTACTGTTTATTTTTGTTGATTTTATGAGTTCTATACACACCTTGGGTATTAGTCCTTTGCGGATATATAATGCACAAAACTTTCCTTGTTGAATATATTCTCTTGTTAAATAATGTCTCTTCATTTTGAGTAGAGGTACAAAAGCACAAATGCAGACTGATTTTATTTTGAAGAGACTATGAAAAGACTGTCTAAAAGGAGGACATCTTAAATTAATCTAAAATTTCAAATTTTCAGATTGGAAGTTGACTTCTCAAAATAAATTAATGAACAGTGAATTTTAAGCTTGAATCTACATTGGCAGAATATTTGGAGACACTGCTCTTTGTAGTCACTTTTAGGTGAGACATATATAAGCTCAAAAAGATATTCCAAGCAAGAAGAGCAATGTCCAAGGCCCAAAGGTGGGAAAGCTTGACTTCTACTGAACAGAAAAATTTTAATATGAAATTCCATTTTTCTGAATAGTAAAATGGAAGAGGTGAATTAGCACACTGTTTTCTCCTTGAGAGAGAGTGGAAAATACAAACTTCAAAGCCTCACCCCAAGCTATTGACTCAGAATTTTGGAATTGGGACCAAAGTAGCTGTCTGAATACACTCACAAAGTATCCTGATGTACTAGATATACAAACTAAATGGCTTTAAATATCCTTTTTGTCTCCAATATTCTATGAAATATCAAATATTCTATGAAAATATCATTTTTGTCTCCAATATAAAATGGATATATTTTTAGTTCTTTATATAAACAAGCAACAAGTTCTTTATATATATAAAATACACGTGTTATATCTTTTTAAGTTAAAACAAAACATTACAAGGGAGAAACCAAGATGTTATAGAAAGCATAAAATGATGATTTCTAAATTGCTATATCAATACTTCATAGAAAGAGAAAAATATCCAAGGAATCTAGGTGACTACTTGCCTATCTCCCACTACAGCGCAAACTTTCCAATGGTGTTTATAATTTACTCCTAGTATGTAGTAGAGTGTGTGATATTTGATAATTTCTATGCACTTGTATCTGCTGAATAAATAATCACAATACTGAAGTGACATCACAGAACACTCAATTGATTTGCCCAAATTCACAGACTTTAAGTGGAGGTAAGATGTAAGACATGGTACAAAATAAGCCTAAATCTTCCAACTCCTTGTTCCTTTTCCTGTTTTGCAAAATGAATCCCCAAATGCATAGAAAGTCAAGCTTATGAACTAGCATAATGAGCATATTTGCCGATTTAACTCACCAGTGTAACAGAAATGGTATATCACAGATCATCCAACATTCAAAATGTACAGATACAGTGTAAAAGGAAGGTTATGGAACCAAAAGTCATTTATTTGAAGTTTCTGTTATTCATGAGATTGTGTTGGATTCTGAGAGAGTAGGTGGAGTCAAGCAAGCACAAAACAAAATCCTTGACTTCAGTGAGCTGAAAGCAGTGAGCAAAATTCAGAACTTAGATGAGAAAATAGAACTGACACTCCAAAATTATGCTGAGCAAAACATAACTGACAGCAAACATGGATAGTACAGGGAATGCAACAATTTTTGTGTTTAGAAGATTGTGATGTAATAAATTTTTAAAAATATGCATAAAACTTTAAGGATGCATAATATACAATGAATGAGGCTGGATTGATGTCCTTTAGGCAAGTAGGAAACCTACAAGGAAACAGAGGGGGACCCATCCATGGTGATCCATGTTGGCCAGTTAGGGTATAAAATTGAAAACATTCTTCAAAAGTCAGTCCTATCATATTTTCTAGTAACTTCATTTTTAATTTCAGAAGAAAAATATTTACAAAATTAGCATGACATATATGGCTTTCTGTTTAACATTTATAGAAGGACTATACTATTAATATACTTAGATGTAACTTCATTTGCGTTCTGTCTTGGAATCATATGGTATTCTTTCAAGTATTCTATTGTGTATTATTCCTTCCCCCTCTCTTTTTCACGACAAAAGTATAACCTTTATTAAAAAAGAGTTTCTAATGTGTCATGTGATCAATAGATATAAGTACCTTCATTTTTTAAATTAGTCTAAGGCTATTTTCTTTTTACTGTTGTATAAACAGGGAATTGAAGGGTAAAATAGTTAAAACTTAATGCTATAGTGCTAATGTGGCTTTTAAATCACGTCAGCTGCAATCACTGCATTATAATTAACAATTTATTGAACCAGCAATAAAATGAACATCACATTACTTCTTAAAGCAGCAGAATAAAATGGCTAATAAATAGCATAAGCCAGACAAATTGCAGAGTAATAGAAATTTTCTTAAGATTTATGGTGTGCAGAAAGATGGATGTGCTATTAGTAGGAGCTCCAATACTTGACAAAATTCTTTTACAAAGACATTGTTACCATGCATGTCAGAGTTCACAAGTCTAAGTGGTTTATCCAAATTTCAGCTCTCTGCTATTACAGTGGAAAATACTCATTACAAGGTTTTGAAACTGCAAGCAATGTGTACATTTGCCAACATTCAAACTGCTACTGCCAAAAAGATACTAAAATATTTTATAAACTGTCAAATAACAAGTCTGCTAGCTTAATCTGAGTCTATTTTATACTATACAGACTGTAAAAACTATTACATTAATTCACTTCCTGCAAAACTTTTAAAGAGCAGAAAACAGCCTATATAGCAACTGAACAAAGTAACAGTTTTTTACCTTCTGAAACCCTGTCATACTTTTATTGGGAAGCCTCATTGTGTTCCTCAAATGCAGGCATATCCCCCTTCACAACTGCCCATTTTAAGACTCAAAGAAAGTGAGATCAAAGAAATAGATTAGAGTCTACCTAGATTGTCTCATCATTATAAGGAGAAGATACTGATGATGAAATGATATCTCCATGTTTCTACAGATATGTATTTTGATGCTCACTTTTGAACATGAAGCAACCATGTACATAATTTAGGGTAAAAAATGAAATTTTTTGTTATGTGACAATATGAAGCAACAACTAGAGATATGTTTAAGGAATTTTATCTTGTTTTAAATTTTTAATTATTATTATTAGTAGTAATAGTTACGGTAACAGTAAGCAGATTTAGCTGACTACTAAAATATGACGGGAGATAGTGCCCTAGATTTTTGTCACTAACTATTCCATTCAATAATGTGGATGATGATTTACATATATAAAGTGAAATATTCATCAGATATTAATCAAATATGTGTGGAAATCTACATACTAAAGTGGCATCTGTAGTAATATATGTACTCATTACTATTAAAGATGATTATTATAGTTAAGATGAATGACACCTTGTAATGATGTGCTTGTGTTAACAGTAGAGGGTAAAATATGATTCACTCATCTTATTACATTGCTTTATATATGAAGTTTTATGAGTTTAAGGCAAGAGGGCTATTCCTAATACAGAGGAAAATGTATATAGAGAATAAAATTAAACTAAAAAAAAAATGCATTCCCATGTTTAGAAGCGTTCAGTATACTGCTAAAATGATATCCCAAAGCTGTCAACTATTTCATATTTTTTCCAGTTAGATCCTTGAAACAAAGGCCCTCTGAATGCCTCGTAACCACTATTGTGTACCTAGAACTGTGGCATACATGTGGCACTTAAAGATAGTTGTTCAATGAATAGATATTTGTTTTGTGAGACAAATCTCTTCAGATTTTTGACATTAGGACATGGCTTATGACCAGAGGTACTGAGTATATTCATTGCAAGCTCTGTCTATAGTGACAGCTTTGAAGATGAGAGTTTCCCTTAGAAGTGATAGACTGGCAAGCTTACTATGAAATACAAAAAATGAAATTTTCTAAGTTCAAGTTTCCTCACCTGTTTTATAGCTCGCAGTATTCATCTCTTTTTTTTTTAAAGATTTATTATTTTTTTAAAGATCTTTTTTTTTATTTATACAAGCACCAGGGTACAGGCCAGATATGGGGGAGGGTGAGAGGATTCACCAGAGACAGAGTGGGGAACAGAACAAGCAGACTGACGAAATACACTGCTGAGGGGAGCAGCGGGCGAGACAGGAGAGCTCTGCTTCGCCATGTGGGATTCTCACTGGTCGGCTAGGATTGAACCCACACTGCAAAGGCTGTGGACAGCTTCCCAGCGCTTCACTCAACCCGCTGTATGACCGGGGAGGCCCTGCAGTATGCATCTTATATGTGGAAACTGGTAACCCAGAAACCAATACAAGAAATTTCTGACAGTCTGGGCACTGCCATTACTTTGAGTATTAAAATCTCCCATCTTCTAAATTTGATTCACAGTCTAAATAGTTAATTTGTAAGTAAGTGGCATCTCTGGTGGTGCAGCAGGTTGAGCGCAGTGCTGTCTGCAGCCTCTGCAGCACTGGTTCGCTTCCTGGCCAGCCAGGGAGAAACCTACATGGTGTGGCAGACCTCTCCTGTTGTGCCCACTGCTCCCCTCAGCAGTGTATTTCAGTCAGTCTGCTGTTCTGTTCCCCACTCTGTCTCTGGTGAATCCTTTCACCCCCTTGTACCTCTGGCCTGTACCAGAGCTCTTGTACAAATAAAAATAAAATCTTTAAAAAAATTTAAAAAAAATTGTAAGTAAGGTCAAATTTCAAACCTTTCACCATTCTTTTTTTTTTTTTAAAGCATTTTTTTTTTTTTTTAAAGAGGCATGTTTATTTATTTATTTATTTGTTTGTTTGTTCTGTTTACACATGCACTGGGTACAGTCAGAAGCGCGGGAGGGTGAGAGAATTCACCAGAGCCAGAGCGGGGAGCAGAGCAGGCAGAAGGACCGAAGTACACTGCTGAGGGGAGCAGCGGGCCGCAGGAGAGATCTGCGCGCCATGTGGGACCCTCCTCCGGTGGCCGGGGAGCAGCCGGGAATCGAACCGGCGCTGCAGAGGCTGCGGGCAGCTTCGCAACCCAGCGCTCAACCGCTGCGCCACCGGGGAGGCCCCCCTTTCACCATTCTTAACAATTTTAAAGAGAAGACAGATTAAACATGTAATATGTATATATATTTATATATATATATATATATATATATAACATTTTTATGCAATTTAGTGATAAAGTCCTTAGGTTAAAGTCCCTAAGTAGTCTACAATTTTGTACATTGGATAAGTAAACTACACAAATGCAAATACACAGAGCAAAGAGGAAAAAAAAATATGCCACAAGAGATCTGAGAAGTTTGTGGCCAGAAAAATCAGAGGAGGAAAATAGCAATTGAAGGGTGATCAGGGAAGTTTCAAAAAATGGGATGAGGTTAAAAGATGTGTAAAGCTTTGAAAGATGAATATAAAGGAGGGAATAAAGTGTTAGCTCCTCTAAGGACATGGAGCTGAGTAAAATTTCATTGGCAGGGAAGTTTGGAAATTGTGGCAGTGGCAAACTGTCTAGATTAGCTGAAGAGTGGTAAGAAAAAATTGGAGGTGAGGTTTGAAAATATAGGTAAGATTTTGTAGGTAAACTGAGAAGAGTTGAAATTGTTTTGAGAAAATTTGGTAAATAATTATAGCTTTTAAAAATTGGTATGTAATACCTTTCTTTTAGCTAGATGACTAGAAAAATATGCTTTGTCTGAGTACTGTAATATTAAGAAGGCCAGTTGAGGTTAGAACCCAAATCTTGTGTAGAGTCAATTAGTCTGCAACAGAAATCTTTAACTTTATTTTCTCTTTTTTAACCATTCAACTTTGTATTTTTTCTCTGATAGAACAAAAGGGAAACATGATATACATATAGTCTTCATTTTTAACCTCTCCACCTTGTACATAATGTCTGGTCTTACAGCTGTTTAGAGAGAACCTTGGAGTTTTCAGTATACAATTGCAAGTCACTCATTTACTCTATATTCAACAATGGATGTGAACTAATATGTGCTTCTGGGCTACAACATCATGTCAATAAATGTAGAACATGAGATTCACTCCAAAGTTATTTAAATCTTGCCCATTCCTACATCTACCACTCTTTAAGAAAAGGAAAAGCACAAATGCATACATCATAGTAACATATGATCCTTTACCTACTCACATATACTAACTAGCCACAACTAAAATAATTTTGAAGAAGGTGAGCATTGTAACTGAAAGTACTGAGGAAATCCTTGAAGTAAACTAATGATACTTACATGTAATTCCCCACACTTTTTTTTAAGATTTATTTCTTTATACAAAAACTGGGGTACAGGCCACAGGTGCAGGAGGGTGAGAGGATTCACCAGAGACAGAGCAGGGAGCAGAACAGGCTGACGGACCTAAAGCACTGCCAAGGGGTGCAGCAGGAGAGCCAGGAGAGGTCTGCATTGCCATGTGGGTATCTCCCTGGCTGGCCAGGAATCAAACCTGTGCTACAGAGGCTGTGGACAGCATCACAGTGTGGCGCTAAACCTGCTGCACCACCGAGGAGGCCCAATTCCCCACACTCTTGATCTGCTGTTATTTACTGTATGTAATCCCCAATTTTCCAAGATATTAGATAAAACATGTGGATTCATCGATACAAAATAAACTCAAAACAGCAAATACTAAAGAACATCTTTTCCTAAGTCATTTCTTCTAGCTATTTCAAAAACAAAATGGCTACTGTGTCTTTTTCCAAATACTTTTGTCAATCTTATTTTGTTACATAAGGTTTTGTTAGAGAATTTCTCTAGAAAGGATTTTGAATTTATCATTCACATTCCTAATGAAATTTCAAAGCCAGGATATTGGAGAAAAGCTTAATATAGACAAAAATATAAACTGTATTATAAAGTCCATTCTTCTTTTATACCAAGAAACAATTTTATTGTATAAAATTTAAGATTTTTTATCATAATCAAACCCAAAAATCCAGCTTAAATTTTTAAAAGTTGAGTAAAATGAAAAATAATGATACCTGTCTCTCAAATAAAAAGCAGTAACTGATAAATGTAGTACAATATTTATATGCCTGAGATATGCATTACAAACTACTGATTTACTAATCAAACTCAGTCATGATACTCCTCAAGGGAGGAAGGAACACTGACTTTGCAAATATTAACTTTCATTATTGCTAACCAAGAAGAAAATGTTCATTTAACTTACCTAGAAAAAGGAGCTGGAAAATGGGGGAAGGGAGATAACTTAAACATGAACATATAACATATGTGTGCGTGCATACACACATTCTCTCTCTCTCTCTCTAATAAAAATGACAAACCTGTACAGAAGTTATTTCCCAGGTCTGTTTACTGACACATAAAAGCATGACCATATAACTTTTGCTAAAATGCTTTTAAGCAAAGATCAGCTTAGGTGTTAAAACATTTTCTGAAAACCCTAATTATCTCCGTTCCAAGTAACAACTGCATTGTACCTCTCTGAAAATGATCATACCCTTTTGCTTGAGAATGAAACATTCCTGGAACAAGGAGTTTCATTATAGAAACAGGGGAAACATTGGGCAAACCAGGACTATTTGATAATCCTGCCCAAGAGCAGCCTCTGCAATAAGGTCCATTAAGAATGATGCCAGGAATAATTATCACGTGCCATTTCTATTAACTCTTCGTATGAACTGTTATCTGTTCTCTGTGTTCAGTAACACGTTCCTTGGTCAAAATATCAATGATCTGACATATATCTTCCTGTATCCATGGATCCACCTACTTCCAGTTTTCATTTTGTTCAAACTACCCCTTTTGTATCCTTCCCAGATTTTCTAAATTGGTTTTCTCATCATTTGCAAAAGGTGTATACAGATTTCCCTTACCCTCTGAAAGTTGAGGGCTCCTATGTAACCTTTCCTAAGTTGAAATGACAGTAAAGTGAAAAAGCACTTATCATTAATTTATATGGAAAAATTTTTGAGAGCTCCAGGAACCAGAAAGAAATCTACCAAATTATACCAAATAACACAAAAAATCGAAAACAACACTAACGCATTGTAAAAGCAGGAATGATATATGCACAGCCTGTATAAAGCAGTTCCCAGAAAGGACACTGGTGGTGCCACTCTGATTGCTCAGAGTGTGCACTGCCTCTAAAAACAACTGCTGTAAACAAATAATGAATGCTGTTTTAGGTGTTCAACTTTTGACATAAAGTTGAAAATCTTTGAGGGCCTCCCTGCTGGCTCAGGGATTCAAGTCTCAGCTTTATCTGGTAATCGTCAGCCACTGTGACCTAAGTTTGACCCACGTGGTACAGCAGACCTCTTCTGTTTTGCCTGCTGCTCCCCTCAGCAGTGTATTATAATAGAGCCGTCTGTTCTGATCCCCACTCTGTCTCTGGTGAATCATCTCACCCCCATACCTCTGGTCTACACCTCAGTTCTTGTAAGCATAAACAAAAAAAAAAATCTTTTTTAAAAAATTGAAAATCCTCTTGTGATTTCTCTAGAGAAAACAATAACTATTGTAGGGCTTTTATAAATGCAATGTGGTATCACACAAACTTCTGAAGATTGGGAATGCCTACATTTAGGAAAGCATCTAAGACTCACTCACATTAAGTACTGCTAGTACTTAATCTAATGCCTTCCCCAACAAACTTTGAACTTAGAATGGTTAAACTTGATTCATGGACAAACACTAAAACTCCAATTATATACTTTCTTGAGTAGAAAATCAAGTGGACCAAGAACTCTATTTCCCTGCCTTAACTTTATCATATTCTCACCTGAGGCCTCCTGAGTTCCTTATTTACTGATTTATTTTATCCCAATCTTCAGACACAAACAGGTTTTTGAATTAGTGTCACAAGCAGCCTGAAAATTCATTTCTCAGACTTGACTCCCAACACAGTAAGTCTTATTGATGCCCTATTCCCTGCTAGGCTGCCCTCTCTTGTAACATCCCACTGAAGACCATTGTCCTCCTTGCGGTAACCCATCATTTGCCTTTTTGGAATTCTTATAGGAATTATCTGTGTCCAAATGCCCAAGCCCAATTCACAGTAGTAGTATCTGTAACAGAATTCAAGTTCTCAGAACTGATAGCATCTTTTCAAAACATGGAACTCTTCCTCATGCTAGTATTTCTTGTTCTGAGCTGAATTCTGACCCTGAACTACAGTAGCCCATTTTCAAACTTGGGTTATATGGACAGACTAGAGAACAATGTTGAATATCAGCCTGCCTAGTGCTCTTAAGCACCACTAAACTATACTCCCAAATAATGTCCAAGAACATTAAAAAAAAAAAAACCTACTCTATCACCAAATACAAGTGTTGTAAAGATTCTGGAATTTGGTTAATGACTGATCAAGGTGCTCAAAAATGAGCTACATTTACATGAGTCACATGTGCATTGATTTAGCTATCCAATTCTGGAGGCACATCTGGTGCAAGGATAAAAAAAAAAAAAACATTACATAATCTATCAATAACTCACATTTCTATGCCCATGCAGACATCACTAATCAATCACAGGACACTAAGCTGTTGGGTTTAGATAAGGCCCTAGAGCCCTTTTGTCCACACTTCTCCAGGAAGTCACAACAAATCAACTAGACTTGACAGTCAATATGAAACCTGTCATGCTCAATCTAGTGACATGCTTCACATGTCTAATGACATACCCTACCATGAATAAATTATTGTGCTAGTATAGTGACTTTAACAGCTACTGAGTATGGAGATATTCTCTTCTCTAAGCTCTCTCTTCCACCTTTCATTTTTAACCATGCTACTTAGCCACTGTCAAATTTTTAACCAATTGGATTTTATCTGGATTGTCTTTCTGGGCCAATTATAAGAGAAAAGAAAATTTCCTGGGAGGCATGCCTAGATATTGGTTTGACTTTTCCTCAAGCCCACATGTTGAATTTCTCCTTTCGTTCTCCCTCTACAGAATATGCAATGTACCACACTTCCACCAAGGAATGTTTTCTATGTGAAAAACATCAGCCCAGAAGAGGCAAAGGTAGATACCAAAGTAGTATTTATCTACTCATGAGTCTCATTTTGATGTCCCTCCTTAAAAGTCTTATTTACAAAGGAGGTTAGATCAGTTAAGGGTATGTGTGAGTTTGTGTGTAAAAGTATGTATGTTTGTGAACCAAACAGCCCTCTTCTATGAGTGTCTGTACAGCTGAAAAATAAATGTGAGGTTATAATTTTCAAGAGTATTTATGAATGTTCAGTTAAAATTTCCCCCTTTCTTTATTTAAGTCCTGTGATCCAAGCTGATCTGTCTCCCAAGACCATCATAACATACCTCCTGTTGCATGGTTCCACTGACCACTTCATCCCCCATTAATAGCTCCTTTCACAAGTCCAGTTCAACTAACATCACTGGACATACTCCAAAACCCAACAGATAATAAATCTTTCCTCTATTGTATTAAATAGCAAATATGCTTCATCAGTGATTCTGATGAAACATTTAGACTTTTCTGGGGAACTTTCAAGCCTAATGCCCATTCAGAAACTGACTGGTATGGCAGGTCTGTAGACTTTCATTTTTATCATAAGCTTAATAAATAACTCGCAATGCATTCTGCCTGGCAATCTCCTGATACACATATACCACTGGAGATAGAAGTCTTTTAAGTTTTCTTCTTTCTATTTAGTCTGAATGTCACCAAATGGTGAGATCTAAGTAAGAAACTTGGGGGAACTGTCATGGTTCTATGGGAATGATAAGAAAGCTCCTGTAGAAATTGTTGCTGGTTGAGTTAGCAAGTGAGTTTGGTATTCTTTAGACTTAGCTTCGACTGACAGAATCTTAAGTACATCAGGAAGCCAGATGTGCTTAAATGATCAAGAAGGCAAGGAAATTAGGAATGTTTCATGTAGTCTTCAAACGATAGAGTCCTATAATCTTCTACTGAATCCAGAAGCTAATAAATGGCCCAGAGAAATCTAATCCAGATGAATATGATATATCTGCCTTTTTATCTTTATGTTTTACTAACTTTTAGATGACATATTGGAAGACAGGATTGAAAATGGAATCAGATACATTTCAGTTTGGGATTCCTTCTGTAATGTTCTTGCATTTTAAGCACAATAAGACAAACACATGGTGAACTTACCAGAAGGGTGCATTTTTTTTTTTAAACTGTAAGCAAAATTATTTATTCCAAATCATTTGCCTAATTGATTGGCAAAACAATATAGTTAAAAGTTAACTGAGAGAAGAATCAGAAGTTTTGCATGTGTGGAAGACTCTCTGTATTTTGATTCTCAAAAGTACATTAAGTTATTCCTCAACTATGTGAACAAATGCAACATAAGCATTGTTTTGTTTTTTTTTTCATCAGTATTAGAATTACCCTGTATACCACCTGATATACTTAAGGTTCACAACAAATATCATCTTCCTTTTTTCTCTTATTTATGCCTCATCTACTGTAAATCACTTCACCTCTCTTGACCCATTTCTCTATCAAAAAAGTAAGATCTTTATCTGGATTACCTAAAATTCTTCCCATAGCTGGAACTCTATGATTCTATGATATATAGTGGGTACACATAGCCATCTAAACAAGGATTGTATCAGGCAAATAAAATATGTGTGTGTGTAGCTGTATTATTAAAGAAATCAAGGAATGGAAACCAAAGAATACATAGATAGGCTAAGATACAAAACATTAAAAATTTAAAACTAAAACATATACCTGCCAAACAAACATACTTGGGTCAACTTTGAATTCTTGGATCAAAAGTTTCCAATTTCTAATTTAGAGCTTTTAAATATTAATCCCTATCACTCTCCCAGCACCCCAGGTGGTTGACAAGGTTGTCAGAGAATGGATCAATCGTAATTTTAAGTCAAACTAATTGGTTACAGTCTGTGCAAGAATTTTTCATGAAAGTTGGCATCTCTGGAAAAAAATATTTTTTAAGCTATGCAAATCAGCTCAGGGAAAGATGGGAGAGTTGGGGGAGACCATATCAGAATGAACCAAGTAGATTTTTTGTTTCTAGTTATATTGTTGCTTTATGAAGAAATGACCTCTTGGCATCCTATTGAAAATCATGCTTTTGTGGCAGACATGTTTTATTTTTTCTCTCTGCCATGAATATGTCTGAGAAACTGCAGAATAAAAATGCAAAATAACATCTATATTTAGATACACTCCCACACAGACTCTAAAGCTTAATATTTCACTGAACACCACATGGAAAGACTGAATTAATATCCATAACTCTTCCACATCACTCATGCTTCAAAGTTCTGTCGTTATAGATTTCTTTGGCCTATATAGTTGCAAAATTAGCTAACAACGGTAGTTTTTCTTTAATATAACATTCAATTGTGCTTCAGAAGAAAAAAAATATTAGATTTATTTCTATTTTGACTCTGTATATTCAGAGAAATTTCATTGATGTTGCAATAAATGACAAATTTCTAGCAAATAAAAATTAAATATGAGTGATTTTTGAACAATTATTTATAATACAATTCTAAGTATCACAAGATAATCATAAAATCAAAATCATTTATGATGTAGTATATTCTCAACTCTGTAACCAACTATTTATGTTATATTATACAAATCATTTAACTTCTCTGACCCTCATTCAACCTTTATGTAAAATATGTTATTGGTGAAGGTGACTTATAAAGTTTATTCTAATTCTTTCCCAGAATTAATCATTGAATGGAATTAAAAAAGTATTAGAGAATGAAACCGTATAAAATTGAAAACTAAAGTTTTAATAAGCACCAGGAATTTGAACCATTTGTGCATCAATTCACCACGCAATGCAAATGTCAGAGTATTTCTCCCTGCGTGAAACAAGAGGCACAAGTACTAAAATATAATTTAAATTGGAAACAGTATATTTCTAGAATGTTACCAGAGATTTTTAGTAGACAAAGGTAGAAAATAGCCCCCCCCAACTTGAAATATCAATTTAAAAAGTTATTTAGTCTTGCCTTGAGTGATTAGTTTCATGCAATGTTTAGAGCAATGACATTAAAGGAATGGTTTTAAGTATAATACACACAGACTAAAATTTAATTCTTGTAAATTAAGCCATATTTCTTAAAATTATCTTAGTCTATAAATTTATTACTTAATATATAATAATGTTAATTACCAATAGCTTCGGACAATCTTTTTATACATAATTCTGATGTAAACTTTCTAAAAGGACATGGAGCAAACAATAAAATTCTAGAAACACTGAGTACAGGTTCCCCCAACTACCCAAAAGTAAAGTATTCCTATTTGATATGATTTGGTAGGTAAGTTTTTAGGTCTGATAACTTTGTTACCACATTTCCTTGGAGTTATTTACTCAGACCCAAAAATAATACCTATTAAATAGGAACACTCTGTGTCAGATAGCAAGGGAAACCTGTATTCTAGAACAACTAGACAAGTATGCAGAGATTTTTTAATATGGCATTGTTTTAAACATATGGAAATTTTTAAAGAAAAATGCTTGCTTATTAAATATCTGATTTTAATATGCAAACTAGATTCTACCAAGAAACCACATTCATATATTCATTTATTCATTTAGTAAGCATTAACTGAGCACTGTTACCCTTCTCAACATTGTGTGTGTGATAATATCCACAAACTCTCTTAAATTATTGCCCATGAGATTTATAATGCTTTATAGGGAGTGTGTTTTGGCAATGCACAAACAGCAGTTGATTTTTCCCAAAGAATGATTTTTATTTTTTTTTTATTTTTTTTTTCTAGAGGCATTTTTTTTTATTTATTTATTATATTTGTTTGTTTGTTTTTTTTTGTTTATACATGCACTGGGTACAGTCAGAAGCGCGGGAGGGTGAGAGAATTCACCAGAGCCAGAGTGGGGAGCAGAGCAGGCAGAGGGACTGAAGTACACTGCTGAGGGGAGCAGCGGGCGGCAGGAGAGGTCTGCGCACCATGTGGGATCCTCCTCCGGTGGCCGGGGAGCAGCCGGGGATTGAACCGGCGCCGCAGAGGCCGCAGGCAGCTTCGCAACCCAGCGCTCAACCGCTGCGCCACCGGGGAGGCCCCCAAAGAATGATTTTTAAATGACCTTCCCTTTGCCACAGCTCAAAGGACAATCCTGATAAATGGCAAATAGAACAGTGATATGTCCTGGGAGAAAAAGAGATGGAGTCAAAACAGTTCTCAATTTTTGTCATTAGTAATGGAGGAGGAAGCAACAATTTTGCAGAAAATATTAAAAGAAAGCAAACATAGCATAGAAATCAATCTATTAAAGGCTTAGTAATGAAAAATCATTCTTTAAGCAAGTAAATAAGCAAACCCTAAATCATTTTATGTGATTAGTTATAAGACCCTTAAAGCAAGAGTCAGGCATTACAGTGTAGATGCCATAGAATGGCATAAACCTAAAGATTATTTATTTATTTATTTATTTGTTTGTTTGTTTATTTATTTATTTATTTTGGTGGGACCATCGCCAGCAGCCACGGAATGAACTAGCGCTGCAGTGGCTGCGGGTAGCCTCGCAGCCCAGCGCTCAACCGCTGCGCCACCAGGGGAGGTCCAAGATAATTTAGATTGTACCTTGACATACTCATTTTTCCTAGATGTATTATTATCACATCTTTAGTAATGAGGAGTGGAAATTTATAACAGAACAAAAAATGAATATATATGCATGTGTGTATGTGTATATATATATATATATATATATGATGTAAATGCATATATACACATGCATCCGTACACAATTGAAGAGCTTAGGGTCCATTTTAAATTCATTATTTTTTCATCCATATATATTGTTCATGACAACATAGGCTCATCTGGACACAGAATTTTTATGGTCATAGCCAAGATTCTGATGTCATAAACGGGTGAATCAGATAAGCAACACATCTTACTGAACTCTTTACACTCACAAAGAAATTGACAGGGTTAGGGTGGCATTTTATGTATTTGCATGGATGATGCAAGAAGGCTTAAATCCTGTTCTATTAATTAATCTTCCTGAATGTAAACTGTTACCAGATCTATGCATTTTAAAAGTCACAGCAAAAATAGACAAGATGTTTTCATTTTGTTATTAGTCTGGCCAAGACTTTAATGATCATGATTTACTTCCAGTTCTATAATCCTTACAAAAATTCCTCAATTTCCTTAACTAGCTGATTGTAGGTAGTAAGAGAAAGAAATAAGAGGGCAGCTCATGAGTGTGTGGTCTTTTGGAAAATACTAATGTCACCCAGTGGTTTCTATGATATAACTGATAACTTGAAATGTCACTCTCTACTTGACTTGTGTATGGGGAAAGGGATAGAATCTCTTTTCTTCTGATACTGCATTAGAGGCATCTTTATAGACAGACATGTTTTCACTTACATTCTGCTAACTAGCAATATTATAAATAATTATACATTATGATTTGCTGTTCATATTCTGGCCAACTTTGAAAATCAAATGAAGCTATTATTAATCTATTTTATTATTTTAAATTCTTGTGTAACCTATACTACCTAGAATAGGGGGTGCGTATTCAAATGACCAGACAAATTATGTGTTAAAGAAAATACAAAAGATAGGTTTGAGGCAAACTGGCTATCTTCTGCCATATTCAAAGAGGATATGTCAATACAATGCTCAGTTTTAGTCAACTCTATTAGGTAAAATACATGTGTCAAGTATTTTCAGATCTTCACAATTTTTAGAGAGTCTATAAACATATATTGTAAAATTTTCATATTCACAAATATGATGAACTTACTCAAATTTTAAAATAAAGCTCATACCAAACAGAATTATAATCCACATATTTAATTTCAGATGTAGATTACAGATTATGTTAAAAAATTAAATGGTACATTAATGACAGTGTATGCTATGAATTTCTACTGAAAGACATTGATTAATAGATGAATGATTTAAGATAATTATTTCATAGTTGGCTTATTTTGGTTTATCATCAAATAATCACTTTTTTTCAGTAAACCAGAATGTAGATGACTATGTTTGAATATTTTGCACTGACTCTATTTTATATTTCTATATAAAGTCAGGAAATGTTATAAAGATGTCTAATATCTCACCACAAACCTGTGGATTCATTAAGTTAATATGTCTTAAGTAGATATTTTTTCTTAAGTTCAAGTCTGACTAGATTGTCTTTAATGGCAGATTCAAATGTAGATCTACAAATCAACTCAGGAATAAGTATAAATGACTCACAAGGAAAACTATGAAACATAAACATTCTGCTTGGAAATAAAGATGGGTTATTTTATGGCTATTGAAATGTAGATTTGTCAGGTGGATATGGAAGGAACTTTCATGTTAAGAAACAAAACAAAGCCTCTGAGCAGAAATGTATATTAATGTTAATGAGGTAGGAAGGAAATCAATCTAGATAAAGAAGAAAATTTCATTTGATAGTTTGGGGACCTTGAAAAAAATCAGATTATATGGTAGACAATATTATTGAAGACAAGAAGATTGGCCAGTTTATAAGGATAGGTTCCAGTGTGTGAAGCTTAAGTAAGCATGGTGTCATGAACACAGAGATTAAAGAAAAAAAATTAAGGTAAGCTATGGAAACAACCCAAATGCCCCAAAATAGATGACTGCATCAAGAAGATGTGGTACATATACACAATGGAATATTACTCAGCAATCAAAAAAAATAAACTCATGCAATTTGCAGCAATATGGATGGAGATGGAAGGGATCATGCTCAGCGAAATAAGCCAGAAAGAGAAAGAAAAATACCGGATAGTCTCACTCATAGCAGGAATTTAGAAAACCTAAAAAAGGGACCAGGAAAAAGACTAATTGTAATAAAGTAAAAATCAAAATCAACAAGCAACAAGCAACTATAAACCAGAGACACACTGGTGGGGAAGGAGGAGGGAGTAGGATCAAAACAAGGGGGTTGGGAATTGTATGGGGACTATAACCAAGATGAAAATGCATGCATTGTGCAAAAATGAAAAATGATGCAAACAATATATAAATTTAAAAAAATTAAAAAGGGGCTGAATTAAATATGGCCAAAAAGGAAAAAACAAATGAGTGTAAAAATAAAAGCTCTATTAAATTTTCATTTGAGAGAGAACTGATAAGAATGGGTAACTGGTTTTATGTAATATTTAAAAAATAAAAAAAATATAATTTAATTTGGTGGCACATATATATTAGCAATTTTCTCTCTGAGATTTTTAAATAACAATCTCTTCTTTTGTGTTTGTTTGGAAATATCCACAATAATATATTTTAAAATGAGTGTAATGTGGAGTCTAATCAAAAGACAACATAGACTCCATAACAGTGATGACGGTGCTGGTGGAAGCCTGGCCTGCATAATCTTCTGGGATTCTACCGATGTATCTAAAGAAAGCAAGTTGAGCAGAGGCAGACTCACATCACCAGCCCTCTCTCATGCCCATGCAAGACTTCTTTCCCACTTACTCATAACTTCTGGAAGGGAAATGACTTATGTGAACTTCTGTCTCTGTTCCTGGTAGCTGGAGAAGGGTGATTTAAAGAAATCAGAAGAGGAGTTGCTTCTCCTTCATATTTCCCAGAAATAGAAAATATATTCACTTGCCAGTAATTCCCAATTTACAGAAATGATCTTCCTGAGACTGGTATATTATTGCCTCTGGATGATGGGGGAAAGCATAACTTAATGGAGGAAAAGTAAAAGTAACTACTTCTATTAGCTATGTTTCATAGATTTGCATTTCCACTGCAAACACCAATACATTCCGTTTTTTCTTGTCTGAAGGAGTTCTCCTATATCATATGGGATGATTGACATTTTCTGAACTACTGGTTGTCTATGAATGGGGAAGCCCACACTTGATTGTCTTCTGCACAATCTTCCTCTGAGCAACCCTAGAAGGGAAAATAATTAAATCGTAACCGGATTCCATTTTATGTGTATGTAGAAAGGAGGTCTGTTTGAAAAATCTTGACATTTTGGATCTTCCTTGTTCTTTTTCTTTTATCCCCCAAGGCCTTTATCAAACTATGTAGTGTCCCAAAACAAAGCTTGAAAAAATAATAAGTTTTTTGTTATTTTGGTTGTATTTTACTTGATGATAAATTCCCAACTGAAAATTTAGGAGGTGGATTTATCCTTTTATCCCCGTCTTACTTTCTTGTTTAAAAACTTAAATTTCGGGCCTCCCCGGTGGCGCAGCGGTTGAGCGCTGGGTTGCGAAGCTGCCCGCGGCCTCTGAGGCGCCGGTTCGATCCCCGGCTGCTCCCCGGCCACCGGAGGAGGATCCCACATGGCGCGCAGACCTCTCCTGCCGCCCGCTGCTCCCCTCAGCAGTGTACTTCCGTCCTTCTGCCTGCTCTGCTCCCTGCTCTGGCTCTTGTGAATTCTCTCACCCTCCCGCGCTTCTGACTGTACCCAGTGCATGTATAAACAAAACAAACAAACAAATAAATAAAACATGCCTCTATTAAAAAAATAAATAAATAAAAACTTTAATTCCAACAGTGATCAAAAAAGATAAACACATGCTATTTGCAGCAATGTGAATGGAGCTTGAAAGGATAAGGCTAAGTGAAGTCAGTCAGGAGAAAGACAAATACCGAATGGTGTCACTAATATGTGGAACATCAAGTAACTAAATCAATAGTCAGATAAAGACAAGCTGAAAGACTAACCTCTGATAGCTGAAAAGCCCAGGGGAAGGCACTGGGGGAGGACAAAGAACAAAGAGGGAAGGAAGCACATTGGATTATGGTGATGAAATATGGGTGTGTTGGTGGTGGGGTGCACTATGGTGGTAATACCTGATGGGAGTACCCCAATAATACCTCAGTTAAAAATAAATTAAAAAAATAAAAAAGAGAGCACAGATTAAAAAAAAAAAACACTTTAATTCCAGTGTATGAGCCTCTTACTGCAGTTCTCAGTAAATCCTTTTATTGAGGAAATACTTATTACTAAGGGTGCTAGGTATTGTTTTGATTGGGACATATCTTTGAAAGAAGAGACAGATTCTTGTCATGGAGTTTATCTTATATCAAATGCTTCCAAATTAGATTTTTTTTTTTTTTTTTTTAGTAGTAGAGTATATAATGTTAGTAATTTAAACTGGGATTACAGATAATGATAAATGTAACAACAGTACAAGAAGAATGCAAAAAGCTAGAGAGGGCAGCAATTCTGCTACTACATAGTTCCTTTCCTGCATTGAGAGTATCATCCATTTCTACAAACACAGAGAGGATAGAATGAGCAGAAATGAATGTGACTTCGAGGAGAGCAAGAATATTGTCAAGGAAGTCAGCAACAACTCTTACATTCCATCTTTGTGCATCTCAAAGATAGGGACAAAAATAAAAGCATGCTTCCAGGAACTAAGGAAAGGAAGTCTTTTGGAATTCATACTAGTACCATTAGTACCACTTGCTTTGAAATGTATGTTCTTAAATGTTGATTAAAAGCAGTACTCATTAGAGTTCTGGGCAGGAGAGCCAGACAGAACTTGTCACTATGGGCATCTCTGAACATTTGTTTGAACTTTAATCATTCAAAGCATAGAGTTAGGATAATAATGTTATTTAAGTGATATGCTAAATAATAAAATTGCTCTTTTAGTGGTAAGCTTAATGTAACATATACACATGTTGATTTTTAATGATGCACAACTGACATATAGTGCTATAATGCAATGCTATTTTAAATAAACTAAAATTATATGGGATAAAATAATTACATAACAGTATATGCCAAATAATTAGAAACTATAGTAATATGCTTAATACTAATAAATTTAAATAGAAAAATAACAGGGCAGAAAAAATTAATAAACTAATGAAGAAAACAATATCCATAGAAAAATAATTATTTCAAGACTAAAACTCATGACTAAAGTCTGGACTATAAATTCAACTAGAGTGAAAGAGACAACAGCCTACAATGTAACAGGTATGGAGCTTCTTAAATTTAACTCTATAAACTTTGAATTTTGAAGTTCTTATGGTATGTAGTAAATGATACACATAATACCAAAACTGCGTCACTGTGACAACAAGAAATCATTAAATATCACCTATTATTATAGACACACTGTGTTAGGTAATACAGGTGCTATATATTATCCTGTAATTTAAATAGGCTGACTTGGTTAATTATGTGTGGTTGGTTTGTTTTCTTAAAATTATGGAAAGAGGGGGCCTCCCTGGTGGCTCAGGGGATTAAGCAACAGCTCTATGAAGCAACCCGTAACCTCTACAGCAAAAGTTCAATCCTCAGCCAAGGAGGTGACACACATGGCGCAGCAGACCTCTGTCTCACCTGCTGCTCCCCTCAGCAGTGCATTTCAATCAATTTTCCTTTTCTGCTCCCCACTCTGTCTCTGGTAAATCCTTTCACCCCTTCCCCACCTCTGGCCTGTACCCCAGTTCTTGTATACATAAATAAATAAATCTTTTAAAAAATTACAGAAACATTTAGCAGCCCCTTAGTCCACCTGTGATATGCAGCTGCTCCTTTTCGCCAATACTCTCCTCCCTCTGCAGGGCAGCAGCTTCCTGCCTGCCAGTGACCTGTACCACTCCTGGACTTCTCTTCACTGACTTCCCTCAGCAGAGGTAGCTCTCCTCAAGGCCGCCAGCCTGCGACCATGCAGGTCTTCCTTTTAGCAAACCTGCCCCTTTTGGGGCAGCTCTTTCTGCCCACTTATGTCTATGCTAATGTCCTTTACTTTTCTGTCCCTTTTTCTCATAAATCTGTTCTTTTAAGTATAAAAAATATTTGAAAACATATTGAAATCTAAGATCTAAATTGAGGACATTTTGGTGATAGTGTGTACAGGAAATAATCACTACTAATATCTCTCTTTCACATACACAACACCTATGTGCAAACACAGAGTTATTTTATGTGTTGATATCTACTCTTTCCACAGTGTTTGAGAAATTATCCATAACTGGAAATAGATAACACACACATACCTTATGTGTTGTTTTAATGCCATGATAAACTTGACTTTCTATTGATTACCTATTAATCTTTGGAGACAGATTTCAATTTGGAGACCATCTTCCAGAACAAATAATTCTTGTCTGGTGAAACAGAAAACCCTGAAGATAATTCTTTGGAAGGTCTTCTTCAATTTTTTATATAATCAGAAATTTATCATAGCATTATTTGATATCTAACATTTCAAATAGTTTCTGACCTGGTTTCAACATTTTGCTGGTTCCCTCATTAATTTATCAGTTGAATAAAATCTTTGCCACTTGCTATCTTTATAGTTGTCCAAGTCATGATTTTAGCCTTGTGGAGATAATTTATTAACAACAAACTATGCATTTTTATTATAGTGTGACCAAAGTCAAGATGTATGCTCATTTTCAACATGATCTAAAAATTATGCTATGAATTGTAATTCCTGCTATAACTCATAAAATTCAAATTTTGTGAAATACAAGTAGTCAAAAAATAATACTAAAATAAATACACTGTAAGTCTGAGCAGATACTCTTGGTAGAACTTATATTACTCAAATAATCTAGTTCTATAAAGGCAGACATTTTTTTATCCAGATCTCTACCTCTATTCCCATTTTCTTTCCTATTTAATACAAACTATTTCCAGAATATCTTTGCAATATCCTATTACATTCTGCAGGTATAAAGTAATATGAAAAAGAAATAGATATTAGGGAGTTTATAAATATAAATTCTATTTATATACTATTTCTATTTACTGAGTATAAAATTAATATTTTGAGAGGAATATTCAAACTACTTAGATAAAGTAGGAAATAATTCAAGGTAAGAATAATTTAGAGAAGATAATCAGAAAAGCCTCTTTGAGGAGGCCATACTTATAAATAGACACTAGCTTGAGAAGCTTATTTGCTTAGTTCCAAAAAAACTTGAGCTTGACTAGTAGATTGTGTAATGCTTGTTGTGACTGAACTTTGGTGTGTTTTGAGAGAGAAAGGTTGCTTAAAGGGCAAATAATTCCACTAAGTATGTATGTGAATGCTCTGTGACTTTCAAGAGTATTTTATTAGAAAATATTTTCTAGGAAAGCACCAATATGTGTGGCATTGCTTTAGATGAAAGAGATAAAACATTGAATTAAAAATGCTTATATGGCACCATATCTCATTTTTTTACAGCTTATTTTGGAGATAAACACTAAATAAATATTCATTTATAAATAAGTGAAACTCACTCCACCAAAAGCAAGCACTATTGATCATAAAGTCAACATTTGCAATCTCTCTGCCTCTCTCTCATTCTCATTCTCTCTCTCTCTCTCTCTCTCTCACACACACACACACACACACACACACAAATATTCACCTACTCCAGCACACTTTCAAACATTGCCCCTGGCCTTCCTAAAAGACGAATTCACTCCTTTGCAAAGACTCATCTACTATAGGACAAGCTTCTTGTAATACCAGGAAGAGGGTCCTTACAGTCTCAGATAATCTCTAGTGGTCTCTTTTACTCGGCAGTGATTGGTTTCTGATTATGTTTGAGATACAAGTCCTAAGGACACCTGGGACTCTTGACTAGCGAAATTTCTAGAAAAAATTCTCTTTAGAAAAGATATAAGGAAGAGATCATCTTTTATACTATATCTAGAGATTGTCATATCTGCATGTAATTCAGGATCCATAATCTGAACAAAAAGAATCACAACAAAACTGACATTATTACATATTGAATGTCTTGTTGTGTGAAGTAGTACATTTCCTAAAGTCAGAGGTTTTGATGGTTCTAATCATCTTAACTCAAAAACTCATGTTCAGGCCTCCCCTGGTGGCGCAGCAGTTGAGCGCTGGGCTGCGAAGCTGCCTTCAGCCTCTGTAGCGCCAGTTCGATCCCCCGCTGCTCCCCGGCCACCGGAGCAGGGTCCCACATGGCGCACAGACCTCTCCTGCAGCCCGCTGCTCCCCTCAGTAGTGTACTTCGGTCCTTCTGCCTGCTCTGCTCCCCGCTCTGACTCTGGTGAATTCTCTCACCCTCCCGTGCTTCTCACTGTACCCAGTGTTTGTATAAATAAATAAATAAATCTTAAAAAAAAAAAAAACTCATGTTCAATGGTCACTGTTACTTAAAAATTTAAAACCTTGAAATTTTAAAATATAACATTTTTTTCTCTGTTTCTTACTATTTAAACTCATTTCATAATCTCTTAAACCAGAGTATAGAAAAAAAAATAGCACTGCTTGAGTTCCTTCTATTCTCCAGAAAAAAAAAATACAATTAATATTTTGTTCCCAGTATTCCTCAAACCACAGTCCTCTACTAGTTCATCACTTCTAAGATAATAAACTCTAAAACCTTAGCAGAATTGTAATACTTTTCATTATTTGACCCAGTTTTTCTAGTTTTCTCTCTCATCTTTCCATCACAAACTGTTCATTCCATCTACACTCAACTACTGAACTCAATATCCTACTTTGCTTGTTATAGCTGTAGTAATGATAACCCTTACTCACAGAGCATTTCATAATGTTAACATTCTTATGATAAATATAATAAAATTTTAGGTGCTCAATGGAGGACTTTCAGTGTCTTGGTTGTATGTGTGGTGAGATAAAATACACCTATATGAAGCGATCCTATACCGCTCTATGATGTATACAGTGTTTTAGAGCAACATTACCTCAATTAAAAAATAAATTTCGACACTCAATGATCAAAGCAAATGAATCAGAAATGATAAAATGAAAGCAACATAACAAACCTAAAAAATGGGCATGGTATCTCTGCTTTGCCAATAATGAATAACGTAACATCAAATTCTTAAGATTATACAGTACTAAGTACTAGAGCTGGACTATGAATTCAGATGAATCTGATTCCATATTATGCAATTCTGTTTGCTCTATCTTGCTGTTTCCCTAGATTTCACACCTTATAAAATGGGTTAATCTAGTCAAAAGAAAAAAATTGAAACTTACTGAAATTCTTAAAAGATAACATTAAAGTATGTCCTATATATTATGGAATAAAAGGGGTTTGTAGTTGGAATATGTAAAGAGTGGCAAATAACTTTTCCTGCAAGTCCTTCATGCGGGGCAGCTAACACACTCATGATGGGCAAGAGCAACTATTGTACAATAATCATCTCTGGATTCTAGGATCAGGTCATCAATTTATTCGAGATACCCATTTCTCTTTTGCTCTCAATTCTTGTATCTATCTACAGCAACATAAGAAGAATTAAAGAAGGAGAAACTATTTCAATTCAAAGTATTATCCACAGATAACAGTATCAACATTACCAGGGAACTTGTTAGCAATGCAGAATCTAGATTTTCTGAATTGGAATCTGTTGGGTAATCTGTGAGAATGCACACTCACTTATGAGAATGTATAAAATGGGTGCCTTTTTGCCCTTACTGCCTAAATGATATGGTGGGGGATAAAATTCTACTACAAGAATGACTTTATACAAGTTGTTTGCAAATTGAACATTTCCTGGGGCTGAACATACAGAATACAAAATTATGCACTTGTCTTTTTAGATTTTGTAAATAAAACCATCCTGAGTTTGTAGATTTATACATCTAAGGAGACTTTTGTTCATTTTAGAGCTAAATATAAAGGCGAGAGATGGTATTCATTTTTGAATTCTACTCAAATTATTGTAGGCTCTGCTTGCTGGGGAAAAATACTGTTGTTAAATTGAATCAACCCTTCAAAGTAATCAAACCAGCTTAATTCTTAGAATATTCCATAATAGTACAATTGTTTTCTAATCTGCATCCTATTCAATGAGGCCATTTTTTTTTAATCAGACTATAAATTTAGGAAGAAAATATTATATTTAACATGGTACTATGAGCATTTTAATTCTGTTAGAGCCAAAATAATGATAAACATGGATAATAGTAATAATCCCATTCCCCAAAGAGTCCTAGAAATCCTAATTTACTGACTGGTAGCTACTTTCACTAAGTAGAAATACAGTAATTTAATAATCTTACCATAGCAGTTTTCACTGAAGAAAATTAACTAATTCATTATTGCTTATAATTTGCTGAGGCATAGCTGCCATATTTGTGAAATCAGCAGGTTCTGAAAAAAATACAAGTTTTTAAATGAATGTTCAATTCCCCCCTAAATGCATAAATGATACAATTACTTAGCTCCCTCTAGTGCCAATTTCTAATATAAACTTAATTGTAATACCCATATTCACCATGCTTTTGGAGCAAATTAAAATTTTAGTTGGCAATAATTAACAAGTAAACTTTCAGGAGCATAGTAGACTGAATTCAAATCACAAATGAGGAAGACTCAACTGATAACATTACCTTCAGCAGGCTCATGACTATAGTTAAAATGATGGTAATTCTTTGCAAATCGTATTTCCTACGCTTTAATTAAAAACAAATAAACCAAGATAGCAGTAAAATAATGTTGATAAGTGAAATTAAGGTTTATGATTGAATGTATTTGTATACTTCATTCATCTATTAAAATCTCATTTAATTTGTGGTTTGTATTCTGCATTATTTAAATAACCATTTAAAAATCCAAGAAGACAGATACTTTTAATGCTTCTATCAACATATACAATGATAAAATTTCATTTACAATTAAAGAAGAAAACAGAATAGGCAGACTATTTACTTAAATCCTAATAAATAAAACACCTAAGTTAATAAAATGACACATTAACACATATATTCTTAGAATTTTTTTCAGACTGAAATACATAAAAATAATTATTTCTATCTATAAATAACAAATATGACTTTTAATAGGTATATTGCATTTTGTTGTGTTTATGTAGAGACAAGAGGATAAAGTATAGTAGAAGAGAGAAAACTGTAGGTAGAATTTCATTCAAAAATAACTGCAATAAAACTATTAAGTTCCCTAGGGAAAATGATTGTCTCACAAAGGTTTGCTTTTATATTCATTATTTGTTTATCTTGTAAAATTGCATAAGGACTAAGTAGGGCAAGAGAAAAAAATTTGGAATCATGATATGTATTACTACCAAATGTAAGTCTGCAAAGTGCAGATAGTGTTTCCTATGCATTAGGTTATTAGGGGAAATTTAGAAAAAAATTTCACCTTCCTTGTGAAACAAACAACCGAATTATAACAACTTTTTCCTAATATGTTGGTAATAAAAATCTTCACAGAATAATAAGAATTTATAATTGAAATAAACTTGTGGTCACAGAGAACATAAACTTTATTCCCAAAAGCTTAGAATTTTCATAATTAGCATTCAAAAATTTTGTTTCAATAAACATTTTTATGTACTAAATAAAAAGAGAAATTTTCTTTAGTACAACTGGTGATGATTTTTATGCTGAAAAAATAAAAGCTGTCTTTTCTTCAAACTGACACTAAAGAAACTACAGAAGAAGATTTTAAAAAATTGTATAAGTACTTGCTATGAGTTTACAAACTCAATGAGGACAATTTTAGAAATATTTTCAAATATTTTAGAATTTAGAACAAGCAAATCTAAGGTATTATGACTATAAACTCCTAAACATGTTTAGTTTGAAATCTTTAGCAAACGAAGTCCAGTAACTAAATATTGCAATCAAATTATTTTATTAACAATTTAGAATATTATCTTTCCCCTTCACCTTTGATTCAATGAAAGAAACACTTACAAAACACCAGAAAGGTAAGGTTTTTCTTCTTAATTGCTAAAAATTAGAGAATTCACCCTCTTTATTTTGAAAGAGATAATTTCTTGTCTAATTTACCTATAGCCAATAACTCTTTTGATCACTTACCACTGCCCACTCTTTTAAGTGTTTTCTTCATTTTTAACTGGATAGGTTTTGGGTGCTATCAGAGCAAAATTGAATGCACATTTTAAAAAATATCTTACCTCATTCAAAACTGCAAATACAAGGCAGGTTTATTTTTCTGTGAAAAGCTGAAGTTTTCTATACTCCAGAAATTTATATAACTCCCAGAGAACTGTCAGAACTCTCTAGGTTTAAGAACAAAAGTGTACAAATCCTTAGGAAAATAAAATAGATTTAAGAGAAAAGCATCTTTAATTTTCAAAAACTTATTCCTTACTCCTGATTTTTAGCCTTAAATAATTTCAGATCACCATGATCTTTAATATTGAAAATGGAGAGAATAAAACAAACCACAGTGAAAAAGAAGGACATACATTTTTTCAGATGATGATAGCAAACTTGTCTATATAAAATTATTTTGACAATAATCAGAACCTCTCATACAACAAATTAACTTTATTCCATGTACAGATAGGGGTCACATGGCTAGATTGTTCTAATTACACAGTAGGTTATTGTCCAGAAAACAAACTGACTCACTGATTATTTAGAGGGAAAGTTGTCATTTTCTGGAATGCTAAATTTCACCTCACATTTCAGTTTTTCTTTTGAGGCCTCTATTATTGAAAATAGAATTAAATACTTATCTGTGGAGTCCATATTCTCAGTTTTCTACCTGTCACAAGCTCAAGCTTACATCACAAAATGTAGTCACTCATTCATGACTGGATCAAAACCTAATAGTACAGCAGCAACAAAGGCAATATAAAAATTCTTCTGCCCTATTTTCTTGGACTTTTTAAAATTTACTCATTTAATCCATCCAATAACCTTATGATTTAGTTATTATTTTACAGCTGAGGAAAATGAGGTACAGGTAAGTCACTTGATTAAGTCGACATTTAATATAATTAAGCAATAGAACAAAGTTGTCAAGGAACATAAGCAAAACAACTTTGAAACTGAGTCTCCAGTTGAATAAGAAGGATCTAAATATGACATCAACATCTTTATTAGTAACAAATCCTAATTTAAATCTACATTTATTTTACAGTAGGTACTTTTCACAGTGGTGAAATTCTTTTATCAAGTGTATCACAAAACAATGTGGCAGATACTTATGGCACTTTTCTTAAAAATGAAAGAAGTTCTGTGACTTTCTTAGATCATACTCCAAAAGGCCTGAGAAGTAGAATAAAGAAGTCACTAATAGTTTTTCTCAAAGTCACTAATAGTTCATGCCTATAATTATGAAATTATGCAATTTTGAGTTCTATTTAGATGTTATTATTTTGAAAACCAGAGAAATCTACTTTTAAATGAAACTTCAATTAAGAATGTTTAAAATTTAGGGTCTCTCTGGTAGTACGAGGGGTTAAGACACAACCTATGAAGATATCCACACCCACTGCAGCATGAGTTTGCTCCCCAGCCAGCAAGCAACCCACATGGCACAGCAGACCTCTCCTGTCTCACCCGCTGCTCCCCTCAGTAGTGTATTTCAGTCAGTCCATCTGTTCTGTTCCCCGCTCTGTCTTTGATGAATCCTCTCACCCCACACGCCTCTGGCCTGTACCCCAGTTCTTGTATACATAAATAAAACTTTTTTAAAATTTAAAAAAAAGAATGGCTTGGTCTCACTCATAGCAGGAATCTAGAAAACTTAAATAAGGGATCAGGAAAATGAATAACTATAAGAAAGTGAAAATCAAAATCAACAAAAAACTATGAACCAGAGACACTTTTTGGGGGGTGGGGGCCGGGAGGGGAGGGATTGGGGTCAGAATGGGGCATGTGCAGTTGTATGGGGGAATATAAAAATAAAATTTATTATTTATAAAAAAAAAGAATGTTTAGAATTCAAATTCTAGTCAAAGTCCATAAACCAAATGTTTCCAACATAAAAAACTTTTATCTACTCATAATAGTGCCCTTTCTAAATCACTGCCCCCAAGCCAGACACAGTAAATAATGTATTTTCTGAATATCCAATATCATGTGGTTCTTTTATACCACAAGAACAACATAAAAATAAATATCCCTCTAAAATGCTTTCTGAATGGTATGAACGTTAACCCAGGTAAGGAAACAACTATCTTATTAGCAACTAATTATATTTTCTGTGGTTCCAATAAGCTTAGCTAATGAATTGATATATATTGAAACTTGGGTGTTTTGTGGCTAAATTATACCCATAATTTCTAAAGCATGTACTATATTTTCAATATAGCAGTAACACCTGCTGCTAAGTACAAAAATGATTAGCCACAAACCAACCTACTATAGAATATAAAAATGCATTTGCCCAATGAAGAACTAATGGGAATTATGCAGATTATATTTCCTTCCCTGCTGAAGGCAACCAAGCTTCACGTCAATAGCAAAATGAAAATATAACTCAAATATGAAACAATATGTACAGAGAGACATAACCAAATCTATTTCTGATTATTCTTAGACATGTTTCTTTTTCATGTAATTATTTGGTAACAAAGAACTGAAATAAAGGTTTATAACATTTGGTGGATACCTGAAGAGCACTAAGTATTCATCAACCGAGGATATTATTCAGATACCTCATATCAAAACACACACTCACAATTATAATGTGCATTAGGCATGCTAAAACAAACCAGTATTTACAATACCTCATAATTAGATTTATTCTGAAACTATCTTAAAGCCTTATGCTCCTGAGAACAAAGAACTGAGAAAAGCAGGAAAGTAATGCACTTGGTTGATCAACTTTGGGAAGTAAATGATCAAACATTCTCTTTCTTTAGTACTAAATTCTACATATAATTATTAGTATTAAAACTATTTCTATAGAATTTGTGATTGAGCAATTCATTACAAGGTAACTCTTTTGTAATAGATGACTTCCTTCTTTCCAGAAGAGAAATACAGAGATGGTATACATTTTAATTTTCCAATCATCACCTTATTGTAGATAAGCATCACTGACTCATATATAGTAAAATTTCTTTTCACTCTGTGCAATGGACAAAGAGAAAAAGAAACATCCTTGGATACTGAAGTAATTCAGCATGTACTTAAATTCAGTTATCTAGATATGTGTTTCTATTGTTGAAGCTTTAGGATATTTTGCAAATTCTAAAACTAGCACATATGCAATATAGTAAACCAATGTCACCTTAATTGAAAGAAAAAGAAAACTACCACCTAATCATTTTGCTAAAAAAAATGGCAATGACTAGACATGCTTTAATATTACATCCTATGCACAAAGTCTGGAAACTGTCTTGTCTAGAGAATCTTTTCTTATGTAACAGCAGGGATAAACAGATGGGCTATACCATGTTTTTAAATGCCTATAGGCTTGGATCCTGTTTGAAAAGCTGGTAAAATTATTCCCAGAAAAAAAAAGGATGAAATTCAATTTCATTGAATATAATTATGACCAATCATTCAAGAACAGAAAACCTTAATCATTCTCCATCAAGGGAATGAACAGGATAGTAATATCCAAACAGTTTGCAGAGCATATATACTTTTTATATTTTAAAATAATTAAAATAAAAGGATATAGTAAAAAAATATTCATTTTAGGATTATAGCATACAAAAAGAAATTAGAGTCGTATCTTTTAAAAATATGACAATTTTATTTATTGGTCACTGGTTATTGTAATGTCCTTCTTTGAATTACGTTGAGTAATTTTCTGTTTGTTTCTGATACTGACATTCCCCAGATGTACCACACAAATCTGCCTGACTAATCTGTTATATAAAAGAGTTTGGAAATCTAAGAACTAACCAATTATAAGTCACCAATTTTGAAATTTACAGTTGATTAGTGAGCTTGAGAGTGTACAGTGAAGTTCAATTGAATCTCACTAAACACTGAAATAATTCATTTGATTTTGAACCATCCACTCCAGTAATGGGAAGTTTTACACTCATTGTAAAGGGCAACTTAGATCATTTAAATACATTCTTAATAATAAAGGCTGACTTTTAACTGGTTTCTACAAACTAACATATTGAATAGTAGTTGCTGCATCAGTTTATTGGCCATTCAATTTAAACTCTTAAGTAAAAAGTATTCTTTGGTTTAAGCCAGCCCACTGAGGACAAATCAGCCAGATGGCAATGGTGCCAGTTCAACAAATATTAAACTGCTTACTGGAATGAGTCAACTTCAGGACTGATTAATTGATTTAGTCACATATTCAAAACTTTTGCTTCTTATCCCATTAAAAGTAGCACTAATGAGTGGTGGCTCTGACCTTCCAGTGAGAAGCCACAAGTTCCACAACCCCTCAATATTTACCACCCAAATTTAATCTTTTTAATGGACACCTTAAAAGGGATCTGATAGAAAATACTAAGAGCTGTTCAGATACTAAAACACTTAGGGAGGCTTTTGATTAATGTTGCATGATTAATCAATTGATTAATATAGTTTTCAATACAGATGTTAGGACACTGTCTACTTTAATCAACCATTCTGAAAATAGTGAAGATAAATGCCATACTTTTGTGTCTGCTTAAAAAAATTCCTTTGTTTAAAGGTTGTTAATTATGACATAAGCCTTATTTACCACACTCAAATTTTATCTAATGTTGACATTTTTATACATAGGAACCATTAATGAGATAAGTGGGATCCTTTAGGAAAAGCCATATTTTAATCACTTTAAAAATAATTCATTCAGCCAATTTATGGACCCTTTCCATGAGAAAATATTTTAGAATAATGCTGTGAAATGCATTAAAATCTTAAACTTTTTATTATTTTCAAGACTGTTTGTAATTTGTGATGATGCTTTCCACCATACTAAAACTGAAATCTTTATTCCAGTCAAAAATAATCACCCTGTAATTACCATGACAAACTGCCCAAGCTGTATCATCGTGGCCATTTCAACTAATGATATTGTATTAGAATGCCTAGCAATAGACTTCAAATGGAAAATATAATTATGTGCATTAGTTTGTCTAAGCATTTATAAGATCACATATCCATCAGTTTTCAGGTCTCATAAAGAAAACCATACATCACTGTCACTGTGAGTTTTGTTATTGAAAGAACAGGCCTTCACAAACTGAGCTTAAGATGTGTATCTTAAATTTCACTTGTTTTGTGGATCACTAAAATCCCTGTAAGTTAAACCAGCATAATTGTGAAGAGCTTTTCCTCTGGTGTGGAGGAACTCTGTAACATAGACCACTTCACATTCTGACCAAATAGATTAGCCTACCTGAGTCAGCTTACTCTGGCTTTTCCACACCTCTCATATCTATGGGAGTCTGACTGGCATAAAAAAAACCCATTGAAGGGCTTCTGGGAAAGGTATCAAATTAAAGGTTTCTTACCTTTGGCTGACCACAAAGATATGAGAGGGAGAAAAAAATCATACAAAAAGAAATATAACTGTGAGTTGTGTATGGGGGGAGAAACACAAAAGAAGTTCTTTGAAAATATCCAATGGACTTAAATGTACTTACAACACATGACACTGACATATAACAACATTAAATGAAAATATTGAAAATTAATTGACTAAACTGGAAATATGGCCCTGACTCTGTACACAGCAAACTTTTTAATGTCAGTAAAGGTGTATCCCAATTTTCTTACTTGCAAAATGAAGAGACAGATGAATTATTTGATCCTCTGTGGTTTCAAAACTCAATTTACATAATATTTGCTGTATTAGTGCAAATGACAATGTGCATTGAAAGGCAAAACCTACTTATAGATAACTAGAAATGATTTTAGTTGGTTGCAGGAAATAATCTATCAACAGGTATATGAAGTGTCTCTCTTACCATGAATAATTACATTACAAAATATTATAATCCCATGTGCTCTAATTAGAGTGTTTTAACTTCTGTTGTGTTCATTGTCTGAAAGAAGTGATAATTTGCATGTGATTTACTCCCAAAATATATCATTCATGCATGATGTTGAAAATGTATTTAAATATAGTCTAGCACCTTTAAATCTGTCTGAAAAGGGAAAACTCACCTCTATATGATAGAAACCTAACAGAGTTGAGTTCTCAAAAGCTACACTGTTGACATTTAGAACCAATAATTCTTTAACATGGGGACTGCCCCATTGTTATATTAGTATATTATTATGTACTGTAAGATGTTTAGCAGCATCCTTAATGTGCACCCGCTCGTTGCTGATAGCACATGTGAACACATGTGCGCACACACACAGAGTCGTGAAAATAAATCTCCTGATATTGTCAAATATTCCCCAGAGGGAAAAATCTCTCTTGTGGTTGAGAACAACTGTCCTGGTTCACAAACAATAAGTGAAAATATTATCTTGATCAAGGAAAAGCAGAATTCTCTAAAGTCATAAATACATAGGTTTTTAAATAACTCTAAGGTGATTTCTTTATTTTAATCACTTTATAATAAAGTCTGTGAAAATATTTAAGTAATACAATTTTTTTTAAATGAATGTATGTTTCTATGCTGGATCTGATGATTATCTTTAAGTCGTACTTTGGAGAAAAAATGTAAGTACGACTACGTAATCCAATTTAAATCTACCTGGAAAGAAAATGCAAAAGGTCAAAGAAATCAGGAAAACATAAATAAGGTAAGATTATTCTACACATGAAAGACAGTATTTTTTTCTATTAAGTCAATTGTTTATCATAATTATTCAGTTCAAGTAGGTAAAGTATTTATGACCTCATGTATGCCTTATAATAATTGCTAGTTATCATAATAAACATACATATATATTTATAGACACATACTTATACTTTATGTGGTTAAAATCAGCACATTGTCATTGTAAGTTAGAAAATAGCCTTCCTATTTTATGGATTAGAAAACTAAGATTTAGAAAGGTCAATACTATTATTAAGTAATGGAACTAATATTCAAATCTAGGTTTTCTAACTCAGTGGTCTGTGATATTAACCCACTGTCCTCAGAAGAATATTCCATTTAATTCTACCATTGTTTTGCACACAAAAAATAAATTGTTACTATTCAGGAAGTAAAAATATTGGTCATCTCTGTTTCTTTAGCTATCTGCATGCAAAAAGTAAATAAATAAATGATTTTACAATCCAAATTTCTGTACCATGTTCTGCCTTAACTTCTAAGTAGGAAAGAATATAGAAAAACTGGTGATATCTTTATTTTTTTTACTCATGAGGCCGTTAACTCACTATTTCATGTCCATAGACATAATGGTAAAATCTATGAAATATTGCAATACTGAAGTCATTATTATTAAATCCCTAAATTCCAGAATTAATATGGCATTTCCCTGAGGTAAATTACCAGGAGCTCATTTTTTTACTTTATGAGATTTGGCAGGCTTGTGGGCCATACAGAACATGACAGTCATCTTAAAACTTCATGTCAAAGAATTATGTCTACCACAGTGGAACATTCCTTTTCTCTGTAGGAAATGTCACTATTCCTTTGACAATCTTATGCTATGCTAACATTAAATAACACTTAGCAAAATTCAGCCTACATTGTATTATTTCCATGTTTTGGCGCTGTATACATTTGTCTTTGCTTTCAACTCAAAAGTTGAGCAATATCGCTTGCTGTATTTTGGTGCCAGCATAGATTTAAGCCTTCCAAACAAGACTGTGTATTTGAACTGACAGAGAGTAAATGATTTGCATCTGGCATAACTGATGGTGGTGTCAAAACCTTGGAAGATAATTCATTGGTAAACATATTCCTCTGGATGCCTAGCCACACATACCCAATTTCCTATCAAGGGAGGGAGCTAGATCATTGCCAGAACAATGCAAAATATTTTATACAGATAATTCAAGAGATTATTTTGCTCTGACAGAAAACGGGGGAGGAGGGTAAGGAAATGTGGTAGAGTTTTCCTCATTGATGAGACAAGATAATTTTTCACCTTCATTGCAGAAATTAAATTTCATGCAAAAATGCTTTTCTGACAACGATGGAGTTGATGAACTAGTAAGAATAATCACAAACAGCAAGCTAAAAAAAATAGACTAATCTACAATTCCAAGATGTAATTGGTGAAAAAAAAATATTTGAATCAGACCAGGACTAAATGACAAAGAAACAATACAGCTTTAAGGCCTTAAAACATATGCTTGAACTACCCAGATCTCTTGAAAGAAATAGCTGTAATTCTAGACATTAGGCTCCATTCATAAGCTTATAATACTAGCAGTGGTTTTACACTTAGTAGAATTATGAGATACACAAACTCAATGGAATTAACATATGGTAATCCTTCCATTCTAATTCTTGAGGAATGTATACATGTACTCAAGTTGATATTTGCAAATGGTATTTCTCCACAAGAACATAAAACTGAGTTGAAATAAGTATTTCATTGCAGAATGAATATATGACACATATGGGAATCGTTTCAGAATAATTAAAATCAAAAGCATCGCTCTTGCTATTAAACTATATGCACCATTATTTAATCATTCTTATATCATTTAGTTAGTCTTTTGGAATCATATGACTCAATAAAAAAAATTACTAGGCACTTAATTGTGGACTCTGTGTTAGGTTGGACATGACATAAAGATGACTAAGACATGATTTCTAGCTCTAGTTATATCACAGTATAGAGACTATATATTGGAACATATTCTTCAAGCAGATATGGGCATAGACGACCTGCATCATTCAAAGAATATTATGAAAGTGATGGTCCAAATTACTTTAATGATCTGAATGCTTACATTCCTCCACAATTCTTATGTGGAAATGAACAAATAAAGTTATGCAACATGTAATACATCTTAGTTGAATTGTAAACAATGGTGGTACAGCCAGTCACTATGGCTGCATTTGGAGATGGGCGTATCTAAGTAAATGACATCACAAAGTGTGGCCCTGATCCTATTGGACTGGTGTCCTTTTCAGAAGAAATATCAGAACACTGATTCTCTCTCTATAGGTGTAAAAGCAAGAGGTCATGTGGGCACAGAGTGAGATGGTGACCGCTACAAGTTAAGAGAAGAGATCTCGTTATGCAAGCTACTTTGCTTACATCTTATTCTTGAACTTTGCAGCCTCCAGAACTGGGAAAAAAATGATTTCTATTGTTTAAGCTCCCCTGTCTGTGGTATTCTGATATAGTAGCCAAAGCAGGGTAAAGTGATGATACTTCAGTTGCATTTGGAAGGATGAATCAGTTTCACCTACTGAGAAAACAATACATGGAAGATATTAGGAGAAGGGGCAGATGGAGAATGGAGGAGAGATAAAGAACGAAACAAGGGTCAGGAGCATTCTGAGCAAAAGAATGGATAGAACACAAAGAAGGGCCACCTAATTATACTTGGTTAGAGGTAGAATGTGGGTAACTTGGCAATTTTTTTTTTCCCTCTGGCCAACCTTCTGATGTCAAGGCAGCTAAATATAAATAGATGAAGTGAACTGTAAAGGTTTGCCATATTTGCCATGAGGAATGAAAAAGTGAACTGAGCACAAATCAATGACAGCCAAGTAGCATCATTAGAGTTAGGGAGAGGTTACAAATGGGTTTATAAAGAAGAATCAATTTCTGATATTGTTGATGATCATGGTTTCATGTGGGAAAAAGTGGAAAATGCGGAAGACCAGATTGGCCGGTGTGAAAGATTGATGTGGCAGCTGTGGCATAAGTAGGAAGTGAGGTTATTGTGGATCATAGAAAGAGAACTCTCACTAGGCCAGCGAACTGCAGTAGTGAGGAAAAAAAAAAAAAAACCTGAATAAAACAAGTGGAAGGGTGGAGAGGAATTAGAAATGTGGATAAAGGAGAAGGCTGGAGGAGAAATAAGAGATTTTATGTAAAGGAGTTGAGAGATGGAGAAATTTTGAATAAAATGAGAATTTATTTTATAAGTATGACATAGAATAATGAGTTCTTCAACATATCAGTTACTTTTTTTCTTTTAGATACCTGCATAAATCATAATTCTCATCTGGCCTATATAGAATGGGACAAATTGATGTAAACTATACAGAAGAACGGCCTATAAGACTGACCCCCTAGTGTAATCCTCAAGTTTATTGCACTTAATGGTGACCTTGGAAATGATGTGTTGAAGATACAAAAGCACAAGATGGAAGGACTTTCAGAGCCCCTTGAAGATTAGAAACACCTTTTTTTGCTCAATGATGCTTTAATTAAAACAGGAAGAAAGATGAACATATTTGAGATATTTCAAGTGGATTATTTTCTGCAAATATCATAGAATACTTCTTTATTTCTACAATGCAAATACAAAACAAGCTAATCTCATATACATTCCTATAATGGCATGACTATATCAGATCTTTTGGGTTTCAAAAGCTGATGAGTCTTAATGATAAATATGAAATTTTAACTAAGTATGATGATGTGGCCCTGAAAAATGCTTAAACTATTTTATCTAGTCTTTTCCTTCTATTTATTGCACACTAATTGCATTCAAATTCCTTTTTATTAAAGCTCTTACACACCAGAGTACGTTTCGTCTTGATGCACTAGACTGCAGAACCCATTTAAAGCAGACAGGTTTGGGGCTTCTTGGGTGCCCCTCACCCTTCCTGGTAACAAATGCACTCTCCTACACAGTACTTGTATCCTACGCAATACTTCCTCTAAACCTGGGTGGGAGTCGAGTTGTGAAGGAATTCAGCAGTAGACACTCTGTGGAGAGATCCATTTACCTGAGTTCCATTTCTAACTGCTTCTGAGCCAAGTTTTTCTTTCTGCTTTCACAATACTTTTGAGCCTTTGAGTGACATAAACAAAGCCACTGTGGTTAAAACAAAAAACAAACAAACAAAAAAACCATGCAATAGTCTCACAACCTGTCTTCCTTTCAGCCTCTTAAGTGATTTTCTAAGAGTATTTTATAGCTTGTTCCTCCATATAAAGGGAGAGAACATAAAAAGAGCAGACTCTAAACACTATTTCTTCCACTTAGAAGACAATGAATGCATGTCAATGCTAATAGAATGTCTTTGCATAGACAGGAAGAGGGCAGTAAAAAAAAACTTGTCCCTTAACTTCAAAAGTTACAAAAACATAATTTTCTTTTACTTCTATATTTTCTTATCTCGCTAAAGTCTATAGCATTCTCTTCAGACTCTATATTCTCCTGAGAACCAGTATACAGCAAGTTGAGAAATAGTGTAGTTTGGCCAGGAGACCATTTATGAGCTTTCTTTTGTTAATCATCAGCCATTCAACAAGACAGCTGAAGACAATGTTGTTGTTTTGAAAAGAACTTGTGTTTGGAGCCATTCATATATAGACCTAAGCTATTGCCTTCCATAAGTCATTTTCCTTCAATGAAGATGTACTTTTCCTCTCTAAACTGTGGGAAAAGCCTATCTACTTTACATACCTGTAAGAATTAAAGAATATATAAAAGCAGTAAGTGAAACTTAATAAGGGAACTGTTAGGGGGAAAAGATGTCCTAAAGCTAATTCCATACAGGCTTTGTGGACTCCACCCCCACCCCAGGCTAAAGCCAAAGACACTGGGAACTCCAAATCCCATCACCACCAAAGGGAAGGTGGCTGGGACCTGAGGGTGGGGTTAAGCAGCCAGGGTTGGTAAAACCAGACACATGGGCTTTGGAGAAGACCCCCCATTTTGGCTCCCTGCCAGCTCGCAGCGTTCGGCCAGCTCGCAGCGTCCGGCCAGCTCTGAGAGTGCCTTTGGGTTTCCAGGTCTGCGGATCGGGTAGGACACATTAAAGACTTTATTTCTCTATTTTCTCCCTGAGTTGTACATTTCCTTAATTCCCTTTCCCTTGTAAATAAACCTTCTATTAACCTTTTGTGTGTGCCTGTAGTGGAGTATTAATAAGTCCCTTTTAAGCGCGTGGGTGAGGACCCACAGCTAGGCAACCCGTTCAATATTATAGGGGCTGCCCTATAACAGAACTACTAATATAAAACAACTTGATCAGGCAATCAACAGATATTTGACACCCTATTATAATTGGTATTAGTTTCTCAAATACTGGTGACTGTCCATGGTGACTTTCTCGTAAATCTACAAATATTCCAAAATTAAAATATGTTAAAAATAAAAGGCAGGAATTTAACAGCTATATATATGCATATGCATAAGAATATATTCACCTCCCATACAGTTTGCCAAAAATCATTCTGTACTAAAAGTGGAATCTGAAGCTAAACTTTAGCAAACGCATGAGCATAGGTATTTCAAATATGGTCATACACAATTAGTCAGGCCCAGACACATAGAAAATAACCTGCTTTTGAAACAGGGTTTCCTCCAGGGAAAGGGGAGGTTCCAGGTTCCCTGCCCAAACCCAAGGAATGTTAGAGCTGGGCAGGGAGAAGGAGCTAGAAAAGACAGGAAAGAAAGGAAAGAAATCAAGAGGAGGAACTGGAGGAGGTAGACGGACTGAATCACATGTGAAGAAGCTGTGCTTGTTTCTCAACCTTTGACTTGCACCAAGGACTTAGGGGACATAGAAGGAGGCACTTTAGAGAGAGACATGGGTGAGAGACCTGTTGGGAGGCTGACAACGGCAGCTTTTACCTTAACTTGTATTATGATATCCCTCCTTTGCTTCTGGACTTTGTGGGCCCCTTCTGCTCCTTTCCTATGTGTCCCACTCAGATGGTACCTTAGACATGTGACAAGCTTAAGGACCTCAGTGGTCCTGCTTTGGGCAATGTTGTATGTCTTGGCATTTACCCACGAGGGGACGGAAAACTTAAGGTGCTTCATGGGGAAAGTAGTTTATTTTTCCCTTCTCTTTTCTTTATTGCACACTAATTGTATTAAAGTTTCTTTCCATTAAAGGTCTTATACACTAGAGAATGGTTTATCTTAATGTGGCACATGGCAGAACCCATTTAGTAAGGCAGATTTGGGGGTCTTGGGGTGCCCTTCCTTTTGCCCAGTAACTCTTTGATGAAAATGTTAGTGGGAGGAGTTCTAGAATTTACTAAATCTCAGCCATTCCCTAATCTGAAATGTCATGACTGACGTTGCTGCTGGGAAGCTCTTTTCCTGCTCAGGGAACCAAATTAAAACTATGGGAAACAAAAGGATACCAAGGTAAACCAAACTGTTAAGACAAAAAAAATATGTTGCCTTTTATAAAAAGGGTCTGTTCATTCACTTGCATCAAAGCAATAATCAAACTCCTGTGTGCTTAAAGACAATAAAGAGAGAAGAGGAGTAGGGGAGAGACTCCCTAGCAAACTGATAACCACCCAGTCCCTTGTGGACAAAAGCAGTCAAAAAAGGCTCTATCCAAAGAGAGGGTGTTGAGATTCAAAATCTTGCCAGGGGTTCAAGGTCCCTCCCAGCAGGGAATACAAACTCTGAGTTGGGCAGGGTCCAGTGGGATCCAAGAAACCAAAAATTTCCTGAAATTTCCTATGCATCATCTCAGATGGATAATTTACCACAAGGTTGAGAAGATGGTTGCCACGGTCATGTCTACCTTCCAAAGCTCTAAAGTCACCAAGACTGAGGACGAGGAGCAGTCACTCCTTATGTCTCCCCTTCTTCCCTGTTTCACCTCAAATGTATCTGAGGTGTTTGGCCAATGGGGAAAAGGGTGCCTATGGTAATGCTCCTCCTTCTTCCACAGCGATACATCCTGTTACACTGTTTTGAGACTCATACATTTTTAAGTGCCAGGAAAAATTTTTACACGACATTTTACATGAGGTCTGGGGTAGCACTTTGTTATTGACCACATTAGTAATTCTACAGTAAAATTATGAATATTCAGGTAAATGAGCTAAAGAACATAAATTGCCTTACACTAGGTCAGATTATATGAGGTTAGAGCACATCAGCTCAGGTCCGATTTTAACCACCCAGTCGGCATTTACTTGAATTTTCAGAGTTTTCTGGATTTTTGTACATCAGATCAGAATTTATGGATATCCATATTGAGAAAATTCCTAAATTATCAACAGCCAACATTAGCATCTTTCCTCCCCCAGTACCTTGAACACAAGTACTTAACAGAGGGGGGAAGCCTTTGATCTCCAAAGTAGCAAAATTTGTATCCTATTAAGAATTTTTAGAATAAAAAAAGTTAAACATAAAAATCAGAATCATATTTCTTTGTGTCATTTTGACAATTCTGTGTCTCTTGTCTTCTTGGGATTAATTACCAGTCTCCCTTCCTGACTTCAACTTCCTAGATGTGTCACAGACTTAGTCAAGCTTTTCTTGCTATAATGAAAAGGAAAACAAACAAAAAAGTAAGGTCACTGACTTTCACTGGAGATCATTTTATTTTCCCAACCATTAAAAAACTACTATTACATTTTCACAAATAGTTTCTTTTTTTTTAATTTTTGACCACCTCACTTAAAATGGTGAGCCAAATGAATATTTCAATTTGAATAATTCAGAACTGCTTGATCCCTGCCGTCTTCACTGATAAAATTCATTTAGAAATAGCATTATTGAAACCAGGCATTCTTCCTAAACTAAGAATTCCAGATGTTTTTAGTCGCTGCCTATGACATTTCCACAATCAGAATAAATTGTGTTTCCAGAGTAATGTAATAGATAGAAGTGCTGAATAAATCTCGTGCAGTTGAGATGACAAAATTAACATGCTGATGACATTTTAATGTTTCAATATAATCAAGGGGGCATGGATCATGCCTCCACCAGTTCTAATATAATTCTATTCTTTAATCTTTTTCCTAGATAAAATAAAATATAGATAGATTTCAGAAAGTGTATAAGCAGAGTATGCTTCAGTCTTCAGGCAAGCTATTTAGGAAGCATCTGAAATGCTATTTAGGTTCAGCTTTGCCAGGAGATGTTTTACTAAAGAACTTGAGTTATACATAAAAATTCTGGATTAAGGACAGATATTTTGTTGTTCTCTTTTTCAAGGTTGCTGCTGATGATTCTGCTGCAATTACTGTTTTATTCTTAAGCAGAAAGTTTGCTGATTTAAACAGGGAAATGAATATATTTTGATTGAAATTAAGGAATAATTGCTATTTATCCAATTTCACAGAAACCTGTAAACAAGCAAACTCCTTCGTCTCAACATGATATTAAAAGGACACACAGCAGGTAATCATAAACATACTACAGGCATTCCCTTCTCCTATTATAATGCAAAATGAAATCTTAAAATCAAATTCAACTCTGAAAAAAAAAAAAAATAGCCTGACTATGCACTTTTGAAGAGCAAAAGAAATCATCCTGCACCCTTCTGGGTTCCTCTCAGTCTGGACAAGTACGAAAAACAGCACCAAAAGGGTCAGCTAAGGCAAAATAACTGATTTAATAACATATAAATAGAGAATTTAAAATGACTGTTAAATTCATGTGGCATCAAAGACAGAGAGGGGGGAACTTCATATGCAGCAAAGGGGGGTGAGGTTCTTAGAACATGTTTACTGATAAACCTAGAAATGGATGAGAACACCCAACTACATATCTTAGGTCATAAAAGGGAATGCAGAGCAGTGTTTGCTTCTTTTATTGGAAAAGGTCAAATCCTTCCACTAGGTTAAGGGAGAACTCTTCTCCTAGCCTTCAAGACCTCACTACACTCAAACACAAAAATCTACATTCTTTAAATAACCATAACAGAAGAAGGAAGAGAAAAAATAAGATGAGGGAATGAGCCATGTTCTAACTGTGGAAGACAAGTTTTATTAATCTGGTTGGTTCAATCTCTTGACAATTAACATTTCCAGCGGAAGACCAAGAATCAGTTTTCTGAAGTAGAGAAGAGGAATTTTGTGAAAGCATCTGTGACTTTACCTTTGCTGATGTCTGTCCCACAACACCACATCTGACAATCTAATAGAAGAGACCACACTAAACTACCACAGTAAGTAATCTGAGAGGCAGAACAGCAAACTTGGTCAGCGGCTTTGGCAGCAGAGACTAGATAAAAGCTGCTAGGTTGTTTCTTGTCTCAACTAGGAAACATCCTCTTAAAGAGATGTCACACCCAAGGGATGCAAGTATGCAAGGTACAACTGAATTCCTCTCTCTCTTTCTCTCTCCCTAGAGAGCTAGTAAGAAAGTGTGTACTCATACTCTGACCCTCAGAGTAAGCCTCCAGAATCCAGTGCTTTTCTATACTAATAACCTACTGCTCATCCCAGGCATCCATAAAAGTACTCCAATCTGTCAGCTGTTTTAGCAGATTTATGATTCTAAATATGGCCTATACCCTAAAGATCCTATGTCCCTTGATGGAGGTTTGGTTGAGGGATGTCTCCCTTCTGATCTTGCTTATTGAATTTGAAAAACTCCATAGCTTTTTCTGTCAAGGAAGCTGTGGCAAAGAGAATTGTTATAGGAATGAGTTAAAAGGAAAGAATGAAAAAAGTTTAAAATAAAGTTAAGATAAATGTAAACTAACTTTTCAGTTCCACACACTGACAAATACTAAATATACTTTCACTGAAAAATTGGAGAGGAAATCTTTTTTTATAAGATTCCTAACCTCAGAATACTCCTAACCTCAATATAACACTGTTGCAGTCACCTAATACTTTACTTTCACCAAGAAAAAAGAAGTCATTTAAAGCTCTCTGAACTTGTTTACACAATAACGGCACAACTGTTCATCTTTCTTTCATTAAAAAGTGATTTACTAGTGTATTTCTGATATTAGGGTCAATTCAAGTGGAATGTGTGAACAGGATAGAATTTCTAATGGCCACCGTCATTCTTTTAGGCACCTTCAAATACAGGACCAAATTGTCTTAAGAACCCCACAGCAGAAAATCATATTGATCTCTGGATTTCCTCAAGCTTCTGTACCTCGTAAAATTTTCCTTGTGTGTGCTTTCAACTTGGTGATGTGAGTTAGGGATTAAACTTAATCATAAATAAATTAAGTAATAAGTAGTATTTTTAAACAACATGAGATCAAAATAATGCATTGCCCTTCTGATAAAATGTAATACCATAATGAAAATGGGATGTAAAGCTTCCTGGATGGCTGTCCAGCTGTAACTTTTACAACATTTTACAGACATTCTGGTAGGATAGTGAGAAAAGTATTTCACTAGATATATTCTTTAAATTATGCCACTCATGCATTTGCCTGCACTGTCTATATGTTAATCTAGTTTATAAGAGGTTTCTAGAACTTCAATTCACATATTTTTTTAATCCAAAAATATTTTGAACATTGGAACATTTATTAGATTTAAGGCCCATTTAGTCTCATACTGGTTGCAATATTTTGGCCAAATTACACTGTTTTTAACTTGATATTTCCTTACAATCGGTATTAATAAACTCCAGGTATATCTTACTGTAAAATTAAGTAAAAGAGTAAATTCAAATACAAGCATGCCTTCTGGGTCTAAGAGGTAAGAGCAAATCTAAAGAAAATTGAGTCAGAATATCAGTTAGAAAAATACATAGTTGGGATATTTTGAAAATCATTTGTGTGATATCCACCTCTCAATGTGGCTTGCAATAATTTTTGCCATGTGGTATTTTTGTCCTTACCTAGTTACCTGTCACACTTTGAGCAAATATGTAATCTGTTGAAGTCAATTATGCTACTATAATAGCAGTGGACTTCCACAACTAGGTCTTAGGAAATTGTGTCATCTACCTTGTATTTCCTTGGATTAAAAAAAAAAAAAAATCTGCCATGTTGGGAGGAAACTCAGATGAGAATATGGAAATTTTCATGCAAGTTCTCTTGACAAAAACCAGCACCATCTTGCCAGACATGTGAGACATTTTGGATTGATCTTCCAGCTCCAGTCAAACCTTCATATGACTATAGTCCCTGCCAATAATGACTGCAGCCTCATGAGAGACCCTGAATCAGGACTACCTGTTAAGAACTTTGGAGGGTTAAATATTTACCCTACTTTCCAACTAAGATATTAGCCTTTCTCATTTTCATGGATGCTGGCAGAAGGTAAAAGATTCCTTGATAGGAGGCAATAAATTTTATTACTATTTATCACAGAAAGAACAGTCAATGTATTAGAATTTAGATGCTCTGGTAAAGGTTTCAATTCCTGCACAGAAATGCAGAGGGAAACACGTAACACCTACACATGCAGTGGATTGCATTACATGAGAGAGATTGTGATTTCCAGAAACCCTTATGTCAGACAGAGAAAACTAACACTGCATGATTTCACTCGTATTTATATATAGAAAACAGCCAAAAGATGAACTAATTAAAATAAACTTTTGGACTATAAGACCACTCTGTGATTACAAGGGGAGGGGGGTGGTTAAATTAGAACAAAGGGGACAATGGTATGGTGAAAGATGGAATTGGACATTCAGTGGTGAACTTAATGTAGTATATACACATGTTAATTTTCAATTATATACCTGTAACTTGTATGTTATAATATTACTTCAAAGACAAACCAAATACTTCATAATGAACAGAAAGAATATATTTTTTGAGGTGAGAAGTATATCTTCCAAAGAAGGTCATTACACAGACCTTGAAAAGATAGCCCAGAGTAAGAGTCCGACTTTTCCCTCAGCAAAAGCAGAGATATGAGAGATTCATGGGGTAATTGTCTCTCAAACTTATCCAGCTAAACTACTCAGATCTCTCACCCACAGACACAGTGATGTAATAATTGTTTATTACTATTATAAATTCAGAAATTTTGAGATTTGTCACACAGTCATAGATATATGACTGATGTCTATAGTTTGCTTACAAAAGAAAGAAAAAAAGTAACCAGAAAGCAGTAATTATAAAGTAATAACTGAGTAGTAAGGAGTATTCCAGGGCTCTCGAGTAGCAGCACTATCATGGTTATCACACAAAAGACTAAACGGATGAGATAAGAGGAAAAGCTTACTGAAGAGAGAAGAGACTCATACAGAACAAGCTGCCATTCAAGGAGCGGCAACCATTTGTTAAGGCAAGTGACCTCACAGGGAGTTCAACCTGTAAAAATAATATCCTATCCTCTCTTCTTTCCTTCCCATTACCTCCTCAGCTGAAACTAATTTATTTTCCAAATTTTAATTTTTAATATATAATATTTGTTATTACTTTTAAATTACATTATTTTAACTGAAGTAAATTTGATATACAACATGTAACTAAGTTTAAACAAGAAAAAATGGTCATCTATGCAGGTGAGACCTCTGGGCAAAGAAGAAGGGAAATGAACCTGGAGCAAACATTAAGTTATCTGGCATAATCTGACAAGTAGCAGAGCTTATATATGTCCCATCTAACAGGAACACTTCCTACTCAGCAATACATCATTATTTGATTTTGTTTAAATGGTGGAAGTTGAGAAGCATGGTGGTAGGATATGGGAGATAGAGGGATTTGAATAAAATGCAAAATTGAATAATCAATTGCATGGAGAATCTTTACATAAGGGTCAGTAGCAGAAAGCCTTGTTTGTTTGAATTTACCACAGTCAAGTCCAACACATCCCATACAAAATGAGCAGCTATTAACACAATACAAATCAAGCAGGAATTGTACAAGCTCAAAAGCATAGCATGTGCAAAGACCCTGAGGTTGAAAAAAAAAAAAAAAAAGAATATGAAGAAGACAATATGAGTAGCCTAAAGGATTTATCTGAGAAAGATGAGGCTGTGATAATTCCTTGAATCACTGCATTACTGCTATTAATGACAAAGAAAGAATGCAGTAAGACAACAGTGATTGGAGCCTGGTAAATACTTTTAGACAACTTTCTTAGCACAACACATAACAGAGATATCTCTGCATTTCCACATCCTTTGGCCAATCCTTTAAATATCACTGAGACCAAAGTGTATGGGTGGGAGTAGCTGTCAAATATACCTCTTCCATCTTGATTTAGTTTCATTTTCCTTGATTTATTTTCCATTTCTTTATAAAGAACCCATAGCAATGAAGTTAGAATCTTTCATATGAACTTATAAATTATTTGCATTAAAAATTGAAGCAGTTAAGGGCCTCCCTGGTGGCACAAGGGGTTAAGATGCAACTTATGAAGCTGTCCACAGCCTCTGTAGTGTGAGTTCTATCCCTGGCCAGGGAGATGAACCACATGGTGCAGCAGACCTCTCCTGTCTTGCCCACTGCTCCCGTCAGCAGTGTACTTTGATCAAACTGCCTGTGGTCCCCACTCTGTCTCTGGTGAATCCTCTCAACCCCCACACCTCTGGCCTGTACCCCAGCTCTTATATGCATAAATAAAATATTTTTTTTTAAAAAAATTGAAGCAGTTAAGGAGGAAATAATGCAATTTAAGGATTATAAGATGAATATTCTTAAATGAGAAGAGCACTAGTAAGTTAAAAATTTAGGCAGTATTTGCCACTATAGGAAGAAAATTATAACTCAGGCAAACCAAGTTTGATGAAAAAATATATTTCTCAATATGTTTCCTAGTAAGGATTTAAATATCTTGCTTTATAAATTCCAGTTATTCATAATTAGCTTATTTACATTATAAATACATTAATTTTAGTCTTACTGAAATTATGTGAGGAAGACTTTCAAAAAATATAACAGAAAAGCACCAATCAAAAAAGTGTCTTGGCAATACAGAAAGCATTCTTGATGTGAGTGATCCCAAAGTTCATTAAATATATTTTTTTTACATCTACAAAGGCCACTTTTTGAAAGATATGGTTGTTTTTTCATTGAAGTGTCCCTTAATGAGTAATTTTCCTCTTAGATATCTTTGAAATCATAAACAAAATGTTTCAGCCATGAATTTTACTATATTGTATTTAAGTTAGTATGTTCAAGAGTCATTATTGGATTCACTATTTTGATCTTTTCTAGATAGAATATACTTTTTAAAAGAGGAAATATGTATTTAAGATCATGTCACTTTTTAAAAGCATTTGCTAATCTTGCAAATAAAATTACTCTAGAATATTATCTTTAAAACATTTGTAGCAATATTAAATGTGGGTATCTTTTTCTCTTGGGTCACATAAAAATTGAAGATTGGTGAAAATCCTAATTGATTACCAGCACCATTCTCCTATGTGGAGTGGTCTAAGAGAAAACAGAGAGGCCCAGCCCTCCTATGGATTTAGCCCTGCCATGATTTTCTTAGTCTGAAAGGAACTCCAACCAAATTTGGATAAATAAGAACCCAGTTATCTAGATGAACACCCAGCTTGCAACTAATTTGAACAGCTAATTACAGAACAACCAATAATACAGTTATCTGATTTTTGTTTATCTCTCTTGTTCTAAAAACTTGTTTGCATCCTTGAGCATAGGAAAAAGATGAGATGCAGAGACTAGGCCATGGAAATTCTGGCTTGTTAAAGAGAGGAGAGAAAGGAGGAAAGGAAGAGCCAAAGCAAAAAAGGAATAGAAAAAAGTAATGGAATAAATAAATTATGGCTAGAAAGACAATGATAAAATATAGCCATGAGGAAGATAAGAATACGAGGAAAGGAAAAGTATGGGAAAATGAAATATAGCTGTTGAATCAGAAGTTCAATTAAATGCATTTCAATGAATAGTGTTCCATTGTCTTTTAGCTCCAAATTAGTCAAATGCACAGCAATTTAACAAGGGGAATGAGATAAAAGAGGTTTAATAAAGTTTAACAAATTTTGAACCAAACATCACTTTTCAAAGGCATATCTAAGCAACTTCAGCAAGCAAATTCTGTTTAGAATATTCAGAAATAATACAACTCACATATACATATATCATTAAAAATGCATTATAGTTCTTTTCTTAAAATATGAAGGTCACAGTGGAAATACCAATAATGTCATATTTCCACACCTCAGCCTTCTCACATTCTTTCTCTCTATATAGTAAGTTATCTGTTATTGAACCTATCACTTTGCAACATTTGTATCTGGAGACCTATCTGAATCTTCCAGTTACATTTGTCTAACAGCTTTTCATTTAAGGACAGCTTTTATCCAAGTTTTGACAATGGACTCCAGATTTTCACCAAAGTAATCATGTCTGAGCTCTGTGAAATGAATAAAATTCTTTTCCTCTTAAGTTCAAATGGATCAGCAGTTGGAGAAAAACAACTGAGTTTCAAACTACAAGTGCAGACTTGAACTTTTCACAACTCTTTTGACAATGCCCTGAGAGATGTCTCTCTACTATGTAAATTTAAAAGACAATGTGGGATGTATTTGAGTTTCTATTTAAGAGTTCCTAAGAAAACTGTAAACAAGTTACAACTTGTCACATTATGATAAGTATGTGAAGCAAGTTCAGTATCCTCTTAGCTTCCACCCACCCTCATCAACTTCCAGATGCACATTCCACTGCCCAAGCCGTTCCACAGCCTCTATTATGTGTTCCCTATAATTTAATATCTATTGTACACTGGTTAGACACTGCTTGACACAAACATCTATACATAGTCTAGAGAAGAGACCATAAAATTCAAGGTCAAGCTGTTAATACTACTAAGTACTGCTAATTACTTGGAATATAAAGGTCTTAATTTTGGATTCTAATCCATTGCCAGAATAAATTTATTCTGGGAACAAATCTTGGAGATAATCAAATAGCATTACAGTTATGAGAACAGTCCTAAAGTATAGGAATCACATACTTTTAATTTACTTTTCAAATATATGAGTATAAAATTCAATCTATATCATATTTATAAGTGTGTGTGTGTGTGTGTGTGTAAAATTTGGTAAACATTTAAAATCACTCCAAAAAAGGGATGGCCTTGATTGTTGCAGGATACACTTTTCCTGCAACTTACATATTGCTATATCATTATAAATGACATTTATTCCAGCACAGATGCATTTTATTTTATAGCATTTATTGCTAATTTCATTCTTCACATCCCACTCATTAAACATCATTTGTAGCGTAAAAACGCTAGGTGTTTTAAGGAATATAAAATAAGCTGTTTTTATCTACGAATTCTACATAAAGTAATTGGGTAAACAAGATATCTGTGAGCTATTCAGCTATAATATGTATTCATTCATCAAGTAACATTTATTTGGTTGTGACTATCTTTTGTATGCTATTAGATGCTAGGGACAAATACAGAGATAGGTAATGTTTGCAAAATGTTACTGTGAACGTGTGTTACATGAATTAATTCATCTATTTCTCACATCTACTCTATATATTCCAATTTCTGAAGATCAGGAAATAATGCATAAAGTGATAAAATGTCTAGGACTAAGTCCCTTAGGCTGTAAGTAGTACAGCCAGGAGTAAAATTCAGGATCTTTTCCAGAATCTTTAACTTTTAGCAGCTATCTATTATTGTTCTTCAAATGCAAATAAAGGGGTGGTTCATTTCTTCACATTTAAACCACAATCCATCCAGGGCCTCCCAGGTGGCGCAGTGGTTGAGCACTGGGTTGGGGGGCTGCTCTCAGCCTCTGGAGCACTGGACCCATCCCCAGCTGCCTGGCGAGGGTCCCACATGGTGCACAGACCCCTCCTTCCACACCCACTGCTCCTCTCCGCAGTGTACTTTGTCAGTCTGCCTGTTCTGCTCCCCATTCCAGCTCTGGTGAATTCTCTCACCCTCCCGCACTTCTGACTATACCCAGTGCTTGTCTAAATAAATAAATAAATAAATCTTTAAAAAAAAAAAAGACTTTGTGTTTTAAAAATAAATAAATAAATAAACCCTACTTGGAATGCCCTACCTGGAGATATAAAGGAATTTATACTTATTAGAAATAGAAAAAGAAAAATTTCAAAACAGAATAAATGCAACTGAATTAGGTATCATACAGAGGGCTCATGGATTGCCTCAGATCTTGAAAACTATTTTCAGGACTAAAAATTTGAATGTGGAAAGAACCATCAAAATGTTTAATTCAAGAAAACAAAACTATCTCCCAAAACCCAATACAGGGAATCAAAACCCTGCACAATCAACAGAAGCAACTCTACTGTACCTACTACAATTACAACAAACTTGACTGTGTTCAGTACAAAATCCCTGGGTTTAAAATGAATATTTAAATCCACAACATTAACCATTCCATTCTACTATTCCTTAAAGTTTGACCTCTACGTTGTTAATATAAAGGCAAAGTCTGTCCCAAAGCAAGGATTTGTATACTAATCACTCCTGAGATATAATTGTATAAATCATGAAGGGTTTAGAGCGTAAAATGCTAAACTTTTGTTTCTTCAATAAGGATTTAACTTTGATTTACTAATGTAGTTATCACATATTAATTGAACAGTACTATTAGGTATATACAAGATTTGAGTTAATTATATGTCACTTAAAATAATTATATTGAAGACATACACTAATTGATTTTATTGGCTTATAGTTGGTATAATTAATACATCCAGTGGCCAAGGCCACTTGCAGTGACAACTGTTTATGGAAGGTGCCAATGCAGAAAGGGAATTATCATCTGAAATCATTTCATCTTCCTTTTTCCCCAATAAGTCAAAGATGCAACTTTATGTTTAAGAAACTCCCCTTTCGGGCCTCCCCGGTGGTGCAGCCGTTGAACATTGGGTTGCGAAGCTGCCCGCAGCCTCTGCAGCACAGTTTCGATCCCCGGCTGCCTGCTGCTCCCCGGCCACCACTGGAGGAGGGTCCCACATGGCCCACAGACCTCTCCTGCCGCCCACTGCTCCCCTCAGCAGTGTACTTTGGTCCTTCTGCCTGCTCTGCTCCCCACTCTGGCTCTGGTAAATTCTCTCACCCTCCCGCGCCTCTGACTGTACCCAGTGCTTGTATAAATAAATAAATAAAATCTTTAAAAAAAAAAGAAACTCCCCTTTTAATATTTTTATCTCATGCTAAATTATACTTATATCAAATACACTCCCAACTATTTCTATGTACTAATGTTAACAAAGAAAACCAAATATTAGATCTTAAGGAATAACTCATTAATGATTTTAAAAAAACTTATGAATTTCTTGTGTAGCCAAGAAGCAGTCAGTCTTGGGTAGGGAAGTTAAACAATCAATATATGTCAGTGACAATTTTTTAAACCATAACTTCCAAGTAAAAGTTTTCCCAGTGATTTTTTTCATAATTTAAAACTATACCATTTCATAAATTTGAAAAAGTGGACTATGATAGTGTATATCTATCTATCTATCTATCTCATTGTATTTTATTCAGAAATGGTAAACATGAAGTAGTTGATATATATAAAGAATTACCAAACATCCATAGGCCAAATATTAGTAATTACTGTCTTTTTGTTTCAGAATTATTGGTGATTTTTTTCCCCTAACTTGGTTGTTACTATTAAAGATTTTTTTTTAATTGAGTATGATATACATGCCTATTTCATTGAAAGTATTATTTATAAAACCTAAAAACTAGTTCTTACATATTATATTATTTGCTATCCACTGTAGGTAGAATTATTTAAATGTAATCCCTGACTCATTTCTTCCTTCAGATTCTGCCTCCACCTTGCTGGGCTATTACCAAGGTCCTCAAACTCGATATTTTATAACTATGGTTTGGGATCCATCCATTCATGGTCATAATCAGCACTAAAAAAAAAAAAAAAAGCACAAAATGCAGGAGGAAAAAAAACAAAAAAAAATCAGTTTACATTGTGTAGTAACTAAATATTTTTGTGAAATTTCTTTGTTGGTATGCAGGGTAAAATGCAGGGTAAAATTTTCAGACTAGATCAGACACGTTTAAAAACTACTGTGCTAAAACAACCTACATAAACAGATGAAGAAACAAAAGCACAGAGGGATTAAAAAGGCTTGCCCTGCAGTTCACCTAAACAAGAAGTGGCAGATTCAGGGACAGTATCACTTATAACTGTCTAGTGGTTATCTTAATCATGCTGCTGTAAGGACATTGTATAAATCAATGAATACAATAATAAATGTACACAGTATATCAAAACATTGTACCCTTTGAAGTTAGCAACATTCCTTAATATGGGAAATATGGAGTAATCTAAAAGAAAAAAATACATAAATTATATAATTAGATTATAATAAACATTGTTTCTAATTCCTATAAAAATGATACCAAAATAATCTATATTTGCCTCCATTAGTATCAATTAGTAACATAGTCATTTCTCAATTATATCATTGCCTACCATGCATGTACCCAATAATCTAAAATTAAAATCCAGTATTCTGTGCCATTCTCATTAAGTGTCTTACATCTAATCTGCTGCACTTGAGCTAGTGAAGGATATTGTTTTGGAAAGGTAATTAGCAATATTATTCCTTACAACATTCTATCTGCTACAGTAGAGAGTTTTAGAAGAAACCAGCAAATATTCTAATTGAACTATCCATTTGACATAAGCATTCACACTGATACTGTTAATTATTCTCTGCTTTAACTGGTCAATTAAAACTGTAAAAAGGATGGCCAGTGTGAAAGTAGTGTTTTAAAAATGTTGTCTCCCCATCATTTAACTCCAATAACTTAATAGTATCACTTTCACCAAGTGAATCAAATGCTTCCAAATGCACATATCTTTCTTAAAATATAAAAAAACAAGTAATAGTCTGTGTCATATGGTGACAAGTACAGTTCAAAGTGCCATTATCACTGTTCTCATGGTGATAATTAATCCTTTAGTCATTATCATAATGAGAAACCATGTTCAGAAAATGCTGATTGAAAAATTCAGATATCAAACACAAGTAACTCGTTGCCTATCAGCCAAATTGATTCTTACACTTCTGGCAGATTAGCACAGAGTCTTCCAAATAATTTATCTAGGCTACTCCAAACTTTTCTAGCCTTCTTGTGTTTTACTTCATGATTTTTTAAATGGCCTGCTCTAACATGAAGTGCCAGCTTTACACTTTTATTTCTTAATTTATGATGGATCTTTCATCCTAATCAGAATAATTTCATGATTTTGTTTTTAATGTGGTCTATACTTCATCCTTTAACTGAAATAATTGGAATAAGTTTGCAACTATCTATGGTCAATTAAGTCTGCAAACTTTCAAATTTCTAAGTGTAACTTTATCAGTTTAAAAAGAATAGTCATTTCACATTGCTCAATGAGATCCACAAGCAAAGTTAATATTTCAAAGAAAACTAACTCCAAAGTCACATAGAAGCACACAGGTACAGAAAAATACACCACTTTTCTTTACATCATGCAAAAACTCAAAGTGCTATACATTATTAATTGTGAAGTATCTTAAAATAAGTGCTTCTCATTTTTATCACAACTTTCAGTCCTATATCAGCATGTTGAGCATTTCTTTGAGGATATCCTATAATCTGAGTATATCCTCATACATTGAGGATATACGCAACTCATCTTAAATTCGTATACCTTTTATTGTTTTTGCCCCTACTGTTCTCAGTTTTGAAATTTCACTGTTATATTGAAATCCACTATTTTTGTCTTTGGCAGTCACACAAAATGGCATGCACAAGAGCACACACATGGAGTAATCAAGTTATACTGCAGCATTCCTTGATACTTTTTCCTAAGGTCCTACTGGGCCATGGATTGCATGTAATAAGAAACATAGGAGGAATAAAGATTCAAATACAGCTCTAATCAGAACAAAACATGGATGACTTGAAGGTAAAGGGTAAGCATGTTTACATGACAAAATCTCAAACATCCTCTAGCTTTCCCTTCAGCTTATCCACGCAAGTACACTCTATCAATATGTGCATTCCAAAAGAAAGGGTTGGGGGGGAGGTAATGAATAAATAAATAAATAAAATAGTGGTTCAGGTATACTTCCAGAGTCAATGAGAAATGAAAATTCTATAATGCCTCGGGGGTTAGGGATTACAGTCACTTTTGTGAGATTTTATATTCTTAATACCACTAAGTCTTCTATCCTATAACCATCTCTGTATATTAGCCAAAATTTCATGTATACTATTAGAATGCCAGCAATATTACAAGCTCAGACAAAACATCATTCATAAGAAATTTGAAATGAGACGACTGCTTCTTGGTGAGCCATTTCTCCAGGGATACCTTTCCAAATCACAGACTAGTGCAATATGTCTGTTTATTATCATGACCCTATAACACTCTGTTATCTTATAAACACTATTATAAATGGCATTTACATCTTTAATCAACCTGTCTTTATCATAAATTATTTAATGCCCAAACCTGTGTTTTACTTAAATGGGATATTTAAAATCAAGGCTGATGATGCCTAATGCTCTCTCAAATCATGCTTACTCAACAGTGAGGACCAAAATTCCAACCACCTATACAATTGTAATCTTGATTTTGTGTAAGCAAGAATGGGGAGAGAGGCTCATTCCAAGTCAATAGTGACATTCTGTATTATAAAGATTCCTTAGTTCTCTATTCTAGCTGTCTTTTGTACATAGTCATGTATTAACACAGGACAATTTTGACAATCCTTTGGCTAGGCAATAGGGAACAGGCCATCCTAACTCTTGGGTCAATAAATTCTGCCCAGAACATTCTGACTAATTCAGCTAATGGATACTTAGAATATGTAGAGTGGAGAAGACTGTCAAATTAGACAGCTGGGGAATCATTATACACTACTAAAATAACTAATCAAAAGTCTGGAAGCAGGACTCGAATTATTGACTGCTATTATTAGATGACTGTCTTCCTATGTTACTATGAAAGATACAAAACACATTTGTGTTCATCATCTAAATAATGTTCCTGCTCACATCAGGATATTTTCACATGCAACTCCCTAAGCTAAAAATATTTACTGGGCTTTGATTTTTATCTTCCCCCAATATATCTGATTTCCTTTTAAAACATTATAACCTAATAGGGGGTGGGGAGAGGGAGCACAATGGACTATGTGGAGGACTGTTGTTGCTTTGGTTGTGGGGAAACTATGGTGACCACACCTAGGGCTAGAAAAACTATGTTGTGAAAAACAAACACAGATATAAAAAAAAGATAAAAACAAACACAGATCATAATTGATAACAAAATAAAATACTGTAATCTATATTTTTGTAGGGCACAGGTACACTAGACCCACTTTCACAATCTATCAGTCAAATTCACCTAATAGCTCTTAGTTTGAACAATTATAATGAATATTATGCTAGAATGATCATAATTAGTAAAAAGATGGATAGTTGATGAACAAGTAGAGCTTTTCCGCTCTATTCTATTATCCCTTCCCACTGCTTTCTTAGTTCTTTCCCTTCTTAATTTAGTCATACCTAAATCTTTATATCCTCCCCCAAAATAATCTAACACATCATGCAAAATAACATGTAAAACCTAAAATAACACTAACATTTAGTAAAAGCAGGAGTGATACTATATATTTACTACCTTATGAAGTATTTCCTGGGGAAGGAGCAAGGCAGTACCACTATCTCAGTGTTGGTTGTACGCACTGCCTCTCAGGTGGCTCACTGGGAAACAAATAGTAAATGCCATTTTCATTTTTGTCTTTCAATACAGAAGGAAAATAATGCCTTTAGAATTTCTTTTGGTTAGTGAAAAAGTTACTAATATTCGTCTTAGTGAAAGCAAAGTTTCATAATGTGAATTGTTTGAAGAACAGCAGACACCTATATGTGTGATACATACATGCTCACTCCCTGGTTTTCCTACTAACAGAAACAGAAATGAATGATACCTCCATAGCAATGAGGAAGTAGAGAAACAGGATCTTGCTTTATAAATATCATCCACTACTGAAAAGAATTAGAGTAACTTAGAAAAATGGCTGTATGACTGTTCCCCGGATTAGAACAGAGAAAGTACAAGAAAAGACAAGAAATCTTACTCTCTACCCACCATCTCATCAAAAGGAGTGTTCAAAGAACAACCACACACAGTTACTAACTTGAAGGACTCCTCTAGACAAGTCAAAATAAGCAATATAACTGGACAAGAATCCACCAAACAAAAATCATTTCTACAGACATAAATGAATGGTAAATAAGTAACATCATGAATATACAGTTTGAAAATAGTTCCCCACAAAATATCTAATAATTCCAAAAGTAAAAATGGTGCAGAGAATTTATATGACTTGAAAAGAATCCTCTGAATAATCATGCAAAATCATTAGGGGGATACATGATAGAGGCATACATTAACAATCTTGGCAAACATCATTTCCATCGAGTAATAAAATAAACATCATAAGTAACGGAACAAAGAAAAACTAGTGAGTTACTTGATGGAATATGAGAAGAACAGAGTATCAATATTTTGATAATTCAATATTTAATCTGGCAAAAATCCAAATTGAAAGACATTCTGCAAAATAATTAGCCTATTTTAGGCTAAAGAAGACCATGGAAATAAGACAACTAACTATACTAATTGTCTCTAATCTGGGAATTTTGATGATTAAATGGAAGTTATATAACAATATCATATTGATATACTGATACACCTATCTTGATAGATCTTAGTGTATAGTTTAGACATATATGAGAGAAGTTAGAGAAATCTGAAGCAACTCTCAGTGGAGAACATGCATATATTGACCAATGTTTAGCGTGATTGCACTGGTTTCTTAGAATTTTTCAGATAATTATTTCCAAATCTTGCAAGTTTTCTGTTATTTTCTAGAACATTGCTTGTTAATAAGGAATCAGATATAATCAAGCCACCACCGACTTATAAACTATAGAAAGGCTTGTTTTAGTCACATCTACCAATCAGGTAATGTTTCCACTCAATTGCTCCTTTTTTACAAATTGGTAAAAAATCATATTAGAGATTAGGTGATGTCTAAGGCTCCTACTTTATGTTCATGCTTTTATCCTCAGTTTATCTTGTTCAAAACTGATGCAACCAGATTTTACAGTGACCAGAGCTCACATACGCATGAAAATTTAAGTATTTAATAATTATGTGGACACAATCTCATGGCATGGCTTTGAAATAAACATTTTAATAATAGTCATTGCATTTTGTTCTGTTGTTTGGATAAAACTGTGCATCTGTTATAAACAAAATGTGTGAAATCTCAAAACATTCTGAGGGTAAGATCACCTTCTCAGCTTCCTATTCCACTTTAATTTGCTATTAGTTAAATAAGGTGATTGGCTAGGATCAAGAGTGGAACAAAGTTTTCCATCTTCCTTTTATGCCTATTGCTTATTTTATGTTAAATGACTTTAATATCCTGCTTTCACGGTAAACTGCAAAGGCTTGAAGAAAGATTCACAAACTTGAAACTATTTTCAGGACTAATATATAGTTCTTTTTCAGTTGCCCCCACCCCCACCCCACCTCCAGCATTATCACTTCTCATTTTCATGGACCATTTTATTCTAAGATACTGTGTAATATTAAATTACAATAATAGCAATCAAAGTCATGGGGAGCAAAAGGATTTTCAATTGCACACCATACTTGGCTCTCAATAGCCAGGCAGAAGAAGAGCCTGAAAAGCACAACAATTCAGAGAACTTGCCAGCAGACCCTATTGTCCTTTCAGTTTCTAATGACACTGAAGTACTTCCATGATTAAAATTTAAAGGCTTCCCAGTAACCAAGTAATTTGCCCAAAACTCCTTATCCAGCACTCACCAAGAAGACTCTGATTTTAATATACTATTAATCAAGCTCCAGCCAAGTTTACCATGGATACTTTCAATTACAGAGAGACTAAATACATCTTTCTCAGTATGTATGGATGAGGAACTTTTTTCTGATTAGTCAGGTACCCAGCAAAAAACCATAAACTTGGTTAAGACACACTTTACTAAGACACTATACATTTGACAGCAACAAATCAAAACTTGATAACCTATTTTAAGCAATTAATCATTTATAAAATAATTAAAAATCATATTTTCTTGATGTTCATTTCTAGCAATAAGTTAACACTGAGTAATTAGTCTTATAAAACCTTGCTTTCATTAAGATACACACTGAAACATACTTTATAATATAAAAATCAACTAGAGAATTTATTTCAAGAAAATGATGGATATATGCAGAGATTTATCAATAAGCATAGTTGTTTCAGTGTTGTTCATAATACCAAATACTTAGTGACAAAAATATTCAAAATAGAAAATTAATAATATAAATTATGGATCACTCCTCCAAATAATTAAGTATATAACAATATGCTTATGAAACTTTTTTTAATAATATGGGGAATATTTGTTAAATTTTATGCAAATGCAAACCCTCCCCCCCATATATTTGTACACTAATTCTATATTAACCAGTTCTTACTTTTTCAGGGTTATTTGATTCACATTTATTTTCTTAATTTTCCACTTTTCAGCATAAAAGATACTGTTTTATAACCAGATAAATAATATTAATTCATATAATTCTACATGTGAGAAAAAATGAAGTATTTGTCTTCTATTTTTTCCCCTCAATATTTATATATTTTCAGTCAATATTTATATATTTCAGAGTGATATTATACCAAGTCACACAATTCTTAGTAAGAGAGTATCTGGGTTGCTCCTGTATAATATTTGACATTTGTGACAATAATCTAGACTATGTATGCATGCAACTTAGAGACTCATGGAGATGGTTACTAATTTACCTTGGACAATTGAGATTAAAAAAAAAACTGTTAATTTAGTTTTCCCATTTTTTTTTATAATTTTCTGTATAGGAGAACAATTTTTAATATAATTAAAATCAAGGAATTTTGCTATATGTCTCCTGTAAATTATAGGATGACTTTTAAACAATGGTCAACTATATGACAGTACTTTCTAGTGAAAATACAATAAAAAAATCAACTTCATATTTATTGTTAGAAAAATATTATATTACATATTATCATAATGTAAATTAACTTGATTATTTATATTGACTAATGATCAGTAATACAGGAAAAATAAATTTTCTGGAAAGGGTTTTACCAAAGAAATAAGCAAACCCCAATTCTAAAGATATTATTGTAACAGTTGTTATGCTAAATTAAAGTAACAGTAATATAATTGCAAAATCAGATTTTTATAGTTACAGGTTATAAATTAGTATGTTACTGATAATAGTTTATATTTGTATATGCTTTTACAAATCTCTTTTAAACAAGTTATTTTTTTAAGTAAATCTCAAAATATAATCACTGAGTTTCATATTACTGAGTATTTTGCAGATGAGAAAATTGTGCATGAGATACTATATGAGGAAATGGTCAGTTTCATTACTAACTAAAGATAAACAAGAACGTTATTTTAATTGAAACCACAATATTAATTATTACTGTTATTCTGATGATAGTATTTAATACTGTTAGAGACGTGGTAATCTAAATTCTCTCTAATCTCTAGGGAAAGAGTACAAGCATTTTGGAAAGAAATGCAGCACTGTGTACTGAATTTCTGAGTAATGTGACCAACTAACTCCATTTCTGATAATCAGGTCTTAAAATTTTAACAGGAAAACAAAAAGAGTTTATGAGTAAAGATGTCCATTACTTTATTATTTATACCTAAAACAAAAGGATATAACTAAATGTGAATTAATTTCAAAATGAGCAATTAAATTTAAAAAATATAAATCTATAAAAATTACATTAATATCTATTTTAACAGAAAAAATCATATTACATAAAATTTACCTACTTATAACATAGTATTGCTTTTAAATATATGTGGGATAAAATGGTAGTAAAATGAATCAAAATGCTAACTTATTTAGCAAATGTATTATTGAAGGTGATTTTTAAAATATTTTTTCTTCACGGTAGTTTGTAGATTTTTCACTACTAAGCAAGTGTTGTTTCATTAAGGAGAAAAATGAAACTAATTGTGTTTTAAAATTTTAAATGTCACATCAGTATTCACTGAGCTTATTTTTCATTGAGCTTGATTTAGTAATTTATTCACTTGAAATCCTCCAAAACATTTTATTTTCAAAATATGGAGATAAAGTTTTCATATAAACGACAACTGAAAATATTTCAAACCATCTGATTTAACTTCTCAATTAATGATATGTATAGAAGTCATGTTCATCAAAATTAAATTTCATTATGGAGCAAAAACCAAGAAAACACTTAGCTTTGTAGAGATTTAAACCTATATGATTACAATGATTTGTTATCCAAGTAGTGATAGTAACTTTGGATTTTAAAAATATTCTGTGGTACAGGATAATTAGGCCTATCTCAAATATATTCACTTTTAAGATATAAATGTATTTTGTTTCCCTCTGGACTCTCATTTTTAGAAGATATGATCTAAGATTAACATTTTATTTTATAATTAAATAACTAAAAAGAAGACTGAATGATACATTTTAATCAAATATGAACATACTGTTGTGAACATATGCACACATTTAAAACACATACATGCATTATTGTCACTATAACTTAGACTATATCACACATCTATTTGTCCCTTTCAAAACTAATTCTTTACACAAAAACATTTTTCTGGGAGCTTTTACTTGACATAACAGTATACAACTAACTGCATATAATATTAGGTGAAAAAATCCTTAGCTTCAGTGATTGAAAGTGCCTAGAAAAATTAGATTAAGAATTAAAATGAAATATAAAAATCACAGGTAGATTGAAAACGTGCATGGAGCAGAATGGCAAAATTTACAGTTATTAATTTAATGCCTTTTATTATTTTGATACTTTACATGAACACCAACACCAAAAAAAAAAACAAAGGTTTCTACCTTTTCTGAAGTGATTTAATTATGTAGTTCTGACTTAATCATTTTTTACCCAGCCTTAAAGATTTAAGAGCTAGATACTTTAACTATTTCAAAACACTCTCCATGACTTGAAAAGCAGTAAACAATTTATTAATTTCTACTATATAGTAAAATTATTTCCTTATTTGGCATTTTACTTAAGACATATTCAAGATGCATATTTTATCAAAGAGTGAAGTTCTCTTATGAATTGAACCTTCACCAACATGTAGGTTCACTCTTCATTAAAGGAAATTCTCAAGTTTATTTAGGAGTACTAAGTTACTCTTATACTATAATAGTTAAGCTATTGTCTCCAGTCTAAAATAACGTTGAGCTTCACTCTGCATTACCTTCCCACAAAATGCACAGCATTAACCAATTCTTTTCTGTCAACTAGCAATTTTTGGCAGATCCCTTTTGCATGATTCATGAAGGACCAGTAAAAGGCTAATTGTTCAAATTAATTTGCGTAAATGACTAAGCAAGAGATAACAAAATTACATCTGCACTTGTTTGGCAAAGATTCAATAGCAACGGCCCTGTACTGCCAGCTGCTTCCAGACAACACTCTTGCAGAAATTAAAAGCTACAAATATTAATTAATACACTTTTTTGGTACGTTAATTTGCACTGAAAGGTTCCGGAGTGCAAAACTGCTGAGAAGATGAACCATGATAATTAGAATTAATGGGATGGATGCATGTTTTTTGCAGCTGAAGTTTTAAAAACCCATGAATGGAACTGGGAACTTGAAACTGACATTCCCATAAATCTCTATGATAATGCAGCTATTAGTATTAGAAGGATTAAGTACTATGGCTCCAGAGTTATCCATCACATGACACGTTATATCCCATCTGTCATTGCAGTAGCTAAGACATGATAGCCGTCCTTGAGGAAGCTGTATGAAAAGCTTTGGGAATTCAAGGAATTGTAGTGATGACTGTCAGACTACAAAATGAATAGCTCAAATCTCTGACTTCCAAACAGAAATAATAGCCAGCACTCTGTGTTTGTCAGTTTAGTCTTTGCAAATACCCTAACTCTTATATCTGAATTTAAATTTAGTTAGGATCTTTGAAATAGAGAGACATCAGAATGAGGAATAAGAATAGTAAAATGTCACAGATTTTATCTTTACTTCATATCTAACTTTAGGACTATTAATTCCTAGTAGAACAGCTCATACTGATGACATTATTAATTATGCATAGAAACATCTTAGGAAAATGTTACTGTTGACATGCCAGTAAATAAGTCATTCTTGATACAAAATGACTAAGGTCTGTAGTGAAAATTCAGTGCTTAGTCAAATACTGGGTCTTCAGTTTTCTCCATTGATTTAAATATGTAAAGTTCAATAACTCAAAATAAAGATATAATATCAATTTCTACATGGAACATCACAAATGTTACTAATATATGTTAAAAAAACTAGACACATGTTGAGAAACTGACTTTTTTGCTTAAAATAAAATGAAATTTGCATGGTTTACAGAATAAATGCAGCACTTAATTGATTTAATTAGTTTGTACTTAAAAAGAACATGGTGTCTGAAAGCTGGGAAATAAGTTTTACAGCATTCTAATTTGGATCAGTTAGCACCTTCTAGGAGTGTTGTAACCAACTCAGAGTACTGCATTTAATGAGAGATTATGGGTAAATGAAAAGGAGCGTTAAGATTTAAAAATATATTTATTAAATATTTAGAAAATATGCTTTACATATGTTGTTTAAACATGGTACTTTAATAGATTGGCCTTAAGTACATGGGTGGAAGAAAATTTCTGGACCCAAGGATGTCTGTTCTTTACATTGATATCCAACTTGATGCCTAGCATGTATATCATACTATATGATTTTAAACATGCTTTATTGGGTAGCTGATTCAGATATTGCCTTTTTCTAATATATTGTGGAAATTTCTTTTTCCCTCTGAATAAATGCCTGATGACATTGCTACGATATATTCTCAAAGGTGGTAAGACCCAAATTTAAACTTAACTTTGATCTCTATTATAGTGGAGGGAGCAGGAAAAGCATTGTCAGGAAGGCAGTACTTAAAATTGCTAACAGTCATTTACTCTTCTTGAAAAGAGATTTCTATCCTTCCTTGATAAGTCTCCAAGGACCGAGAGATGTCAGGAGGACATTGATATGATCTCAGGCAGAGGCAAGTGTTGAACAAAGATGCAGAATTAGAAGGCCGAGAGCCTCAAGGTAAACCTTGTTAAGCACTCAGTTGTGCTAGGATCCTGTGTTGCTTTAGAAGAATGATAAAGAAGATACTCATTCCAGGTATAGAAGGTCTGGTGGTAACATAATAGTTTAAGTATTTGATGGCTCATTGCCATAAAGGGCCTATAGATTTGATTTTAGAGAGAATGTTTTAGTGACAAGGCTGATGAAACACACCTCCAAGTACAGAATTAGAAAATACTTCCCAGGGGACAATGAAAGACTGTCATTTGTGTGTTCTACACTAATTAAAAAATAAAATAAAATATTTTTCTGAACAGGAGTTGATAATTATAAAAAGAGTATATTCAGATACAGTAGATAATCTTTTATAATCTTTAAATGGTCAGTTGATAGGGAAAAGTAAAGCTCATTTGTTAGAAAGGAGATCGTGACCTATCAAGGTATTTTTCTACTTGATTAATGAAATCTGTATAACTCTAGAATGCATGATTTCATATTACAGTATCAAAAAGAAGACACAGTGGGTGAAACAAAACAAAGTATCAGACAAAACTGAACGAAAAACAAATCCTCAAAATATGACTGTAAAATTGAGAAATTAGAGGAGGGGGAGGAAGTAGAGGTCAAAAATGGGGGAGCAATGTAGTACATAGAGGATTATGGGTGCTGGGCTTTGGTGATGGGTGTGGTATGGTAACATATCTGAAGAGGTGTGAGTTTGTATCTCTGAAAAATATATAGTGTTGTAAACCAATCCTACCTCAATTAAAAAAAATGTAGTGTGGGAAGACAGACTACACTCATAAGTAGAACAATACATTTCAATATTAAATTAGAAAAAGTAGGACACATACACAGCATTACCCTACTTGGAAGTTTATTCTAATAAATTCCACGACACTGTTCATGACTGAGTATAGTAATAAGTCTCTTGTCCTGATAACTTCAACACAATTTTTTCTCTTTATCAAAAAAAAAAAAAAAGAGTGACACCTCTTCCACCAGTACACTTTTCCACCTAAAATATTTTTAGACAAAAAAGTTTGCCTTTTGAAGGGCCTACCTTTAAAAATAACAAGTACAAAATCCCCTTTAACTATTCTACTTTAAAGTAGTCTTTCTGACCTTTTCGCTCTCATTCTCTGCACAGTTGATAGAGCAAGCAAGTATGTGCTCCTTTGGGATATTTAGTATTTTATTTTCTTAAACAATTACCTAAGACATTTGTTCTTATTTTTCTCCCCATCATTCTTATTATTATTATTATGCTGGCAAACAGATAGATTGCAGACTCAAGGACAGTGTTTCAAACTAATGTCCTTTTACTTATTGATACAAACCATAATCCCTAAGATGACTTGTTAGAATTTGATTTATTCAGCATTTCAAAGGGCTTCCAAGTTCACACTGACACTCATTCTCTGGAAACTTCTCTTGTTAAAAGCTGCCCAAATCCACTAGCATACACAATCCAGAAACTTGTTTTATGTGCTTAAGTGGGACATACTCAAGCTAGATAATCAGATTTCTTTTTTCTGTCATAAATTGAACTCTGGTAACAGAGGGATCATTTTCTTTAAAAAATAAAATCTAGAAGAGAGTCACTTTAGCTATGGTATTTTAAACAGAATGTCCATTAAAGCTTCTAACTGAGGTATCTGGAACTGGATTCTTGGTTTTTCATCTGCTTCTTGGATAGTATAAGCTGGCTGGGATTTTTTTGCTTCTGTTTTGAGTTATAAGTTTTAAGAAACCTACCTAATAAAAATAGCACCCTATTTCCTAGAGTTAGCACCATGAAGTTAAAACATCCTCTTCAAAAAAAAGGAATCGTTTTGGGTATCCCTGGTGGCGCAGGTGGTTGAGCACTGCACTGTGAAGCTGTCCACAGCCTCTGAAGCGCTGATTCAATCCCAGCCTGCAAGTGAGAATCCCACATAGGGAAGCAGATCTCTCCTGTCTCGCCTGCTGCTTCCCTCAGCAGTGTATTTCCTCAGTCTGCCTGTTCTGTTCCCCACTCTGTCTCTGGTGAATCCTCTCACCCTCCTGCACATCTGGCCTATACCCTGGTTCTTGTATGAAAATAAATAAATAAATTCCTTAAAAAAAAAAAAGGAACAGGCCCTCCCTGGTGGCACAGCGGTTGAGTGCTGGGCTGCAAAGCTGCCTGCAGCCTCTGCAGTGTCGGTTCGATCCCTGGCTGCTGGGCAAGGGTCCCGCATGGTGCGTAGACCTCTCCTGCCGCCCGCTGCTCCCCTCAGCAGTGTACTTCGGTCCTTCTGCCTGTTCTGCTCCCCGCTCTGGCTCTGGTGAATTCTCTCACCCTCCTGCGCTTCTGAATGTACCCAGTGCTTGTATAAATAAATAAATAAATCTTTAAAAATAAAAAAAAAATTAAAAAAATTTAAAAAGGAATAGTTTTTATAATAAAATTTAAGAGGAAAAAATCTATTTGTCAAATTCCTTTCCAAACATGAATTAAAATGTATTTAGCCACTTGGCTAAATATAAATAGCCTAGAATCAAAACAAGTCAATAAAAAATGGAAAACATCTTTGAATAATAATAGTACCTTTTATTACATGTGTTTAATAAAAATATTATGGGATTAAAATGAGAGCTCCCATTCCTTCACTCTTGGCCAACTTTACCTTAGGGTAGCTAGAATTTTCACACCAACATCAAAATAAGCTGTCTTTTGGAAGTGACCTTATCATTCCTAAATTCTTCATTGCATTTTTAGTGATATCAAGAAATGTATTTTGATTATGAAAAGTCAATGTTGCAAAGGGTACATACTATGCACCTTCATAAATGATATATTACAAGGTAAAGACTTCATTATCCCATTAGTGAATGGGTGGAAAATAACACAATCATAAAGAAGTCAAATGATACCTTTGGGATTTGGGGAACAATAGTATTTTGAGGGAGAGCATCTGTCATGAGGGAGACAATTTCTTTCTGTGAGAAACACATAGAACTAAACAGAAGAAAAATTCTTTATTCATAAGGAAGTCAGAAAGAGCAGGGACCTTTTTTTATGTGAGTCTATTTCTTAAAGCCTTATTGTTTTGGTTTCTTAAATCAAATTACTGAAATTGGTATTTAGAAAATACAGGTTTCACACAGAGTCAACTAAGGTTAGCAGCCCATAAAAGAAAATGCTTGCCATGGCCATATTATATAAACTGTATGATATATTAAGATTTCTGATATTATGAATATAAGCGGCATTTTAATGCCTACTAGTTTCTTGAAAAGCAATCCACAGTCCAGTACAATAATGAAAAATAGAAGCTTTATATTTCCCCACCAATATGAGGTTATGCTAGAATTTTAACGATCAAAACATCTAATGTTCAAATCAGATAGGAGACCTTGTGGTAGATACTAAATGGAAAGGCTAAAAAGGTACCATATTTCTACAACCCAATGCATTGTGACTGAATACAGTGCCACAGTGCCTTTGGCAACTGCTCCTCTGAAGTTCACTTACAAAAGGAAAATAAATGATCCCTGTTTACCATTTATCGGTAATAATTCACTCAAATCTTGCCAAGGAAAGATCTGCTACCAGGTTTCCAATAATCTTAGTTTTTTGTCACCCTAACTCCTTTCAAAGAAAAGCTTTTATTCTTTGAAAGAACATTAGAATAAAATTCCTTCTGAGATTACTTCACATTTTCTATTCATAAGTCCCAAATAATAACACACCAGAGTAATAGCAGCAGCCTAATATATGAGCCACATGTCTGACCACTGATTACCTTTTATTTAGAGAAATATACTTGAGAACAGGTATGGATTTTCTGCAGTTGTGAAGAAGAAAAATCACTGTTCTGGGAACAAGACTCCTCTAGTGGCTCTTGGGTGATTGTGAAGTCATTAAATTCCCCTAGGCTCAGTATATGCATCCAACACATGGGGACAAGCAAACTGTATAGGCTCCCTACATTACTAAGATCAGTATAATTAAGATGGAAGTTGATTTTATCTACTTGAAAGAAAAGACAAACATACCAAAGAAAGTGTTACTCCCTTCTATTGGAATGTTTTAATTTACATGCATTTTCTTTTGACGGGTTGGAAGTAAAGGTGAGACTCAAAGAAATAAGCCAAGTACACAAGCATTGCACATGTTTCATTTCACGGCACAGGCATTAACTGTGGTGATGGCTGACTTGTTTTCTGGGCCACTAAAGCAAATTTACACCCCTTCATAAGATGTTAACACAGTGAAGCTTTGTGCCTTTATCATGTGGGAAAGCTTCCAGAAGAAGTTTGAAATTGCAAACTATCAATGAGTAGGAGGAAACTAAGTCATTGTACTTTCTTAAAAAAAAAAAAAAAAAAGGAGGCCATGGAAAATTAGAAAGGGAAGTAGAAAAGAATATGGATAAGGAAAGCAAAGTCAAGGGAAAATAACTAGGTCATTAGTTATTGGGCAGCTTGTCAGATATATTAGGAATTCAAAGCTAATTTTTAAATGCATTTTTTTTTCTTATAGTACTAATAGTATGAAATGAATGTATTTCTGCTCACATTTACTTATATATTTCCTTAACAATGGCTCACTATCCTTTAAGGAAAAATAAAATATCACTGACCAAAACTCGGGATCTGGTTTTCTCTGTGGTATTCAAGCTTGGAGAGTGGTTGCATGCTTGTCACATTTAGTCTATTTCTATGCTTGATGTAGAAATACAAACAGATCTCTCTGAATAAAGTCTTAGCAAGACAAAACTGTGATTCAAATTGTCCTTTTTATTCAATACCTTCTGGTGAGTAAAACTAGCCAGAAACAATGCAAACTGGGATTAAAAACATGACCATCTGTCCAAAGGTGTCAGGCTCTTTGAAACCAGTGGTATTTTCTCTCAGAAGGAACTGAAATCAACAGGAAGTTTATACATGCTTCAGTTAAAGGAGGGAAGAAAATGCATACTGAGAAGTGAGAAAACACAATGAATTGATTAAAAAAAATAGAAAAGATATTCTGATAGGGACAAAGGTATAAACTGATTATTTAAGATATCTTACAGACAATATTTCAGTAACATTTTATTACATAGTTTCTTTGGTTTGTTTTCCTGTTTCCTCTAACCTGTTTGTACTTCCAACAACGGAGTGATTATGACCAGTCAAAGTTAAATTTATTAAAATTGTAAAGAACTTTATTTCTTACCAAAAACAGGTTAGGCTTAATACCACATATATTCTATCAAAAGTGAGTAAAGCATTGTCTTAATCTGCTAGGGCTGCCATAACAAATTACCATAGACTAGATGGCTTAAATAATTCAAAATTAGGGCCTCCTTTGTGGCTCAGGGGTTCAAGTGTCCAAGCAATTAAGCTACTGCCAGCCACTGCAGCATGAGTTTGTTCCCCAGACAGGGAATTAACCCACATGGCACAGCAGACCTCTCCTGTTTCGCCTGCTGCTCCCCTCAACAGTGTATTTCAGTAGATCCACCTATTCTGCTTCCCACTCTGTTTCTGGTGAATCCTCTCACCCTACACCTGGACTTCTGGCCTACACCCCAGTTCTTGTATGAATAAATGAATAAAAATAAATCTTAACAAAGCAATAATTCAAAGTTATTTTTCACAGTTCTAGAGACTGGAAGTTCAAGATCAAGTTGGTGGCATGACTGGTTTCACTTGAGGCCCCTCTGCTTCACTCAGAGATGGTGGCCTCCATGCTGTGCCTTTCCCTCTGCACACCACATCACAGATATGCACACATATCTCTTCTCAAAAGGATACCAGTCCTATGAGATTAGAGCCCAATCCTTATAACTGTAATTAGCTCTTTAAGGTTCCAATTGGGAAATACAGTAAACAATAAGGACTTGCACATATAAATTTGGTATATATGATTCAGACCATAGTAAACTATAAGTAACTATTTTAAGTAGTCTTATGAAAAGAGGATTTTTTTGTTTCATAGTCATCCATCCCGTAAAATAAGCATCACTAAAATATACATTTTAACTTCTCTCTTATGAAATAAATGTAACTGATTTATCAGGTCACCTGTAGAAAACATATTAGAAAAAAATGCAAATGCCAAATAAGATGTTGACCAAATTAATAATTCTAAGTAGCTGACTTAATATAAAAGCCAAGAACACTGACTATTTTGTTAATACACTGTGGAAATGCTATACCAGTGCAACCAAATCACACTCACTTGTTAGCATAGTGACTTTATTTTATAGTAATATCTTCAAAAAGAAAGACCATAATGCCTACATCAAGCTACTAGGAAAATTACCTGAGATTTGGAAATGGATAGTAGTTTATTGGGTTGTCTTTTAAAGTCTGACATTTCTAATTATACTTCTGTAAAAAGTGTTTTTACTCTTCCGTAAGAATAAAGGATGACACAGATTTTTGTCAGGTAAAGATACAAATAATTTCTGTCCAATGGAAGAGATAACCCCAAAAGTTACAAATTAGTGTGCTGTAAGATCTTAACCAGCTTTATATCTAATCCCCAAAACTGTACATGATTTTTTTTAAATTACCTATATACCTACCTCATAAACTGTTCTTTGAACCAATTTAACTTTACTGGTTATCATTAGTTAATGAGTTAAGTAGTATTTTGACAAATGTTAATTTTACATTTGGCTCAGAGGCATAAATTCGATTCCTGAAAATACTACTTAAACATAGCCAATACGCATTTATTCATGGAGTAATATCCTACATATTATAATAAACAATCTATCCTGGAAATTGAATCCTTAATAGAGATTATAATATCAAATGATTTATAGTTTAATTTTAAAATTACTTGAGCTTTTAGAGAAAAATGGAGAATTAGAAATTCAAAAAAAGCAACTGGAGCATTTAAAAATTATTTTCTTTCATATCTAGGTTTATTAACTATAAATATACCTAGAAAATATTTATACACATTCCTATTTTTCTCATTTCTATTGTTAATATTCAAAAAAGACATGTTGATTAATTCTCTATATGGACATCAGCAGTATTAAGTTTATAGAGATTAAATAGGGGACTGAGTGTGATTTTAACCATGGCAACTTATAGAAAAGCAAAATAGGTCTAGTCTCCTGCAGCTAAACGAACAGATTTGAATTCCCTATTATTTTAACTAGTATCCTACATTGACTCTAGGTATTTTTCAGGAGAAAATTGTCTGGTGGCTTACCTAAAGAAACTTTTATCCATAAATAACTAGTGTCATGGCAGGTGAAGAATTCGCCACCGGATGCAAGATACTGTTTGAACCAGTCCTACTGAAATAATTTTTCTCTCTTCAATATTCAGGGTCATGGGGGCCTTCCTGGTGCCACAGGGGTTAAGTCTCAGCACAATGAAGCTATTGGCAGCCACTGCAGCACAAATTCTATCCCTGGCCAGGAAGCTAACCCACGTGGCACAGCAGACCTCACCTGTCTTGCCTGCTGCTCCCCTCAGGAGTGTATTTCAGTAGATCTGCCTATTCTGCTCCCTACTCTGTCTCTGGTGAATCCTCTCACCCCTCCACACCTTTGTCCTATTCCCCTTGTGTGCAAAAATAAATAAATCTTTAAAAAAAAAATCAGGGTCAGGAATCCATTCCATTGGAAAGCCATCCATACCTATGAACTTAGACTGAATTTGATGCCTCTGAATTCCATGTCATTTCTTATTTTTTTAATTTTATAATGTTGTATTGAGGTAACATTGGTTTACAACACTGTATATAATTCTGAAATATAACAGCCTACCTCTTGAGGTATATGTTACATATCACACTGTAGGGTAAGTGAAGTGTCAGGCTTTTCTGCCCATCCACCATTAGGATTGATGATGGATCCCTATGGTCCTGAATGCATGGCTGATGGAGGGCACCTGGAGTAAGGTATGGGCATACATAGGTGGGTACACCTGGGCTGAGAGACTGAGCTTATAAGGGTGGCATCATGGAGATGCCAGCAGAGTTAAAGGAGCAGAGAAGCAGAGGCCATGAGAGAATGTCAGAGAGCCCAGAAAGAGTGAAGCTTCACCAGGGGCTAGGAGGCCTGCCAGCTTTCTGGTCCCCATGCACCCCTGCCTGCCATGTAACTGGTAAATCGAAATAAAAGCCTGCAAAGGGCACCAAGGGCTCCATGACTCCTCCTTACCCTGTCTGCTCCAATCATAGATAACCTGCACAGGCCTTCCTGGCACTACACACACACACTACTAAGGCACACACAATCTTCCATCAAAGTTCATTGGATACCCGCCCCACCATAACATCCTTTAAGTACACCTAATTTTATATATTCATGTCACTTACTTTGTGTTTCTTCCTCCTTCCCTAAAAGCTCAATAGAGAAATTGCTATATTTTAATCAAATAATTTATCACTTATCATTTGTATCTAAATAAATAAAAATGAATAAAAAATATTTGATTGGCCAGCTAAAGCAAATTAACTAACATGAAATTTAAACTTCAAAATGACTGCATACTCAACAAATTAAACTATTTTTTTTTTGTTTTGAAGTTTTATCAGGAGTATAAACACAGTCTGAATCTGAAACTGTCAGAGTCTAACATAAACTGTACATTTTACTAATAATTACTATGATGTAGCTTTCACCACAGTCCCATCATACTCAAGAGTTCATAAAGCATTTGTTTTAAATATTTGGGACTTGCAATCACTAGCATATAAAAGTTACAGAAACATGTTAAATATCCCAAATATCACATCAAGTTTAATTTCAAAGGAAGCTTTGTTTGTACATTTACATTCCTGAAAATAAGGCATATAATAAAGAGTCTGGTAGACTTTTTCCTTTGACAACATCCCTGAAAAGGGCTATAAAATTTGACGGAAACACTGAAAGATTATCTCTAAGGGAGACGCAGAATCCATTTTGTTTTTGAACCGACCCTGAAGATGTGTCAAAGCATTTGTAATATCCACAATAAAGAGTCAAAGCCATGGCTAGAAGATTTCTTGGGCTGGAAATAAAACATTTCATTTAATGATTCTCCCTATTTCATATGGTTGGTAGAAAACTGATGTAGAAAAAAGAGAAAGGGACTTTCAATTTTCCTTTGTACCTACTAATGGCCAATTTTAATGGATCAAAAATATCATGACTAAACTATGCAAAACTATTTTTAACAGCCAGACCAGCATGAGAAAATGACAAAGACCTCCCTTCAGTTATAAAATAAGGAAACACAAAGAGTTCATCTTTTTCAGTGCTCAAAAAAATTCCATCTCAAGCCTATCAATAGTTTATCTGATTCGATTGCTTGCTAACATAAGTTAAAATGTAAGTTATTCTCACACCTCAGCAAGGATGTATTTTAAGAATAGCTATGTGAGATTAAAATATCAATAATATGTTCATTCCTTCTAGGAAGATAGTCTTTTGCAGTCCAATAATTCAATTAGAAATTGGTTTATGCAATTCAGGTTTTCTGAACTTCAACCTTCTAAGTTTTAGATGAGGATGTTGGTGCTATAGCCTAGTAGTTACTGCTATTCAGAGAGAGAGCTAAAACTTTACTATTTCTAATTTTTTTTTACATTTATTAAGTATATATTATTTTAAGTGATGTGCCTTTTATTGTTCTTAGAAGTCTACCTTAGGAACAATACACCAGTAAAACTGTGACTCAGATATGCAGTGAACTTGTTTCTTATAGGATAAACCATCTTCCAACAATTAGCAAGTGTTATTCTCTTCCCAATCTTATGCCACAATGTCATTCAAAAAGTTTGTTCCCTAGTCAAGAAAACACTTATTTATTGGCACTTATAATTCTGGTATGTTTCAAAGACTTCAGTAGTTGTCTCCTTGTAATATTTCAGCTTTTAAGCTGCTTCCCTGCCTCACTGAGCTCACATAAGATACATCTGAAAGCTTTAGTACAAATTTACTTCGAATAAAGTCTTCAATTCATTTTCATGGCACCAAAAAGACAGCTTTAATAACTGCAATGACAAATAAACTGGAAATCATTCCAGGCCTTTTCACTTAACTGACAAGTAGAACACTCTCATAATGAGCCGCAGGTTTTACGTTTTCTCTTTGACCATAATAGCTTCATTTAAGAGCGTCAGACCCTGACACTTCATCATTTATCTACATTATTTCTCATCTTCTTTCAAATAAATTATGGAATACTAGACTGAGCACATAAAAACAAAGTGACTTGTTATCAGTAAACAGCAAGATAAATTGTCCAGAAGTTCCTCATTTAGTTCCCTTTAAATTTAAGGGCAAGTTATTGGGTACACCTTTTTTAACTTCCAGTGTTTGCATTTTTACAACCATCTTATTTCTCTTGCCACTGGCCCTTGTGCACTCATCCAGAGCCCGATGTGGAAGGCATAAAGTAATCCCATTATCCCAAGGTTGGCCGCTAACGTACAAAGAGGCAGAGGGGAGAAAATCAAATAAAAACTTGGAAAGTGATTTCTCCACATCTGTAAAACCCCCCATCCATAGTACATCTTGTCATACTAGGAAATGTGACACTTCCAAAGTAATGAACAGTGCAACTGTAACTAGTTTAGCCCTTGGAAATATAGTACTGATTTTAAATGGATGGGTAAATGCCATCTCTTCTCATTGAATCTTCCCCCACCCTGTTTCTTAACTATTGAGAACTGAATAAAATTAAGTAAAATCATTGTCAGATTATATTTTCTTTTGGAAACTGATGATTATATTTATAAAAATTCTCAAATCACTTCTTACTCTTCTTATGGTTTTGGTATTAATTTTCAGAGACTTACAAAATCATATCAACTTAATAAATATAAATATAAATATCTATATTTAAGAAGTCATTGAAACATCAGTTTGTATGCATTTGGTAGCAGCCCTTGAATTGTAAACCATATGTAGAGTCTGCCTCAGAAATAAGAAAAATACGGGCCTCCCCTGGTGGCGCAGCGGTTGAGCGCTGGGTTGCGAAGCTGCCCGCGGCCTCTGCGACACCGGTTCGATCCCGGCTGCTCCCCGGCCCCTGGAGGAGGGTCCCACATGGCGCGCAGACCTCTCCTGCTGCCCGCTGCTCCCCTCAGCAGTGTACTTCGGTCCTTCTGCCTGCTCTGCTCCCCGCTCTGGCTCTGGTGAATTCTCTCACCCTCCCGCGCTTCTGACTGTACCCAGTGCATGTATAAACAAAAACAAACAAACAAACAAATAAATAAAACATGCCTCTATGAAATAAATAAATAAATAAAAATAAATGAATAAATCTTTTAAAAAAATAAGAAAAATACTAAGAACTTTCTAGTTTAGCGGTGATTTCATTGAGATGCATTTAGTAGCAGATTGCACACAGCAGAAAACAGGATTCGTGAACTCAGATTTCAATAGAAAATATCCAAACAGAAATGCAAACAAAATATATAGGAGGGCCTCCCTGGTGGTGCAAGGGGTTGAGATGCAACCTATGAGGCTATGCCCAGCAGGGAGCTCCCCACATGGCGCAGCAGACCTCTCCTGACTCGCCCGCTGCTCCCCTCAGCACTGTATTTCAGTCATTCTGCCTGTTTTGTTCCCCACTCTGTCTCTGGTGAATCCTCTCACCCCCCACAACTCTGGCCTGTATCCCATTTCTTGTATGCATAAATAAATATTTAAATTAAAAAAGAAAATATAGGGGAGAAAAATGTGAAACTATAAAGGAGTGGGTGAGACTCAACCAAAAGTTCAAAGAAACTTAAAACATAGTTCTAGAACAAGAGGAGGAAGAGATTGTAGAGAAAAAAAATATTTGACATAATAATTCAACTAACAATTCCACCCCACATATTCAAGAATCTCAGAGAATTCCATGGAATACAAATATAGCTACTTACAGACGATTCATAGTCAATTTGCTAAAAACCAAAGATAAAATTCTAAAAGCAACACAAAAAAACACCTTCATATTACTTTAACTGATGGCTGAATATCAAGTCATGTTTGGTAGCTAGAAAGACAAATAATGACACCATTTAAAGCACTGGATGGGCAAAAAATCTATTATAATTGGAATGTGTTATCCACAGGATATATGTCTTTAAAATGATGGTAAGTTTTAGGCCCAAAACACAAAACCTGATTATTTGTACCCTACACTCCAAGAAACACTAAAAAGATGTCATCACAGTGAAGAAATATGATATCAAGTAGAAACCCAAAGCTTTAGCTTCAGATGAAATGATGAGAAAAGAAAAATATACACTAAATGGGAATGAAGGTTAAACTTTTAAAATTATATATGATCTGTGCAGAAAATACTAATTTGAAAATGGAAAAATATCAAATTTATAAATACTTCTAACTACTCAGAGATATTAAGAGAACTTTAATATAGGAATAGAAAATGGGATAATATCCTACTTCTAAGGCTGAGGAAGACTACACAAAGAAGAAACAGACTTGGTAGTCCCCTACTTGCCACTGACACCACCAGGTTGAAAAGCTTAAGGCCAGTCTATTGGATAGTTAAGAAGTTCACTGAGTTCCATGGGACAAAGCTGGTTTATAATATGTGGGATTGGACTGAATTATTAAACAGGAAACTTTCATTTCTGAGCAAGTTCCTTTGCTCTTTCCTGGGGTTGCATCAGCACCCAATAATGCAAAGTGTAACATTCAGCCAATTAGTAAAGCTCCAGCATAAATATACAAGGTGATGCAAGGTAGATTAAAAGCTGAAATACATGAAATTTATAACTGCATATAAAAATACTTTGCAGGACATATAAAATAGGTAATAATAAAATATATTACTATAATAGCACAAAGGAAGAGAGGAAGATACAATTTATGTTTCTTCTTTTGTTTGAGAAATGGTAAATTTTAAAATTAAAGCAGACTGAAACATATCAGAAATGCATACTTTATAGCTAGATATTAATTAAAGAAGTTACCACTAAAGATTTTTTTTAAAAAAAAAGGTCAACCAACAGCAAGGATATTTGCTTAAATATTGATAATTATGATAAACAATAGAAATTATTTCCAGTAATGGAGAAAAATTAGATTAACCATATAACTGTGAATAAAGTCCAATCATTTTTAAAAACAGAAGTTGTAAATGAATATCTATAGTCATTATACAGATAAAATGATGAAAGTAGATTTTAAAACAGTAAATAATACCTTATAATAGCTACATTGCTAAGCACTTGTGGAATACCAGGAATGCTGCTACATGCTCTCATCTAATCACTTTGGCAGTCCAATAAAGTATTACCTCCTTTATAATGTAATCTCATTTTCATAAATATATACATATTGGCAGAAAAAATATACTAAAGTTATCTCTCATTGGTGGGATACTATTTTTAAATTAGAATCACTTTTGCTTTAGAATATTATTTTCCCCAGATTGAACATGTATTAGTACTCGGATAAAAAAAATAAGCATTTTGAATTTATAATGTGCAATTTATCTCAACTATTTACTTCAGCCAGTGTACAACTTAATTTATAAATTTAAGGCATATGCATTGAGCTTATGCACTTTATAAAGCTAAATGCACTATAATCTAGTAGCTGATCTAGTTTTCAGATTGTTCTGATTCATTTGTAAAAAGCATCAGTGTAGAAGATTGGACTTTTCATCATTCCTCTATCATTAACAACAGCGAGTTTTTATTTTCTAATTACTCTGAATTTGAAAACTACAAACATCCCTTTCTAGGGATTAATTAAGGTCTCATAACTTGATCTTTTAATTTAGATACAGGACGTAAGGTGTCCACAGATTGTTCACTCAGTTGATCCGTGGCTGGAACTACAAAACATGTATTCTATGTGAAAACAAGAAAAAAATGACATCTATTTTCTACTCACAAAAGTCAACAATCTTTACTTAAACAGTTCCATGTAATATTAATCAAAGAGGAGACAAGAATTTACTACTAAGCAAGTGAAAATTTTATGCAAGATATGTATCATTCATCTCCCATTCCATGTAATTTAAGTAATACATGAATTACTGAATGAATAAAGGAAAGAATGGATAAACAAAACCATGAACAATAAATGACTACAATTTGAGGACTGGATATCATACCGTATAAAAATACATCACTGGGTTCTAAGATGTTGGTCAATAGAGCACTCCAGAAAGAGGTAGCACTTTTCAAGAATATCCAAACTCTGGAAATAACCAAAATATTCCATAACAGATGAGTGAATCAAGAACACACGATATACTGGGCCTCCCTGGTGGCGCAGTGGGTTGGGCGTGGAGCTGTGAAGCTGTCACAGCCTCTGCAGCGGGGATTCGATTTCTGGGCAGCTGGGGAGATTCCCACCCACATGACACCGCAGACCTCTCCTGTCTCACCCGCTGCTCCCCTCAAGCAGTGTTTTTGGTCTGTGCCTGTTCTGCTCCCTGCTGTCTCTGGTGAATTCTCTCACCCTCCCACGTCTCTGGCCTGTACCCCACTTATTGTGTAAATAAAAAATAAATCTTTAAAAAAAAAGAACATGTCATAGATACACAATGGGGTACTACTCAGTGATCAAAAAAGATAAACTTATGCCACTTGCAGTAACATAGATGGAGCTGGAAGGAATTATGCTAAGTGAAATTCTTGTTTCACATTCAGCATTAACTCCATCAATTTTGTCCATGCTCACATCTTTGTCTTATTCATCATATATTATACCAACTCTATCCCCACTGGATAGAAAACTCTTCAAGGTAAACACATATAATCATCTTTGTTCTATTCACATTCCCAGAAGTAATGTCTAGAAAGCTACTTTGCTGATAGTGGGCATTAAATAATAATAAATTCTGTGGAATTTATGTCCCCCTTTTTGTAGTATCAAACATTATATAAGAATATATATTGATTCTACTGCAACAACATTAATGCTCTGTTGCACATCATCCAATGTTACTGCAAGTGGCATAAGTTTCTTTTTTGATCACTGAGTATAATCCATTGTGTATCTATAATACATATTTTTGATCTGTTCATCTGTTTTGGAGCATTTCAGTTATTTCCAGAGGTTGGATATTCTTCCATATTAAAATGTTTTTTATTGAAATATAATTGACACATAATATTGTGTAAGTTTAAGGTGCACAATATGATGCTTTGTTACTGTATGTTGCAAAGTGCATGGTACAATAAGATTAGATTAACACATCCTTCATTTCATAATTATCATTTTGTTGTTATTATAGAGAGAATATTTAAAATTTACTCTGATAATGACTTCTAACTTTTATTAAACATAAAATACAAAAATTTAACTAAACTTACTTATTAGTTCTCTGGAAGTTTTTCTTTTTTAAACTGGAGGTGAGCAACATTTCCTCACTGCATCCTACTTCCCCACCTCTAGGCCCTGGGAACCATCAACTCAGTCTTTGCTTCTGAGTAGTTTTTTTCCACATATAAGCAAGATCACAGAGTATTTGTCTTTATTTGTCTAGTTTATTTTCAGTTGGCATAATGTAATCAAAGTCATCCACATTGTAGAAAATGACAGGATTTCCTTCTTTTTATTATATATTATACATTCTATATTATATAATATGTGATATATGTACATACATATTATTTGTCCATTCATTGATTGGCTGATGGTTGGTTTTATATTGTGGTTACTGTGAATAATGTTGCAATGAACATGGTAGCACAGATATCTTTTCGAGATTCTTCAGTTCTCCTTGATACTCAGAAGTGGTATTGCTGTGATATGATAATTCTATTTTCAATTTTTAAAGTAACCTCCATATTTTTCATAGTAAATGCACAAATTTATTTGCTTTAAGATTTATTTATTCATGCATACAAGAGCCAGGGTACAGGCCAGAGGTGTGGGGGTGAGAGGATTCACCAGAGACAGAGTGGGGAACAGAACTGGCAGATTGACTGAAATACACTGCTGAGGGGAGCAGTGTGTGAGTCAGTAGAAGTCCGCTGTGCCATGTGGGTTCCTCCCTGGCTGCTTTACCAAATTCGTGCTGCAGTGGGTACATATAGCTTCATAGGTTGCGTTTTTTTTTTTTTTTTTTTTTTTTTTTTTTTTTTTATAGAGGCATGTTTTTTTTTTTATTTTTATTTATTTATTTATTTGTTTGTTTGTTTTGTTTATACATGCACTGGGGATAGTCAGAAGCACGGGAGGGTGAGAGAACTCACCAGAGCCAGAGCGGGAAGCAGAGCAGGCAGAAGGACCGAAGTACACTGCTGAGGGGAGCAGCGGGTGGCAGGAGAGGTGTGCTACCAGGGAGGCCCTGAATGCACAAATTCATATTCCTACCTACAGTGAACTAGGATTCCCATTCTCAACATCCTCACCAGCACTTGCTGTCGTTTCTTGTCATTCTGATACTAATCATTCTAAAAAAGAGTGAGGCCATATCCATCGTGATTCTGTTGTACACTCCCCTGTGGATTATGTTGAGAATATTTTCATATGCCTTTTAGAAATTCGCATATGTTCTTTGAAAAAAATATCTATTCAGGTATCCAATTTCAAAATTGTATTATTTGGCTACTTTACTATTGAATTGAGTTCATAACATATTTGGAATATTAACCCTTTATCAGATGTATGACTTGCAAATATTTCCTCCCACCCCATAGATTGACTCTTCATTTTGTTGATGATTTTCCTTACTGTGTAGTTTTGTTTTGTTTTTGTTTTTTCTTTAGTTTGGTTTAGTACCACTTGTTTATTTTGCTTTTGATGCTTGTGCTTCTGTGTCATAGCCAAAAAAATCTATGCCAAGACCAATGCCAAGAGCCTTTCACCTGTTTTCTTTGAGAAGTTTTACTGTTTTAAGTCTTATGTTAAAGTCCTTATTCCACTTTAATTTTTGTGAATGCGAATGATTGGACTTCTGCAAAATATTTTATACAGCAGATTATCTCACTTTAAAATGTCTATTATTTATTATAAATATATAGAAATCTACTACAGCCTTATGCTTGATTCAGAAGGAATGATAGTATATTTAATAGTATTTTTACCTTTTTGAAATCTTGGTTGATAACAAGAATTAAGTATTCAGTAGACTATTTCCCCTGTTGCTTCGGAGAACATTTGTCTCAAAATAGCTTTATTTCATATTGATTATAGATTTAGATGTTTATTGGCCTTAAAATGTTTGGGTTAACTGTTATTTTTCCTCTACCCTTGTTTCCACTGATTCTATTTAGAGGTCATCTAGAATTCTTTATTGTTATTCCACTTAGGTAACTAAATCTTTCACAAAATGCATTTAAGATCGTTTTCTCTTAGGTTTTCAGCAGTTTTGCTGTGCATTGTGTAAGTGTGAGCTACTGCTTATAATTTTCCTTAACATTTCCTGATTTCTTGACTCTAGGAATAGATTTTTTATGCTTTCAAAAATTGTCAGCTATTGTCACTTAAAATGTGGACTCCAAATAGAATGATGCTAGACCTAACCATTGTGCCTTCTCTGTATCTTTTCCTTTTTTCTATAACATTTTTTTTTTGTCTCTCCATAATCCATTCTTAATATTGTATTCTGGTCTCTGTCAGACATCACAGATTCTCTTTATTCATATTTAATCTGTTGTTAAAGCTTTCCATCAAATTCTGTATGTTATTTCTTATAATTTTAAGTTCTAGAATTCATATTTGTTTAAGTCTTCTGTCTATATTTTGCCATTTTAAATTAACTGTTAAGCTTGACAATCTTATATGTTTTTAAAATGACTTTAGATATAGCAAACATTGTTTCTATTTAAGTCTTTATTTGATAGTTCTAATATCAGGAGTCGCTTTGGCTCTTTTTCAATTTTCTCTCTTTTTCTATTGATTTTCACTCATTTTCTCCTTGGTTATCTTTGATACCCAAAGTGAATATACAATGATAATTTGAAGTCTAGTGGAAAACAGACACCCTGCACACCTTAATCTATCTTGAGCAGTAAATATGTTATGGGTCACATGAATGACTAGTATGTATGGGCTTAAGCATGTATGAGACTGGATTTGCTTCCAGTTCACCTTTACTTCTGGGATCCCATCTTGGGTCCCCATTCAAAGAAAACGGGGATATCAGGGTCACTATAATGTGAGTCAACTGTACTAAACTGTGATCCCTGAGAGGATCAAAATAATTACTCAGTTTTTAAGTTACCTCTTTGGGAATTTGTAAAACTTCCCCCAGGGAAAAGCAAGCCATTTCTATAGATATCCATTTTGGATCTGGAACTAAAACATCTCACAATTTTTAGTGCTCTGATATCTTCTGGCAGATGTTTCTACTAACTGCCACCCCATATAATCTTTAGTTTCCTCAGTGAGAAGGTTGCTAAGTTATTATGTAATTTGCTACTTTGAAAAGGGAAAGTCTAAACAGACAATTTTAAGGATGTAACTTTGGTTCTTCAGAGGAACAGGAAATGTAATGAAGGTCAATCATGGATTCAAAAATACAGTGTACAGGAATACAAAATAATTGGTGAAAGTCATTTGGTCTTTGGTGATGGAATATTAAAAAAAAAAAAACCACCACTTTTTAAGCTAATTGCAGGCCTCTATGGACTTCAGAATTTTCACCCAGTTTGTGAGGATTAATAGTAACACCATTTCTTCTTGCCAGAGCAACATGCTCTGGTTAGAATGATGAGTGCCTTGCTTAAACCACAAAGCACTCAAGACACAGACAAAACTCTCAGACATTTATTGACCTTAAATATGAGCTGTTTTCAGAATTCAGGAATGACACAAAGTTGACTTTCAAAGAAAATGGAATTCAGTTCATAACAGTTACATTCATGGATAAATATAACTATTAAGAGCACAAACTTTCTCTTCATCAAAACAAATGATCTAGGTAAAGTATGGCATGGTTTTGATTTCTCTTGAGTTTCAAAGTAGTTTTATTCTAATTTGGGAGGCAAGGTTCTAGTTATTATCTGTTAATACATATGAGACAATGATATATAGCTCCCAGATTTGAAGCATCCGATTCGCATACTTCATTAAATTAAACAAATGATTATCAAATCTTCTCTTTATACTATGTCTGGTTAGCCTTTTAAGGATAAAAGCTAGAACCATTTCATACTTTGGTATAGGATAAGATTAAAGTATAAAACCTTAGAGATCTTCAACCCTGGAGTCATATATAAATGTCTGATAAAAATGAAACAAAAAGGTTTTTTAGCTTTACTTTATGATTCAATTTTACTTTATGATTCAAATTTATAACAGCACATATATTAAAGACTACAGAGATTAAACAATAGCATGAATTTTAATGAGATACATCAGTTTTGAAAATATTGCTCTGAAATGTATGAGAGATTTTGTTCTACTGATAGCACCCAAGCAACTGTAGATAAAACATTTCAGAATAGGGGTGCATTTTACAGTTGCAAAAAAATAAAAACAAAAAAAATAGACAATTAAGTGCTATTTCTAACTCTTAAAAATGAAATGCAACCTACATATTACATGAGAAATCATTTAAAATGTGCAAAAAACATGTAAGTGAGGAAAGTAATTTGATTTTGAATGTTCACTCTATATTTACATTATAGTAATCTTGAAGAATTATCTATTTGTGATTTAAATTTATCACAGAATCTCTGTAAAAAAAAAAAAGGATGTTAGAATGTTAATTCTGATAAGTCTCTGATACAATGTAGGGTAAAAGATACCCTAAAAGGATATCTTTATATGCATCTTTTAAGAAAATGTATCCAGGCATGTACGATTTTAAAGAAAATGAACAGAATGATTTTGTGAAACAAATTGCGAGTTACATTAAAAGAGAGTACTTACTTATGAATATATTAAATCAATTCACAATTTGTACTCTTTATGACTAAAATTATGTAATGTTCAGTTCTGTGTGTGTGTGTGTGTTTTACTTGATTGATACCCAAATGAATGTTGCATTGATTATATATAATCCTTCGTAATCCTTTTAAATCTAAATGTAAAATAACACATACACATACAATTTCTGTGTCTCAGGAGTACCTTGGGTGTGGAATATTTTCAATTAAATTTGGTAAACAACGAAACATTCAAAAATGTCTACTTATTTTCTGACTTAACTGTTAGTCATACATGAGATTAAAATGAGCAGTAAGAGGTAATGTAATCAAGCAATGGAGTTATAAAAATCTGTGCATGCATTTCTTTCTATAGATGACATGTTTCTCCTGCTTCCCCCTTTTTTTTTGAAACTGTATATGAGCTCAAATTTTCAGAAACAATGAACAGAGTGCGTAGGTCTGTCTTCTGAAGTGATGAGTTAGACAATGTTGCAAGAGTGAGTACTTGCCAAATCACAGTACCATTATTAATTCAAGCATGATGAAATTGTTCATTTTAACTATAATCATGTAATTCATCAAAATACTACTAGAGCATATCATTCTCAACTATTACTCTGATAAAGCACCTTATTCTATTAGCAAGAAATGTAGAAAATTATTTTTGATGTTTATCTATCATAGAAGTAATTGTTTTGATTCTGGATAGACCTGGCCTTCTATTTTGAGAAAAGGAAAATTTCAACATGTTTTTATGTACTTACTTGAACATAGTTATTTTGTGTTTGAGTAACTCCATCTATTAAACTTTAAAATATGTCAGGTTTTCTTTTTTAGAACTGAAATTGTATGTTTCCCACATGTCAGTTTCTTCCTCCTTCCTGATGAATACAGAACAAACTTCTATGGTAAATAAGTAAGCATCCCCTTAAGTCATAAATCAACAGAATCATGCAAAATCACAATGTCATCACCCAACAGCTCTTTCTTGAAAGTTTCTTTTGTCGTCAAGACTATAAACTTTTCAAACGTTACTCTGAAAATCAGAATGCACTGGACAAAATACCTATTTATTGTCCTTTATCCCCAAAAGAGGAGACTGAGACACAAAAACATCAATTAGTAACAATTTTACAGTATAATTCACAAAGATACACAATCTTTTTCTTATTGCTCAATTATTTATTTGATTAAATAAAAACATTAAGCACTATTGAAACTATTAATTATTACTGATAAATCAAGATTCCATATGGTTACTGGGAAAAAAATGTTTACCAAAAAAAGATTGTAAATATTAAAATATTTATGAAATCAGTAATCTGGTCATTTTCATGCAAGGTAAATAACATGTATATTTACTCTCTTTCCTATTTAATGTATTTTATTTAAAAACGTAGGGCCCCCTGGTGGTGCAAGGGTTTAAGAGTCAGCACTATGAAGCTATCCACAACTACCACAGCTTGAGTTTGATCCACGGCCAGGGAGCTAACTCACAATGGCTCATCAGACCTCTCCTCTCACACCCACTGCTCCCTTCAGCAGTGTATGTTCTGCTCCCCACTCTGTCTCTGGTGAATCCTCTCATCCCCACACCTCTGCCCTGTACCCCTGCTCTTACATGCATAAATAAAATAAATCTTAAAAAAATTAAAATATGATTTTTTTTTAATTTAGTATAGTTTTCAAAATAATTCCAAATTATTGCCTAGCTTATTCTTTCTTAGAGCAGTATTCCTTTTTTTATTTTTCCTGGAGAAAAATGTAAGTTTTTTGCTAAATCATTATTAAAAGTTCCAAGCCACTGGGATGTTTTCTTGACAAGTGAATTTCCCCACATAGCATTGACCTCACTTCTCATAATTTTTAGTCTGTTAAATTAATCATTATGAATTTTCTGACTACAGTAAATTTTAAGAATTCTTATCTCAGGGTTTTCATTAGATTAGATTTGTCTTTTATCTGCTACCAATTAATGTGCATAGTTTAATTAGTTTGAATTTGGGAATTTGCAGTTAAAAATGCAAAAAGACACAGTTGTATTGCTTTCTGACCACAGTTAAAAAAAAAAAAAAAACAACAACAACAACCCTCAGGTCACCAGGTATGGTTATTTGATCTTTTTCTCTCAAAATTTAAACATGGATTCTTTTATTTATATTTACATTCTATACCATCTATCATAACATATTACTGAATATAAAATGTAATCAGTTGGTACTTTGCACTTTTAAATAATAGAAAAGGGTACAGTGTAATAGTAATGGCATTTCAAACACACACAAAAATTAAATTTATTGACATATAGGGGTTTACTCTATTGAGTAATCATTTATAAAGCAGAAGAACTGATGTCATTTGCTAAGCCCCTGGAAGAAATGTTCTACCATTTAAGCATTAAAACATTTGATGCACCTAAAAAAGGCATAACAGCTAACTAGAAACCATTAAGTGTCAAAAATACTTATGTTTTATGAAAATAATTATTTTTTGAGTACTTAAAATCAAGAGGTATGGCAGAGAGGCAATGTTTCTGCGTTCATATTCTATTGGAGAAGTAAACAACAAAACAAATAAGTAACTACCTAAGTAAGATAAGTTCCAGATTCTTCTTAAATTTGCTAGAGCAAATAAATGAGGTGACATGCTAAAGAAACAGCAGAGATGTCCTTACATGGCATTGTCAGAGAAGACTACTCAGACACTAATACATAATTTGTTAGCTCATAGGTTGAAGATGAGAAGCCACTTATTATATCAGGCTAAATAATCCAGCATATTCTTCCCCATGTGTCAAAGGACTTTGATAGGTCAATAAAGAATGTATCTGTGAGAAGGATCACTGATATCTTACAGAAATTTAGTAAATTCTATTGTCCAAATAAATCCAGAGTTGATAGTAAAAGATGCCATGGACTTGTGACATAGAATTTCAGAAAAGCAGAGACCAGCAAGAATCTATTATGTAGTAAGGTAGAGGTAGATGAAACTATCTTAATAAATCACAAATCATCAGAAAAGCAGCTTAGAGAATGCAAAAAATCAGAGTATTTTGTCCTCTAAAGATCTATAGAAATGATTACTATAGTATGTTGGTTTGAAGGGTGCTACTTATAGGTTAGCCAATTAGAATATACATATTTGAATAGGCATGCTCATAATTATAGTAGAAGAGCTGATAAAGAAAAGGTGTATCACAAAGCAAACTTATGGTATTCAATCAGTTTCAAGAACTATGTGAGTTTTCAGACACCAAGTCCACTGAGTAAAGGGTAGTTAGGGCCTTTCCTTGAAAAGATTCTACAATACAAGTGCAGAATATAGAGTATAAATGCAGCACTATAATGCTACCCCCAAAGGAATCTGAATCTATTTACCAGAGAATTTCATACTAAAGAAAAGGGAATACCAAGACTTTTCAAGAACTGTCAGATATAGAATTTGAATTGATGTAATACTGAAGGAAATGAATACCATCAAGGTCCTTCTTTTATTGAGGGCTATATTAGTATTGGACTGAGTCCATCTTCTATTGACTTCAGTGTATACAGTGACCCACCCTGTAGCTATTCCTTGGTTCTCAAGTGGCCCTCATCCAGAAGCAACTTTCTGATTGCATAGGGAATAATAGTAGACAGAAAAATCAGTTTAAGATTCAAATTTTTGCTCAAATGCCTCTGACAGCACCATCCAAGGACCCAACCCATTGCCATAATTATCAGATACAACATTGCTGTAAACAAAGTAACTCTTATTACTACAAAAGCTTAAAGTTAGATAATTGTGATGTGCTCTCCTCTGACAGGTTATACAATTGTCCTTATGGAATAGTGGAATTGCGTATTAAAGACTCAGCTAAGACTCCAGCTCAAGAACAATACAGGGTATGATTCAGTAAATGAGTCTACCTTGTAGATTCAATGACAGTGAGGTTTATGTGCTTAACCAATTGCCAATAAGCAGTATCTAGAACAAGAAGGAAAAAGAATGGAAGTAGGAATGGCTCTTCTCATCCTTACTCACAGGAAGACATTTGTGGAATTTATTCTTTTACCACCACAACCTCAAGTTCTACAGAATTGTTAGAGCTGTAAAGTTCTAGTATGTGGAAGGGTGGGAAGAGTTGATGAACATTTCTGAAGTGTAACCTATAACTACATACTTTGACTCGTTCTATGATTTGACAATCAGGTAATTAAAAGCACCATTTTACTAACTGGCTAATTGTTCTTGGTTACTATGAGGATCTAGATGTAAAGGCACAATGAGTATAGGGGAAGAGGATGTCTGAAACCCATGGTATTCATTGGATGATCTTTGCTATTTTCATACAAATAATAAGTATATATATGTAACTGTGACAATCACTCACAAAAGAGAAAAAAGAGGATTAGCACTCAGAACCCCTGAATATGAAAATCTGTAGCACATTACAAGAAGAAATATTCAGACCAGTGGGTTTTCTGTAAAAGGGAAAATAAATCTAGAGCTGGTGACAGAGGAATGAACAATGAAATCTCAGGAACTACAGTTTAGCGTGCTATTGTACTCTATTTTTAGGAGTTATTAACTAACCACTATCATGAAAAACTGTACTTGTAGCTCTATTTTCTGAGAAAAATAAGGACATCAATTCATTTCACATGATCTGGATATCATAAGAAAGTAAAAAGAGCTCTGAGTGTACTGTTCTGGTTCCAGATTATATATATATATTTTTAAACTTTTTTTTTTAAAGATTTATTTATTCATTTATACAAGCACTGGGTACAGTCAGAAGCACGGGAGGGTGAGAGAATTCACCTGAGCCAGAGTAGGGAACAGAGCAGGCAGAAGGACCGAAGTACACTGCTGAGGGGAGCAGCGGGCGGCAGGAGAGGTCTGAGCGCCATATGGGACCCTCCTCAGGTAGCCGGGGAGCAGCTGGAGATCAAACCGGCACTGCAGAGGCTGCAGGCAGCTTCACAACCCAGCGCTCAACCACTGTGCCACCAGGGAGGCCCAGATTATTTTTTTTAAAGATTTATTTATTTATATAGGAACTGGGTACAGGCTAGAGAAATGGGAGGGTGAGAGAATTCACTAGAGACAGAGCAGGGAACAGAACGGGCAAACGGACCGAAGACACTGCTGAGGGGAGCAGCGGGTGAGACAGGAGAGGTCTGCTGCGCCATGTGGGTTGCTCCCTGGCTGGCCGGGAATCGAACCAGCACTGCAGAGGCTGCGGACAGCTTCATAACACTGCGCTCAACCCACTGCACCACCAGGGAGGTCCCCAGACTATATATATATATTTTTAAAGATTTATTTATTTATATATACAAGCACTGGGTACAGTCAGAAGCGCGGGAGGGTGAGAGAATTCGCCAGAGCGGGAAACAGAACAGGCAGACTGACGATATACCGCTGAGGGGAGCTGCGGGTGGCAGGAGAGGTCTGTGCGCCATGTGGGACCCTCGCCTCGTGGCCGGGGATCAAACTGGTGCTGCAGAGGCTGCGGGCAGCATCGCAACCCAGCGTTCAACCGCTGTGGCACCAGGAAGGCCCCCCCAGACCATATTCTTAATAGCTTGCATTAGAGGAGTAATGGAGAAAACAGAAGTAAATCGTATTTGAAATATAATTTTCAGGTCACATTACATCAAAGGAGTGAGATTAAGAAGGGATAAAATAAAATTCTGAAGTTTGTTGACTTGAGCAACTGTTAAGATATAGCATTACTTATTTAGCTGGACAAGATTAGGAGAGGAATACATGGTGGTGGGAAATTCAAAATCAATTTTTTTATTCTGGATGTTTAATACAAAGCTAGTATGATATCAACTAGACAACTATAATGAAAAGTCTGGAGTATAGAGGAGCATTTTGGAGAGTGAAATGTATACTTAAATGGTATGTAGATGGCATTTCAGATCATAGAAACAGGTTAGATTACTAACGATAGCATAGATAGAAAAGAGGGACAAACTGTAAGCCCTAGGGAATCCTAAAAGAGGATTATTTTTTTTAAAAAACAAGAGTTTGGTAAAAAATGACAACTAGAGGGCCTCCCTGGTGGCGCAGGGGATTGAGAACAGTACTGTGAGGCTGCTTGCGGCCTCTGTAGCGCAAGTTCAATCCGTGGCTGGAGAGCTACCCATGTGGCATAGCTGAACTCTCCTGTCTCGCCCGCTGCTCCCCTCAGCAGTGTATTTCATTAGTCTGCCTGTTCTGTTCCCCGCTCTGTCTCTGGTGAATCCTCTCACCCTCCCTGTACCTCTGGCCTGTCCCCAGTTCTTATGTGTTTAAATGAATAAATCTTTTTTTTTTTTTTAAATAAAGACTACTAGATTTTGTTACTTAAAGGGCATAGCCAAAGGGGTGGCAAGAACACTACAATGAGAAGTGATAGATTCAATTGTATCACATGCTCTTGAGAGGTCAAATAAGAATAGGAAGTAAAGTTACCATTATATTTGACCACATGCCACATGATGGTCTTGATTTTTTTTTTTTTTTTTTAGAAATAATCCATATAGTGATAGTTAGGTTGAAAGATCCTTAGTGAAAGAAAAGAAAATGGTGGTTATAGGAGTGAACAGATACTCAACATGCTTTCCCTTCAAGGGAGTAGAAAAACGGGGTAGTAGCTATAGAAAAATGCAGGTTCAGAATTTTTTGTAGCATAGATAATGTTATAGCATGTTAACAATACTGGCCAACTGATCCTAGTTGAGGAGTGGGGGGGTGTTTGGGAGAGGAATGAAGAAGACAGGAGGAGAGAAAAGTAGAGGCCAATGGAAGAAAGAGGAGCAGAAGGAAGCATAGGAGAGAAAGAAGAGAGGAAAACGAACAGGGGAGAGATGAGGGAGGGTGCACAATTGGCTTGCGGAATTTTTTTTTTTTTTCCCCAGAAAATATATGTTACTCTGATGTAGGTTTGGAGAAGCTGATATTTAGGTTTAAACGTGGTTGAGTCACAAGTGTAGATTGTAGAGAGTGGAAAAGTTTTGAGAATATTTTTGAGTGTTCGTAACAATAGCTATAGATTCTATGGTGAGTGAGGCAAAAATAGTGTGGAGAAATCCTATGTTGTAATAGATATGGGTAAATGGTTTGAGATCTTGGCAGTTCTACAGTGGGAGTGTTACAGTAAGAAAGTAAGGACTTGGTGGTTAGGAAATAAAATGCTTGAGAACAAAATTTTGCAGGTAAGGTCGTCATTGGTGACAATAATGTTAAGAATGTGGATACCTAGAGATGAACAACTGAGGTGGTGTGGTTCAAAAGATCTTACAAACAAGGAAATTCAGGATCTGAGAGGCCAGGAGGGTGGATGCAGCATACATTTGGATATTATTGAGAAGTATGACAAAGAATAGAGAAGGGAAAAACTGACACCACAGCTAAATTTCAATTACGAGAGAGATTAACAAGCAGAAGGAAATATCACAAAAAAAGGACAATGATGGTAGCGATGATTGATGATGATAAAAGCAAGAAAATTGAAGTTTGTCTTATTCTATGTCTTGTGGTATTTGAATAGGAAAAGGGAGATAAGTGCAACAGAAAATACAGAGGTACACACTTAGGGTGATCTTTTATTTCGTTAGCCTGCACCTATCCTAGGTTATGACTGTTAGCACAGTATAACTATAACTAGCATTCATTTTCACTTTCTAAATTGTTCTGATTCAGGCAGTATATTATTTAGTCACTTTACTCTGACCACATTTTTAATTCTTCTACTATATGTGTCTCAAATATTTAGCTAGATTTATTTTCACCTCATGATCTACAGAAATTGGAATTCTTCACAATGCTCATATACTTCCTGGCTAGGCAGACAGGTAAGTATTTGCGCTGATAGCCCGCTGACCAAATAAGACTTGACTACTCGTTGACTCCAAGATCCCACGGGCTGATTGGTATAGGTCTGGTTGCTGTACCTAAATCCTTGGGAAGAAATTCCAACTAGCAGACCTACAGCAGGTGCTGAGAACCTTACCTGTTTAAAAATGTCTTGAATAATTCACAACTACTACAAAGTGTGGTCAGCTCTCAATTTTGACTTTAACAAGCATAAGGGCAATGCATGTGCATGTTATATGTGTACATACAATGTTGAAAGAGAAATGCCCAATACACCAGCGTAATTTCATATCTACATTCTTTGAATTTTCTTAGCAAAGAATTCTAAATCAAATACCTGAAGCCTTCACATCAATATGACATAGTCCAAGCCTGTCCTCCTAAATTTCCTTTGACAGATAACCCCAATTAACCCTATTGAGATTACAAGCCATTTGAGATTCTTAAAATCCTATAAAATATTCTGTTATGAAATTTCCACATAGTGAGGATTTAGATAGATAGATGGATAGATAGATAAATGCTAGATAAATGACAGATAGATAAATCAATAATTGATGACTCTGACTAGATTATATGTGGAACTAAACCTTCTGTCAATATTTCTTAAGACCCTGGCTCCAGTGGAGTTCACTAAGCTATCTTTTCCAGTCTACGGCTGAATACTTGTCTTCCACCTCTATGGAGTGAGATTTATGATTCTTCGGACTAGAATTTCTTCCTAGCCTCCACAAAGCGCAGCATGATCTCCAGTTAATATTTTCTCTACTTTTTCTATTGGAAATTTATTAGATTAGTAAGCAATTCAGTGTGGATATGTGTGTCCCTTTATTTTGTACAAGTCGGATACAAGTTTGTAATAAAGGCCCAAAATAAAAGACAATTTTAAAAATATTGCACATCTCATTTATTTAATAAGAATTCACTAGATATGAAATCAAAATGCATCATCATCTATTTGAACTCTAACTATCTAATTTTGGCTCGCATTGTAGATAACACAGTAAATGTAATTTGTCATCATAAACGTATTATTATTTAATCATATGAAAGTTTTGGTTTATCTTGAGCAAACTTTATAGTGGTTTTAATACATAGGAGCCATTCCTGACAGATATGATGAAATAGATTTATCACTCTTGACAAATTATATTGCAAAATGTCCTCTCATGACTGCCCACAATAGAGACTGCATTGCCACATTCAACAGGAATGTCACCTGTGATTCTTATTTTACAACCTTGTTCTGAGGCAATCTAAACCTGATTTTCAGTGGGACTGTAGTATACTTAAGATGTGAGATGGTTATAAGAATAATTGTATGAATGAAGGAAACCTGTAGTCCTTTAAATCAAACTAAGTAGTGTTTTATTAAAGTGCTCAGCAAATCAATCTAAATCCAAGGGTAATAAAGCCCTAATCAGGTGGTAGAAAAAATAATAGGTTGTCATGCATGAGAAAAAATAGGCAATCATGGAATGTTTTCTTTAATTAGGTCGTGTAAAGTGGAGGAACTGAGTAGGAACTGGCAAGACATTCATCATGAGCAAGGTGGGAAATTATTTAGATTACTAAGTAAGGAAAATTGAGTGTGATACACTTAGATTTGACTGGACAGAAAATTAAAGGCTTTTTTTTTTTTTTTTTTACTATAAAGTACAACTTCGCTGGTGATAGCTATTGACAGGTGTGGGATTTTTCAAAGCTAAATTCAGCCAGTTAGTCATCTAGTTTGCTAAGTCCATACATGTTAATTGTTTTCTAATGATTTTAATTTCATCGGGGCTCTGGGCCACTAGATGTGCTTCTCCGACACTCACACTGCACAACTGTCTCTCACCTCCAATGGAATTTAGTTCCTAATAAACTTGAGATTGATTAGTAAGCACTTCTCATTTTCTTCTTAAACTGAAAGGAGTAATTAATACTATCTGGGATTGTTAGTACACTGCTCTGTACAAGGATACTGTTACAAATTACAAACATCAGTAGACAGATTTCTTGTTAAACAATGTCGCCTTCACAGCTAAGACTATTAAATAAATACATCTTTTTTTTTTAAGACTTAATTTAGGGAACGCAGTGACATGATTTCAAATATTTGCAGTATTGTGACAACTACCTCAGACAAAATTATGTTTACCAAATTAAATCTGAGAACTCAGCCTTCACACCCACAAATAGCATCACCAAACAATAGGAACATTGTTGGTCTTTATTCCCTTATGCTGCAAATCATTCCTACATCCCTAGTGATATTGCTAATTAAAGACATCATGGCCATTAACTGGCTCTCCTGCCTGTCCTTTTATGTAAACCAACCATGCAGAGGGAACATATATACCACAGAAAAATCCGATGAGGTTAAGTTTCCATGAATTTCAATGATGAAGTTACAATTAAGGGATTGCAAATACCAGTAGACATATCTAGGCTATCTGGGAAAGTACTTTCAACTGTTAAGTTGATATTTGACCTGAGAATATCTTTTGAGCTACCGCTATTGATGAAGTCCCCAAATCTCACCTCAGAAGTCAGTTTGCACTTCTGCGGACATTTCCAATATTTGACAGTAGTTTCTACCTCAAACACTTATGTCCCTCTAAGGAACCCGTTAGAACAGTGCACAGAATAGATCAGAAGGGTCAAGTGTTCAAGTACCAAGAGTGTATGAGAAACATGACCTTCATTCATTCAAAGATGATAGTGTTAATACCCAAGCACTTACCCTCACAGCCACAATCTGAGCCATATTCTACACATTTAATGAGGCCAGTTACACTGCATGTGATATTGAACCCCAATTACCTATAGCAATAACTTCCCATAAACTTACTATTAGCTTTCTTCCTCGCCTTTCTTCATCCAATGAAGAAGATACTTGTCTATAGGTCTACTTGGGACAACTTCTCAACACAGTGCTCTACGCAGTCACCGGCACTGCCTATGACATGGGAATTCTCTGCAATCCAGCAGTGGGTCTTGGAGCATGACATCCTGATTTCTGCCTTCACAACCTTCCCATACTTGATTTCCACTTCAGTAGCTATAAATCTAGCATTGCTTTACTAGTTACTTCCTTCTGCTCTGACAGTCATTTCCTTACAATTAATTACAAGACCAAATTACTTTGAGACTTTTATTTATCATAGTATAACACAAGTTATTCCACTTGGGAATTAGTTCAAAGGTACCTTATAAACAAGTCACCCCCTGCCTATTACAAGCATGTCACTGCTAAAATCACACCTCAGAGAGTAAGTTTTCAGAATGATGAATTTGCCATTACTTTGAATAGGAAAAAACATATTTATTCTTGTTTTCTAAAACTCACAACTGTTTTTAAAAATAGGAAAGTCTATTTCATAGAGACAATTACTCAAAATCCAATATCATCAAAGTTTTCCCTTAATCATGCTGCTTACTAATTTTGTTAAGTACTTTTGTAGCTATATGGATTTCATACTTAAGATTACACCAAAAAACATGATCAACCCATTTATAAACTCACAGAAATCAATAAATATAAAATGCATGTGGGGTGACATGATGCACAAAATTGTTATTTCATAGACTAGCAAACCAATACATATATGCTATTACAGAGATTGTGTCACAAAGTCTCACATGAATAAGAAATCCAAATAGTTTAAAATGTAAAGAAATGCCTCATAAGCCCAAGGTAAGGATAATAAGTCCCATGCACAGTTTAATTCCCATAAACTATATGACTTTTCTAAATGCTAGGATAGGCAGGCTTTCCTGAAACCCACAGACACGGTATACCTGTTCTTGTTATCTACACTATCTGGGCCTAACACACTGGTTCTTAAAGTTTAGATTCTACCAGAATCACCAAGGAAATTTTGTAACTATGCACATTTCCAATAGTTTTCACTAACTACGTCTGGACGGGGCCCAGCAACATGCACTTTTGCAAGAAAGCCAAGTGATAGTGATATAAACAATCTGTGGACCACACTTTGTGAAACCTAATCTTGGTTTTTAATACATGCCTGCTGAATTAAAATTTAAATGTTCAAACACATTAAGTATAGATAATCCTCACCTTGCTGAAGAAGGAAGCATGTAAAATATATTAAGATGTATATAGCATATAATGTCTCATGATTATAACATATAATGTTATAACATGATTATAACATTATAACTTATTGACATTCAGTGGGGTGGGTAGATGAACAATTAAAACTACTTTCTGAAGAGTAGATTTCCATTAGCCTACCTGAGATTTGCAGACAATTTAAATCGCCTGGTTTGGCCTCAGGAATGTGCACTGCATGCCATTACCTTCCGGTAATATTAAACGAAGTTCATACTTGCGTAGTTTTCATATTTCCATGTGCTGCCTGACTGCATGTTAGCCTGAGCTTCAGCAAGGTCTGCTTGATTTAGTGGTTCAACAAGCCCGCCAAAGAGGTTCTATTGCCTCTCTCCTACCACTCATGAAGAACCAACCTACAAATCACTTGTCAACAACTTTGATCTACCTTGTTTCAGGTGGTTTACTCTCTGTCTATTATTTCTGCTAAGAGACCCATGAAAATTAAATACAGACCCTGCTGATGCTTGACTGACCCGGTGCTCCATCATAACAGCAGTGTAATAGCAATAAATCATTTCAACTTTAATCTATTGTTATTGATGAATGTACAATTATTTGTCATCTAATATGCTGAAAATGATGACCAAAGAAATAGATCAACTTTTTTTCTTCTTCCAAGTGCGGCATTGATGGATTGTATCCCTAAGCTGTTATTACACTTATAATGTACTCCCCTGCACTGACAGCACAGCCAGTTTTTTAATCATTCCATAGTAATCAACTTAAGACAACATAGCAAGACTCATAACTCATGTTCTTTTCTTTTTTGGCAGTGATGGGAAATGAAAATGTTTTTATTCTTTTGAAATAATTCTTACCTGACTAGGCTGAAGATTGCTTTAAAATTGTAAATAAATGGTTGTTTATTGAGCTGGAACTGAAACGTGACATATTAAAATGTCTCCTTCCAAAGGGGTGGGGGGGGGGGTTATTTAGGCCTGAGTGAGACAGCAAAAAAAAAAAAAAAAAAAAAAAAGCATTTTTCTCCTTTTAACTAATTCATTGCTAACTTTATACCTTTAGGAAATATATTAGCCAATACAATGGCATGGGCAAAAACGTTATGAAGAAAAATGACCAAAAAAAGAAGAAATAATTTCATTGAAAGTTCTTTTATCTCAATCATGCTTCTATTACCAGCTCAGGTGGTTGGTAAGGTTTATGATGAAACTCACAGATCAGAAAGAAACTAGAAAAGTGATCTCATCAACAGTTGACTCAAGATCAGGTTTCCTCTTCATCCAAGAAAAATATACAAAGCTAAGTAAGAGGTTCAACATTTTAGAATAAAAAATAATTAACTTCAATCCCTCTCTTAACTGATTCTCACATCATGAAAAAATATTGCTGAAAATCCTTGCTAAATACTAATCTAAAATTTATCTTGCTGCCTTCTACTCAGAGAAATGATTTTCCCACAACCACGAAAAAGACTACCAGTTGCACTGTTGGATGTAAGTGAACAAACTTTTGATGTCCATATAGGACGTGACTTTCATTTCTTTATTAAATGAAACCAGTAACTGCTTAGAAAAAGTCACATTATCACATTCTCAAAAAAAGACATATGGGATATGTTATAACTAGGGGATGACTTAATGAAATATTATCTAATGCAGTGATATTCAGAGTGTAAGCTATGGGCTAGCAGCACCAGCAACTCCTGGAAACATTGTCAAAAGGTAATTTTGAGCCCCTGACTGGACTGGTGAGACCATGGGCCCCCATCAGGGAAGGATCCAGAGTGGCCAAAGACTTAAAAAACTTTGATGTGACAACACCATCCCCCACCAAGACCAGCAGAGGCCTCACGACCTCCCACAGGACGCATTCATTGCCTACACAGACCTGTATACAAAGGCCTTGTGACTTCACATGAGATCCCCATCAGCACCCACACAGACTAGTGAAACTACCCCAGACCCACATCAGGGAGTGAGTCAGAGTGGCCAGAGGCCACATGATCTCTTGTGAGACCCTATCAGTGGTTTGATCAGATAGGTGAGAACCCTGATCAGTGAAGCGGGTGTAGGGGAGGGGCAATCCAGAGGGAACCCCTCATACAACAGCTGGGGTCCCAAAGCTAATGACGGGCAGAAGGAAAAATCCAGCAAATGGTAACATGAATCCCCAAGCAAATAGTACAACACAAAGAACAAATCTCCAGAACTCCTCATTAGAAACATGGAAGTTATGTTCTCCATATCAGATACAGAGTTTAGAATTGTAATGAAAAATAAATTCAATGAAATGGAAGAAAATGATGAAACACAAATGTCCTTAGAAATTAAATCAGTGAATTGAAGACAATACAAAAACAGAGTTTCAGGATATCAAAAGAGAAATACAGATGAAAAACTCAGGATAAAGTCACAGAAGTATAACAGATAATGTGGAATGAGTCAGTATAACAACTGAAGATGCACAAAAGATAAATATTCGGCCTCCCTGGTGGTGCAGGGATTAAGTATCAACACTATCAAGCTATTGCCAGGCACTGTGGCATGAGTTCAATTCCCCCGTCAGGGAGCTAACGCACATGGTACAGCAGACCTCTCCTATCTTGCCAGCTGCTCCCCTCAACAATGTATTTTAGTAGATCTGCCTGTTCAGCTCCCCACTCTCTGGTGAATCCTCTCAAACCCCCACAATTCTGGCCTATACCCCAGTTGTTGTATGCATAAGAAAATCTTTAAAAAAAAGATATATTTGTATTTTCCAGCACACTGAATCTGTGTATCTGGTGAGGAGGGGGGAGAGGCTTACAATACTGTTTAAAGGAGTCTCCAGATGAGGGCCTCCCTGGTAGCCTAAGGGTTAAGTATCAGCACTATCCCTGCTACAGCCTGAGTTCCATCCCCCTCCAGGGAGCTAACCTACATATAGAGTAGCAGACCTCTCCTGTCTAGCCCACTGCTCCCCTTAGCAGTGTATTTCAGTAGATCTGCCTGTTCTGCTTCCCACTCTGTCTCTGGTGAATTCTCTCACCTGCCATATCTTTGGCCTACAACCCAATTCTGTTTGCAAAAATTGAAAAAAAAAAATCTAGTCTCCAGATGATTTTGGTTTTTATGAAATTTAAGAAGCAATGACTGTTTCAAAAAAGATAAACACGTAATATGCTGCAACATAGATGATGCTGGAAGGGATCATGCTCAGCGAAATAAGCTAGAAAGAAAAAGAAAAATACCGGATGGTCTCACTCACAGCAGGAATCTAGAAAACTTAAATAAGGGACCAGGAAAAAGAATAACTATAAGAAAGTAAAAATCAAAATCAACAAAAATCTATGAACCAGAGACACTCTAAGGGGGGGAGGGGGCGGGAGGGGAGGGATTGGGGTCAAAATAAGGGGGTTGCAATTGTATGGGGAATATAAAAATAAAAAAAAATTATATTAAAAAATATTGAAGGATAAGATAACTTCTATTACAAATGTCCCATTTATATTACATGAAGAAAGCTTACTAGTTTCTGCTCTTTCTTCAAGAGGAAAGTTTTGGCCAGTGAAAAATGAGTTTCCTTCAGCAAGATTCCTCAAATTTGAGATATCTCTTTTTGGATACTTTATTTTGCTTATAACTTAAAATTTTTACTTTTTTTTTTTTAAAGTATATGTCATGGTTGGGCCTCCCCTGGTGGTGCAGCAGTTGAGCGCTGGGTTGCGAGGCTGCCCTCAGCCTCTGCAGCACCAGTTCGATCCCTGGCCACTGGCAAGGGTCCCACCAAAAAAAAAAAAAAGTATATGTCATGGTTCCCTTCGGGAGACACATGGCAGAGTAGCGCCAAGAGAGAATCAGGTGTTGTGTTAGCGTCGATTTCCTTTATGAGTTTACGCAACCACTTGAAATGTTTACTCTAGTCAGTGTGGAGTCACATTTTTTAATATTTTGTTTTTTTCTCCAATTCCAATTTGTTGTTATATATTTTTTCGATGTATAACAATATAAACATGTATATACAATGGGGAAAAAAAAGAAGCAATGACTGAATAAGACTCCCTTTACAGGGTATTACCTGTAACAGTGTTCAAGACAGGTAAAGAGTAGATGCTTCTACTGTAGACCCATATAAGGTAATCATCCAGAGTACAACTCTACAGCCACATTGTCTAAATCTGCATCTTGGCTTTAAGTTGCCAAACATAGGGCCCAGGGAGAATCACTTTGTTTCTACCTCAGGTTTCCAGTTGGTAAAATGGAAATGAGAATACTGGCTATCCCCATAAGGTAGTTGAGAATATCAGTTAGCTAAAGATTTCGATTAACACTTAGTAATACAATAAATATTCAATACATACTATTAAGTCTATTTCACCCAAATTTGGACAACAATTTAAAGGAATGAAAGTATCTGAGAGAGGACAGTGACTTGAAAGCGGGCAGTTGGTCATAAATATTAAATAATGTGTTGGCTCTTGGAAAGTCCAATTTGTAAATAATGCTTTACAACTCACATATGGTTGAAACTATATAAAAAATAAAACATAAGTAATAACATTCTCCAGGGAGGCCTGTCAAATTACTGATTTTCACAAGCTAAAGAAAACTGGCATAACTTTTCACTATTAGCTTCCCACAAGATAGTTTACCACATCAGTTAAGGACAACAATATTCCAGTATTAATATTGTCATTACTTATTTGATTCACCTTGCTCTGATATATTTTGTCAGTATAAAATGATTGCCTCGGTGGTAGCAATATAAGTGTTTTAAGAAGTAAACTTTATAGTGAGTTACTATTAATCTACCTTTGGGGCAGAATCCCATGCATGTAAGAAATAGTCAATGCAGTCTCCTGAACTAGGAGTTCACTGTCTTCGTCTCAAACTGTGTGCCTGGTATGGAGGGGAGCAAGAACAAACAAAAGGATTAAGTGTTCTCAATGGTACAGAGAGCTCTAAACTGCCAAAAATTAGAAAACATACTGATTGCTGCAATATAAAAATACAACCAAGAACTCTCATAATAAGCCATGTATTAAATAACAGTCTAAGGCCATAGTTTGCCATACCTGACCTGTTCTCTTACCATATAATGATAAATGTATGAGATGGTGTAGAATCAATGACTTTCTAAAGTTACATTAATGAATCACTGTGCAATATCAAATATTCATTTGCTTTATTCTTTAATGGGTCTATCTCTTTAATCATTGTCACTCCCATTATTATTTTTTGTGATGTTCATAATTTCTGAAACGACAAAAATTTGTTGCCTATGTATTTTCAGAGGCAGTATACAGGATATGAGTGCCTTGATTTAATAAAAAAAATCATATTTCTTCTGTAATCCTAACAGATTACTATAATATAATTATTTTTAATATTGTTGACCATATATTTACCTGCCAAATCATCATGCAACTTTTTCTATGCCTCTTCTCAACTTATTTTTGCTGTTATTAATACTAAATTGTCTGCTACCCTTAGAGTCTTATCAGATTATAATACTTTGCAAATGGAATCCTTTCGGTCATGTTATTCCCATAATGGTAATATCTTTATTTGTTTGACTTCATTAGTAAAAGTCACACTGATTCCTTCATTGTGAGGAAATTTTATTAAGATGGGATCATAAGAATGATCCAAAAAAGAACAAATGCTATTTCTCCATTGTCACTGCTTCCTGGCACCATTCTTATAATTTTTTAAAATATACAATATTATGTTTATAAGGTAAATGAACACAGATTACGGCATTTTATCTTTTCAATGCCATATATAACCTCCCAATGGCTTTGTATAAAGTACAAAGTTATCTGGAAACAAATTTCATTTAATAATAGATAGAATATTAGAATCCTTTTATCTTCATACTGAAAATGTTTGGACAGTATAAGAAGGTTCAATATTAAAATGGTGCCAAATAAAATGGCTATTATCTGGGCTAAATTTTTGTTTGATTATATGTGCACCTATTTAAATTTCTTCATAATTTTTTCCCTTAGTGATCAAAATGGAAAATGAATGCACACCACATATCTGAAAGGGACTAATATCCAAGGGCTATACAAAACTCATAAAAGTCAACAAAGGAAAACAAGTAACCCAATCAAAAAAATGAGCAGAGGAACTAAATAGACACTTCTCCAAAGAAGACATACAGATGGTCAACAAGCACATGAAAAAATGCTCATCCCATTTATCAATAGGGAAATGCAATTCAAAAATCACAATTAGGTAGCACCTCACACCTGAAGAACAGCCCATTTCAAAAAGATCAGAAAAAAACAAGTGCTAACAACAATGTGGAGAAAAAGGAGCCATTGTACAATGTAGGCAGGAATGAAGACTGATCCAGCCCCTATTGAAAACAGTATGGAGATTTCTAAAATATTACAAATGAATTTATCAAATGATCTAGCCATTTCACTCCTAGGTACATATCTGAAGAATGCAAAAAATGCTGAGGGACATATGCACATCTTTGTCAATGCAGATTATTCACAATAGCCAAGTTATGGAAATAACCTAAGTGCTTTAAAACATAAGAATGGGTTAAGATCTTGCATATATTCGATATATATAGAGAGAATATATGTATGCATATATATATATATATGGAATTCTACTCAGTTATAAAAAAATAAACTCTTGCCATTTTCAAAAACATGGATGGGAAGTGAGGGGGGATATGCTAAACAAAATAAATCAGAAGGAGAAAGATAAATACCAGATGATGGCACTTACATGTGGAGTTAAGAGAAACAAAACAAAGGGTCAGACAAAGCCAAACCAATAACAAACCACAAAAATCTGATTGTGGAATTGAAACTACAGGGGGAAAGGAGAGAGGAAAGGCAGAACAAAGTAGGGAAGGTGTGCAATGGACGATGGTGGAGGCCTATGGGTGCCTTGGTGGTGGGTGTGGTGTGGTAACATACACATGAAAGGATAATCCTATATAGCTCTGAATCATATATGGTGTTGCAAGCATGCTACATCAATAAAATTCTAAAAATAAAGTAAAAATTATTTAAAAAGTGGAAAATCAAGAGCATTATTAGCAAATTATATTTAATATACATCAATTATTAGATTGATGGCAAAAGTTACAGTGAAAGGAAAGAGATAGCGTGTCAAGGCACATAATTCTCAAGTTGCTGAATTCTTACTAAACTACCAGTGTTCTGGTAATGTGCTGGAACGAAACTGTTTCAAGAAATCTTCAAAATGCTGATAAGTGTCATCAGAACACTTTTTTTTTTTTAAGATTTATTTATTTATACAAGCACTGGGTACAGTCAGAAGCGCGGGGAGGGTTAAAGAATTCAGCAGGGCCAGAGAGGAGAGCAGAACAGGCAGAAGGATCAAAGTACACTGCTGAGGGGAGCAGCGGGAGGCAGGAGAGGTCTGCGCACCATGTGGGTCCCTCCCTGGTGGCTGGGGATCGAACCGGCGCTGCAGAGGCTGCGGGCAGCTTCGCAACCCAGCGCTCAACCACTGCGCCACTGGGGAGGCCCAGGACACTTAATTTTTTAATCGTCATGTCCTTTTGCAGAATTTACTCTCCAAACTCCTTACTTTCAAAATAAGAGTAACTTATTGATATTTTTTTTTTTTTCTGTGTCTGGTGCTCTTCTGAGAGCTTTGTAGCAATTAGACATAAAAGCAATTTAATGTATAAGAAATTAACACCTGAGTTATGAATGATTTTCCTAATGTTGCTAAAAGGTAGAAACTGAATTAATTAATTAATTAAGACTACAGATGTGTATACTTTAACTGTTGTAACAATGAGTAGAGTGTCTGTACCCCAAATACCAAAAACACTTTCCTACCTGTCTGGGACTCTCCTACAATTATATTGAGGACTTATGTCTACCTCTGGTTATTGGACTATAAATGGAAGTGATGTCAATTTTCTCCAAGGCAGGTAAGAAACAGTGTGCAACCTCTATTCTTCTAAGTCTACTTTGGAGGTTTCTTTCAGATAGTGAAATTACACAAAGTTTGAAATCTACCCTTATCAGTGTCCTAAGGCTGCCATAACAACAAAGTGTCAACAACAACAAAGTGTGTTCTCACAGTTCTGGAGGCCATAAATATGCAATCAAGGTGCAAGTTGGATCTTGCTCTCTCTGAAGACTCTAAAGGAGGATTTTTTCCACATTTTTTCCTAGATAATAGTAGCTTCAGGCATTTGTTGGTTTGTTAATAGCCATTTTCTCCCTGTGTCTCATCATACTGTCTCCCATCTGTGTGTGTCTTTGTGTCCAAATTTTCTTTTTTTATAAAGATTCTGGTTAAATTGTACTAGGACCTGAACTAATGGTTTCATCTTAACTTGAATGCATCTACAGAGAACCTATTCCAAGATATCGTATTCTTAGATGGTAGGGGTTAGGTCTTTAACACATCTTTCTGGGGGAGACAATTCAATCTATAAACTACCCAAACTACATTAGACATTCACTTCAACACACTGAAATTTAATATTATTTTGTTTTGACAAGATGGCTTCTGTTCTTAATTTATTTGATGCTATACTGATTAATAAGATCTCTGATCAGTTTTCCTTTCTAACCTTACCATTCCCTTACATGACTGCTTACCCATATATTAATAATGTAAATATACTTATAAAACTCCATAATCAACCCCAATTTTGTTTCTCTTTCTTTCTTCCTTGAGAAAATGGTTTAAAGTAAATGTACGACTCTATGAAATGTACATTAAAAATGTACATTTTTAAACATATTCAGTCTATGCATGAATATAGAAGGTTCTCCATAAAAAGGCCCTGTACTTTTTTACTTTTCTAGACTTCTCTTTACCTCTTTCCTCTTTATATCTGAAACTGAATAACTGGAAATATTTTACAGGAACATTTTTTTTTCATATTCCTGTGTCTTTGCTCATGTTGTTTCCTACAAATAACTCTTCCACCTTACCTCGATCTTTTCTATATGCATCCCCTGAAAAACCTCATATATAAGAAATCTACTTTGAAGTTTTTCCAAATCTTCAGGAAGAACTGATAGATCAGCTAGGGTTGCATTTGCTGCTTAATAAATTATCCCAAAATGTCAGGGGATTGATATGTTCACTTATTAGTCCAATGACAAACTTCTTGATGAGAAATGATTCAGGAACCCTGGTTCCCTCCATCTTAAGACCTTTGCTAAGATGTTAGTATAGGGGAAGTGGAAAGAAACAAAAGAGAAGGCACATTGATGTAAGAAGGGCTATGAAATGTGACCCTTTGTTCAGAAGACATCATCACTGATAATTTACATTAGTGCTCTGTTAACTATCTCATTCAGCTGGCTTCTAAATCCATTGAGCCCCTCAGCATTCCTTACCATCTCTATAATATCCATTTTAATAAATTTCATTTTGCTTGCTTCCCTTTCCTGTTTTCTCTCAAAATAGATTATTTTTAATATTTTATTTTATATAATACTTAAATAATTTTTCATTTTTGCACAATGTATGCATTTTCATTTTGGTTATATTCCCCATACAATTGCACCCCCCCCCCCTTATTTTGACCCTAGTCCTTCCTCTCCCCTTCCTTCCCCCCCTGTAGTGTTTTTCTGGTTTATAGTTGCTTGTTCATTTTGATTTTTACTTTGTATTAATTAGTCTTTTTCCTGGTCTCTTATTTAGGTTTTCTACATTCCTGCTATGAGTGAGACCATCCAGTATTTTTCTTTTTCTTTCTGACTTATTTCGCTGATCATGATCCCTTCCAGCTCCATCCATGTTGCTACAAACTGCATATGTTTTTATTTTTTGATTGCGGAGTAATATCCATTGTGTATATGTACCACATCTTCTTGATCCAGTCATCTATTTTTGGGCATTTGGGTTGTTTCCATAGCTTAGCTATTGTAAACAGTGCTGCTATAAACATAGGGGTGCAGGTGCTCTTTGGAATTGATGTTTCTGTGTCCTTTGGGTAAATACCTAGGAGTGGAATTGCTGGATCATATGGAAGCTCTAGGTTTAGTAGGTCCAGAAATCTCCACACAGCTCTCCATAGTGGTTGGACCAGTTTGCACTCCCACCAGCAGTTCAGGAGAGTTCCTTTATCTCCACAACCTCGCCAACATTTGTTGTTGCTAGCTTTTTTAATATGTGCCATTCTCACTGGTGTAAGATGGTATCTCATGGTAGTTTTGATTTGCATTTCCCTGATTACAAGTGATGTTGAACATTTTTTCATATGCCTGTTGGCCATTTGCATTTCCTCTTCGGAGAAGTTTCTTTTTAGCTCATCTGCCCATTTTTTGACTGGATTATTTTCTTTGTTTTTGTTGAGTCTCATCAGCTCTTTGTAGATTTTTGTGATCAGTCCTTTATCATTAGTGTTGTGTGCAAAAATGTTCTCCCAGTCGACGGGGTTTTTCATTGTTTTTGTTATTGTCTATTTTGCTGTGCAGAAGCTCTTTAATTTGATGTAGTCCCAGCTGTTTATCTTTGCCTTTACTATCACTGCTTTGGGTGATGTGTCTGTAAAGAAGTCTTTGAGGTGCATGTCATGTAATGTTTCGCCTATATTTCCTTCTATGTATGTTATGGTTTCAGGTCTTATGTCTAGTTCTTTAATCCATTTTGAATTGGTTTTTGTGCATGGTGTGAGGTAGTAGTCAAGCTTCATTCTTTTGCATGTTGCTATCCAGTTTTCCCAGCACCGTTTATTGAACAAACTTTCTTTGCTCCAGTGCATATTCTTTGCTCCTTTGTCAAAGATTAGTTGACTGAAACCCACAGATTTATGGTCAGCTAATCAAAACAGATACTTAATTCATTGTGAGAACAAATAGTGCTTTTATAATTGTATTTTCTAAGAATCCAGAATTTTACCTTCTACATGTTAGAGAAAGTAAATATGTCATTTAATTACTAGATTAAGTAAAATTGCTCATTTCTGGAACTATTAATACTTTCCCTGGTTATGATTTCTGACCTCTTAAAATCAAATGGGATTTAAAAAAGATTCCAACTCATTTGTTATACTTTGATTTTTTGCTAGATCTATACGATATTTAGCTAATATTCATAACTAAGCTTGTTAAGTAGTGGGCCTAAACCCTCTAAATCAAATCTAACATTGCCAGTGGCATCTAATTCCTCAAGTACTCAAATAATAGAATGCTGAAACATGTATTTTGTATTAGCAAAGTCTGATAACATCTAATTTGGTTATTGCTATTTTCAATGACTTGAAACTCAGTATTATTTCTAAGAAGTTTATATGATAATGAATTTCTCCTGTTTTACTTATTGCTAAGAATTGTTTGGGCTATGGCATTCACATTGATCATAGAATAACACAAACTAATAAAATATTTGGGAAACTAAATAGGGAGAAGCGATGTATGAATATGCAGCTGCATGAAATCACTCATATTAAATTTTATTTTAAAATTTTATGCTCAGTTTCAATATCATTATGTATGGTTCCACATTTTTATTTCTTTCCACATGTGTTAGCTAAAATGAATTGTTGTAATTAGTACAAATTGCTGTATAAGAGAAATAAAAAAACGTAAGCTATCTTGAGGCCACTATAGCTCAAAATTTGGTCAGGAATATTCCAATTCCTCTTCTTCACATGCCATCATTAAAACATTACACACTCATAAACAGAACTTTTAAAGAACCTAACAACAAAGTCAATAACATTAATTCTGGATTACAAATCTCATCATAAAAGTATATCAGGACAGCATATATTTTGTCATTATGCCAATAATATTGAAATACTTGTGAACAGTTGTTTTACAAATTTGTATTATAGCTACCCAACTTTTCTCTTCAATAACCAAAAAAGTGCATTTTATATGTTTTAAATGCTTGAAATCCCAGTATAAACTTCATAGTCCTTTATATGTATGTATATATTTATATTTACATACGCACACACACACACACACAACACCGACGTGGATTTCCAAATCATGTTCATTTCATCTTTTCTTTGACACTCTTTTCTGATTTGTGATAGAAAAATCAATGTAGTCAGCATCATAAAAGCTTTACCGCTATAATATTTTTTTTTCAGATATTTCAAACTTAAACTCGGCCAATTAGGATTTCTTCTTTCTCCCTTTCTTTTCCATGAATTGGATAACTCAGCTTGAATAACCAGGCTAAGTTACTGATCACAACTTCAAGAGAAAAAGTTTGATCTGAGTAGGTTCCTGTCCATGACCTTGCTCAGCAGCAAACTCTTCTCTGCTTCCCCATGGTCACTGCTTCGCCATGCTGGCAATGTTCTCATGGACACAGTCTCCACTGACCTTCAATTACATGCTTCAATCTGATATCTTCTAGGTCCTTGATCTGCTAACTCATACTCTTTCTCACTCCCTGGAAATGTATTCTTTCTCCATTTAATGGATAACAGAAAAATGCCCTGCCTACTCTCCCTGTGTTATACTTAGGAAGAGGATTACATAGACTGTAATCACAATGCTCAAGACTAACTTCAGGTTGGTCATACCCATGGAATTCAGTATGGAATACTGAGAATTGAGCCCTGGACCTCACTATGTTTGCCGACCTATAAATTCTCATGAGGTAAACTGGCTCTTAGATATCATTGCATTCAAACTATTTCTATTCTTCATAACAGATGCATTTCTGTTATTATTTATGTAAAAGAGAATTAACATATCTAATGAAAGAATGTACCAAACTGGTCATAGGAAGAGAGCTCCAGGTCATCTTGCCAAGGAAGATGTTGCCCAGAACTGGCTGTAAGAATGGATACCTGTCAAGCTAACTCCAGAATCTCATCTGGATCAAATATTACAGCATAAGGCCATTATACATGTGGAGTGTGTAACTAATGATCCTTATGGTGATTTTGGACTCAAATAAGTTTTTGATTGCCTTCTTAAACAGTACCTGAAAGTACGTGGGTCCTCACCAATTCTATTGAACATAAATACATCAGCATATTTTGTACCTCATGCTCTCAGAGTTTTACTTACATGATTCCACATCTTCAGTTTTAGTTTGTGCCAGCACCATCAAAAGAAAATGGTTTTATTTAGAGTCTATAAGACTAAAAAAGCATGAATTTAGTGAGGAAAACCCTGCTTTCCTGTGCAGGGTTTTTGTCCCAAAGCCCTTTCCTCAGAATTCCACAATATTAAATTTCTGTATCTATAATAGCTATTAATACCCAGGTCTATAAGTTTTTTAAATGAAAACTACAATAGAGCTGCTCAACATTTTTCTTTTACAAAAGATCTTCAATTACATACAGCTCTGGTGTGTTTACCCAATACATGACAAGACTTGTTATTGGCTGCTTTCAAATATTCACCATGATTTGTTATAAAATATTTAAGTGTGCTGAATTTGTGTTCATAAGTGACAGTGTCCTTTTCAGGGAGGCCTAGTCAAACTATACTTGAGCAGTGAGGTTCATGTCACACAGGAGAGTCATTTGATGATAAGAAAAGAAAGAAGTCACTGTTAGGGTGGCAAGAAAATTCTGAGTGATCTTCCTACCTAGTGCCAGGCAGAAGTCAGTTATTATTGATTCCATAAGCTGAATCACACAGAATTCACTCTCTCTGGGACTTGGCCAGAAACAAGGTTTATTAAGCCTTACATCACTTTATCATCAAGGTTAACTCCTCACTCTAAGGGCCATTAAGAGAGCTTTATTATTAGTTTGTAATTTTGTATGTTTTAAGTGGAATGACATTATTTTGCCCAAGTGAATAAAATGAAGTACAGTAATTGTAATTGCTATTGCCAGACTCCGTAGTGAGCCTCACAGGATTTTCCAAAAGTAAAATGACAATGCATCATCATCAACCTGGCCACCATCCCTCCATGATCATTCCTGGCATATTTCCAACATTCTCAATAATTCTTGGGTGTCCCTGCGTAAGATATACGACATGTCAAAGTCCAGATTCATTACCTTTCTACTATTTTTTCTCTTAGTACAAGATAATCCTTTATCATTGACTCATTTTTAAAAGGAGTCCTCCAGTTAAAAATATATCAAGCTCTTACCACAAGATTTCTTGACACTGACTCGTTATTATAGAAAAGAATATGTTCAAGAAAACTAATGGGTGGTATAATGGCCAAGTGACAAAGCACAGCACTATACACATACAAAGATGGATAGCATTGACATAAGATGATAAACTGTAGTACCTGAACGTTCATGGTGATTTAAATTGTATTCAGTTAATAAAAGAGCAGTTGAGAATTAAGGAGAACCAACACATCACAAAGAATCTGAATATAACAAATTCTTAATGCCTTAAGGCCTATGGTACCTGGATCCTGACAGATCATTTCATCACTTCCTGCTCATTCCCCTGCACATTTTACTTCATATTCCCGTAGTTGATAGTGTCTGTAGGCAACAGTGTGCGATGTGTTACTGCATATAACACACACACAAACACACTGTGATCAGCCAGTATGAGCTCTTGACAATTCCTTCACCACTTCATACCTCTGTACATCCCTGGAACTTTTTTTCCTAGTACCTAGTCTCTACTTAAAACTGCTTTGCTTCCTTTATTCTTTCCTCAACTAATGTAGGACCATAGTAGTTCTGGTTCTTCTATAAAATTTTCAGTTCAGTTACGATAAACATAGGTGTTAAAATTTGTTATATTCAGATTCTTTTGTGATAAAGATGAAGAGCTCTGATGCTATACCTCTGAATCACAGTGTTGTAAACCAAAGTTATCTCAATTTAAAAAAAAAATAATCACTCGCTATGTAACAGAAAAATTGAAATATTTGTTTTGAAGCCATTTTGAAATAAAGACTAAACTGGAAGTAATGTAAGATAAAATATGGATGCCACATTTGATAAGGTTACTTCTCACAAAAATGAAGCATAGTCACAAGCGGGAACAAGGCTTAAAGTTTGTCTACCAGTTTGATGGGTTATCACTGAGGCAGTTCTAGTTCCCTCAAACATAGTAATGATATTTCAATAAAATCAAACCCAAATTCTGTTTATATTACATTCTGCTGGAAAATCTGTTGCATACAATACTGGAATTAGTACAGATAAATAAGCAATCTTCATAAAAATTGTATTCGCCCATTATTTTTAGAACATGCCTGGAAACTTCTGTATCATTCAACATAATACTCAAAGAGGACTATAAAGAACTCTTGATCTGAATGTGCACAGGTATTGGTACAATAGAAATACCCACTAAATAAAGGAAGGAACAGATAAACTAAGTTAAAAAATGTCTAAATAGTTTACTTTAAACTACAATTGGTTTCCAAAATACTGAAGTAATTAAAGCAATCATGTCACACATCTGATTTGTTTCTTGGAACAGCATGAGAAAATTTAGGCTAGGTGAGTTCAATAAATTATTTAGGCAAAGATACATCTCAAAAGCAATATGAATCTGTAAAGGTACCTGTATTTGCTGAGCAGGCAGAAATTAGGCTCACTAGAGGCAATTATGTAGTTGATACACCACCTGTTGAACACTCTTAGGTTATTTTCTGTATTTAATATGATAATATGTATTTCATAGGATTATTGTGAGATACATATTTAAAATACAATACTACCATTAAGGATCAGTTCAATAACTGGGAAAGAACATGCCCCCTTTCTCTCTAGCCTTCTAGTTAATTCATAGTAGGTTGCATTTTGATACGACACCTGATTTGTGCAGTAGATTAGTGTGCATCATTTCACATTATTTATCAATTACTTTTATATTTCAATAGAAAATATGGGATATTATTTGAGGGCTATTTATATATGTGTGTTATGTGAATGTTGTGTTCCCTTCTGTACCTTGTTGTTGTTTTTTTTTAAAGATATATTTATTTATGCATACAAGAACTGGGGTGTAGGCCAGAGATGCAGGGAGTGAGAGGATTCACCAGAGACAGAGTGGGAAACAGAACAGGCAGACTGACTGAAGTACACTGCCGAGGGGAGCAGGAGAGGTCTGCTGCAGCATATGGGTAGCTCCCTGACCGGGGATCGAACTCCTGCTGCAGTGGCCACGAACAGCTCCATAGGTTGCATCTTAACCCTTTGCACCACCAGGTGCAGATACACGGAGGCCCTGTACCTTGCTATTTTTATTCAGCAGCATGAATTACACAATTTCCACATAGACACATTTGAATTTTTAAATTATGACAGAGTATTTCATAGTATGTATATTCTAAGATTATTTAGTCAGTCCTAGATTTATGGACATTTAGATGATTTTTCAAGATACATGCTCTTACAAATTAAAATCCAACAAACATTTTCATATATATTATTCTGCAAGTTTTTTTTCTTAATTTTTTTTTTAAGTACATATACCAAATTTGAAATTACTGGACCAACGGCAACTTTTTTATCTGTTGTTAGGTAGCAGTTTATTTCAAAATTTCATGATACACACAGCAATTATCAATCAAGATTCTTCTATTATATTTATTATTTCTCTATTATCTATTTATGTAGACAGAACACAATGCAAATGGCTTATATCTTTACTTCGATATCAAAGGACTGAGCTGCAAGACTTGAGGCAGGAGCTGGATTAATATCTGATGGTCAAGACTAATGATCATCCCCCAGCTGGCCAGAGATGTTAGTGAAGACCCACTCGTGGCCTCTCCTTGGGGCCTAGACTTTGTCACACTATGGCAGCTGGTTTTACTGTGGTCCCAGGTTTGAGGGCTTTGAAATTTCAGGACTAAGTTTGGAATGTACAATTCAAATCAAAAACACAGCTTGGTTTCACGTGGGTTTTACCTAAAGGGAGCAAAGAGGAAGGCCCTAGGGAATCCATGAGACATAAGTGTTTCAATTATACCTCAAAAATTAAAAAAAAAAAAAGTAGGGACTAGACAAGTTTTGATTTTTTATGAATAAAAGTAGCAACATGATTCTAGGGAAACACGAGAAACACCATGTAATGATCTTGCAATTCCTGTGTAGTCTAGAGAACAGAAATAATTGTTTATAAAAAGTGGAAAAGGAAGTTTCCATGTGGAGAAGAAAAATGAGAGTTGGAAAGAGAGGGTTTTATGGGCTTTCTGGGGACTTCCAGCTTCTCATTTAACTCCTTTTGAGACCAGTCTGCAGGCATCCCCACAAATTCTAAGACACATTCTGTTTCTTGCAGAACATTTTCATTATCAATCACATTCATATTTCCTTGTTTGTTTGTTTGGCTTAAAGCTAGCATAAAGAGGTCTCTCTTACTTTCAACCCAGAGTATTCAACTAATAAAATAACTATCACATAATCCAGTATATTTAAAGTTACAAAATCAATCCTTTTCTCTCCTGTAGGCAGATCGACAGAGGAAGCCAATCATAATTAGCTTATTTGGTGAATGTAGAAGCAACACAAAATGAGTTAGCTAAATTGAAGTGTTAATCGTGTCTGACTCACATAGCCTTATGCTATAATGTCATAATAGCAAGGCTTGATTTTGCCAGTGGTTTTGAAATAGTCCATTTTTTTAAGGCTCTATCTGTGGACAGTGCTTGAAATAATACTTATTTCCAACATTATCATCTGTGAATAATTACATCTGTCTTCATGACTGATCAATCCCCATTTTGGCACTATTTCCTTATATATCATGATGTACTCTATTAAGTTCAAGTTAAATCTCATGAGAGACTCTGTTCATCTCTCTTCTTATCTAATAAATGCTGATTAAAAAAACTAAAACTTAGAGAAAATAAATTATTCCTCCTATTTTCAACTCTTCAGCAATAGCACACTATTTTCCCTAATTACTAATGACAATAATGGCATTATTAGCAGAACTTGTTGCCAGGAATAAATAAGAAAATAAGAAAATTCAGTAAAATCATAACTGGAAGCTCTATTCAAATATGAAATATCATTTAAAATATTCTTGTCTCTTCATTGTTATATGACCTTCCTAATAAGAAATGTGAATATCTTTTCCTTTAGTCACCACTTGTCATTTAGCAACCAATGCTAAAAGGTGGTAGAATAAAATACAGAGATAACTCAAACTGATATTAGCCATGAGTCATGTCACCTCGCTGTGTAACTGAGCTTCTAAATGACCATGTTACACAGTCTCAAATTGGGGTGGATAGAATTTATTCTTATGGTTAGATGAATGGATGAATGGGTGCTTGAATGGATGATGGATGGAGTATTGAAAAATCACTGAGCATTTTGTTTATAGTAAGTAAAATGATAAAGGATAATTTGAGACTGAAAAGGCAAATATCAGTTACAAAGAGATCCAGATACGTATGCTGGAATAATGAATATATACTCCTGGGTTTAAGCGCAAAGCTGCCTGTCAGTAACATGGACAAGTAAGTAAGATGATGTGAGACATGGAGAAACCTCAAATAGAAAGCTAGAGGAGGGAGAAGCAAAGTGAGGAAGGGGAACACTAGACTATGGTACAGGACTTTAGGTGCCTTGGTGGTAGGTGTGGTGTGGTAACATACAATTGATGGCTGTGATCCTACATCTCTTAAGTCATATGCAATATTGTAAACCAATCTTGCCTCAGTAACAACTAATTTGGGTACATAAAAATAACAACACCTTCTATATTTGGCCAAGTATGAAGGATCAAAGAATGTAAAAGTTGGGCCTTTCTGGTGGTGCAAGGGGTAAAGTCTCAGCACTATCAAGCTATGCCCAGTCACTACAGCATGAGTTCAATTCCTGGTCAGGGAGCAACCCACATGGCACATCAGACCTCTCCTTTCTCGCCCGCTGTTCCCCTCAGCAGTGTTTCAGTAGATCTGCCTATTCTGCTCCCCACTCTGTCCTTGGTGAATTCTCTCATCCCCCACACCTCTAGCTTTTACCCCAGTACTTGTTTGTATAAATAAATAAATCTTTAAAAAAAATGTAAAAATTAAAATTCATTCTGTAAGACACTTTTGTTTAGGGAACACACCTGGAGCCAGACCTACTGAGCTCTTATCTTCATTCTTTACTGACATCGTGACCTTGGACATAAAACCTATCTCTGTCTCAGATTCCTCATTTATAAAAAATGATATTAATGATATTATTCATATGGTTGTGTTGAAAAGTAAAAAAAAAACTGAAGACACTTACACAAATGTCTGCTGTGCTAAAAATTTAATAAGGCTAACTATTATGATTAAAATGTGAATACAACTCTTCATAACACAAACATTATTTTGGAAGATCAGGCCAATGTCTAGGGGACTACTTAAAATTTTTTGGTAGATTTACATCATTTGGATATCTGGGAGAAACATAAAAAGCAGTATGTGTGCTTATTTAAGTCCTTCTTTGCTCCTAACGTTTTCTTTAGTCTTAATTTATTTACTTCACTATGACAGACACTTCCTTGTTTTGTTTGTTTGTTTGTTTCTTGGACATTTGTGCATCTAATCTTTTATGTGATTTTTTTAATTTTTTTCCTTTTTTTTTTCAGAAGAGAGCTGAACAACTTTGCTTTAAAAGGATAGTTTTATACATCATCAATCTGAAAGGAAGCTCTTGCCTCTCTAAATATATATTAATAAAACCTGTCTTTATAAAATATTTATTATGAATTGAACACTGTACTAAATTGCTTCTCCTTCCTTTCTTCCCTCCCTCCCTGCCTGCCTGTCTTCCATTCTACCTACCTACCTACCAGCACACTTCATTGTTACAATGAAATAGTTACTGGTATTATCTCTGGAATACAGAAGCACAGATTGAGGGGTCGTAGGCTTCCTTGGTGGCACAAGCAGTTGAGAGCAGCATTGTGAAGCTGTCCACAGCTTCTGTAGCACGAGTTCGATCCCAAACCAGGGAACTACCCACATATCTCAGCAGACTTCTCCTGATTCGCCTGCTGCTCCCCTCAGGAGCGTACTTCGGTCTATCTCTGCCTGTTCTATTCCCCACTCTATCTCTGGTGAATCCTCTCACCTTCCACATCTCTGGCCTGTACCCAAGTTCTTGCAATCATAAATAAACAAATCTTAAAAAACAAACAAAAAAAAAAAACAAATTGAGGGGTGGAGAAAAAGACATGTTTCCACGGTCACCCTTCTAGTAAGAGGTAAAGCCAGAACCTTAATTCAGGCTATCAGGATTTACAGAGATCTTACTAGTTGCCAGGCTCAGAGTCAAGCACTTCATATGAATGCTGCTGAACTTTACCAAATGCCATAAAATACATGTCACTACCCATTAAGACTCAAAGTGTACTTGGACACTTGAAAGATTCTTTCATCCAACACATTTGTTTTGGAATGTGCTGAATTTCAGGGACCAAAGTAAATGCTACAGACACAATAATAAACAAAACATTTCTTTAACGCAAGCAGAGGTTGAAGTTAGAACCAGATATACGGCAAGTAAGGCATACAGGTTACTGTGTACTCTGCTACCCTTAGCAGATGGCCACACAATAGATTGGGGCCAACACTGAGCAATTTTTTGTGTGTATATGTATTAAATATATATAATTAGTTATTTAAGACAACTATTAAGTTATGGCGTAAAAAAAGGAGAAGGAAAATCAGATATTAAGTGGGCATAGTGTTGGCCAAATACATACATGTTGACAAATTATTTATATATATATATATATATATAATTGTATTTTGTGTGTGCATGTCTGTGTGTGTGTGTTGCTGTTTATTGGACACTCAGTAAAGCCATAGAGAAGATCAAAACATGTCCTTAGACTTCAAGGGTGATAAAATTTAATAATTTGATTCCAAACATGATTATAAATCTTAAACTATTTTAATAGGAATATAAAAAACCACTGATTAGATGATGTCTGAGGAAGAAAAAATATCATGAAAATTAGACTGATTTCACTTCTCCATCAAATAATAACAGGAACAGAAATATAGAAGTTATGATTGTTATTTTATTATGTATCCAAGTAATATTTAGTTTGAACTAAGAATTTCTTGGCTAATTAAAGAGTATCCAAACCACCACACATAATCCCTCTCATTATTTGGTTTACTGGTCAATATACAGTTATTGTGACAACTCCCTCTTCCTTTCTATGCCCATAAATTGCTTTTCACATCAACTTCTTCCATTTCTCTGATTTATGGTGCTACACGAAATCATTTTTCAAAAATTAAGAGAGATAGTTCATGGTTTTCTGTATTCTGCCCATTTCAACTTTAATTCAGATTCCAAACTTGTTCTAGGTAAAACAAAAGGAAAAAAAAAATCTCTCTATCCTCATTTTCCAGATTTTTTTTGACACTTTACTGAACCTGAAATCCTGACTTTGGTAACAGTGTAAAGAAAGCTGTGTTTAAGTGACGATGAAAAACTGCTAGAGTAAAAATGAATTCTACTGTCCAAATAAAAACTTTTGAATGCATAAAAATAGATATAACTGAGCACACAAATAGTTCTGTAAAATTTTCACTTGATAAGGCAAAATGAGAGGGTTCATGGACTTGAGAATCAGATAGATCTAGGTTCAAATTATAGTTATAATTAATCCAGCAAACATTGAACAGTTTACTTCACTCTAGTTAAGTCTCAGGGGTGATACTTAAGTAACAAGTTATTGTGAAGTTAAGTACAGCAAGTTACTTGCTCTATAGGAAATAGGATAAAAAGATAATTTCTTATTATATGTAGATTGGTGAAAAGGGATATAGTTGTTTGTCTTATTTCCTTCAGTAAACATTAACTATTTTTATTAACACTGAGTTTTTAGTGGGACATAATACAAAATGTCTTCCAATAAAAATGGCCAATACCTCAGATTGCCTGACTGGAGCAAATACTTCCTTCCTTAAAAGTCTGAGTCATATTTATCCCAGGATCACCAGGTGCTAGCTGCCAGCATCCTCAGATAATTTCCTGTCCAGCTGGATTTCTCATGAAAACTATCTGCTGCCTAAGTGCTATCTTTTTATATCCTACATCCAAGATTATTCTCACTCCTCTACCCTTAGAATATAGCAGAGCAGTGAGGCTGGGTTCCTGTCCTGGAGGATTACTCCACTAAGTATCTAGTCCCAGTTTGTTTTTCTCTTCACTTAATAGACAACTAGAGACAACTGCCATCCTTTAAATCCTTGACCCTTAAATTATATTTCCCCAATAAAGTCTATCACCCATATTACATGACATTGCAATGTTAGCATTTGCTCACCCTGACACATAAACAAAAAATAAGGCATGACTTCTTTACTCAGTGACTTAAAATATTTAGATATGTTTTATATTGTGTCAAAGGCATTGACATATTCTACTTAGAAAAATATTCAATGGCTTAAGTTTTAAGAAAAGCCAATGTTTGCTTTTTATAGTGAATCTCAGATTCCCTTGGTAACAAAATAAGTAGTAAGTTGTTGTGGCAGCTGGGAATGGATAAGTTATATGTGATCATGACCAGTATCTCTGCCTGGTTGCTTCAGTCCATTTGGGTTCTGGTATAATTTAGAAAAGACAGAGACCATCCTATGTTTTCAGAATCATAAAAATCAATATTGACCTACTGGTGTCCACTGGTTAATAGGAGTTGGCAGTGCTACATTTCAAATCCTGTTCAAAGTTTTAACTTGTACTCAATTGATGAACAAATAAAATGTGATAAAGCCATGCAATAGAATTATTCAGCAATAATAAAAATGAAGTGATGATACATGCTACAACATGGATGAAACTTGAAAACATATCCTAAGTGAGAGAAGCTGCAAAGGACCCACTGCATGTCTGATCCCATTTATGGAAAGTGTCCACAAGAAGAACAGAAAGTGCATTACAGCTTGCAAAAGTCTGCAAATAAGTATGGAATTTATCTTGAAGATGACAAAAATATCCCAAATTTGACTGTAGCCAACTTTGTGAATATACTAAAAAACATCAAATTATATCATCTAAATGGGTAGTTTTTTAAAATTTATATCTTAATAAAGTTGTTTAAAACAGTCAAGAGTGAGATGGACATTTGGATAAATGACCATGACAGTCTTCCAACTACAATATCAAGTGAGAAGTGAACACAGTTCACTCTCTACAGAGAAACCAAAGGGCCTACTCCTGGGTTTGACCTACATGTTGCTAATCTACTCAGAATTGAACTTGAGCGGTGAAACAATTTTCAGAGAAGATATGTTCAGAGTTGCTAGCTCTGTGAGTGCAAGAGTCTTGTTAAAGGGCTCTATCCAGCCCTTAAGTTGAAAAGAGGACCTCTAGGGTTTTGTTGTTTTTTTTTCCTGCTAAGTTGAAGAGTAAAGTATAGAAAATCAAAAGGCTCTAAAATTTTGCCTAAGTCAATTAAATTACACAGGAGCAGTCCTGCCACCAAAGATGGATAAATTGCCACTAGACATGGCAATATGTAAATAATGTTCAGGTAGACATCACGGGAAATATGTATGTTATTATGAAATGGAAGCAGATCTTCTAAACGATCCAACTAGGGTTTATGACATTATTGACAGGGCAGAAAAGGTCATTAGCTGTCACTCTATACGGGCCACCCTGGTGGCACTGGAATCGAGTCTCAGTGCAATCACCACTATCCCAGTCCGGAGAGCTAATCCACATGGCTCAGCAGACCTCTTCTGTCTTGCCCACTGCTCCCTTTATTTATGTATTTCAGTAAATTCATCTGTTCTGCTCCCCACTGCTTCCACCCTACCCCAACCCTGAACCTTTGCCTACACCCCAGTTCTTTCATGAATAAATAAGTAAATAGTCACTTTATAACTATGGGATGGAACTCATCACTGTTAATGGATTTATTTTAAATATAAGGGACTCTGAAGGATCTTGTGAGCACTTGGTATACATACATGAATAAAGTGTACATTATGGAGATGTCTATGATGTAAAATTAGAAAAAAATCCTCTCCCCTGTAATTTATATAATATGCAGTATGTATTATTTTAAACATGATTCAAAAGATAACAATTATATATTTTTATTACATCAATTACTTTGGAAATAAAGGGGAAGACTTAAAATATATATTTACATACACAAGTCATCAAGGAAGTGTATTGAAATGAGCTAATTAAATGAATACTAAAGGGGACTGATTATAAACATTGAAAAAATTATCAAACAGAGCTTCATCAGGAGAATATACTCAATCTAAAAGGAAAATCTTTCTTTTGTTATTAAGCAAGCTATTGGCAAGATTTAACCATAGCTATTCCAAAGGGAATTGTTGAGAATTGATTATTATTCCACATTACACTTTAAAAGATGACCTGTTTAAACAAAATACACACTCTACCTAAACCAGAATCATGTTTACTTAATTATGTGTGCTGTTTTCTTACGGGGATTTCAATGGTTTTTTAGAAGAAACTAGATTCACTGTGCTGGAAGATATTATCAGTTTTCTAAAGCAGTTCTCATTTTTCTTAAAATCATGACCCATTTGATATCTTAAAAACAGCAACATTAATTTTAATTTGTCATATTGTAGGGTATAAATTGACTAAATGTTAATAGCATTCTTCTTGAGTAATCAGTTCTACATGATTAACCTAAAAATTGCCAAAACATTGTTTACTCTTCATTTGTATCTGAAGGAAAAAAAAGGCATGATGAGTCAGACAGAGTTGGAATAATTTACTTTCTGATTTGTATTAAAACTTGCCATGATGATTCATAATCATTTTACTCGATATTTATCCTGACAAAACAGCTTAATTTTGAAAGCAGCACAATGGAAAATAATTCAGGCCAAAAGATATTCTACTTCATAAGTAAAATTAAGTTGCCAGGAAAATACTACTTTATTTATTTATTTATTTATTTATTTATTATTTATTCATTTGTTTATTTTTGCTTCTTTGTATTTAATGAGAAATGGGAAACACATAACCTCTGAAACCTTGTAAGCACTTTCCTTTGAAGACTTTTTTTTTTTTTTTTTTAAATAAAATCAAAGTATGTAGCTTGTGGTTTTAACACCATCTAGTGGTCTTTTCTTATGACAGCAAGCAAAAACTAAATAGACAAAGAAACAGGACACAGACCATTGAGCCTTCACATTTGAAACTTTCCATAACTTTGAATGCACATATAATCTACAAAGGGGTCCATTACTCAAGAAAGCACCTGGTTATATATTCCAATTAAGAAAAAAATCTTAATTTGCTATCTCCTACTAAAGATGAAGAACTTGAGAGTCACACAAATAGTTTTCACTCTTAAAAATTGTGAGAATGCAAAAAAATAAAGGTCACCTTCAAGGATTAAAATGAAAGTGTTTCCATTAAATAGAAAATTCTCACCATAGACTACATTGCAAAATAACAGAAAACAATACAGTGAGTTAAATATAATAAAAATTAAAAACTCAAAACTTTAAATTGTTATAAAAAACAATTGTTACAATCTTATAATAGGCTTCCCTGGTGGTGCAAGGGATTAAGTACCGCACTATGAAACAATCCACAGCCTCTGCAACACGAGTTTGATCCCCAGCCGGCCAGGGAGCAACCCACATGGCATAGCAGACCTCTCCTGTCTCGCCCACTGCTCCCCTCAGCAGTTTATTTCAGTCTGCCTGTTCTGCTCCCTACTCTGTCTCTGGTGAATCCTCTCACCCCCCACATCTCTGGCCTATACCCCAGCTCCTGAATGCATACATAAATCTTTTTAAAAAATATTTTAATAGGTAACAACTTAAATGTATATGATATAAAACAACTGGATGATTTTAAATACACAGTAGCAAAGTATGGAATGCAGTTAACCTTACATTCTTTCAAAATCATCTGGCATTAAAATGGAAAATTTGGGGGGCTTCCCTGGTGGCACAAGGGGTTAAATCTCAGTACTATCAAGCTATCGCCAGCCACTACAACATGAGTTCAATCCCCAGCCAGGGAGCTAACCCATATTGCACATCAGACCTCTACTGTCTCGCCCTTTACTCTCCTCAGCAGTGTATTTCAGTCAATCAGCTTGTTCTGCCCACCCCTCTGTCTCTGGTGAATCCTCTCATCCTCACACCTCTGGCCTACACCCCAGTTCTTGTATGCATAAATAAAAATAAATCTTTAAAAATAAATAATGGGAAATTTCGGAACACAGCCTACATATATTCTACACGACCTTTACATATGAACCTTGGTATCTTATATATATATATACACACTACACACACACACACACACACGCACCACCACCACCACCCCTCCATATAGTCAAACCTGGCTTACCATGAAGAGATTCTTTGTTTTCAAGTCAAAGGGCTATACCTAGGCTAAAGTAGACTTTAAAGATATAATTGAATTTGTACTTAGTTTACGTAAGTATCTATAATCCATTCTAATGAAATAATTTTGTCACATAGTATACATGAACTTCTGTATACTAAATCCAATACTTCTTTTTCACAGATAGTAACACTTAGCTTTGCAAGGCTCACAAAGCCAGAAAAATTGTTACATGACCATTCAGTAGAAGTTTATTAATCCACAAATGAGAAAGGTAAAATGATTTTCCTTTTTACAGATGAGGAAGATGAAACAATTATTACATGAATAAATAAATGACAATCTGAGAAATTCCAAAGCTTATCAAAGTTCTCAAAGCTAGAAAGGGGTGAATGTCCAGGACTCAACTAACCATTGCCATCTGAGAAGACTCCAGGCAAAGAGAGGATGACGGTGTATTTTAATATCATAGGAGGAGATTTTTATTCACTCTTTCAGCAAACATTTAATAACAACTTCCATGCTTACTTATGATTCTAAATGTGTTGCTGTATAAGCCTGGTCTCTATTCTCCATCAATTTATAGCATATTTTTTTAAAGTCATGCACGCAAATACTTATACAATATGGCGACATTTGATAAATTCCATGTGAGCTAATCAGAATTGTGAGGAAGTAGACAATCTTTTGTAGAGCCAACTGGCCAGAAAATGCTTGAACAATCCTGTTGCAGCCTACCCAAGAGCTTTCTAGGCCATTTTCTATATATTCATTTCCTTTGTTAGCAAACATTTGGACTTACACTGTCTTAAGGAGGGTATCACACAGCTAGGTCTAGACTGAATCTTATGGACTGATCTAATAGAAGGTAAGGCAAATTCATATGCCTTGCACCATGTTATGGGAGTTCTGCTACTTCATAATCTTTTAGAAACTAATGGAAAGTAACCTTTCTATTAGGACATCCAAGTGAGAAGAAAAAGTGATGACATGTTCTCATTACTGAACATGTTGGCTGTAAGAGACACAAATCACCTCAGGTGAGCAGAGTGTTTAATCAGCCATCCTTAAACTTTTGAAACTGTGCAAAGAAAATTAACTCTCATAGGGAAGAAATGATAATGCAGTATCTGATTATAATGTATTGAAGTTTAGTGATTATTAAATCCCTTTGGTTATTTTTTTATGCCTTGAGATTTGATTCCCTTCCTCTCTTCTATGAATAGTTCAATATGGAGGGACTTGAGAAGATTTTCTTTCATTACACCAGCCCATCCTTCAAACCCTTAAAACATCTAATTAAGGAAGGACTCAGAAAAGGTGATGCTTCTACAAATCCTAAAAAAGAATATGATGTTATAGACCAGACTGGTAAAGGGGTGTCTGTCAGACTGAATGTTTTGAATACTCACAAAATTAATGCCACAACCTTATCTCCTTATGATCTTATTTGGAAGAAGTCCTTTTGGAGGTGACTAGTCATGAGGTAGAATCCACACGAATGAGATTAGAGCTCTTATAAAAGTGATCCCACCCCTTACTCCTTCCACCATGTGAGGACACAGAAATATATCCTTCACCAGACACTAAATATTCCAGAAACTTATTTTCAGAATACCCAGCCTCCAAAAGCATAAGGGTAAGACATGAACAAAGAGATGAAGATTGAAAATCTCACTGTTTTGGTGGTTTTCCATCAGGTTACATTGAGCCTTTGCTTATTTTTTATAGAAAAAAAATATGGCAAGTCCTCCCTGGTGGCACAGGGGTTAAACACAGTGCTGTCAAGATATTGCCAACCACTGCAGCTTGAGTTCAATTCCCCAGCAGGCCAGGGAGGTGACCTACATGGCATAACAGACCTCGATTGTCTTTCCTGCTACTCCCGTCAAGCAGTACATTTCAGTGGATCTGCCTGTTCTGCTCCCCATTCTACCTCTGGTGAATGCTCTCACACTCCACACCTCTGGCCTGTACCACAGTTCTTGTATGCATAAATAAATAAATCTCAAAAAAATATGGCATGAGTCACATGGCAGAAAGTGTAATAGGTAATATGTATATTTAAGGAACTATAAGGATTTTGAAAATATATCTGTAGGTAATGGCCAGTCCCTCAATTAGGTGTCACATGAGCTCAAGTGTATTTTAGCAAATTTGGAGGGAAATTAACTTGGCATGGAATTACTGCAAAGGGTAAGACACCAGAGCTAGATAAATGTATTAAATAAATTGTTGAAGTACAATAAGCCTGCTCTAAGTGGTTCATAATTGAAAATAAGGGGAATATTTGGGAATGAAAATGATGCATCTGTGGGGAAAAAAAATCACGGTTGACAACTCTTCCTGAAAGTAAGGGCTAACAAAGGAAAGAGAAACAAAAGGGTTTTAATCACGGATGAACAACTTAAAGATAAAATTAAGAGAAACTGAAATATTAGGAGTAAAATCAAGCTTTGGAGGAAAAAGGGATAAGGATTAACTTATTACTTGATCTTGAGATGCTCAGTGGACATCTATTTGGAAATATTCTTTTAGGAATTTACAATCTCAGACTTAGAATGCAGGGAAGAAAAATCACAAATTATAGCATGAGACTCCTTTTCGGAAAAGAGTAGAAGGATTTTGGCAGAGAATAAAAGGACTATAGTCAGCAAACAAACCGATTAGGAAGTTCAGAGACTGGAAGAGGGTCAAATAGTACCACAAGAGGTTGCTTTCTTCAACACACATGAATCAATATTCATTTAAGTGATATTGTAATTAGATCTTCATGCTTAGAATTTAAATGTTTCTCTAGAACTTTCAATTACCTTTCATTAAAAAATATAGGTAAATGGGTCACTTTAATAAAATAAAATAAACACCCATAATTATTGAAAGAAATTGTGACTTTTACTAACAATGATTTTTTTTTTTTTTTGGAAATGAAATGATTCTTTTCAAAATCAGTTTCTTTAAGATTCTAGTTAATCTAGAGCTGAAAGCAATTTATATATACAATGAAAAAATCTATACACTCCATCAAGGGAGAAAATAAAGTTTTTAAAAGACATTGACTCTAAACTAAAATTCAAAGCGTATACAAATATCTGCCTTTGAATTAATTTTAACTTATATTGTACCAAAAACAAAACCCTTGGAGAAAACTGATGCAAAGATTTTCAAATCACCTTCCATTCTAGAAAAGTAAAAATATTTTAAAGACCTTGATCTCTCTCAGAGTTACTGAAACATTATTTCAGAGGCATAATACTTTTTAAGTACTGTGAACACTGTTTCAGACACATCACAAATACTACTTTATAGCATATCAGATAATATAGTAATTTCACAATTGAATTTTGCTTTAATCATGTGCTTATCATTCATTCATTCAAAAATACTTATTGAGTACAGGGAATGTTTCAGTGAACAAAATAGACAACAGTTTGTCTTCTCATTAAATGTGGTTGCAGTTCAGACAATGAGGTTGAACCCAAACTAAAACTTAATCCTATAAATGTGGAGCAATTGCTGTTAAATTTATTATTGTATTTATGCTACGTATGTGCAAAAATCATTTTTCCATAAGAAAATCGATGTCTTGTGTGAGAGATACCAAATGAATTTTACTTCTGCCTAGTAATACCTGTACTATTAATCCTCACTAAAATGTCTTATGTTCTACTCCTTAAAAGCAAACATACTTATTTTTCAACTTTGATTATGACAAAAGATAAAAATTTAAATTCCAAATAACTGACCATTGAGATCCTATGTCAACATTTTGTCCTTCCTGGAGGGACCAAAGATTTCGCACCTAATTAAGTGTTGACTGAGCAATGAATTAGTGTTCTCAATGATTTTCTGATTTAGTTGACTAACTGAAAATTTCCACAGGGTAGAGTACAATTTAGTTGTGTGCCCCAATTAGCACTGCTAACTGGGGCACAAAATCGGCATAAAATTGGACCCTGATTTTGTACCAGTTACCATTCAAAGAATGGCAGATAGCCAATAAGACTCAGAGGGAAGTCTTCAGTATCCTTCCTTCTCTTATTTGTAAAACCACATAGTAGTTCGGTGTTAATTTTATAGCAAAGTTTACAGTTTGTATGTTACTGTAGATTGTCAGAAAAAGGGATGTGGTTCATTAAGAAGGATGGGGAGATTGAAAGTCTTACACTGCGTGGAAGATATGAGGGCAATCAAGGTGTTGGGAATTCTTTTTTAGAAGTTCTTGAGGGTTAGGCTAAATCCCAATAGCAGCTACTTTTGTAGATAGAAACATATTAAAATCTTGAAAGTAATTTTGTACATGACAAAAAAAATATAAACGGTGCCATATTTCCACAGATTATTTGTTTGTGAAACCCATGTAGTCACAAAATGAACTTTCTATCTATGCTTTACAGTTTTTATCTTCCATTTTTTATAGTCTTACAACAGCCCATAGAGTCACATTTAAAGAACAAGATTTTTCAACACATTTGTTTGCCATCTGAAAGCCCAACATTTTCTTTAATCTAATATTGCATTTCCCTGCTATTTATTCATTTAATAAAAGACTTCAATACAAACACATAGTAATGTTACCAAAAGGGCAACTGCAGTAAATAGTCTGATGAAGGAAATTTTGCCAGCTTTTCATAATGCAAATTGGGAATCTTGTTAAAACATGATTGCGCACAGGATCATTTTAGACTAAGAACAACTCTTTTGTAGAAACACATCTTGACTTTTCTTAAATAATGTTAGAGTAAAAAACCAACTATGACTTTGTTTTTATTAGCCTCTACCCTATAATGTCTCCTTGCTGTGGATTATCACAGGAACAAAGGTGAGTGGAGCTTGTGAAGGCAGTTAGAGCAAAAAATGAAGCACTCAGTTTAAAACTTCAGGTAGGAAAACATACCATTACGGTTAAGTCATGGCCTCTAAAACTGAACAATCATTTTACACAACTGTGAAATTAACATCCTACCTCCACACTGGTAGAACATGAGTTCTGTCTCTTCACCAGTAGTTCAATTGATGTTCTACAAGCTTACTCTATCGTAATTTGCCATCACTCACATTTTTGTAATATGTTCTGATAACTATCAGTCCTATCTTTAATTGCCATTAAGATATTATATAAAAAAAACATTTAGAAAGTAGTCTTTGGAAAGTAGTCACTTCAGGTTTCTATAAGCCAGAAATACAAATTAGTTTAAGAAAGACTTAGATCAATTCAAGGTAAGACTAAGAAGATTCATTATGTTCAACTACTACTCTAATAATGATTGTGAAGAGGATAATAACTTTTTTTCCCTGCCAAGAAAGTGAAAATAGATTCAATAAAGAAAAAGGTAAGTATATAGCCAATATCAAAATACTGCAATATCGTCATACAGCGGTGTTAACTACTTAATTATAGTATAAAGGTTAAAGAATGGCATTATTAATATTATTGAAAATAATTTTTAATGCAGATGTAAATTAAGAAATATATAGTGATATCAAAAATAAGAACTGGAGGGAAATCAAAGGGAATAATTTTCATATATGAATGATGTTATCAACCAAAAATAGACTTACAGTGTTTCCTGTAACCCCAGGCTATAAACATAAAGTAAAAACCTATAGTAGATATATACAAAATATAAAGAGATAGGGATTAAAGTATACCACTACAGAAAATCATCAGAAAACAATAATATTGCATTAGTAAGTCCTTGCCTATTAATAATTACTCTAAACATAAATTGATTAAGTTGTCCTATGAAAAGGCATAGAGCAGCTGAATAGATAAACAAGTCCCAACTATAGGTTGCCTATAAGATGCCAACTTCCACTTTTAGGACACATAGAGTCTCAAAGTGAAGGATGGAAAAGTATCAATATATTCTCGGCAAATGGAAAACAAGAGAGAATAGGGGTAGTTCTAGTTATATAGGACAAAATAGGCTTTAATTGAAAAACTATAATAAGATATAAGGTCAATATAAAATGATAAATTCATCCATACATAACAACTGGAGATATATATATATATATATATATATGTATCTCAAATAGGTGTATTTGTATATCTTAACAACATTGAGGTGCCAAATATAATAAATAATAACAGATAAATAAGGAGAAATAGACAACAGAGTAATAGCAGAGAATGTCAATACTCTGCATTTAACAATTACTTAGATCATCCACAGAAAATCCATAAGGAAACAATGAACTTATACTATATACTGAACAGATCTACATAATATATATGGAACATTCCATCCAACAGCAGCAAAATATTCACCCTTTCTCAAATGTATATGGAGTGTACTCCAGGACAGATCATGTGTTAAATTATATGTAAGTCTTAGGAAAATTAGAAAGATTGAAGTCATACCAATTATCTTTTATTTTCTTTTTTTTTTAATAGACACTGATTTCTTTAGTTGAACAACCTGTAATAAAACATATGCTTTAAGATGATTTTAAGGAATTTAGTTCTGAAGAGTTTTTATGAACCTACTATTTGTTTTCTAGACAATAGTCAATTGAGTTTCTTTTAAGGTTCCTTCTCCCAGTTATGCACTGAGAACCAAGAAAAGTGTGATGAATCTTGTGACCCTTTCCAAAGCCACTGTTCTTGTTACCTGCAGGTGTCAGCACTCATGTTCCTGTGCATGTGGACTAGTTTGGAGATTCAACGAGTATCGTGATTTCTTCTGATAGTTTATGCAATGGACCAATGAGGATAACCTCAAAAAAATTTTGCATGGACCGCTGGTGGGAGTGCACTATGGAGAGCTGTGTGGAGATTTCTGGACCTACTAAACATAGACCTTCCATATGATCCAGCAATTCCACTCCTAGGGATTTACCCAAAGGACACAGAAACATCAATTCCAAATAGCACCTGCACCCCTATGTTTATAGCAGCACTGTTTACAATAGCTAAGCTTTGGAAACAGCCCAAATGCCCAAAAATAGATGACTGGATCAAGAAGATGTGGTACATATACACCATGGAATATTACTCAGCATTCAAAAAAGATAAACACATGCAATTTGCAGCAACATGGATGGCACTGGAAGGGATCATGCTCAGCGAAATAAGCCAGAAAGAAAAAGAAAAATACCAGATGGTCTCACTCATAGCAGGAATCTAGAAAACTTAAATAAGGGACCAGGAAAATGAATAACTATAAGAAAGTGAAAATCAAAATCAATGAAAAACTATGAACCAGAGACGCATTTTGGGGGGTGGGGGGCAGAAGGGGAGGGATTGGGATCAAAATGGGGGGTTTCAATTGTATGGGGAATATAAAAATAAAATTTATTATTTAAAAAAATTAAAAAATAAAATTGTAAAGAAAGAAAGAAAGAAAGAGCTGTAAGTAAAAAAAAAAAAAAAAAAAAATTTGCATGGAATCTTCACCAACCCAGTAAGAATTTTGGTCTCTCAGGTACTCACAGTGGCTCCCAACACAGAAACAGACTGAAGGCTTCAAGTAAACTAGCTGGTTAACATCATGATAGGCAGGCTTGCTATAGGCTGCATTCTTAGGAACTGAATGTTTACAACCACATAACGCCTGAAGGCTTTATTAGGCAATGTTGGGTAAGGAGGTGGGATAGGTACTCTAAGCAAAGAGAGCTGACAGTACTGCCAGCAGATTACCTAGAAGAAGCCCTTCCTGTAGAACTGCTTCCTTCTCCATAGCTCCTGGATATACTTCAAGCACACATATTAACTTGCTTTACGGCTGCTGCCAGATGGAAAACCCAAGTAACTTTTCTAAGCACAACAATTTGAAAATAAAAATCAATAAGGGGTAAAAACTGGAAAATTAACTTATATGTATAAATTGAACAACAAACTCGTGGGAAAAAAAAAAGCAATGGGTTGAAGAAGAAAACTTTAAAAATGTATTGAAATAAATGAAAATGGAAAGTTACCATAATGAAAGTTATTGCAAACTAAAAAAGCAGTGCTAATAAGAAAGTCTATGGTATAAAAAAAAAAAAAAAGAGAGAGGAAAAGAAAAAGAAAGTCTATGGTGATGAATGCCCAGGTTAAAACATAAAAAGAGTAAAGAACAATTTCAAACAGGCTTGCTTTTTATTTCACAGTGCTACAAAAAGAACAAACTGACCTCAAAGTTAGAATAAGTGCATAAAGATTACAGAAAAAAATGAAATAGAGAAACATTAGAAAAAATTCAACAATACTAAGAATTGGATTTTTTTAAAACAAAGTTGACATTTAACTAGACTTAACAAGAAAAAAGAGAGAGGACGGAAACAAAGTTTTAATTGAAAGAAGAAATTCTGCAATTAATATGCAGAAATGCAAAGGGCCATAAGAGACTACTAAAAACAATGACATGTCAATAATTTAATGCCTAGAAGAAATGAATATATTACTAGAAGTATACCATAAGCTAAGACTAAATCATGAAGAAATTGAAAATGAGACTAGACTAATAATGATTGAAGAGATTGAATCAGTAATCAAAAATCTCCCAACAAGGAAGAGCCCAAGGCCAGATGACTTCATTGGTAAATTCTACAAAGCATGGAAGAAGAATTAATGCTGATCCATCTCAAAAGCTGAAGAGTTGGGGACCTTTCAAAGTTTATTTAATAAGGCTAGGATTAACTCAATCCAAAAACAAATAAGGATATTACATGGAACTACAGGCTAATATCTCTGATGAAGAAAGATGTAAAATCATTAACAAAATACTAGGAAACCAAATTTAATGGCATATTAAAAGGATGATATTCTATGATCAAGTGGGATATATTCCCAAGAAGCAAAGATAGTGAAAGATAATCAAATCAATAAGTACATTAATAGGAAAAAAGACAGGTATTACATGGCCATAGAATATGAATATATAAAAAGTATTGACAAAATTTAACATGCTTGTACAACACAAACTGTCAACACAGGAATGGAAGTCCTAACCAGAATGATCAGGCAAGAAAAATAAATAAATGCATCCAAGTCAGAATGGAAAAAAGTAAAACTCTATTACTAAATGACATATTTTGTATATAATGCAAAATATAAAAAACTGTTAAATATGTTAAAATTATGCTTGCCTTGGTAGCGGGTGTAGTGTATTAATACATTACATGAAGGGTAGGATCCTATATTTCCAAATCATATATAATATTGTAAACCACTTTTACATTAATAAAAACATTAAAAAACTAATAATTCAGTGAAGTTTCAGCATACAAAATCTACATGTAGAAATCAGAAACATTTCTGTACATGAACAATGAAATAGCTGATAAAGAAACTTGAAAATTTCATACTGTAACATGGCATAAAAAACAGCAAAATAAATTTAAGCAAGAAAGTGAAAACTAAGACATTGATTAAAGAAATTTAAGAAGCCACAAATAAATGAAACAATAGTCCATGTTAATGGATTAGAAGAGGTACTATTGTTAAAATGTCTATACTACCCAAAACTATGTACAGATTTAATGCAATATTGTTTAATGTTCAATAGCATTTTCAAAGCAATAGATAAACATTCCCAAAAATTGTATAAAACCACAAAAGACTGCAAATAGCCAAAGTAATATTGAGAACAAATCTGGAGGCATCACATTTCCTATTTCAAACTATATTACAAAGCTGTAATAATTAAAACAGTATGATATTTGCATAAAAGCAGACATATAGCTCAATGGAACCAAATAGAAAGCCCAGAAAGAAATCCACACATATACTATTAGGTAATATTTGACAAGGCATTCAAGAAAATTCAACTGGGAAAGAAGAGTCTTACCAAGAAATGGTGCTAGGAAAATTGGATAGCAACATGCAAAAGAATGGCGCTAAACCACTATTTTATAACACTCACAAAAATTAACTTGAAACAATTTAAGAACATTAATGTAAGACCTAAAACCATAAAATCTGTAGTAGAAATCAAAAATTGGAAGTACCTTGATGTCTCACAGTAACAATTTTTGTATAAGATGCCAAATGTACAAGCAACGAAACCAAAAAATAAACAAGTGGGACCACATATCAAAACCACAATCAAAAGAGGGATAACATCCAAAATATGTAAATAACTTATACAACTCAAAAGCATAAAAACAAACAATTCAACTGAAAACTGAGTAGGAGATATGAACAGATATTTTTTCAAAGAAGCCATACAGATGGTTAACAAGTACATGAAAAGATGCTCAACACCACTAATTTTCAGGGAAGTACAAAGCAAGATCACAATGAGATACCATGTCTAACCTGTTAGAATAGATATTATCAAAAAGAAAAAGATACACAATGCCAGCAGACTGTTGATGGAATATAAATTGATGGAACCACCATGGGAGACAGTTTGGATGTCCTTCAATAAAAATAAAACAACCATATGATCCCACAACCCCAAGTCTGCATATTATTTCCAGAGAAACTGAAATCAGGATTGCAATTTTGAAGAGACATCTGCACTCCCATGTTCACTGAAACATTATTTACAATATCCCAAATACAGAAACAACCTAAGTGGCACTGATAGATGAATGATAAAGAAGAATGTACAAAGATGAATAATGGAATATTATTATTAAGCAGAGGAAAGAAAGACATCCTCTTATTTATGACACCATAAATCGATCTTGAAGGCAATATGCTAAATATTATACATTAGACAGGCAAAGACAAATGTGTATGATATCATTTATATATGAAACCTACAAAAATAGCTCAATCCATAGAAGCAGAATGTAAGAAAGTGGTTTCCAGGGGTTTGGGTTGGAGGAAGAAAAGGAGACATTAGTCAAAGTGTACAAACTTCCAGTTATATGAGGAATAAGTTTTGGGAAACTAATATACAGCAGTCACTAGAGTTAAAAAATGTATCAAGTTACTGTGAAAGTGGATTTCAAATTTTCTCAACAAAGCAACAACAAAATGATAAGTATGTGAGATGAAAGATGGTTAAATTCATTTTGGTAAATATTTTATACCATGTAACTATATCAATTTTACACCTTATTTTTTTGTGAAAGATTTATTTATTTATGCATACAAGAATGGGGTACAGGCCAGAGGTGCAGGGGTAAGAGGATTCACCAGAGACAGAGTGGGGAACACAACAGGCAGACTGACTGAAATACACTGCTGAGGGGAGCAGAGGGCAAGACAGGAGAGGTCTGCTTTGCCATGTGGTTTCTCCCTGGCTGGCAGGGGATCAAACTTGTACTGCAGAGGCTGTGGATAGCTTCATAGTGCATTGCTTAACCCCTTGTGTCACCAGGGAGGCCAACGGCATTAAATTTACACAATGGTATTTGTCAAATGTATCTCAGTCTGAGAAAAGAATGCTGACAAACTTGGGCTTCTTTGGTCATGGAAGGGGTTAAGTCTCAGCACTATGAAGTCATCTGCAGCCACTACAGCACAAGTTCAATCCCCATCCATGGGGCTGACACACATGGCACAGCAGACCTCTCCTGTGTCACCCTCTCCTGCCCTCAGCAGTGTATTTCAGTAGATCTACCAGTTCTGCTCCCCACTCTGTCTTTGGAGAATCCACTCACCCCCCCCCCACAACTCCGGCCTACACCCCAGCTCTTGTATGCATAAATATTTTAGAAAAACAAGAGCCTAAATATAAGGGTTAGGTATATCCATATGTAAAAATGCATATATATAAACACTCATGCAAATTTATAAATACAAAAATAAACATCCATGCTTTTCATCTTAATTTCCCACAAATAAATGTTTTCTGAAATTAATTATATCCATGAAAATCACAGAATTGCACTTTCTCATCCCTTTCATAGGTGAGATTATTTCGAAGTCTATTTAACATTTATCATGATGCCCTAGGAAACGGGTCATGTCATCTTCCCTATTGAAAATAATAGCAGAATACTATCCTCTCCAAATAACAATTAACCATAATAATAATGGTTATGTGAGAGCCAGTGTAAGCTATAATGATACCCTATATGAAATGAAGATTTGCCATCCTCTCTATCACTGCATTCAGCCAGCTTGCTAATCAAATACTGGCGCAATGAACTGGAATTTAAGTAGCATCATTATGATGATTTAAATGTAAGTTTTTGTGAAGAGTGACAACCTTGGAAAGTAAAGTCATCCATTTATCCACAAAATAGGCAGAGCTCTTGAATGACAATGTTTGCTTCCCCTTCACTGACCTGCCAAGCAATTTGAACTCTTTTCCAAAAGACCACATCTGGTGAGAAGTCAGTCTTGCCCATTAGGGAGCAAGTGCCCACCACAGGAATTAGGTTCTCCTTTAGTTGGGATAAATGTCAACTACACACACACACTACTAAAACTGATTCTCTTTTTGAGCCCTTTGTGACAGATTATCCTACGTGTCTTTCTTTTATCAATTCATTCAATTCTCAAATGTAAGCTGAATATAGTATCTCCATTTTACTGATGATAAAACTGAAATTCCATCATGGTGAAAGTAATTGATGGAGACTATCTGTAGATACAGTCATGTTCTGACTCCTTTCTACCCAACAATTTAAGCTATATAAAATCAAGTTCATTATATACCCAGTATTGCATGAACTGCTATCAAATTCCATTTGACTCAAATTTAGGTTCAAGTGAAATAGATTTTTAACCATTAGGCAAATATTTCCATAGTCAGGATCTCCAGTTTGGTACTATTTGACTTCTCCAAATCCACTTCAGGCATGTATTTGATCAATGACTAAAACCTAGGGGAATTCCTCAAGAATAATTATTTCAAAAATGCAATTTTATATCTGGTATGTAAGTAATATGAAAAAATAATAATAAATCTACATGGGATAAGTCAGAGAAAATCTAAAAAGGTATGTTCCATGTGTAATTAATAGCTAGCTCTCTACGACCTAATATTTCATGAACTATTTCATCTTTTTCAAACAAAACCAAAATCCATCAATGACAGCATTAAACCCAAAACTATCCATGGTAAATACTGATAATTGATTGTATTGGTCTTTCCCATCAAGCTGTTGTAGGGCATTAGAATCATTCCTTATAAATTCTTGATGCAGCAACCCTGGGGTCAGATTATAAGATGAAATATATCCCACATATATCCAGAGAAAATAAGAATACCTTACTGTTCATTTAGTGGCAAAGGTATCAATATACAATTACAGATATAGAAAAATAAATGACAATTAATTTTACTTGGCTGTGTCTATTTCCAAAATCATCTGTGAAAATTAACTATCTGGCTAGGAAGAAGTATCATCAGTTACTGTCCTGTCACTATGCTTCTCATTCACTTGGTTGAAAAAAATCATTAATGTCAAGTTTGTAGCCATGTTCATCTGTTAGTTAACTTTTATTTATTTAAATTTTTATAGGTCTTTCTGTATTTTTCCCCCTGTAGAAGACAATATGTTCATTTTCATTGAATAAATCTGCCAGCTTTATTTTGCAAAGAACAAGCTCCCTTTTGGAGATCTACATTAAACCGAAAGAAAATCTATGAAGCTGAGTTCCGAAAGTAGCCTGCCTCTAGCTGCAGGAAAACAAAGAGTTTGCTTGTACTCAAAACATTATATGTGGGAAGCAAATCTTAAGCATGTTCAATACCACTGTTTTATAAAATAAGTAGTTGTGATGAGTCCCAGGGCAAGTTAGGGTTAGGCAGCTTCAGGGACAGTGCAGGTAGGGACTACGCAGGTATTGACCTACGGAGAGTTAAAGGGGCCTCTATGAATAGTCCATTCTAAAAAGTGCTAACCAAAACATACTCCAGAGATGAGTTCAGAAAGTCCAGGAGGGCTACACAAAACAGTACAACTTGAAAAGTTGAAAAAGTAAGATCTTGGATGGGGAGGTAAACTCTAAGATAAGAGCTGGAAAAATGGGTACATCTGCCCAGAGGAGTATAGTCATTAGGAGAAAGAGCCAATCACAAAGTAGATGTGAGATTTTAGAAAAGAGAAAAAAGGTTTAAATACTCCTAGGCAACAGCTTCCTTGCCCCTGCCAGGTAGAGCACCTGGGAGTCCTTACTTTCTTCCTTTAAATAATTTTTTCTTTATTTTCTTAAAGTTTGTTTCTCCCTGCTTACTTTATCTAAAATGTCTGTGAATTCCTTTTTTACGGCTTCATGGGACAAGAACCTGTGACGGTTCAAGGGTTCAATTACCAGTGCACGTCAGTGTGACCATAAAAATCTAAAACTATTTCCCATAGGGATCAAAGGAAAAATATCTCGAAGTTAATTCATATTTGTTAAAATGCTATATATGTTGAATGAAAAAAGTTGCCAATGACTCTTAAGTAATGCTTTGCCCTAATGTCATAAGACCTAATATCTTTCTAAGAATTTTATAACTTTTCATATGGTGTGGACTGGATTTGAACCAATTATATAGGACTAATCATTGTTCTGAGAGGCCTTTTTTAAAGTTAATTACTCTTACAAGAGCGTAATATGCAGCTTCAATATTTGTTCAGTCTTGATTTATGTTTTCCTTCTCATAAGGAACTAGATACATTTCCCTACCCTAATTGAAAATAAGAGTGGTAGGACTTGTAGGACAGTGAGAGGATTGAAAATGAGTCTTAACATTTCCTTTATCAACAAACAAACGCCTTTTCTCCTACCTTTCCCTTTAAATTTTAATTACATTATTTTTACTACATTAATTTTACTACATTATATAGTAAATAGATCAGGGTGAACAGTGATTTTTTTTTTCTCAAACAACATAGTAATTTGGGATTACTGGGTAGGAGGTTCAAGTATCTCTATGCATTTTCTTATTCAAAGGATTTTAAATGGCAAGCTTTTGCAGAGTATCTCAATAAGCCACTACTAAAGAAACTGAGCAATTAAGATGAGGGCTCTCTGCAACATCACACAAGTAAGGTTACTATTTCAGTATTATTTTCAATACCTCATACTTTCTTTGAAGTAATGTATATCTTTTATTTGTATTGGGTTTGTTGACTTCTACTTTTTATTATGCTTTTTTTTTCACTTTTCTCAAACAATTTCCAAAAATCTGAGTACTCATTCACTCATCAAATGGAGTCCTTATAGAATATGGCGTTTCAGATCGTGAAGACAGAGATGTAAAACAAAACCCTGAAATGAGCTCTGAAAACAACATTTTCTCCTGAAGAATCACATAATTTTAAGCCATGGAAACATTAGCAGAACTATTGTATAGTCAATCCAGAGAGTTTTGCCTTTTAGAAATCCATGGGGGCTCTGTTAAGTTTTTTTTTTTTTTTTTGGTGGGACCCTGACTGGTGGCCTGGGATCAAACTGGTGCTGCAGAGGCTGCGGGCAGCCTCGCAACCCATCGCTCAACCACTGAGCCACCAAGGGAGGCCCTCTGCTAAGCTTTTCTTAATTAACAGAAATCTCATGTTGATAACAGGATTTCTTCACTCCATCTGAGTGTGTGGTGACTTCAGTTCTATCTTGTGCAACTTGAATTCTGAGCCTCACCAAACTGCCTGGTTCAAAACCGAGTGTGTTCGTTTGGACTACTTCCTTACTCACCTTTCAGATATTCTACCCCAAAGTACTGATGTTTCTTTTTTTTTTTTTAAGATTTATTTATACTTTTCTTGCCCAGGCCTTATTTATCTTAAATAATTCACATCTCACGTTCTTCAAACATTTTGGAACATTCTATACTTATGGATATTTACTTATTATATGATAACATATTTATAAATTATACTGCTAATGATCTGTGCATTGTAAAATATATGTAGTATGCCAACATTTTTAAAGGATGGAATGATGACAATGTAACCAGTATATGATTTCTATTTTAATTTTCTTTGAACAGTATATGTTTTGTGTCCTCACAAAAACTATATTGCTAAGTAACCCTAGTTTAGTGAGTGTAATGCAACTCAATTCATTTTTTGTTAAAGTATTTTTAATACTTTTATGACATAGTACTTCTTGATCCAGTTTATCTCAATCATTAGATTTAATAGCACTCATAGCTTAAAAGCATATTTTCTATGTAGATAGACATAGAAAAGTATCAGTATTTGCACTTTCTAATTAATTATACACATTTTTCAATCTTAACTGTCAATTATACAAACATTATTTGTTTAAATTTATTTAGCAAATTTGCACTTGCCCTGATGTCACTCATTTCTCCCTCTCAAATTAATTTGAATTTGTAGCACTTTTATATTATAAAAATATGTTCAATATTCATTATAATTCTTTACTTGGCAGGGTTTAAAATGTGGTAAATTTCCAAGTATTTAATAACAATCATCATCATAACCAATAGTAATTGAAAACTACCCAATTGTCAGGCAGTCTTAACTTTTTGTATTATAACCCCATTTATTCCTCATAGCAGATTTATGAAATGAGTACTATTTCTGATATCTGTTTGCACATGTAAGAGTTTCTATAATATTAGAGCATTTCCCCCAGCATTTTCTAATAATTCTGCATGTTATCAGTTTTATTTGAAAGTTGCTGCTTTCTTCGTCATGTACTGTAATATGAAATAACAGTAAAGCATGAGAGTGCTTGTGGGTGCATGTGTAAATGTGTGTTTTATGTGCATGTAAAGATATTTACTGCATCCTAAAGTACTGAAAACCATCTCAGAAAATATGTTAGAAAACCCTAGTGATTTCGGTGCACTTTCTCCACTGTAAACTGAACATTAGCTTTGAAAATACTTTTACACATTTGATCACAAAGTAATGAAGAACTTCGGGATACAATAAAGATTTCCATAGTCAATGTCAGTCTCCTCACATGATAATATAAATATTTTATCAAAAACAAAAACTCAAGGGCCTCCCCTGGTGGAGCAGCAGTTGAGTGCTGGGCTGCGAAGCTGCCTGCAGCCTCTGCAGCGCAGGTTCGATCCCCGACCACCAGCGAGGGTCCCACATGGCATGCAGACCTCTCCTGCTGGCCACTGCTCCTCTCAGCAGTGTATTTCGGTCCATCTGCCTGCTCTGCTCCCTGCTCTGGCTCTGGTGAATTCTCTCACCCTCCTGCGCTTCTGACTTTACCCAGTGCTTGTTTAAATAAATAAATCAATCTTTAAAAAAAAAAAAAAAGCTCAAATGTACCACACGTGGTATATGAAAATGCTATTAGCTGCGATGAGGTGAGAGAGAGAGAGACATATTATGATGACGCGTTTCTTTTGCTCCTTCCTGCACATTTCTCTACAGATGGAAGCTTAATTAATTCCTTATTTTCAGATTAAAATAAAAATTTTAGATCAAAATAAATACAGGTGGATAATTTAAATTTATTTTTTTTTCATTTTATCCTGCACTTTCCCTTCCATCCTATGTATTTTATTCATCCTACATTCAAATATAATCTTGCCTGTAATTGTCTTATTGTCAGAGGTAGAAGTATGTTATAATCTCTGTTGATATACAGAAATTTGGAATGAGATTATCTTTTTGGAGACATGGGATGTTTGAGTTCCAGAGTTAATTTCCAACCCTTCAACTGATACCTACAAAAAAATTAAACTTCTTACATAGACTACGCTAAAAACCAATTGTACTTGAAGAGACAAAGTGAGCATAAAATGGCTGAGTAGAGTTCAATTTGATACTCCTTACCCACCTTATGTTAAGATTCGGATAGGACTTTGGAAAAAATATATATATACATGAACCATACTTTAAGAAATTCCCTCTTTCCTAACTTTTATTGTGACTTGATTACCTGTAGGATCTTTGCAACTTCATGTTAACCTTCTGTACCTCAATTTCCTTAAGTGTAAGTGAGAGTATTGTAGCTCAGTGGTTTTCAATCTTTATTTTTCCAACAAGGTCTCTTATTACATGACATCCAAAGTGTCGCAATAGGGTTGAGGGTCCAAAACACTGCTCTCCTCCCTTACAGCAGCTAGCAAGGTAACTCTGAGGTACCTGAAAGTGCCAAAATACAAAACTTGAAAACCACTATACTAGGTCTCAAGATCCCTGTGTAGTTCTTAAGCACTATGATTGATGAATCAAGAAACTTAATTCAGTTTTATACCCTCTCCTTCATAAACAGAGGATGACTCAATACAAAATGGGAAATTTATGTAACTCACTTACAGGGAGAAAAATTGTAATTCAGACAATTCTATTGAAATGTTTTCATCTACATGGAGTTGATCCTCAGTAAGGTCACTGAGGTTATTAACTAGACCCTTTGTACCCTACCATCCCCAAATAAGTTAAGTCACTATTCATTAACCTTTCCCTTTCTTGTTAAATAGCAGCATTAAAATTATCAATAGATGAATGCTCAAACTATACTGCTCTTGATGCACATTCTTATTTTTGCTTTGCTTTTTGAGGTCAGAAAACAAGCCAAAAGCCCAAGAAGGCAAGAGGCAAGAGGGACATGGCTATATAAAGAAAGCTTTCATTAACCTTACTGACCCACCATAATTTCAAATGTCAGCAGCTAATCAGAGACTCACTGACATCATCAATGGATGGAGAGGAGAGATATCCTGTGGGATCAATCTTTTCTCTTAGTCTGAAATATATATTTATAACGCCACAGGGTTACTTTTGCTGTAATGTGATAGTGGGAAAATTTCCCTCTACTATTGAAATACATACTTCTAATGCTAAAGTTAATCATTAATTTTGATGGAACAGCAAAAACATTTATTTAAATGTCAGAAACTGACTACATTATTGGCGTCCCTTCTACTAAATTCTCCCATGGCAATCTGACAACATGGGCAGCTGTAATGTTTGGCTCACTAATCCAGAAAAGACAAGGTAAACTATATTTCTTTCCTTATAAAGGATTTTTCTTCATAATGGGCATTCATCTCAATGGGGAAAACGCACAATTAAGTAGTCATAATTATTTTAATTGTTAAAATAGCTAAAAAAATGCCCAATTTTTTGCCCAATTGTTACCAATTCTTCAATCTCAGGCACATAACAAAGAATGATGGAGTTCAAGCAAGGGAAATGGGAGGTGGAAATTTACCTAAGGAAGATAAGGATTTTCACTCTTTCACTAAAATTATAGCTTATATAAAGGTTATCTTTAAAAAGAATTTCTCCTGGCAAAATCATTGCTTGGAACATTAATGACCCAATAATCTTAGCTAAATATGCAAGTAAATATGGAGTTATAGACTAAGTTTTCAAAATATATAATGTGCAACTCCTGGTCTTTACAAATTAATTTAGATCCTAAAAAACTAATGACATAAATATTCCTCCTCATTTAAGACTTAGTTACCTTTCATTAAATTCAGGTAATTTTGTTTCCATTCACTCAAAAGCAAAAAATAATACGACAGCATGAAATAGACATCATAACTGTTGGAATATATGTAGTGCATGTATCAAACCAATTCACATTCAAAAATTGTTCTATACAACTGTATTCTTATACTTTAGGACAGTTAGGCAATATAAACCAGGTAGTAGGAATCTGAATACCCTGTTTTGTTTGAAATAACAATATCAGTATAAGAAAGTGGAAAGGAAAAGGAAAACCTACAAAAAAATCTTTAGGAAGTAGGGAGAAAAAAATCTATACATTATAATTACTCACCAGAACCTGTATGGGACTATCAGCTCCTTATTTTTAAGTTTAAAAAGAGTCTCAAAAATGTAGAATGAAAACATTTACATCTATATCTTTACCTTCTACTGTAAGAAAATTTTGGTATAGAATCCAGTAACATTAATAGAATAATCAATACCTTTAATTGTTGTCAGTTCCTTTATAATAACTCAGTTTATCACAGACTGCTAAGGTATGACATAATTATTCTTTAAATTTAGATTCCACATTTTGCTGCATCTATCACTAAGCAGTGATTTCTTTCACAGAGTTTCAGATTAGAGAAAGAATTATTCTATACTACATTTCACTTCCACTGATTTGAAAATCAAAGTTGTTAATTTTTTATGGCTATATTTCATCACAAAAATGGAGGTAACTTTGTGCTTGTGTTATAGGACAGGGAGAGGGGCAGCCCAAACCCCGCAAACCTGTCTATTCTAAGTGGGTTCTGCCATCCGCCGCATCAACACAAAACATAGGAGACTTTAATGAAAAGGAACTTTAATAAAACTAGGAAACAATACAGGTAAGGCGAAGAATCTAGTTTCTAAATCAAGCACCCAAAGTTACCCATCCCCTCGTGGGTAAAAGTCCATCCAAATGGGATCGGCCCAGAGCAAGGCCCCAAAGCCTGCCACGAGTCTAAAGCATCTTCCAGTGGGGACCCACAGAAAAGTGTCAGAAACAACCAGACAAGCCCGGAAGGAAAAGAGCAAAATCAACATCAAGATAAAAGCTGCCATTGTCACCTCTCCATGGGTCTCACCCACATCTGTGTCACGCAGTCCACAACCAAAAGACAAGCGCAGTTTCTTCACGTGTCTCTAGGCTCCAGGCGCCTCCTCCAGGTCTCCTGGCTCCATCCTGCTTCCTTCCTCAGTCTCTTCTGCAGCTTCTCCTCTTCCTGCTCAGCTCCACCCTCCCTTGGGTGGGGCAGGGAACCTCCCCCTTTCCTGGGGACCACCCTGTTACACTTGCAGTTTGAGTTTAGAGTTTGTCTCTGACAAATTTTATAATTTCATGTGAATCACTTAATCTCAATGGGATTGTTTTGAAGATTAGGTAAAACGAAACAAATAAACTATAACAGGTTCTACTGAAATTATATACTGCTTACGAAGCTCTAGATCACTCACATAGCTCTACCCCCACCACTAAAATCATATGCTTACACACACTATCTTCTACTAGATGTGACTGCTTTACCAATGATACTTTAATTAAATATGAAATAAACTGATAATCTATGGGTTTAAAATATCTACTTAGCAGTGGAAGAGGCAAGTATAAAAGCCTGGGGAAAATACAGGTAATTTACACTCAAATGACAAGTATATTTACGTTTGTGTCCCTTTAAGAAAAGCAGACTGGTAACCATAAAACATTTAATATAGCTTTTGTTTATACAAGAAAGCTAATTTAAATTCTCAGTCAGTATGTTCATCCTTTAGGAAAGGACTTAGGTCCAGTATCAAATGATTGTTACCAGCACGTGCCCAGTTAAACTAAAATTAAATGTTTAAGGTTAGGTATGTGTTTTCATGTCTCCTGATTTTTCTGCTAATTAACCTACTTTCAGGTTCTACTATCTTTGTTTAGGAGAGATTCCATATACATGAATACAAAATCAGATAATAGGTAATAATTTCTCCTACACAATATATATGTTTACACAGAAAGGTAGTCGCACATAACTATAAAGCGACAAAGGATTATTTTTAAGCCTCATAATAAAATAACCTTTGTTTTAAATAATATAGAGAAAAAATATATATTTGTTCCTGTATTATTTTTCCCACATTATTTCTCAATATTTCATTATGTGAAATTAAGTCAGAATTCTAGGGAGTTGCTGCATAACATTTAAGGTTATCTAAATCAAAACCATTTATTTATTCTGCATAGGAGATTAGCAACCCCATCCCCAGGATAAATCACCTGATATAATACATGGGGAAACTATAAAGGCATATAATCATTTTTTCTTAAAATGCATCATTCAGACATTGTTGTCTCCACTCACTACATGACACAATTTATTCTATTTTTTTTTCTTCTTTTTTCCATTGAGGCATTTTATTTCCACATATGTTTTACACCCCTAGAAAAAGAATCCCAGGATTTTCCCTCCTGTGTGTTTTCATCTTGCTTCTTCATGGTCCATGATGCCAGCTGAGGTTGTCAGTACAATGAAACCAAACTGACGAGATGGAAGCAAATTATCCTGCCATTTTTCTAGATCTTTGAGTTGCACATCAAATCTGGGGCTGATCACTCCACACTTGTTTAACCTGCCTGTGAGGTTCACAACAATTTTCCCAGCTCCGTGATCATCAATGATTTCAAATTCGCCAATGTAACCATGCTTCATCATCACAGTTAGAAACCGGACGATAACTTTGGAGCACGGTCTAATAAGAACCTGGCGTTTGCCTCTCTTTTCGGCATTGTTGATGCTCTTGAGGGCATCAGCCAGGACATAACATTTTTAGGGCCTGGGTTTAAATTCTTCAAACATGTGAGACTAAAATATCTGGCATGATATTAATTTACAGATACAAAAGTCAGTTTGACAGAAAGAAAATTCATTGAAATTCATAATATAATTGATAGCATATTATTGCTACATTTGAAAATGATATTTTATTTCTTCTAGACAAATGTTATAGACTTAATGATTTGGTAGAACATTTTAAGATCAAACTTAGATGTCCATAACATTAAAAGTACATTTTAGGAACCAACTTGAGAAGAATGTATACTTGCCAAGATCCAATTTAATTTTTTCTTTACTTAAATGGGTAGCATACACTTTATTTATAATATTGCCCAACTCTCTGAACTTAATGGCAAAAATTTAGATGACTGAATCATCAAAAATTTAGATGATTAATAAAAACCCTTTACTATAAATGTATCTACTTGTTCCTTATTTCTCCATTTTCACTTTGTCTATAAAAAAAAAGACTACAATCAATATAATGTCTAGTGAAAGTTAACCTAAGTGACTGTTTTATACAAGTGTATCATTATGCCCGGCATACAGTAGGTATTTTTTTTTAATGAAGTCATTTGTTTATACAAATAAGATACATAGAAACAAAACCTGCCATTTGTTTAAGTCCTGCTTCACAAAGATGATATCCTACAACATTTATGCATTAACCATTCTCTTTTCTGTTTATTGTTTCTGCAATGTTAAATTGTAATTAAGATTTTTCGGTTTTATCAATTCCATGCAAGCAGTTGTTATTCTTTTTCTAGCTAACGCTGGCATTAATTTCTGTGTATAATTCATTTTGTCTTTAAGAGCTCCATCAAGAAAGACTCTTACTTCCCTTCATTACCCACAACTTATTTTGGCATTAAAATTTCTTAAATTATCCTTTAGTGCTACTGTGCTGGTGACCCCTATAAGTTTGTAAACAAATACATTTGTTATCTATATGTGTATGCTCTGCCTTCTAAACAGCGTGAAAATGAACCTAGAATCTTTATCGTATTCTCAACAGGCTTTGATGATACAATTAAAATACAAAGTAACCAGAAGTTAAATTATCAATAAGAGTCATTTATTTTGCATTTTTATTTTAAAGAATGCTTAAGAGAATTGTGATGAATTAGCAATGACAAACTACTTCTTGCAGGCTGATTTTGTGTGGAGAGTTTAATTAAACATTGCAGCTGTTTATCTCTATGGTGATTAAATTTTCATATGTAAATTACATGTATTAAGATCAAGATACTTATGTAAATGTCACTTGCCTTAATGTTTTGTGTTACTGTTATTAACATCTAACAATCACTTTATAATCTTCTTGTATTGCAATCTATCGGATACATTACTTAAACAAGCAGATTTAGATCTTAAGGACAAGTATATTTTGCTTTTTATCTATAAACTAAATTGTATCATGCAATCTAAATAAGTTTAGAAAAAATAAAATCTAAAGCATACAGAAAAAAACACCTGTCTACTTCAAATTCCATTTCTAAAAGAATGCATTTTATACATCATCTAAATATATATAGACAGATGATTAAGGAAAAAATACCAACAAACAAAAACAATCTCTGTATTTTCCAGAAATGTAAAATGTGTTGACAGGAGTAACAGATAGAACATAGCACATGCTTTTGGAATTATTATGTGGATATTATTAATATAGTACTTTAAAAAACAGACGTCACTTCACATGACATCACTGATTTCCCCCAGCATTTTATATTTTCTAAGAAAATATACTTATCATGTGACTGTTCTGCTTGTTAATAAATGCTGGGTTTTTTTTCTTGCTTTTTTTTTTTTTAATCTCCTCACACCACTAGAATGTGAGTTTCATGAGAATATGAAACCTGTCTTCCTTATTTGATATCTTCTTGTTGGGGCCACCACCAGACTCTTAAAAACCTAAATTATCCTCAATAATTAATAAAATATGAGTTGGTATACTTACACTAGCTCTATTACACATGGCTACATTAAGTGAATTGAAACCTTGTAAATGACAATTTCACAAATACTTGAAGATCTAAGATGCTTCCCTCCTTCTTCAAGGATTTTTTATTCCCTCCCTTATCCTGATGCTTTCCACATATTCCAGTTTGCCTATGTAAGGAAAAGTATTTAGAATTTAGAAATAAATATTTCCCTCTTAACATATTATTAATATAATAATATAATATATAATACTATAATATAAATATTATATATAAAATATAATATTAAAAATATCTGGTAATCTATTATATTTACTTTTTTATGTGAGTGCTTAATTACAAAAATAGAACGCATTTATCTATGTTCTACCATGAATACCTCACAGAAATTAACATTTACATGTTTTTTCTTAGAGCCCTCACTTTATTTTTTTATAAATCAAAAACACAAAGATACACTTAAAGCACTAAAATCTTCTCCAACACACTATTTTACCTACTGTGGACCTTTAACCTTAAAATGTGCAATTGGATTTTTTTTGTTTCAATAATAAAAGGGATTTTTTTTATTTCTTCTTCTTCAGATTTATTGTTTGTGTATAGAAGGCTACCGATTTTTGTGTGTTGATTTTGTATCCTGCCACTTTCCTAAACTGATTGATTCGTTGAATTAGTTTTTCTGTGGAGTTTTTGGGGTTCTCTATGTATATTATCATATCATCTGCAAATAGTGATAGTTTGACTTCTTATTTTCCTATTTGGATTCCTTGTATATCTTTCTCTTGTCTTATTGCTCTGGCTAGAACTTCCAGTATTATATTGAAAAGCAGTGGTGAGAGTGGACATCCTTGTCTTGTTCCAGATCTTAATGGAAATGCTTTCAGCTTTCGCCATTGAGAATGATACTGGCTGTTGGCTTGTCATATATGGCCTTTATGATGTTGAGGTATGTTCCTTGTATCCCAAGAATTTCAAGGGCTTTTATCATGAATGGGTGTTGTACTTGTCGAAAGCTTTCTTGGCATCTATTGATATTATCATATGTTTTTTATATTTCTTTTTGTTGATGTGTTGGATGACGTTGATTGATTTTTGGATGTTGAACCATCCTTGTGTCCCTGGAATGAATCCTACTTGGTCATGGTGAATTATCTTATGGATACACTGTTGGATTCTGATAGCTAAAATTTTATTGAGGATTTTTGCATCAGTGTTCATTACAGAGATTGGCCTGTAGTTTTCTTTGTTTGTGTTGTCCTTGTTTGGAATTTTAAATAGCATTATTTTGATTTGGAGTGCATGCTGTCCTCTCTCTATATAATTCATATATATATATATATATATAAATGAATTACATATATATGCATATACATGCACAAACACACATAAATTTAAGACTACAAATTTCTGGCTTTATTCATCTCTTTAAAAGACCCCCAACAACAAGTGTTGGACTGTATGAGGGTCAAAGGGACACTATTACACTGTTTTTGGGGTTGTGAACTGGTGCAACCATCACAAAAAGCAATCTGGACTTACCTTAAGAAACTAAAAATGGAAAATACCATATCATCTTTCAATCCCACTCTTGGGCATATATTCACAGACTCTGAAACCATCAACAAAAGTACGCATATGTTCCACAAGGTTCCCAGCAGCATTTTTGACAATAACTAGGACATGGAAATACCCTAAATGCCCACTTCTACATTGAAGAGTAACACAGACAATAACTCTTCAAAATGCATTGCTTTATTCAACAAATTAATAAATTTTCCCCAAAGCTACAAAATGATTTAATATAGAAAATATTTAATATTTTAGTTAATTTAATCTCACTTATGATTCTAGGTAATTATATAAAATCATTTTTTTTTCTTTCAGTTAGTCAAACATAATCTCTTGCTACTTTTTTTTTAACTTCTATAGTCTAAATCATTGAATGTGGCAAAGTGTCCAAAGATGTCATCCTCAGAAAATATCTATTTTGAAAACCTGTCAGTCTCTTACTAGATATTATATATAATCTTAGTTTTTGAAATGAACAATTGGTGAACAACACTTCTGCGAGACTGACTAAAATCGAAATTAATCTGAGACACTAACTTGGCTTAATTCAGTGTATGTATCTTCACAATGCATGTCCATTATAATGAGACTAAGATAAATTAAGCACACAAGAGAGGAGACCTAGTTACAGGTGGGGGGTTAAATGCCAGTATTGAAGTCATATTAGCTTAGTAATAGTAAGAAGTTCTAAAAAAATTATGCATTCAACCCTGGAATATTTATATGGGCATGCAACATTTTAAATAATTCATACTTTGATATAGTTTTACTGATACCTTATATTGTATTCTATATAATAATATATTTACATTATATTATATATTCTATAATTATATATTTTATATTCTATGTAAAATACCAGTAAAACTATATCAAAGTATGGAATTATTTAAAATGCTGCATACCCATATAAATATTCCAGGTGAATGTATAATTTATGTATAATAATATAGTCTATATAATAATATTTAGAATATATTATACAGAATATATTTAAATATATTATATAGAATATTTATTGATGTTTTTTATTATTAGCAACTGAGAGTAAAAATTTAGTTAACCTGAATTGTTTCATTTCTTACAGGTTTATTTTATTCATGTTTCTACTGGTTTTGAGAACTATCACTGTAAAATATAGAAACAGTTGCAGATTCTCAGCAATTACCAAAAGTTAATTAGAATTATTAAGATAACAAACACACACATAATGCTCTTGTTGATAAATTTTAACTACATTTAATAAGTAAATCTAAGACAGAAACAATCTCATAAATTGTTTTTGCTATGTTAATGTTTTCTATGTCTAGTCAAATTAAATATTGATAGACTGTCTTCTCTGGAAGGGTTAGACAAAGACATTTTATTTATTCCAAAACCTAAAAGCTAAAATAAGCCAAAATAGAAACAGAATGTTGATCAGCTAAGCAATAAATATAAACATAATTATTTATTCCCAGGTCTATTCTCAAATGAAGAAGTGAAATAAGAATATGGGATCACAACTTCGTTGTCAGCCTATTTCTGATGTTATGTATTAAATGTTAATAAACATATAAATAAGCTGTTTAGTTTCCTTTCAAAACTAGTAAGTTAAATGAAGTTTTAATGGTAATTAAAAATAGCTTAATACAAATTATTGCTTTTCCTGAGCATATATTTTACTTCAACATTATGCAAAATGTCATAGATTTCCAAGGATATAAATGACAACGCATCTTTCTTCAAGAAGTTTATAGCTGCTTGAAATATTAGATTGATACATATCCTTATATAGTTTGCATTATATATTATAAATACTTACATTAGAACTTAGTATTTCATCTTAATTATTATTATGGAGGCTTTCAAATAAGAGGTTATGATGGTGAAAGAAATTTGTGAAGTTAATAAGAATGAAATATAATCATGAATTCTAGATTTTTAAATGAATATTTCAAAGTGCAATCAATTTTTCATGTTAAAGGAAACAGTACTGTTTCCTCTACCAAAGGGCAAAAAAACAAATAAGTACACTGAGAGAAAGTGTCTACAACTTAGCGTTGTTTTCCTATTACTTATGTCTGAATAAAAGTAAAGAATGCACAAACATACCATGTGTTGTTGACTTCTCCATGTTATATCATTCTTTAAAGCACTATTCCATTTTCCTCTAACCACGAAAATGGAATCAGCACTTTCAATCTTATCCCTCTGTGGAATTTTGCTTTGGCAGCTGCAGGAAACTAATAGGATTACTGGTTTTCAGGTTTTGCATCTTTACTTTTCAGCAAAAAGTAAATGCATTTTTCTATACCTGATATGACAGAGAACTATATGTTAAATTAAAAATCGGTTTGACTAATTAATGATTATCATCATCACTACCACCATTGTCATTTTGCCCATATGACAATTTTTACGTGAATTTTAGGATTTGTTAAGCTTGGTAAATCTCAAATATAAAATTTTAAATAGGATTTGTACAGAATATGTTCTCTAAGTATCTGTGGATCACAGAAAATACTATATTCTATCCTATTGATCTAGACATCCACTGCTTATTTTTGCAGTTAGAAGATTCTGTGCATGTGCATATTAAAGTTAGAAATAGGTAACAGAGTTCCCAAAATATGAATTTAAAATTGGAGAATATGTTTTTTTAAGCTACATTTTTTAAGATTTATTTATTTATGCATACAAGAACTGGGGTACAGACCAGCTGTTTGGGAGGGTAAGAGGATTCACCAGAGACAGAGCAGGGAGCAGAATAAGCAGACTGACTAAAATACACTGCTGAGGGGCACAGCAGGCAAAACAGGAGAGGTCTGCTGTGCCATGTGGGTATCTCGCCAGCTGGCCGGAATCAAACCCACGCTGCAGAGAGCCTCACAGCACTGTCCTCAACCACCTGCACCAGTAGGGGATGCCCTGGAGAATATGTTTATGTGGGTATGTTTTCTTCATTTTTCTAGGTTCTACCAACATGCATATTGGGAGGTTTTAACAAGGTCGTGGCAAAGGGAATATAAATCAGGGTTTCCTACTCTGATTTTCATTAGTCAAAGGTGAAATTTACACTTGCAATATCATGGGTATTCATTGGTCTTAACACCCTTTCTTATGGGAATATGCAGTTATACCATGAATATAAGTGGAATAAGGTAGTTTCAGTAGCCAGGAAAAAGGACTTAAAAGATAGCCTCAAGACAGAAACGCAGGTATGAAGTCAGAAATAAAGAGGATATCATAATGTTCAATGGTCTTTTTTAATATTTATTTTATTTATACAAGCATTGGGGTAGAGGCCAAAGGTATGGGAGGGTGAGAGGATTCACCAGAGACAGAGCGGGGAACAGAACAGGCAGACTGACTGAAACACACTGCTGAGGAGAGCAGCGGGTGAGACAGGAGAGGTCTGCCACGCCATGTGGGAATCTCCCTGGCCAACCGAGAATCGAACCAGCACTATAGAGGCTGGGCACAGCTTCACAGCACTGCACTCAACCCGCTGCACCACCAGGGAGGCCCATGTTCAATGGCCTTATACTTCATTATCTTTTCCCCTTCGCCCTCCAACTGTCTTATCTTTATCTTTATTTTAGGGTAAAATTCATCCCTATTTTACTGCTCATGAAAGCATCAGACCCTCCTTGGAGCACACTTTAAACTGAGAGACTTAGACAACCATTAAGGCTTAGAAGCCATGTTGGTGTCTTAAAACTAATAATTTAAGGGCCACCCTGGTGGCTCAGGCAGTTGAGTGCAGCACTGTGAAGCCGTCAGCAGCCTCTGCAGTGCCGGTCTGAGGGTCCCACATGGTGCAGCAGACCTCTCCTGTCCTGCCCGCTGCTCCCCTCAGCAGTGTATTTCATCAGTCTGCCTGTTCTGTTCCCCGTTCTGTCTCTGATGAATCCTCTCACCCTCTGGCGAATCTGGCCTGTACCCCGGTTCTTGTATAAATAATCTTTTAAAAATAAATAAATAAAATCTTTAAAAATAAATAAATAAACAATCTTTAAAAAAACAAAAAACTAAAAGTTTAAGAACATTTCCTTTATGTTTAGGTGAGGAAACTGCACTAGATGTCTTTTGTATGCCTTGATAAAAGTAAACAGCAGTATATATTTAGTACTACAGGTTATACAAATTGCTCAGTTCTGAAGTGGGACAATGAAGAGTAAGATACAATCTGTATCTTACAAGTGCTTTAAATCTAGAAAATAAGACATACATATCTAAATCAGTTTTTTTTTTTTAAAGATTTATTTATACAAGCACTGGGTACAGTCAGAAGCGCAGGAGGGTGAAAGAATTCACCAGAGGCAGAGCGGTGAGCAGAACAGGCAGAAGGAACTAAGTACACTGCTGAGGGGAAAAGCGGGTGGCAGGAGAGGTCTGCACGCCATGTGGGACCCTCTCCAGCGGCCAGGGATCCAACTGGCGCTGCAGAGGCTGCGGGCAGCTTCGCAGCCCAGCACTCAACCGCTGTGCCACCAGGGTAGACCCTCTAAATCAATTTTAAGTTTAATATAATAATGATAAAAACTATAAGGGGGGGCGTCCTGTAGGATAAAAAAAAATGCCTGTATTTGTAAGGAATGCATCTTCCATTTGAAGGAAATGTACATTTGAGTTGAATATGGTAGCTTTCAAGGAAAGTGGAAGCATTTCAGGGAAAAGCATAGCAGAGCAAAAGCATGAAAAGATACACTATGGCTAAAATGAGACTGTCTCTAAGGAGGAACAAAGATCATCCCACAAACCAGTTCAAAATTAAGGGAAGCCAGGGAAGATGAGTCTCAATAGTGAAGATTGGGTCAGACAGACAAATTGAGATTTCTGGCTTAATAAAGAATACAAAATGTTTAGGGTAGTGGGACTACCACGATAGTCTCCCAGCATTGGACTAGATGAACTGAAGAGAACAAAGGCTGAAATATTACAGCTGGAAGCAAAGGGAAAATGAAACTGAAAGGCAAGAAGAAATAAAACTAGGTAACTAGATGGTGTGCCAGATTGATAGAGTCTATCGGTCTATGGCAATGACATCTGAGTAGATTATGAAAGTGGTGCTCTGCAAATGTCAATCACATGACAGGTAGAAAACTGAATAAACTGAAATCCATTTGATAAGCTTTTCCCAGTGAGGGACAATGTCTACATTTTGGTAAATCGTCAACTCAGGGTAGGCACTATCTTTTCTACTTGATCAAGCTGAGGCAATCCAAATCTCTAACTTGCTACTGGCAAACACAAGGGTTACTTGACTCTTACTCAAAACTGAATCTCTAGGGTTCTATGAACTTGATACACAGCAGATGATATTAATACTGTGTAACTCATCACTTGCATAAAGAACCTGACCATAAAATATTAATGCTGATACTAAAACCAAAAATACCGAAAGATTGTGTTTCTGATAGAATATATTTTTAAAAACTATCTTAAATATGACACAGGAAAGTGAAATCAAGGATACTGTGTCTCAGTCTACAGGAAATTAAGAATAGATAATAGGTGGATGGCAGGTTCAGAAAATGATATATTTGAGGGTAAAGGATAACATATTTTAAGTAATGTTTGAAGAGATCTCTTTGGTAATGAATGTAGAGGAAAAACAGAAAAGACTGAGAACTTACTTTTGAGGTTTTCCCTGTAGTTAATATGAGGCATTTAAGAGGAGATACCAAAGACGAAAGCAAAAAAAAAAAAAAAAAAAAAAAGTGAGTGAGCTTAAGAATGAAGAGTATTCAAAATAGAATACACAGAGATCTAGAATTTCTGGAAGAATTTGTGATTTACAATGCAAATAGCAAAGTAAAAATGAAATGTAATAAAGTCTAAATAACAGTCTTTAAAATGATCTAGAAAAAATGTTGATTACCTAAAAAAGGATAAAGGATTTTTGAATTGTAAATTATGATGAAAATGGTGGTGGTAGAATTGAAAATAAGTAATTTCTAAAGAATCTGGCTGCATTATTAAAAACAGGACAAAACCCTGTCATTTGCAATACCAGGGATAGATCTTGGGGATATTCTGCTAAGTGAAATAAGTCAGAAGGAAAAAAAATACCATATGATTTCACTCATGTGTGGTACAGAGAAAAATCAAGTAAATGAACTAAGGTATATAAAAATAAATTTAGATTATAAGACCAATTAATATTTATCAAGAGAAGGGGAGAGGGAATAGGTAAAGGGAATGATTATATGAAGAAGGATAAATTGAACTTTTAGTGATAAACTTCATATTGTATATACACATGTCGATTTTCAGTGATTCATCAAATCTTACATAATGTTATAATGCAGTGCTACGTCAGTTAAAAAATAAAGAATTTGGCTGTGAAAGCAACAAAAAAAGGAGCCAAAATTTAGTAAAGTACATCAATTAAGGAGATTTTGCCTTGGATTAGGAAAGATATATTAGAGGTGAGTAAAGGAAATTAAATTTTAAAAGGTTCCATATTACTTAGAAAGTAGTAAATAATCTGATTTAAGGTAGACTGACATAAGATAAGGACATCTTTTTATAAATTATCAGTGTAACCACTAAAGCATAACAGTAGATGGCATGAAGAAAAAGCTGATACGTGAGAAAAATGGAATGAAAAGTGGTTCATATATCAACCAGAAAAGAAAAATAAAGAAAAAAATGGGCATGTGGATAAGAGAAACAAATACCATTACTAGTAAAGCAAACCCAACTCAAACAATTATTATTTAACATATAGGCATTAAAAACATTTCATTTAAAAGACAAAACTAACCAAACTAGATAAAACACAACTATGTTTTTTAAAGGATATTCTAAATAAGACAGTAATTTGAATAAAGTAACACAGTCCCTATTATTCTAACCAAGTTTCCCATTCTTGCCACATCCTCTCCAACACTTTTTTATTTTCCTTTGAATCACTGTCTATTAGGTATGGCATTATAAACTGGAATAGCAATATGGAAAACATTATAGAATACTCTGAAAATTAAACCTTGAAATTCCATATGACCCAGTAATTCCATATCTGACTATTTACCTGAAAAATACAAAACCATAATTTGAGGAAGAGATATATGGATCTGCCACATTTATTGGATACAATCTAGGTACCCATCAATATATGACTGAATGAAAAAGATGTGGTGTATATACACAATAGGATACTGTTCTACTATTAAAAAAAGATAAAATCCTGTTATTTACAACAACATGGTTGGACTGAGTGGGTATTAGGTATAGTGGTACAGGATTGAGAGAGAAAGAAAGATGACTCCACTCATATGTGCTACATAAACAAAAAAAAAATAAATAAATGAACTAAATAAGAAAAAAATTAACTTAGATCATAAGGCTAAATTAGTGGCTACAGGGTAAATGCACATATTGAAAAGGAGAAAAGCTGATAATTAGTAATTAAAATTTCAATTCAAGAAGCTAGATAATGAACAGCAAATTAAGTTAACAAACAACATGGAAAGTGTGGAGGGAATGAAGGAGGGAGGCTGATGGAGTGTGGGCATGAGTGATTTGGGGGAAGGAAAAAGTACTTTAACAATTTACATAGCAATTTGGAAAGACTGGATCCTTATGATTGGTTTGAAACTGACATAGTTTTTGACTGCCATCTTTATATTGCATGAGACCCTTCCCACTATTCTTGTCCTTAAGTCATTTAAAGTGTCTGATAGGTATTTGCTTACAAGAGCAAAGGTTTAGGTGGGTGACAGACACGCACACCACTCACATTTTAATGATAGAAGTGTGTACCAAAGAAATTCCAAAATACAGGGAAAAGATTTCAATACAAAGATAAACATCATCATGTTATTATTACTCATAATAGAAATTTGGAAACATGCTAACCATATAAAAATCATGTAATGGTTAAATAAATCACACAGTCACTAAAATGGTTATTATTTGCTTTCTGAAAGCTGTTTTTGATATACTTATTTTATGTAGAATATTCATAGTATCAAATTAATAAACTAAATACCACAGATAGTCTTTACCACTATGAGGAAAGAAAACTTCACATCCATACAGATACATATTAAATGTGATATGTGGTACAGCTATATTGCACATAATAGTTTGTGAATGGTGCTTCCTGGAGTGGAACAGTGTATAATTGCACAAATGATTTTGGTAACCTTGTTTATAATTACGGTAACCTTGTTTATAATCTATGTAAGGAGTCAAGAGTGAGTATACTAAAGTTTGACCATCTTTTGCCTTTGGAGATGATGTTATTTTTTTCTGAATTTTCCAAGTTTTCTATAATGAACAGGATTTATTTCATAAATAAAAACAATATGTTAAAAATTCAAGAAATTAATTCAAAAAACAAAAAGAATATATAAATAACAAAATAAAAGTACAATCTAAAAGATATATATCATTATTAAGAAAATCACCAAAAGCTCCCTGGTGGTGGAGGGGTTAAAGTCTCAGCACTATCAAGCCATCACCAGCCACTGCAGCACAAGTTCAATCCCAGGCCAGGGAGCTGACCCACATAGACTGATATACCTCTCCTGTCTAGCCCACTACTCCCCTCAGCAGTTATTTCAGCAGTCTCCCTGTTCTGCTTCCCACTCTGTCTCTGGTGAATCCACTCACCCCCCCGCCCACATCTCGCACTCTGGCCTACACCCCAGTTTCTTTATGCATAAACAAATAAAAATAAATCTTAAAAAAAAAGAAAGAAATTCACCAGCAACAACTTTTAGTTATTTGGAAATATTGAAACAATCAAAAACACCTAGGATGACAGTATTAAAAAGAGGAAAAAATACAAACTTAACTACTGTATCACCACAGATCTCTAGATATTAAAAGAATAACCAACAGAATAACATAATCAAACCTGTAACATTTCTTTTTATAGAGTTATGTTAAATTTTCCTTTCTCCCCCACCCTGGCTTTCAGCAGTCTTATGATAAAATTTCTAGGAAAATATCTTTCATTCTTTTTTTTTTCCATTTGATTTTTGTGTTGATTCTGGAATTTGACATTTGTAAAAGGATACACAGAGACATTGAATAGAACTGACAGCCCAGAAGCAAACTCTCACTTTACAAAACCTCACTCTTAGATTAGATTTCTAATCTAAGAGAAAGGAGCTAAAAGTATACAATGGTGAAGTGAACATTCCTTCAATTTCTTATTAAGAAAACTGGACAGCCATATGCAAAGGAATGAAACTAGACCACTGTCTTATAGCATACACAAAATACTAACTCAAAATTCATTACAGACTTGCATATAAAACCTAAAACCATAAAACATATAGAAGAAAACAGTCAAAACACTCCACAACACTGTCCTCAGGGATGTCAATGGAACCTTCCTCCCAATGGCAAAGGAAACAAAAGTAAAAATAAACAAAGGAGACTGCATCAACTTAAAAGGCTTCTGCACAGCAAAACGGACTGTCATTAAAACAAAAAAAAGGTACCTTACTGAATGGGAGAAATTATTTGTATATCATATCACTGACAAGAGGCTAATATACAAGATCTATAAGAACTCATACAATTCTAGAAAGAGAAAACAAATAACCTGATCAAAAAATGAGCAAAGGTGCTAAATAAATGTTACTCCAAAGGAGACATATAGATGGTCAAACATGCACGTGAAAAATGGCTCATTGCTTATCGTATGGAAATGTAAATCCAAACCACAGTGAGTTATCACCTCGTAACTATGAGAAAGTTTCACATGAAAAAATAAAAGGATAAAAACAGGAAGTGAGGAGCAGAGAAAACAGAACCCTTGAACACTTGATGGGAACATAGACTGGTCCAGTCTCTATGGATACGAATACAGATGTTTTCAAAATATTAAAAATAGATCTACCATAGGATGACATGATTTTAATCCTAGCTACCTGCTGAAGAAAGCAAAAACACTACTTTGAAGAGAGCTATGCACCCTTATTTTCATTGCAGCACTATTTACAATAGTCAAGTTGTGGAAACAACCAAAGTACCCAATGACAGATGAGAAGATAAAACAATGCAGTATATATACACAATGGAATACTACTCAGTTATAAATAACAATGAATTATTGCCATTTTTCAACAACATGGATGGAATAGCAGAGGATGATGCTAAGGAAAATATTTTTTTAAAAGATAAATACATTATTTCACTCATGAAAGATACAGAGTAACAAAACTAAGAAACAGAAAAAAAGAAAAACCTAGAAATTTGACCATAGAATCGAGGTTACCAGAGGGGAGGGTGAAAGTGAGGATTCAAAGGGGAAGGACCCAATGGAAAATGGTGAAAAGCTATGGATGTGGAAATGATGAGTGTGGTGTGGTAACGTACATTTGAAGAGTTATGAATTTATACCTCTCAATCACTTATGGTGTTGTTTACAAATTATGCCTCAATAAAGAATAATACAATAAAAATAGCTTTCATAATTTTAGAAAATGTGTAGATATAATTTCTCAAAATTTGGGGTTGTTGAAAGATTACACACACACACATATGTACACACACACCAATCACATACACCAATTTGATTAATGTGGTCACTAGTATTTCAGGATTAAAATACAGGAAAAAACGTCAAAAAATAGCAACAAAAAATTAAATAGGTAGAGGTAAATTCAATCAAGGTGGTAAAAGAGTTGTACCCTGAATCTATAATACACTGGTGAAAGAAATCAACGAAGACACAAATAAATGTAAAGTCATACCATGTTCATGAGTTGGACAATTTAATATTGTTAAAGTGTCTGTCCAAAACAAGGAAAGGATTTAATCCAATTCCTATCAAAAATTCAATGGAATTTTTCAAAAAAGTAGGAAAAAAATACTAAGACTGACATGGAAACATAAAAGGCTCTGATTAGTCAAAATAACCTGGAGAAACAGCAAATTTTTCTTACCATATTTTCTTATTTCAAAATATATTGCAAAGCTCTAGTAATTAAAATAGTGTGATACTGGCATAAAAGCAGATGCAAGGAAAACTACAAAGTCCAGATAAAAATTCAAGCACATATAATCAACTAATCTTTGATAAGGACGCAAAGAATGCACAATAGGAAGGAAATAGTCTCTCTATAACAATGGTAAAACTAGATATCCATACACGGGAGAAAGAAATTGAAACTTTATCTTATACCACTCACAAAAAATTAACTTGAAATGGATTAAAGATTTAAATGTAAGACCCCAAACCAGAAAACCCAATATTGTTAATCATCAGGAAAATAAAAATAAGAACCACAATGAGGTATCACTTTGCACCTGTTGAATGACTTAACAAAAAGAAAAGAAATGCCAAGCATTGGCATGGATGTGGAAAGAAGGGAAAACTTGTATAGTTTTGGAGGGAATATAAATTGGTGAAGCCACCATAAAAATATTATGGATGTTTCTCAAATTTTAAAAATAAAATTCCATATGATCCAATAATTGTACTTGTGGATATTTGTCCTCAAAGAAAAGAAAACGCTACTAAAATGTATATGCACCACACATTGCTTGAACCATTATTTGTAATACCAAGACATGGAAGAAGCATAAGTGCCCATCAATGTATGAATGGATAAAGAAAAAAAAAACATATAGCTATATAAATCTATTCAATCACAAAATGAAATCTTAACATTTAATACAACATCCATGAATTTTGATGGCATTATACTAACTGAACTAACTCAGATAGATAAAGACAAATAATACCCTAAGTTCTCAGTTAAATGTGGAATCTGAAACATACACAAGCAAACTCACAAGTACAATGGACAGATTAGTGGTTACTAAGACAGGGTTGGGGGTGAGTGAAATGGATGAAGGTGGTCAAAGATGAAAATTCCAGTTATAAATAAATAAGTCCTGGGAATGAAATGTATAGTGTGACAACTATAGTAAATGATACTATACTGTATATTTGAAAGTTGCTTAGAAAATAGGTCTTAAAAATGCTCATTACAAGGAAAAAAATATAACCATATGTTGCAATTGATATTAACTATATTCATTTAGATGATCAATTTCCAGGTAAACAAATGTCAAATCATTCTGTTGTAATCTGAAACTAATATAGTGTTATGTATCAATTAAATCTTAAAAAAATAGGAAAATGGGCCTCCCCAGTGGCGCAGCGGTTGAGCTGGGTTGCAAACCTGCCCGCAGCCTCTGCAGTGCTGGTTCGATCCCCGAATGCTCCCTGGCCACTGGAGGAGGGTCCCACATGGTGTGCAGACCTCTCCTGCCGCAACGCTGCTCCCCTCAGCAGTGCATTTCTTCCGTCTGCCTGTTCTGCTCCCCGCTCTGGCTCTGGTGAATTCTCTCACCCTCCCACGCTTGTGACTGTACCCAGTGCATGTATAATTAAATAAATAAATAAATAAATCTAAAAAAAATAAAATAAATGCCTTTAAAAAAAAATAGGAAAAACTCTTCTAAACAATGGTCTAGGTAATGGTCTTAATAATGGTCTAGGAGTGAGTGAGAGAGAGAGTATGTGTGTGTGTGTGTATACCCAAAAGCACAGGCAAAAAAAAGTAAAAATCAAGTGAAACTACAACAAACACTTCTGTATAGTAAAAAAAAAAAATCAACAAGTGAAAAGGCAACCTCCTGAATGATTTGCAAACCATATATTTGATAACAGTGTACTATCCAAAAAACATGGAACTACATAAATACTAAAAAACAAATGTACTCACTATGAACAAGCACACACAGACAAGGTAATTATGTGAGATAATGGATGTATTTAATGAGGTAATCATTTGTAATGTTTATATATATTAAAGTATTATGTCACACGGCCTTAAAATGATAAATAAAATGTTTTCAAAGAATATTTAATCACATGGGGAGCAATCATAGCATGAAAAGCAATTACATATGCACCCAACTTTATTATATTTCTCTGGTTGGGAACATTAGGAAAGATTTATTTCTTTCAATTTTTTTTTTTTAATTTTTGTAGATATAAACAAATACTTATAGTCACCAAAATGCATATAATTGAGAAGCAATATTCATCAAGCTACATGTAAGCCCTATAATAACCTGACACAGCTTTTACATCTTTGTCTGCTGTGCCACACCTTTGATCATTTTAACTAAGATTAACTTGTCACCTTCCCATTAACAGAGCTGTCAGAAATTTCACCTTTGGTATTATCTACCTTAGTATTTCAACATGTCTGATTATCATCATTATTAATAATTGCAATTCTGTAGAATTTGATAATTTTAAGTCACAACATTATTCATTCAGCAAACATTTACTCCGTGTCTAGTATTTGCCAAGCACTGTTCTAGGTTCTGGGGCACAAAAAAATTAAGAAACAGAGTCCCTGCCCTAAATGAACTCAGAAGCTCAGGCTTCTGAGGAAACAAAGGAATGGCATGAGTTCAAAGATATTTAATAGGAATGGTACCACCTGCAACAAGCATTAGTATGACATGGTCAGTCCTACAAGATATCCAATGCCAGGACAAATATGAAATCCCAACTTCAACAATAAGATCTACAAAGTATCATTTCCATATGTTTCAACCTAATGCTTTTCTCCGACTTATATTTTAAATATAAAGGAGAAGAGTCCAGTTTTCGAATTTCATAGATTACGAAATGGTAGAACTGAAAAAATGATGACTTACTCAAAGTCAGCTTGTGGATGTGAAGTAGAAAATAATTGCTAGCAATAAACTCATTAAGGACCCCTTTTCTTCAGTTGCTCACAGTATAAAGGAGTGACTACATCCAAACAAAAATATATATATATTTGAAAACTGTCATAATTTACAAAAACCATTACTTTCCCAAATTTTCCATGCATGTAGTATAAATGGGTGGACACTCCATTCTAGTGCTCACAGATGGGGAAGAAGACACTGGGCAACAGCCTGTCATACACTGCATGTGTGTGTTTATGAATGTGTGTGCAGGAATTAATAGGCGTAATTGCATGTAAACTTTATCAGGATGCTGCAGGTGGACAATCTCTTAAAACAGAAACTGTAGCTAGAGAATTAAAGTATAGGTAGAGAGAACATAATGACATATGATTTCACCACATGGAAAAGAAGGGTAACACATTGGAAGAAATTATTGAGTAACATAATTTTAAGGATTAAGGAATACACATTCAGATAATGTTAAATTGTGGTTTTATTCCCTGCTCTATATCCGAGCTTTATTATATCACTCTTACAAAGTGCAACAGTCATCCATTATAACTACCTATGGCTTATAAGATGGTGGAGAAAATAGTTTGCCAGTGTTGTATGTCTTCTCTTCCTGTATGATCCATATATATATTATATATCAAATATATATATCAAATATATCTATCAAATACATATATATTTCACCAACAAAAGCAGAAATCAAGAGCTTTTGGAATACAATTGATTAAAATTGTAGTTTATGCACAATATCTCAGAAGGCTGAAATTTATATACATATTTAAATGCGAAGATATGGCCAATCTGATGTGAACCAAGCAGCTTACTCTAGTCTAGCCTATACTTGGGGAAGGAAAAGAAAAATGGTGAAAAGCTAGCCAAATGCAGTCATTTTAGTGAGTGAGAGCCACGGTTTTCAATTTTTTTTAAGTTATTATTTCTAAATTAAAAGTTTAATATTAACACAATTAATTTTCAAGAGTAGGTTTACTTTCTCAATAAATCCTTTTTCCATTAGAAAATCCTATGTAAAAACACTTTACTTAGAAAGCATTTAATCCTCCTTTGTATTAACTAGGTACTTAATTCCACAACAGTTTATTAATAGCAAGTTGAGTAAGGTGTTAGCAACACAAAGGAATAAGAGAGACACAGATTCCTTACTCCTTAGATATCCAGTCTTTGGGGTCCATAGGTCACATCATTATTTGTAATGTACTGGTTCTCATTCCCATTAAAAAGGTTTCAAATTAAGTAAACTCTAACAACCAGATTAAAGAGTTTTAAATGATTCTTCTCTGAAGTATTCCATGATTAAATGTGTAATTAATGATATTAAATTCATTTTAGGAAATAGGAATCAAGAAATCAATTTAAAGACTAGCAAGCTCTTGCCAAAATAATAGCATAATCTTAAAACCCAATTCATAGTCTATTGAATTAATAAATTTATCCTATTGGTTTATTATATTCATTTTACTTTCATTTAGTCTGTATTTTCCTGATTGTCCACAATAAGTGTTGAGAAAATTATAAAATAAATGAAATTCATTTTCCAAATATCAGAGCATGTATTGGAAATTTAGAAAATGAAATTTTTGTGACATGCCAGTACACCAAATTTTAGCAACCAGAGATAATGGTTCCAGAAATAGTTTAAAAAACTGAATTATTCAAATTATTCAAAGCTAATTATTTTTCATTTGTGATACAGGGTGGTGATCTTGCTTCACCCAAATATATTTTTTAATTTATTTTCTTACAGCATTGTTAGTTTTGGGACAGCATTTAATTTCTCCCCTCAGGTGTAGTCCCTGAAGTTTTCCCACACTTGAACCATCACTATAGTTGTGTGCTCATCCCTCCCCTGTTTTGACCCTTCTCCATCCCCCTCTTCTGCTTTATGCCTCAGATCTATGGTCAGCTTTCAAGTTTTGTCTTTTTCCTGACCCTTTGCTTAGTGTCACTATATTCCACATATAAGTGAAACTATCCAATATTTGTTTTTTTTTTCCTTCTGAATTATTTCCTTAGACCCATTCCAGTGCCAACCATGTTACAAATGGCATGAGTTTATCTTTTTATGTTGTTTTTGGTAACAGATATGCTTATTTCATGTTTTCATATTTTATTTTTTTGCTCCCATATTGTTTCTAAAAATTTTACCTGGTACTGCCTCTGTTATATACTTGTTTTTCATATAAATTTATATGATAACCAGTGTAATGACACCTACTATGTCTCCCAACAATGTCTCCATACTTGCTGCTTCTTTCCATGCTCCTCTTCACTATTTGAGTTCTATTTTCAAGTAAATTCTACAAGAATGTCTAGATTGCATAACTCCATAGCTTTTTATCTTTAAAATTACTTTTCCCTTCTCTGTTATATCACTTTTATGCTCTGTAGCAAAGACTTAGCGGTGTACAATTTCTTCCCGTATTGACATTGTAGATGTTTTTTACACTTGTTCTTGGTCATAAATAATTTTTATTCTCATATAATGTCAATCATTTGCATATGGAGTTAATACTTAGTATACCTTTGATCTAGTTAAAATCCTTAGTGCATCGTCTCTGTGATTACGTTGACTAGTGGAGTTTTCTTATACAGTCTTAGGCTTTTCTTGATTAGTCATCTACACAATGCACTGATTCTGATAACTGAAGTATTTCTGTCTTTGCATTTTGAATAAACTTTAAGATTCTGCCAAGTCATTATTTTGTTCCTAAAATTATCCTGGCCTTTTACAGTTCTCTTTCTGTTTTCTAAAGAACTTGCATCTTCAAAGATTACTAGACTTCCAAATTTGTAAATTTATAATTGGCAAAAGACGCAGCATGCTGCTTGGCCAGAAGTGCTACCCCTGGCCACATGGCCAGTTAAATATTCAAAGTGAGAACCTAGCTGCTTAACTCTGCCCTCAGGTCCTCACAACCTTCCCTTTGGTGATCATTAGATTTGTACTTCCCAGTGTCGTGGGGGTGGAGTCCACAAGGCCTATATGGAGTTTGCTCAGGACCTCCTTTGCCCCTAACAGTACCACCATTACTATTACTGCTACCGCTAACTTTACTTTTCCTATCAGTAAATGTGCAAGTTGTTGTAAGATTTTAGAGTAGAATTACCAATGTGTCTGCAATCTTGAAATTAAAAAATGAAATACGCATATAAAAATTTTGGAACAAATATATTCATTGTAGTATATAAATATTAAATAAAAGAAACACACACAGATAAAGGAATGACTAAAAACTGTTACTATATACATTCACCTACCAGAATATTAAACATTTGATTACACAGAAAAATGAGCATTGTCTAAGGTCAAAAGATAAAAAGCTATATGCACAATGTTTTCACAAATATAAATATATGTTCATTTATTCATGCAGTTTCCCCATTAGACAATATAATTATTTGAAAATATATTCTTCATTTGCATAAAAATATTGAATTCAAATACAACATGATGATAAACACAATTATTTCAAGGATGTGGAGAATGGGAAGATTGTTGATACTTTTTTATATATTTACTGTATTAGTTATAATGAGCATGTGCTTCTTGCTTATCTTAAAATAGTATTAACAAAAAGCTAACCTATACTGCAAAACTTAAAACACAAAAACAGAAAAACTTGAACTATTAAGTTACATTTGTCAAAAACGGAAAATATGCAGTAGAAAAAATGTGAATGATTATCATAAGACCCTTGAATAATAACATTATTACAAGAAAGATGTAATTTTTTTAATTCAGGGTTAAACCAGGCTAACTTCAGAGAGGGCAAACTCAGAGAGGAAGGTATATGCTAAATGGACTACACTTTTTGTTGAACAATCATGAACAAGTATGGTCCTGGAATGGACAGCTTTTTATACAAAATTATTACAAATTTCACTGTAAACATTTCACATTATTCCTGTGAATCATAATATATTTTAATCAAGACATCATACTAGATTCCAATATTGTTTTGGTTAACCTTTTGACTAGAGTTATTGCTTTGTGTGTTAGACACATCCGGTAATTCCCAAACACAGTAGTTAATTGAGCGGATCATCTGTGGGACTAATGTTTCTCATTTGAAAGATTTTGTGCTCAAGTTAAGGAACAGTTTCATTTACACAAAAAGTTGTTGATATAGTTTTTGAACCACTTAGTGTTTGTTCAAAAATTTCTTTAGGGCCTCCCCTGGTGGTAGAGCAGTTGAGCGCTGGGCTGCGAAGCTGCCTGCCGCAGCCTCTGCAGCACCGGTTCGATCCCTGGCCACCGGTGAGGGTCCCACATGGCGCACAGACCTCTCCTGCCATGCCCGCTTCTCCCCTCAGCACTGTACTTTGGTCCTTCTGTTCTGTTCCCTGCTCTAGCTCTGGTGAATTCTCTCACCCTCCACGCTTCTGACTGTACCCAGTGCTTGTATAAATAAATAAATCTTAAAAAAAAAAATTCTTTAAACCTTAGAATATTTTTGAACTTTCATTTTTGACTTTGGAGCTTAGTTAAGATATTTGCAGAATCAGGAAAACCATTAAACAATGCTGTGTTTGTTTGCTGATTAGTCCTAGATACCTCCCCAGCTTAATTTTGTGCAATACTTCATTATGATTTAATAGAAGCTTTGAGAAAGTTTTCTTGAATCAACAAAGCAAGCCACAGTTGCAGCATGCAAAAGTCCATGGCATGTATGTAGTAACTTTGACAAGTTAACACCATCCTCTTCAGCCTCACAAGAAGAAAAGGCCTCTCAACCCCCTTCCCTCTTTCCCCAAATTCTTTAGAGACAAAATAATCCACTGGATCAGTGGTACAGTTACCACCAATTGTTCTCCTGTGGTTGCCAGAGACATAAAATATAACCTCAGAATATTTTTAGCATATTACCACATGAGGGTGCTATCTCCCCAAATATGTGTCTGTAAAGTGAGCAGATAGCTAAAGTTGCTTTGTTGTTTCCTTCTATATATATTTTGAAAGATGTGAAAGGATTTGTTAGAACAAACATGTGGGAAGACAAAAAAATAAGAAAAATCTAGAGTTAAGCACAAATGGACTTTTTGTGTACACATATAGTATAAATCAACAATATAAACTCTTTGAATTGAAAATATGAATGTGCATATAGGTTCACAGTGTTGAGACAGTATGGTTCATGGACTGTCTATACCATGAAGATAAAGGGAGGACCATGGTGTGTGTTTAAATAAGCATCTCTCTGTGTTACGGAATCAGAATGTGTGGAGGCCAGATGAAGGTATCTGAATATATATTTAGTTATTTGGGTAATTCTCATGTATCTTGAAATTTAAGAGCACTGCTATGAATTCATTTAAAAATAACTGTAAACATACTACAATTGTAAAAACATATGTGGATATTTAAATCTAATCAACAACATGATTCCTTGAGAATCATGCTATCAACTTTTGGAATGAGTTTAACAAGGAAATTTTATAGGGAATGAAACTAAAACTTCTCATCCAACATTCTTCCAAACTTCACAGATAAAATAAATACAACACCTGTTCTCTGAGACAATAGAAAATAGAAATTTTACTCATATTTACAACTCATAGATTTTTTTCTCTTTCCTTTTGACCTGCTTCAGTAATCAAAACATAACTCCCCATTTCAACATGCAAACTTCACACCCATAGGATTAACTGATGTTTACCAGTTTCAGAAAACTGCCTGAATATTGAACAGTTTATGAACTTTGATGGTAAAAATATGCCTTATAAAATGAAATTGGAAATTGGAAATGAAAACTGTGGTTAATTAAAACAAAAAAGCAATTATATCAGGGAAAATTTTAAACTTATATTAAGCAGTAAGTAAAGGTTGTTTTGATCTTTTAAAAGGCCCAAAGTTAAAATCTAAAGGCCTTGACTTTGTGTATGGAATTTTATCTTTCTATAAAGGAGAGAATAAGGGAAAGAAACTGGCAAAGGTTGATGAGGTTTACATTCAATGAGGTAGTCTCAAGAATCAAGTTAATGTCTATCAAATTAAAACTGGCATATTTGTGTTCATACATATAATATGTATGTACACACACATATCTACAACAGCCATATTTGTGTATAGATCCATGCTTAATAGTAAAAATGACAGAACATTAGATTTGGGATTAACAAGCCTCACCTTCCATCCACTGCACATATGATTCTATAATTTTCTAGACAGTTAACCATCTGACCTCTGCTTTAGTGCTGCCTGGAAAAGGAAGCTTACTTCCGATTATTAGAGATCATGCTATTTTAAATAGTGATTGTATGGAATATTGATGATAGTATTTTAAATACTGTCCCTGGATCAGCAGATTTAACTTGTTACTGATTGTTTTATTTAAATATACTCATAATAATTTTAATTTAACACCTAAAATGTAAATTATGCTAATTTACCAAATTTCCTACTCTATGAGCTCTAAATTATTTTTTTGAAACTTTTTAACATTTTCTTAGAATTCCTTTGAAACGTTAATGTTTTATTTATTTATTTTTAAGAAGATTTATTTATTTATTTGTTTGTTTATTTATTTATTTATTTATACAAGCACTGGGTACAGTCAGAAGTGCGGGAGGGTGAGAGAATTCACCAGAGACAGAACAGGGAGCAGAACAGGCAGAAGGACCGAAAGTACACTGCTGAGGGGAGCAGCGGGCAGCAGGAGAGGTCTGTGCGCCATGTGGGACCCTCGCTGGCGGCCGGGGATCGAACCGGCACTACAGAAGCTGTGGGCAGCTTCTCAGCCCAGCACTCAACCGCTGCGCCACCAGGCGAGACCCTGAAACATTAATGTTTTATAAGTGCCTTTTTCAAAGTTATAGATGCAAAATAAAAAGCTTGTGGTAGCAGAGAAAACAAGGTTTTTACGCCTTTTAATCTAGACTTCATTCCTATAAACTGAGATGTTTTTCTTTCTTAGATGAGGCAGCAGTGAAGAACATTTAAATTATGTAAGTATACCTTTCATCTTTTTCACAGTACCTTTATTCATTCTTGAATCTATTCCCAACTGCATGTATACATTCAGTACCTACTGTATGCCAACACTATTGTAAGTCTTAGGGATAAAGCTGAACACAACAGGTAGTTCTTGACATTATAAATTTATATTTAGGTGAAATGATGCATAATTTAAAAATGTTACATTGTAATTTAGAAGGTAATACATGGTAAGGAGAAAGTTATGAAATCATCCCTAGTTTAGGGAAAATTGAAAAAAATAATAATGAAAATAGCCTCACTGAGAAGTAATACCTGAATAAAAATTGGAAGGATGTGAGGGAGTGAGCAACAAAGATATTTTGGAGAAATGCATAAAAGGAGAGTGCAAGTGCCCAGAGGTGAGACCAGCTTGCAGCCTTAGACTTTTAAAGGAACAAAAAGAGTCCAAGGTGGTGGTAGAGATGATATTAAACCAGAAATGCAATGGGCAGAAGTGACCTATAGATTATTGTAAATCAACTTTAGACATATATTTTGATTAATATGGGATCCAACTGCAGGATTTTGAGCTGAAATATGACAAGGATCTATTTAAATGGATTACTATGACTGCAAATTTTACAACCTAGTGAAGGCACCATGGATAGACATGTGAAGAGTAAGGAGGCTATTCAAACATCCAGATGAGAATTGTTTTTCTCCAAAGTATCTTTGTTGCTCATTTCCTCATATCCTTCACATTGGAGAACTGGTCAAATGGAGCAGGGTGGCAGAATTGGAGATGCTGAAAACCTATTTGCTTATTGGGGACATGAAAAAAATGAAAAATCAAGAAAAATGGATGATTCAAAGGTTTGAATTTTTTTTTCACCTGATCTACAGGAAGAATGGAAGTACCATTAATTGAGATGGGGGAAAACTGAAGGCGGTGAAAGTTTGGAAATGAAAATTAGGATTTTGTTCAGGTTAATAGATAAGTATGCAATATCTACTGGAAATTCAAGAGGATAATGCTTATCCACATAGGCTATTAGATATATTAATGTGGAGTTCAGAATATGGTTAGGCTTCACATTTAAAATTGGAGAAGTTCTCAAATGTAAAGGAATCTATACTATCAGGGATCACTCAGTAAAGGCAAAAGAGGAAATAGAACAAAAGTTACAAATATTGAAGTGCTCCAATTCTAAGCAATAGGAGAATCAGTAAGGAAGTTTAAATAGTGGTTTGGAGAGCACGAGGAGAGTGCAATTTCTTGAAGCAAAGTGGAGAATGCTTTCAAGGAGAGGTATAGCAGCATAACTGATTTTAGATCAAGTAAAGGGCAGTGCTACTAATCACCTTGCTCAGTTTAACCCAGAGTTCTAGGTTGCCAAATTAGTTTGAAACTTGAGTCTGCAGTTCACAATTTCTCAAAGAATACAAGTCCATGCTCTTAAAAAATATTCTGTTAAGCATCACCTTAAAAAAAAAAATCCCCTCTTCACTCCCATCTATTTATTTTTGAGTTATTACATTTGTTTAAATTTTAATTCTGACATTGCCTATATTAACTTTTTCTCCCAGCTTTGTGTCACCTAATACTTTGATAATCCTGCCTTCCATGAATTCATTAATTTGAGACATTGATAACAAATGACATGACACAGATCTACGTGTAATCTGAATTTTATGAAATGCTACAAGAGATCTCACCCAAGTTACCAAGTATTTAGTGGTTATGTTTTTAGTAAAGTTATTGACTCAGCTATAAACCTACTTTATTGTTCTGAATTTTGCATTTCAAGGCTATCCTTTCAGTAATAAAAGCCTAATAATTCTGAACTTTAAGAGACCTTCAAGAGCAGCTAGGCAAATTACTATCAGGAAAGACATTAAAATTCCTTGAAGCTCTTTATTATATTCTCTTGATAAAGTGGTCTAATTTATTGAAATTTTGCCATTATTTGTTGTTATACGATTACTTATTATGCAACAGTTTTATCAAATGTTCTTGAGCCATCAGTTTTGGGATCCATTATATAATTATGTCCCTCAAAGATTAGTAAGTGCCTTTGTATCCAGTTTTCAAAAGTTTGCTTTTTTCTCCAGGCTTTTTTTTTCTGGAAATTCTCCTGTTCAGAACCTCAATTGTTATCACTGGTGGTTTTACCCATTTCATATATAAATATTTCCATTTCATCAGAATGCAGTCAATTCAGGCCAGTAGGCTGACACAGACTTAATGTGATTTAAATACTTTTTAAACACTCTCCACATCCTTTGTGTGCCTCAGTTCAATGGATACTGGTTTTACTTGCTTGCACTTTGATTTTTTTTTTTAATTTAAAGGTTATCATCCTTGGATTTTACTTTTGCTGCTGTCGTTTGTAAAGCTTTCACTACCTAAATCAACACTGATACAACTTTCTGCAATGTTCTCCTTCTGTGTGGGAAGACAACTCAAAATACAGCTAGTGCAACTGAGGGACTGATTTTTTTTTAATTTTAACAAATATGCATTTAAATAGTGGTCTATGTCTAGCAACTATTGAACAGTGCAGATCTATACTGTCTTGTTCCAGCGTTGAATATAGTTCAATATGTGCTGTACATTAGTTGTAATAATTCAATACAAAATCTTCATGGTTTGAGAGAGTACAAAGTCAAAGGTGCTCAACAGATCACAAAAATCAATTATAGAGCATGGTTGCAACTGTGGGTGACTGAAAAAAATATATTTAATCATTCTATAAAACAACAGTACCCCCTCCACCAAGAGGGGTCAGCTGAATGTCTGATTGTAGCCAGACTAAGATGCGAACCCAGAATTGGCAGCCTGAATTTTTTAAGATAACCACAAATTCTAATTAAAAATTTCCTCATTTCAAAGTGTTGACAGCAGATTCAACTGTTTATAAAATATCGCATGTGTCAAGTAAGACATGCCTAAAAGTTGCCTCTTTGATAAATTGTCTAAAGCATCTTAGTGGTATCTTGAAAAGCCCAACTTATGCTTGTAGACCCATCCTCATCATGTGTTTCCAGCTTCTTTTACACTACTAATAATAGGATTAGCTTATCTAAGATTTTTCTCCACCTAACCCTTTCATTTCAGAAGCCTCCCACTTTATCACTTGACAAGAGTTTCTGGTTAGTGCCTTAGAAGAACTATTTAAAATAATCAATAAAATACAAAAATCCATAAAAGTCCTCAGTTCTGATAAATATCTCTAAGATTTGCTGAACCTCAGAATATTAGCAGCCAAGTCATTTTGAAGCTTGCTTCATCCACAACCTAGGGTCACCTCAGAATTCAATTTTAGACAGTTTACTTACTCGGAGAAAAAGTATATCGTAGTTATTTTCTTACAATGCACAGAAAAGAGATGTCTGAGGATTTCTTCTAGATATTTCTAAGGAACATTAACATTAAACAAAATTAAATGAAAAGAGAAAGAATGAAAGCCAAACTAAAGGCACGTATGACTTCACCTGTTTAATTACTATTTGCTTAATAATCCATCTCATGCGTGAGCTCTCTCATATATAATCCCATAATTACTTAGCAAACAACCATTTATTAAAACAACTATGTTCACAACAGTGCACCATGCACTAAGGAGGAGTGTTGAGAAATATAAAATGTTATCCCTAGCTTCTAGGTGCTTAAGGTGTTGAGAGAGAATCACATATGAAAGCAACTATGAGCGTATTAACCAGAGTAAAATGATATAGCTAACAGACTACACCCAAGAGTTTCTGCATTTCACACATTTCCTATTTAATAAAATCAATGGAATTTTCTTGTAATAATGGGTGAAATGCTGGCCAAATATGTTCTACCAACAAACACTGATATCATTTCATAATGGGAGTGGTTAAAGTGTCAAAAATGAACTCTGTAAACATGTGTATACTTTTTAGAACAATTGATAAGTTGTAAATTAATTAGGCATGAAGTATTTTTTTTTAAATTAAGTAACTTAAGACTGAATTTGTTTGCTTATAATAAAATGAAGACATTTAGCTCTGAATACATTTCTTCTTAAAATATGAGAGAAAAATAAAGTATATTTAAAATTTTCTGGAGTCTATGGCCGTACCATCCTGAACATGCCCAATCTTGTCTAAAATCTCTCTGGGCACACATCTATCCTTAGTAAAATATACATTTTGATTTGCAACTCATGCTTTATTTCAAGACAACCTCAGTCTTTTTTTTTTTCTTGTCCTATAAATGAAAAGAAAAGGTTAAATGATCTCCAATACTCTATCTTAGAGGTAGTATTGCTATTCTGAAATTCTACTGGAAATCAAGTGGTGTTTGTTTTTTTAATGCAAAAAAAAAAGTTGTTTCAATGATGTCATTATGAAGGAACCTGACAGGGCATCATTTAAAATATCTATCACTTAAGTTTCTCAGCGGTTAAAAGTTTAATGGCAGGAGCCAAGAGCAAGATGTGGAAAATTTAGCAAATGCTACTAACACCTACACTTAATTCAAATTGCTCACTTATTATTTCAAACGGTGTATGGAAATGTATGTCTTTTAAGTGAACGGAAAACTGGGAGAGCCACATGTTACTCTACTTGATACTTAACATTAAGTAGGAAAATATTCCATCAGTGTATGAGCACGTGGAATAAAGTTCACAAAATAACTCATATCTCTCCCTCTCTGAAGCCATCATAGCTTCTTGTACACTGAAAGTCTGAAGTTCAAGACACAAAATAATGATACCAATTTAGTGACTGAACCTTTATTTTCAAGATAATCACTATTATGACCAATTTAAAAAGAAATAATACCTATCTCCTAAAATATCATCAATTCCTTTTTCTCCTAAATTAAAAGCTTATTTCTACTCATGATTTTATTTTTTTACCGTATAAAGCAATAAAATCCTCTGAAGAAGTCAATTCAACTTTTATATAAGGTGACCCTTTCTGATGTCTGTGGTATTTTATTTATTCTTTTAATGTATTTAAATAAAATTTTAATAAAGAAATTGAGATAACACTCAATATTTTTTGTAATACTTTAATAACATGGGCCATGTAGAAACTATTAAAATACTAATATTAGTCGTACTATCTTGGATTAACTCAGTATTCATTATAACCATATTCTTAGTAAAAAAAAAAGTATCATGTTAATTTTATGATAAAAATAATAAATGTTTCAGTGTTATAGCTCCTGAAGAGTTGTGAACCTATTCCTCTGAATTACATACAGTGTTATAAACCAATGTTACCAGGGCCTCCCTGGTGGCACAAGGGATTAAGATACAACCTATAAAGCAATCTGCAGCCTCTGCAGCATGAGTTTGATCCCCAACTGGCCAGGGAACAACTCACAAGGAGCAGCAGACCTCTCCTGACTCACCTACTGCTCCCCTCAGCAGTGTACTTCAGTCAATCCGCTGGTTCTGTTCCCCATTCTGTCTCTGGCGAATATCCTCCCCGCCCCCGCACCTCTGGCCTGTACCCCAGTTCTTTCATGAATAGACGAATAAATCTTTAAAAAAAACAATGTTACCTCATAAAAAAAATCAAGTTACAGAAGATGAAAAATGTTTTTATATCTGATATCACCATTAGTATAGTTCTTTCAGACCATGAAAGAAGATATCAATTCAACAAACTCCTGAAAAATTTTGCTTTACCTCTTACCCACAGCCTTTTTCTCATTGTGCCCTTACGTGTAGGTGATCTCAGAACTCCACCAAGGCGATTGGATTAGCAATAGAATTTTGATTGCCTGCATTTTGTTGCCTGGATTTTCACTCTCAAGACAAACTCTAGAACATGTAATGACAAATTAATACTGGTGAGTCCCCTAACAAAACTCCTGAATTTTCCTGCCTTAACAGGTAAACCAGAAATGAATTAAATGTTGTCAGTCACCTAATTAGATGCCCTGTCCCTGAATTTGGAGAACACAACATACAAAGTAGACACAGATACTATGATGAGCAACTGTGGATATATGCAAAAAGAAACACTAGTAAACCTTATAAAGCAAAATTTTCAAAAAAATAAAAACTTACATAAGCCATAAATAAACAGAAGTTTTAAATAAGGGTATATCATGACAATAGGAAATGAAGTAATGAAATTAATCAGTTTGCAGGGGAAGACACTGAAACTTTGAAATGAAGTAACCAGAGTCATAACAAAGGTGGGACATAAGTGTGAAGAATGCCATTTACTGAGATATGCTAGTTTCCTAAGATGATTTGCATCTAGACATTTAATTTCTCAAAAAGAATACCTACTAATTTTGTTTTAAATTCTGTGCAAATACTTCACAGAGTCTGCTAGTTTACTTTTATTTTTAAGTTCTACATCCATCTAATAAATAGTTCCAATCATCTATGTACCAGAGTGGGGCTCTATTATTCACTTCATGTGATTTCTTGAATTTCCTCTCCATTTCCATATGTCAATCCTTCATGGCCACCAAACACGTGTTATATTTGTGAAGTGTATTTGTAATCTATACTACATTATTGCCATTATGACTATGTTTCTAATATTTCATCTATATATTTAAAATTACAAATGTGAGCACTAATTGTAAAAATGTGTTTCTAACATTGGTAAATATCTAAAGTAATCAAATTAGATGTTTATTTTATAATGTTTTGAATGATTTTCTCTCACCAGAGGATATTTACTATAATTATCACCAAACTCATAATTGAACATTCAACAGCAATCTCCCACCAAAAACTTGGATTTGCTTTTGACATGATATATTGGAACATAAACTAACCCTAGTAATTAATTATTTGAATATTACTTCTTTCATAGATTAATATTTTACTCAATGATTTTTCTGATGAATCAAACTTTTATCAGTAAGCAGTTAATGTAAATATAAAGCCAGTTTAGATTTCCGTACTTGATTTTTAATGTTTTTGTTTCTGCTAGGAACTAGCATTTACACCTTTCAAGTAAACATTTGTTCGCTCACTCTCTTACTTATTCATTGAAGACTTAAAAATGTTAACTGAGTATACTGTGATGGAAAAAAATGAAGAAAAACAGTTTGTCATTAGCTCTTTTTGTCTAGTGGTATTTCCTTTGTATTTTGTTACTACCAAGACAACAATACAAAATACATTACAAATTTTTTAGTGTTTTGAATTTACAGACATGTAGAACAGAACAGTATTATGTGCCTAATTCATTGTCTTGATTTTGAGAAAAGAGGAAGAAAGGGAACTGTAATCACTGGTTCCATCTCTTCCTAGTGGCTCCCAATCTCTCAGACCTTACCTTATGCCTCTTGCCTTAAGCTCCATCTAAAACCTGAAATCTAGGAAAACATATAATTGAATATTAGTATCCAAAATGGTGTCTAAACATTTTAATAACAGAAATCAGGCCATAAATCATTTTTCACAAGTTTTATCTTTTTTATTCTCCCTCCCTTCTCATTTAAGGCTGTCTCACTATTAGATATACTGTTTCAACATCACTAGAAATCAAAGCAATGCAAATAAAAACAACACAGAGATCCCATTTTCAGCCAATAAAACTGGCAATGATCAATAACGTGGCTTAGCAGGAAGACTGGCAGTATGATGCACTGGTGATGGGGTGTAAAATGTCACTGCTCCTTTGTCAGAAGTCTTGAAATATATCTCCTCTTTCATCCAACAATTCTATTTCTAGGATTTTTTTCCTAATGACATGTCTTCTCACCAAAACATCTACTTTATAGTAACTAAAGTGAGTAAATAAAGGGCTGCACATTTTGCCGGTAATTTTGAAGAATGAATTTTGTGGAAAAACAGACTTAACTAATGAATATGTTTTAGTGTAAAAAGCTGTTTTCTGCAGTAATAACTGCATGAACGAGCTCTATATTTTCTAGCCCAGGATATTCCACTTAGCATTCTCCATGAACATTCATCTTTGTAATAATGGTTAGAATCTCAAGAAGGAATTCTACTAGTTGTACTAGTAGGAGGTATTAGAAGAGCATCCAAAGTGGTGGCAATGGATAATTACTGGACCAGTGAACTAGTGAATTTTATAACAGCCTATTTTCAAAAGCCCCAAATGGAAAATATCCTGATATTTCCATCAACTATGAAGTGAACAAGTACCTTATGGATTATTCATATAATGGAACTCAATACAAATATAATAATAAAGTGAAATAAAAATGGAAAAATATCCCAAGAATTAATTTGAAGGAAATAAGTGAGATACTCATACAAAAACACATATTGTGTTATGTAAACATTTTTTTAAGTAGGAAAATATAATCTGTGATGCTTACATCAAGATAGTGGTTAACAGAAGGGTAATCAATGAATGACACACAATTCCTGCAGTTAAGCCAGAGAAATTCAGCCTCAAGATCCAGAGCTTTCCAATGTCAAATGTGTATGTTAAACATTTGAGCTGTAGTCTACTAATGTATATAGGAATATGAAAACACCAATAAGGGCGGATGAAAATTTTCCAAGTAGCACATAGGCTCATAACAATTTCTTATCTTCAGTAGAAATAGACACTTCTCCCTTAAATTGATCCTATCAAGAAAATAATTTCAATAAAAACAAAAACATCATGCAGGCTTTCATTTTACATTTTATCTTTTATGCTCTTCTCATGTTTACTAAAGAGTAATATGTTCCAACAATCTTGAATTTCAGTATTGCACAATTCCTAGTAATTTAAAAGCCTACAGACAATTCAAATATATCAAAGAAAATTCCTTAAATAAAAACATCATAAAGCCTTTACATGTATCTTTTAAAAACAAAACATGACATTAAAATCAACTACCAAAAGAAACACATAAATAAAAAGGAACACAGTGACATAAGACAATTTGGGTAAGTCTTGCAAATACAATTTGGATGTTCAGAATTAAAATATACTTTGGAGTGGGATGGTAGAAATAATGAAAATTTTGTTTTACAACTTCATTGGGGATTTATTGCTTTGAGAGAACATCGAAGAAGAAAAACAAAGGATGTCAGTAAGAAATGGGGTTAGTAGAAATTTATTTCATTTATGTGACACTAATGTAAAACTCTATTCTTTATCTGCTCACCAGTATATTTAAAAATTGGAAAGTTTAAAGTATGAAAAAGCAAACTGAAAATATCATTTCATCTCTCTTCCATTTCATCTTTCTCAGAAATGAGAATTTGGAAGGGCAGTGTCATTGACATATCTTCTCAGTGACATATCTTGCCATGATATCAAAAAATAAATAGCAATACAAAAATCTACACTTATTTCCAACAGTACATCTTTGAGTTAAAAGATGGTATGCTAGAGACAAGATAAGTGTTTCTCACTCAAACAATTATTTTGGCTCAATCATTTACAGAGAGACATTTTGAATTTTAACAGAATTTCTTACTGAATTCTGGAAATCCACATTCATATTTTCTTAGATGGAATTGTGAAATCTTGTTTATTCTTACTATGTATTTATAAGATTAAAACTATCCTCATAGAAATATTTTAGGATATACTTTAAAAATTAGACTCACAACTATCATTTGTATATTTTTTATATCTTTTGTATTTAATGGTACAAGACATTGTCTTCTTACAATTAATTTCTACTGAACCATATAGCATTCAACCAATAACTAAAATTAATCAAAAAATACATAAACTAATTGAAAAATGTCACTAAGATTCATTTTCAATTTTTTTTGTTTAGTAATCACATCTTGGAATTTGTTGTATATGTTGTTCTTAAAACATATACAAAGATATTATTATATTCAACTCAAAGAAATTTCTTAAAACCTGAATTCCAAAGGTATAGAAATAAAATGCTAACATGTAGATAGTTTTTACAGTCAAGAAAAGATTATTTGAAAAAAAGACTTTCAAGAATAAAAGTGTAAATATTCTGTATGTATAGTAGAATGGAATGCTGATGCAGGAAATAGAAAATTTTTGAGTGGCTGTGAAATAACAGAATATATATGATATACAGTATATATTATTTTGTGTGTATATATACATATTTATATATATATATGTGTGTATATATATATATATATATATGGAGAGGGAGAAAAAGAGGAGACGGGGAAAAGGAGAGAGGGAGGGAGGGGTAGGGGGAGGAAGAGATTGAGAGAGAGAGAGAGAGATTGAGATTGATCCCTGGCTCCAGGCATAGAGTTTAAAACACATGTAATTTCCTAAATGATTAGAATACTAGGGGCATATTTTGATCTAACACTGGTCTTTGACACCAGTTCCTAACACAGAGCTC